>NC_140935.1:107658079-108395579 GCF_014529385.1 Adiantum capillus-veneris
ACCTCTTTTGCTTCTTCTTCAAGATCAATGGACTCCTCTATCTTCGTCACTTCAATATATTCCTTATTCTTTTCCTCTTTTTCATTTGCTGGTAAATCGTAACCCTCCATGACCTCCTTCGGATCTTTCATAAGACTTGTAAATAATCCATTTAAAAATATATAAATCCAAAGGATTCTTGAACCAGCTTGCACTCCCATTCATGTAAGCTGCACCAATGGGGTCTGTACATAAGAGGCAGTTGATTATACTTCTTGTAAGACCGTCTTTTAGGATCACAGTCTCTTAAATGGACTACCACCATTTCACCAATTTTAACCCTGCCCTCTTGAGTGTGAAGTGTTGAGATGTAGAGATAAAGAGAGAGAGACGAGACACGAGACACACCATATACGCTCCCAAAAACTGATTCATATTGAGGACAAGATACAAATATATAGGTGAGACCAAGTTCAGTAGAGAGAGCCATATATAGCTCCAACACCCCCACTCAAACAAAGGTCTCTAGCTTTGGATGAAAAAACCCTTGGGGAGTTCAAGGGAAAAACCCAAGCCCCTATACAATGTGAAATATGAACCAGCGGTGATGATGTGAAAGTGAATTGTACATCTATGTACAAATATTCAAGTGACTTAGATATCACAAGGTGCAAATGTGGAGTGTGCATAGTGCATGGTACCTAAAAGATTACAATGTCATATGTACAAAGCTATTACAATAGAAAAGAAGTTAATCTAGAAAGAGTGAGGCCGAAGAAACTCCAAGCTCCGAGCGCAAGAGGATGAAACGTGACTCATTGAGGCCTTTGGTCAAAATGTCTGCAATCATCTGGTCACTTGGACAGTGTTCAACCATAATGGTTCCCTTGCGTACTTCATACCTGACATAATGATAATGGACAGCAATGTGCTTTGACTTATTATGTTGAACATAGTCTTTTGCAAGGCTAATAGCACTTTGGTTGTCACACCGCAAGGGTGTGCTAGAAAGAGGAGAGTGACCAATATCAACCAGCATTTGTCGAAGCCAAATCAACTCACGAGCTGCAAGTGATGCCGCAACATATTCTGACTCAGTCGTAGAAACTGCAACACAACGTTGTTTCTTGCTGGTCCAAGAAACAAGACAACCATTTATAAAGAAGCAATTTCCACTAGTAGATCGCATAGATAAATGTGAGCTTGCCCAGTCTGCATCTGTGTAAACCCAAAAGAGAAAGAGATTGCATAGAATCCGATGTGAGTTGTCGTCGATAGACTAAACCAAAATCTGTAGTGCCTTTCAAGTATTTCAATACACGCTTTGCAGCAAACCAATGCTTATGAGAAGGACATGCAAGATGTTGTCCAAGATAGTTAGCAGCAAACAGAATATCAGGATGAGTGTTCATGCCAACAAACTGAAGACATCCAATCAAGTTAGCATAAGGTTGATTTGTGACAAGTTGACCGCCATTGTCAGAAGTATTCTTCGTAGAGCTCGCAAGACAAGGTGTGTTGGCTGAATGTGCAGATTCCATACCAAATTTTTGAATAGTATCTGCAATAAACTTTGATTGTCGAAGGAATAAAATACCTTTTGTACGGTTCCGTTGGATTTGAATGCCAAGACAAGAGTGAATCTCTCCAAGATCCACTATATCGAATGTAGAAAACAGTAACTTTTTCACTTGCTAAAGAAATCCCAAATCATTGGAGACAAGGATGGTATCATCCACATAAAGAGGAAGAATCACAAAACTGCTACCTTGGCGTTTTATGTATAAGTTGGGGTCTGATGAGCAAGAGATGAATCCTTTAGAGGTGAGAAAAAGATCAAATTTTGTATACCAGGCTCGCGAAGCTTGTTTGAGACCATATAGTGCCTTATGGAGTTGAGCAACAAGGTCTTCTTTACCTGGAATAACAAACCCTTCTGGTTGTTCCATATAAATTTCCTCTTCCAAGTCACCATTAAGAAAAGCAGTTCGCACATCCATTTGATGAGCTTCTAAATCAAATTGAACAGCAAATACCAATAAAACTCGAACACTTGTAATGCGAACAACTGGTGAAAAAGTCTCTTGATAATCAACACCAGCTACTCGGGAGTAACCTTTTGCAACTAAACGTGCCTTGAACTTGTCAAAAGATCCATCTACTTTTACTTTTGCTTTATACACCCACTTACATTTAATAGCTGTACGACCAGGAGGTAATTCAGTTAGTATCCATGTACCTTTAGAGATAAGAGAATCGTACTCTGCTTCCATAGCCTCTTGCCATTGATCCTTTTGTGGTGAAGAGATAGCTTCATCATAAGTAACGGGATCTTTAGAAGTAGAAAAATCATTATCAGCAATATCGTCATCATAAACATGACATGAGCCATGTTCAAAATCAATAGGCAGATCAACAAAAATATCAATATCATCATTGGAAACATTTGGAATGGATGGTTGTGAGGAGGAAAGTTTCTCTATAGGAAGAGTTTCATCTTCTGAAAGAAATGGAAAAGCCTGAAGCAATGATTTAGTATCATCCATGGACCATGAACCTCCCATAAGCTGTTCATTAAAAGTAGCATCATGATTCACAATTACTTTCTTGGAGGAAGGGTCATAGAATTTGTAGCCTTTGGAAGTGTCAGAATATCCAATAAAAATAACTTTAAGACTAGGAGCATCAAGCTTTGTTCGTGTTTCTTTGGGAACATGAATATAAGCAATACATCCAAAGGTTTGAAAATGAGATACAGAAGGAATGTCACCTGTCCATGCTGTGATGGGTATCTTACCAGAGGGTGCAGTAGTAGAAAGATGATTGTGAATAAATGTTGTTGTCAAAGTAGCTTCAGCCCAGAAAACACGAGATAAGCCAGAATGAATCAGCATACATCTTACAGCATTGAGAATAGTGCGATTCTTTTGTTCAGCAACACCATTCTGTTGAGGCGAATATGGAATAGTGTGTTCATGATGAATTCCATTGTCAGCATAGTAACTCACAAACCCTCGAGAAACATATTCGCCTCCATTGTCACTACGAAGCTTCTTAAGGCGACGACCAGTTTGAAGTTCCACAGCCTTGTGGAATTGTTTGAAAACAGATAAGGCTTCAGATTTTTGTCTAAGTAGAAATACAGTCGTATACCTTGAGAAATCATCAATGAAAGTAATGAAGTAGCGATATTGTGATCTCGAAGAAGGTAGAGGTCCACATATATCAGTATGAACAAGATCCAATATGTCATGAGAATGAGTTGTATTTGAAAGAGGAAAGGGTTTACGATTGTGTTTCCCAAGAGCACAAAATTCACAAATTCCCATATGGGGATGGGCTTTAAGATCCATGCCATGAACAAGATCATGACGTTGAAGATCAAGGAGTTTTGAGAAATCAGCATGAACAAAACGGTGATGCCATACTTTGCAATCATGATCACCTGGATCAGTGACAATATTTGCTACAACATCGTTGAGAGAGAGTTCAAACAAATTACCGTTTCGAGGAGCAGTGGCTATAGTCTGTCCATCTTTCTCAATTCGGCATTTGGTATAATCAAATCCAACAAACAGACCAAGATCAACAAGTCTAGCAACTGAAAGAAGATTACGTTGAAGATCTGGTACATGTAATACTCCTCGCAAAATTCGAGTGGAAGAAGATAAGGTACCAAGATATAAGTCTCCAATACCCTTTACTTGACAAGTAGTATCATCAGCAAGATAAACAACACGTTGAACTGGCAGTGGATGATAGTTATGGAGCCACTTAGACTGATATGTCATATTTCCTGTAGCACCAGAATCGACAATAAAAAGTGATCCATCACGTACATGAAGTATTCTGTCTGGAGCAACTGAACATAAGACGCAGCTTGTTTCTGGTACAATGTTGTTTCGATGTTCAGTAGCATATGCTCTATTCCGATCTGTGTCAAATCGGCGCTTATAGCACATATGAGTGGGATGATCAGATCGTCCACAATATTCACAAGAAGGAGAAGAAGAGTCTCTAGATAAACGTCGTTGTTTTGTGGTAATATTGTGTTCTTCATCATATTGATGTGCCCAACAATCATCTTCAGTATGGCCATTTCTGATGCAGTAAGAACATTGCTTATTAGGAAATTTGAGACGAGAGAAAATATTACCACGATGGCCACCTCTGCGGTTTCCTCGTTGAAATGGACGCCTTCAAGCATAAAAAGCACGTTCAATGTGTTGTGACTCAGTCTCCTCTTGTGAAATCATAGCTGTATCGTGACCAACATTCCGACGTTCTTTCCGTTGAGAGTATTCAATTAAAGACATGCAAGCTTGGTCGAAATCAAGACCATCTTTATTAGAGAGAATAGTAACAATGTTATCATAAGAAGAGTCCTTCACCGTATCAAGGAGAAGTGTAATCAGTTGCTTTTGTGGAACAGGGTCATCGGCAGCAGCAAGTTGATTAATAATAGATTTGAAAGACTCCATATGTCTCGTCATGGCAATACCAACTTCATATTGTAACTTGTTAAGCAACCCTCTCAAATAAAGTATTTCTGTAACAGATTTCTTCTAAAAGTTTGCAATAAGGTACTTCCATACGTCATGGGAAGTAGGCAGTTCATACATATCAAGCAAAAGGAATCTGTACGAGCAGAAAGAATATACCGACGAGCTGCTTTATCACGCCGTTGCCAATCCGTATAGGCAACATTCCAATCTTCAAATATAGGTCCTTCAATGATAAGCATGTTATCGTTATCCGTATCAACAAGCTGAGGCGGACAAACACGATTTCCAAGAACAACATCGGAGAGTTCATCGCCTTCAAGAATTAACAACATCTTTGCTTTCTAGCCTGGAAATCCTTGACCTTGGAAAGGAGGAACAGAACGCTGGCCAGAAGGAAAGCCGTTGACGAGAATATTCATAGCCATATCTTGTTGCGAGAAGACGTATAAGATAAGATCGCAGAATCTGCACACCATATATGGTGAAGGCCACAATTGAGAATGAGAGAGATATGAGTACTACATTATTTCAACGATAAACGTAAGAAGGATGCTCAAGGAACGTCCAAAGATGTGAGAGACATCACCCAAAAAAGACAGGGTAAAGGAGACGTTAATAATAAACAAGTCCTCAAAATAGAGTGGCGTGAGACGCAAGATTGACGGCCACAATACGAATAGCAAAAAGCTAAATCTTCTCGAAAAAGTTAACTGCAAACTAAGAAAAAGGATCGCGGACGCTTCACGAAGAAGTAGGACGAAGAAAGCTACGTCAAGCTCTATTGCAGTAAAAACAGCAAAACTTTCTGTTGCGAACTCCGATTGACGCAAACCTAGAACTCAAATCGAAGAGCTCGAGGAGACGAACAAGTTTTGGACAAAAAGTGCCATTGTGCACGCTCCATTGCGTTTTTTCCGTTTCTCCAAATTTTAAGCAAAATAGCAAGAAAAATTTAGATGAAGTTCAGGGTGTCATTAACAAAAAAACGTAATCAACGATTAGATTGATTATAAATAAACGCCACATAAAACACTAATCATATTATTCTTAACACAAAACAATCACAATTAACAAGAATCAACGCTCAAAAATAAAATTTGTAACAATTTTGAATCTTACATGCGAATCGCATACACATACTGTTGTCACCATGAATTGAATCGGCACGTGATCGTTACCGCTCTGATACCATGTTGAGATGTAGAGATAAAAAGAGAGAGACGAGACAAGAGACACACCATATACGCTCCCAAAGACTGATTCATATTGAGGACAAGATACAAATATATAGGTGAGAACAAGTTCAGTAGAGTGAGCCATATATAGCTCCAGCATGAAGCTCAAACTTCTCTTGTTCCAGCTTCAAGTGTTCACTCTATTCAGCTATAAATATATCAAGATTAAATGGAGCATTAAAAATGCAGGAGACCAAGTCAAACTTATCACCAGTCCGAGACAAAACTGCAAAATCTAAAAGCCTTTCATCAATCACTGTAGGGTCTTCATAAATAACTGCCTCTTTTTTCTTTTGGATTGTTTCAACACATTGGACACTCTGCAAAGTAGTTGCTAAAAAATCCACATCTCTCTTAAGTGTGTTCGGTAAAGTAGATTTTGGAGTAGAAGGGGACTCCATTTCGGCAGATGGATCAGTATCAGGCTCCTCCAAACCTACAGCAGGCTCCTCCAAACTCATGGTAGGCTCTACACCAGATATATCAATGGGTTTTGTGAAGTCTACATTCCTCTTCATTAAAGTTCTTTACAACTCCGGCAGTCTTCTCGGAACGTTTGCTTGGCCAACGATGCGCTCAGGATCTATTTTCTACCTCTTCCTCCTATGTGATCTTAATCCTGCCATTTATTTCATACTCACAAATATAAGTTTCATCAAACATAAATAAAAAGAAGAGCACCACATGATCATATAAGTTTTGTACAAACTATAGCTAGGTATCTCACAGTTATTCCCAGCTAATCATACTGAAAAACATAAGATGATTATCATGGATAGAATGCAAAAATTCTTTATAGTTGTGAAGAGCAAAAGCCATAGAAGTGGATCACGATGCGTAGAGTACATAAACCAAAATCCACAGAGCTACTGGTGCGCCGTGATCCACTTGATGGGCTTTTATACAATGGAATAGCTACCAAAATATCAAAGAATATATTCTCCAAAAAAAATATTTGTGCAATTTCAAAAGTGGATCACGGAGTGCGGAGTACGTAAACGAACATCCACAACAATACTGACGTGCCATGATCCAATATTAGTTGGTGAAATGTTAAATGGTCTTTTACATTTTGAAGCACAATTCCTAGACACAAATAAACTATGGACCAAATGAAAGTGAAGAGATTGACTATGGACCAAATGAAAGTGAAGAGATTGCCAGGACTAGACATTGCTCTTGGAGTATAGATTCAGGATTGAAAATGTTGTTGTTGGTCTTCAAGCTTCTGATTCATGCACCTTGAAGGAGGCTGAGGCCTTTTTAAGTCTCTCTCTCTCTCTCTCTCTCTCTAGCCTCTATCTCTCTCGATGTCTATATTTAGCTTCTCCAATATTTTTTCTATACTCCCCTCTACTAAGTTATTCTGTGTCTCTCTCTCTCTCTCTCTCTCTCTCTCTCTCTCTCTCTCTCTCTCTCTCTTCTCTCCCATTTTCATACAATAATAGACATTACCGTTAACGTTTTTAACAAAGCAAGCCAAATATTATTGTACACCTGTTAGAAGGACATGCATTAAATGGGTGGTACAACCACAATAAATATTTTTTAACAACCAAAAAATACATGTACTATTTATGGTAACAGATGCACACTTGGATTCATGATAAGAGAGAGAGAGAGAGAGAGAGAGAGAGAGAGAGAGAGAGAGAGAGAGAGAGAGAGAGAGAGAGAGAGAGAGAGAGAGAGAGAGAGAGAAAGAGAGGGAGAGAGAGAGTGACTTAATCAAAGAGACAACCTCAGAGAGAGAGAGAGAGAGAGAGAGAGAGAGAGAGAGAGAGAGAGAGAGAGAGAGAGAGAGAGAGAGAGAGAGAGAGAGAACTAACGAAAGGGACGGCCTCTATGAGAGGTAGAGAGAGAAAGAGACCTACCATAGAGAGAACCTCTGCAACCAAGGTGTGAAGCTCCTTCAAGTGTTTTCATCCAATTTAATTCTACTAAGAGAGGTATTTCCAAAGTGTTTATTGAAGTAGAAGAGAGAGAACGAGAGAGAGAGAGAGAGAGAGAGAGAGAGAGAGAGAGAGAGAGAGAGAGAGAGAGAGAGAGAGAGAGAGAGTGTGTTTTTGATTTCTTGTTTGGTTTGAAAGAGGAAGAAAGATAGAGAGAGAGAGAGAGAGAGAGAGAGAGAGAGATAGAGAGAGATGTTACCAGATACATGTGGTAGTGATGTGTGTGAACACACTAGGACCGCCGGGGCATTTTTTCCCTCTTTACGAGGTTTTTTCCCCCGAGCATTGTATATACGCCCGTCACTCTAGGGCTATCTATCTTTCCAGTGCACACTAAGTAACACACTCTCTATTGTGTGCCTTGAGCTTCCGTCGTCTTCTCCAAGCTTTGTGCGTTTCTCTGCAACCCTAATTCCAACAATTGGTATCAGAGAAGGCTGCGTACTACCGGGCTTAGTCGCCAGCTGCTCCAGCACACGCCTGCTCACTTTTTCCAATTTCAATGAGCGTTGGCAGTGGTTTGCAGGTCGACAAAAATTTCTGGCGAGTCTGTTCAGATTTCTGATTTGGGCGCATTTCGGCTTCCGTTTCTACTACAAGCAGTACTGGACAGCCTATTTCGTCATTTTTTGTAGATTTTCTGTCAGTACTGTTTTTTGCATAACAAGTGCCTTACAGTCTTCTACGGTTTGTGCTATATTGCACGTGTTGTTCTCGCTCCGTTTCTCCTTTTTTCTAGCAATTTTCACATCAGGTGCAACATTTACCATGGCTGACAACAACACAAATATCTTCAAGATGTTTGCTCCTGAGGACAAGTTGGATGGGGACAATTACCCTATGTGGGCTTATATGATGCAACACGTTCTTGTATGAAAGGGAGTCTAGAATATTGTGCAGGGCATTGATGTACATCCTGGTTCCGAGGATGTAGGCAATGTTGAGAATGTTACAGGTCTTGCTGCTATTAGAGTTGTTTTGCCTACGACAGAACAAGCTCGTTCTGATGTAAAGGATGTGAAGGCTCATGCATTGATTTCTTTGTCTGTGAAGCGCACCATTGTTCCTTACATTCGTTCAACAAAATCTGCAAAACAGGCTTGGGATATTCTAGCAGGTCTTTATGCAAGTTACAATGAGGCTAAAATGGCTTTGCTGCGTAAAGAACTAGAGTCAAAGATTATGCATGAGGAAGATGATATGGACACTTTTCTTGCTGGTGTCAAGGATATTAACACTAGAATGGTAACCTAACAGGACATAAAAGTGTCCTTTTAGGGTTTTGGGAAAAAATTCCAAAACCATAGTAGATCCACTCATTTTGAAACATCCTTTCATGAGCTTATAGTTCAATAACTACTACATATGGAAAAAATGAGAAACTTGTAATTTTTCTCATCCCATGGTCACTACAAGCCTCCAAAGTTGATGGACCAGTGCATTTTGCCCAAAACAGCAATTTCTTACGGTTGATTACATATAAATAAGAGTGGATATTTTTGTAGGACATGAGATAAAATGCCCCGTTAACTTCAATGGGTTGGTGACCAAAACATATGGTTGCTTTTACCTCAGTAATTTTTTTTTGGGAAAAAAAAATAGGTACAAAAAAGTTGCATTTTTTCCATTCTGCGGACCTATCATCAAAGTTTCTATAGTCACGCTCAATACAGATACTATATACATGTTTTCTTAGTTCCCTTTGGGCCTATGGATTCAAAAGGAGCCATGGAGCATGTCAAAAGGATAATGGATCTCTTACAATTGGAACCTTGGGGGCAATGATAAAGTGCTAAATACAGCAAACATGAAAAAATTGGGTTTAGCATTATGACCTCTAGAAACCCATGGAAACTACTCAATATCTAGCCAAGTTTGTAGTCTATGATTAGATATGGTTACTACCTACAAAAGACACACAATTGGCCTAAGAAACTAGCAATATTGAGAAAGTTATACTTGCTACTCTAAAATGTATCGTATTCTTCAACAATCAAAAAACTCAACCATCATCATATACTATGCTGTATAGCATATTAGGTCCCCCAAAACTCAAGGAAGATTAGCTTTATGTTATACATTACACTTACACAATCAAAATTGAATTTGGATATCAAGAAAGCGACCAAAAATGTTACCATATACATGTGGTAGTGATGTGTGTGAACACACTAGGACCGTCGGGGCATTTTTTCCCTCTTTAGGAGGTTTTTTCCCCCGTGCATTGTATATACGCCCATCACTCTAGGGGTATCTATCTTTCCATTGCACACTAAGTAACACACTCTTTATTGTGTGCCTTGAGCTTCCTTCATCTTCTCCAAGCTGTGTGCGTTTCTCTTCAACCCTAATTCCAACAATTGGTATCAGATCAGGTCACGTCCTCCCGGGCTTAGTCGCCAGCTGCTCCAGCACACGCCTGCTCACTTTCTCCAATTTCAGTGAGCTTTGGCGAGCGTTCGCAGGTCGACAAATATTTTGGGCAAGCTCAGAGAGCTCGGTCTGCTCAGAATTTTGATTTGGGCTCATTTCGGCCTCCGTTTCCACCACAGGCAGTACTGCACAGGCTATTTTATCATTTTGTGTAGAATTTGTGTCAAGGCCGTTTTTTGCATAACAGGTGCCTTATAGTCCTCTACGGTTTTTGCTATATAGCACAGGTTGTTCCCGCTGCGTTTCTCCTATTTTCGGGCAGTTTTCACATCATGTGCAGCATTTACCATGGCTGACAACAACAACACAGATGTGTTCAAGATGTTTGCTGCTGAGGACAGGTTGGATGGGGACAACTACCCTATGTGGGCTTATATGATGCAACATGTTCTTGTGTCAAAAGGTGTCTGGAACATTGTGCAGGGCATTGATGTACGTCCTGGTTCTGAGGATGTAGGCGATGTTGAGGATGTTGCAGGTCTTGCTGCAAGGATTGTAGCTGTTAGAGTTGTTTTGCCTACGACAGAACAAGCTCGTTGGGATGTTAAGGATGCGCAGGCTCATGCATTTATTGTGTGGTCTGTGAAGCGCACCATTGTTCCTCACATCCGTTCAGCAAAATCTGCAAAATAGGCTTGGGATATTTTAGCAGGTCTTTATGCAAGCCGCAATGAGGCTAAGATTTCTTTGCTGCGTAAAGAGCTGGAGTCGAAGATTATGCATGAGGAAGATGATATGGACACTTTCCTTGCTAGTCATTTCAGACAGCTCCCTTGTGCAGACTGTTCTTGATGCCTTACCAGATTCCTACCAGACTTTTGCTAGTACTTGGAGACTGATGACCCAAGGAAATCCAGAAGTTGTCAAGTTTGATGCATTATGCACATTGCGGCTATTGCAAGAGTCACTGTCTAGAAAAAATAGGACTAGACAGCGTGCAGTTGAATAGGATTTTATTGCTTCTCAAAGAAAGGTTGGTAACAGCAATGCAGCCACTTCTTATGGTTCTGCTATGAGTGGCAAAAATTATGTTCCTAATACTTCTGTTGAAAGTACTTCATGTGGCAATTCTGGTGATAAGGGCAAAAAGAAGATGCGTTGCCATTATTGTAAAGCCAATGATCACTTGATCAAGTTGTGTCCTAAGTTGAAGGCCAAAGAGGCTAAAAAGAAAGAGAGTGGTTCCACTGCAAATGCTGGTTCCACTACAAATGCAGCCATTGTTGAGTCTTCTGTGAAAGGAGACTGTAATGCTGATGTTGATGCAGAATGGGTGTTTAGCGCAGAGTGCACTTACAATCCTGCTGTCCATAATGCATGCTTGTCAGTTGCTGTAGATTCACATGTGTGGTATTTCGACAGTGGTGCTACAAAGCACATTACCTCACATCGTGAATTGTTTACCTCTCTCGAGTCTGTCCCTCATGGGAATTCTGTCACTTGTGCCAACAACGCCTCTTATCCAGTTCAGGGAGTTGGAAGGATTGTGCTTACTACTGCTAATGGCAGTTCTTTCACACTTGTTGATGCACTTTATGTACTTGGGATCAAGAAGAATCTCTTGTCTGTATCCGCACTTGCTAGACTTGGACTTGTAGTCAAATTTGTGGATGACAGATGTACAGTTCATGATCTCAGTTTTGGTGATGAAATTGTTGCATCTGGGCTTTTGTGCCGTGGGCTGTATAAGCTCACTTTGTATGACAAGTGTGGACAAAATTTTGCAAATGTTGTTGCAGATTCAAGGGCTATTTCAGTTGCAAAACTTTGGCATGCACGTTTTGGTCATCTGAATTTTGCCAGTTTGCTGCGTTTGTAGAAATCTGACATGGTTGCTTCTTTGCCACCTCTTGAAGCACCTGTCAAACATGTTTGTGAAGGCTCTATTTTGGGTAAGATGCAGCGTTCTAAGTTTCCAAAGGATGGTTCAGTTCGGGCCACATGCAGGTTGCAGCGTGTGCATAGTGATGTTTGTGGGCCCATGCAAACTCCGTCCTTGCGCAATTACCTGTACTTCCTGACTTTCATTGATGATTACTCCAGGCATGCATGGGTATTTTTGCTTAAAGCGAAGTCCAAAGTTTTTATGTGCTTTTACTCCGATCGAGGGGGGGAGCATATGTCTCATGAATTTAATGCATTTCTGGCTAGTCGTGGGATAAAACACCAACGTAGAGTGCCTTATACACCTCAGCAAAATGGTGTTGCTGAGAGGAAAAACAGGTCACTCACGGAAATGGCATGATGTATGGTTAAAAGTCAAGTTTTTCCGCATTCTTTTTGGCTTGAGGCCATCATGTGTGCCACTTATGTACTTAACAGGTGTCCTACGAAAGCTTTGCAGTCTATTACTCCATATGAAGCATGACATGATAGAAAGCTTTCTATTGAGCACATGCGTGTTTTTGGATGTTTTCCATATGCAGGTTGTATCATCTGCAAACAAAACATATTCTCGTTTCACGGGATGTAGTGTTTGTGGAAGATTCTGTTCAGCCCTTGCTGTCATGTACTAGAGACAATAATGTAAGCTCAGAGGACATTTATGACACTTTTTTGCCTCTTTTCAGTGGTGGAAATACAAATGTAAGTTCCAATGAGGCAAATGTATAGCCTATGGGGGTTTCTAAAAATGTTACAGTTCAACCTATTACTGATGCAGATATACATGATGTACTTGATGAGGAAAGGGCTGAAAATGAGCAGGCTAGAGGTATGCCAAAATGGCTGGTGCACACTTTGCATGATAGTAAATTGGATGCACCTTTGTCTTGTTGTACTCGTTCAGGCTCTCGCCATGCATCCTATGCATCAGATTGTTATGCTTTGGCTATGTCTAGCTTACGTGATGTTGAGGAGCCTCTGTCTTTTGATGAAGCACAAAATTCATAAAATTGGATGGCTGCCATGCAATCAGAATATGATTCACTTATAGAAAATGACACATGGACTTTATGTGATTTGCCTCCTGGCAAAAAGGCCATTGGTACGAAGTGGGTTTACAAGTTAAAATGCAAGCCAGATGGTGAGATTGATCGTCATAAGGCTCAACTTGTTGCAAAGAGTTATGCACAGCAAAAAGGCATAGATTTTCCGCAACCTTAGTAGCACTTTACATCTTGGCTTGTTTTATCATAAGGGGGAATCATTGCCGCCAGACTTACGTGCTTTTTCGGTCTCAGATTGGGCTGGTTGTTTTGAGATGCTGAGGTGGTTGGGGGAGGGCGGAGGGCAACAAGAAGAGTGGCCTCTAAGCACACTTCTAGGCTCCCGTGCTGCCCAATTGGGTTGGGGTTGGAAAAAACAACAAACACACACACAAACCCTCAACCTAACCCTACACAAATTTGGGACACCACCTAGTTTTGGATGTGAACGAGAGAGAGAGAGAGAGAGAGAGAGAGAGAGAGAGAGAGAGAGAGAGAGAGAGAGAGAGAGAGAGAGAGAGAGAGAGAGAGAGCTCGGGCTGCTGTGAAATGTATCGGTAATGATCAAGTAAACACAAATATATATGTAAGAAAGAGAGAGAAGGGGGAAGGGGATGCTTGTTGCACTAATGCCTTCTTACAAATCTGTCATGACCGATCAATGAGATTAGTATTTGTTCAACATAGCTTGAGTCAACTTGAACCACAAAACATGACAAGAAAAGCCACCCCAATCACTATCTTAAGGCTAGGGTAGTCCTTTCCACCCTATCGCCCTCTTATATCATGTGGGATTTATGGCTAAATTGATAAAAACACCCGGAGACAAGCTATCAAGAACTTAAATAAAACATCAAGACACTTACACATCATTATTGTCCATGACTTCACGTTGGAAGGGAGACAAAGTATGCATGCTTAGTCCAAATCCACCCTCCTTGATCAGCAAATGTTGGGCTTACACTAGTACGAGAAATGATAGATTTCCTACTCCCAATTGAATGATCACTCTCTCTTACAATAGCATAGAGCTCCCTTGCTAACCCCCTAATACAACACATACATATGCTTGGCTTCTCAAACTATAGCATAGTGCTCTTGCTTATCCCCTGCTATAGCAATTTTGAGGGCTAGGGTTACTCCTCTAACCATGGTTGGGTTAGATTTTAATCATTTTATCTATTTTTTCTTGGAATTATCAAGAAGTTGGTGGGAATAGATGAAAGAAAAAGAGAGAGGAGAGAAATGGAGGTGATAGGACTTTTCATGATGGGTTAGTGTTAGTAGATTAATAGAGTTAGTATCTTTATTAATTTACAAATGGAATTGGATATTTACAATGGGAGTATCCATGTAGGATACAAATAAGGAAGAAAAAATTCTTAAGAGCTAAGAAAATATGGATTTCTTACAATGTTGATGCTCCAAGTGTCTTGAGTAGGGCCAATTTTGATGCTTGTTGATGGTCCACTAGCTTTGATGGTGCTTTTTTTTCACCATCTTGCCTTCCTTGGGAGCCAAGGTAATTGAATATGAGTAATCAATCACCATGATGCTGTCTTTCAAGAGAAGAGGCTGAATTTTATGGTTTTTTTGATAGATATAGGTAATTTTCAAGGAGGAAAAATGAGACTAGGTGGTCAATTTTGGAATGGAAGTGTGTGTAGGAGGCATGAGTTCACCATGGTTTCTCTTATTCTTCAAGGTTGAGGAGAAGGTGATTACGGTACAGAGAGGAAAGGTGAGAGAGATGGGGATGCTAAGTGGAGAAGTGTGTGTGAAAGAGGAAAATGAGAAAGTGGAAGAGAGAGTGTGGCTGCATAGCATGGGCAAACTGGGGTCCACCAATAACATTATATCTCACAGCTCGTAGCTCAAAAAACTATGAACAATTTTGAGGCAAAATTTCAGTCCATGAGCTACAACTTTTGTTTGTATCACCTTTTCAAATTCGGAGAGAAAGTAACCTTTTAAAATTCAGCAAAACTGACTGTCTTTTCCCACTGCACAAAGTCTTTGTGGGGTCCTTCTTTGGATGATTCTTTTAAATGCCTCAAAAAGTGATCCCTCCATAGTGCATGCATGCATGCCACATACCCTTGACCTTATTTAGTAGATCTATAACTGAAGATATTATTGATATGATGATATAAGTGAATAGTACAACTAAGGAGATCAAATATTGAGAGGTCTAAAAATATGTACATGTCAAAGATAAATAATATAGGTGGAAAAAATATAAAGGGGTCAAAGGAAATGTCTCTCATTATGAGGCCACCATAAAAAGAAGAATATTTTTGGTGTTCTAATTTTTGAGAGTAAAAGAGAAGATGTAGGAAGGGAAAAATCACAATAGTGAAAAAATATACACATAAATAAAACTAGTTTTTTTGGATTTTTGTTGGGGTGGAGTTACACCAAAAATAAGAGAAGCTTGTATGAAAATCTTTCTATATGAAATAAAAATTATGCAAAGTAGTAAGAAAAATTATGGTAATGGTGAGTCAATATGCATAGCATAAATAATGGACACCTAGGTAGAAATATTTAAATAAATACCAAAATAATTATGAAAAATCCTTATATTTAGGCCCTATATACAATGAAATATTTACACACAAAGAGGCCAGAATATACATTTTTAAAATTATTATTTTTATTTTCTTGGCTCAACTAGCCCAGTGACTAGCTAATTGAGGGTTTTTAAGAAAATATGGGGAAAGTCCCCTAACTCACACATGCCTATGTAGAGTGAAATGATAGGGATAGCCATAGTGTTTGGGTGATTTTGGTAGGGTGAGGTAGCTCACTATGTCAATTTGGATAGCTAAAAAATGGCTATCAAGGCGAGTGTCCACAAGTGATTTTTGTTTCATGCTTGGCAGTTCGTGTATATCATGGTTGAGCAAGAAGCAACCTACTGTGGACACTTCGAGTTGTGAGGCTGAGTATAGGGCAGTCTTCACAGCTATGATTGAGTGTATATGGCTTAGACGCCTTATGGATGATTTGGGTATTGGACAAGACACTACCAACTCTATCTACACTGATAGTCAGAGCGCATTGGCAGTTGCGAGCAACCCAGTTTTTCATGCTCGCACAAAGCACATTGAGGTGCATTACCACTATGTCAGGGAGTACCACTATGTCAGCGAGAGGCTCTCAGCAGTAGAGATCAGCTTGGCTTATGTGCCAACACAGGACAACCTTGCAGATCTTTTCACAAAGGCATTGTCTTGTGAGAAGCTTGAAGCTTTCGCAAAGCTTTGGGCTTACTCCCCTTTGTGGACTGATCATGTCCTCAGGGCATGACACTTCCCTTTACTCATGTGCCAGCTCTTGTTCACCGCATCACTCGAGGGGGGATTTGTTACCATATACATGTGGTAGTGATGTGTGTGAACACACTAGGACGGCCGGGGCATTTTTTCCCTCTTTAGGAGGTTTTTTCCCCTGATAATTGTATATACGCCCATCACTCTAGGGCTATCTATCTTTCCATTGCACACTAAGTTACACACTCTCTATTGTGTGCCTTGAGCTTCCTTTGTCTTCTCCAAGCTGTGTGCGTTCCTCTGCAACCCTAATTCCAACAAGAGAGAGAGAGACACACACACACACACACAGAGATAGAGGGAGAGGAAAAGAGGGAAGTGATGAATTGGAGCACGATGCACGATGTACTATTTTCTTTACTCAATTTTGAGTCCACGCATCGTGATCCATACACAGAGAGAGAGAGAGGGAGAGAGAGAGAGAGAGAGAGATAGATAGAGAGAGAGAGAATACAAGAAGTGGATCACGACGTGCAATAGGCTATTATCTCGTCTCAAAGTTGAACCCGCGCGCCGTGATACATATAAAGAGAGAGAGAGAGAGAGAGAGAGAGAGAGAGAGAGAGAGAGAGAGAGAGAGAGAGAGAGAGAGAGAGAGAGAGAGAGAGAGAGAGAGAAGAAGTGGATCACAACACGCAATAGGCTATTATCCTGTCTCAAAGTTGAGCCCGCGCACCGTGATCCACACACACAGAGAGAGCGAGAGAGCGAGAGAGAGAGAGAGAGAGAGAGAGAGAGAGAGAGAGAGAGAGAGAGAGAGAGAGGAAGAGAGAGGGGAGAGAGAGAGGATGAGGGGTAGGGGTAAAATTCAGACAATATAAAACAACATATCTCACCAGTCCACATTGGCGTAAATAACAAAGCACCTAAACCAATGTCTGAAACTAGAGTGGGATGGTTAGACCGATAGTTAGGGTATCCATACAGGCGCTAACCATTGTAGCCATCTGGAAGAGGTGGTGGGGAAAACACCAAATAACAATTAAGGGGGGGGGGGAGAGAGAGAGAGAGAGAGAGAGAGAGAGAGAGAGAGAGAGAGAGAGAGAGAGAGAGAGAGAGAGAGAGAGGGAGATAGAGATAGGAATTTCAAGAATTGGTGCATGGTGCATGGTAGGCTATATTCTCCTCGCAATTTTCAGCCTTTGCATCGTGATCCACACACACACACACACACACACACACACACACACACACACACACACACACACACACACACACACACACACACACACACACAGAGAGAGAGAGAGAGAGAGAGAGAGAGAGAGAGAGAGAGAGAGAGAGAGAGAGAGAGAGAGAGAGAGAGAGAGAGAGAGAGAGAGAGAGAGAGAGAGAGAGATCCTTTGCATTTTTCTCTTACAGTGGAATGGCAAGAACAAAGGCAACAACAAGGAAGGCAGCGAAAGGACCAGGGCTTGCAAAGAAAGCATGTGGAAGGTCTGCTAGTAAGAAGAAAACTTCAGGTAAACCAATGAAGATATTGAAGGGACCAAGACTTAAGAATATTCAAAGAAACATGGGTTTATTTAGAGAGATCAGAAAATCTCAGAAATTTATTGAGCTTTGTGTCCCTAAACTTCCTCTCCAAAGAGTATTAAGGAAAATTTACGAGGAAGCATGTGCTAGTACAATGAGATAGAAGGTTGTTGCCCTGCTCTATCTTCAAGGAGTAGCATAAGATTTTTTGATGGAGTATTTTAATGATATCACCATTGTTGCTCCTCATGCTCACCGGGTGACCATAATGGACAAGGACAGTGAGACTCTCAAGAGAGTATGTTGGAGATATGATAAGCTCCTATTACCTACTAAGTTTATTGACCGAAAAAATGAAGGATATATTCCTAATACCACCAGGCCCATGGGATCATGGGGTTAAGATTCATGAGGTTATTCATGATGTGAACACTAGAGCCAGAAGCTGAGCAAGAAGAAAGACGTTACTTGGAAGCAGAGAAATTAAAGAGGATACAGACTGCTGCTGCTAATGAAGAGGCCCAGAGGAGAAATTATGGGTAAGTTACCATAGACTTCATGAACCCTACAAGGTACCCTTTAAATCTATCAAATTGCCTAATTAGACAGATCCAAATTCCTATGGTTGGAGATGTCTTCTTCATGCAGAGTACATACTACATAGTTTTTTTGCTTTGAATCCATTTATGTCAAAGGTATTTTCTTGCTATGGTTTGGACCAACTTGGTGCTATTATTAATTAAAATATTGACCATAAGCTAACCTAATTTTGCAAAATGTTGTGGAAAATTATCCCTTGAAATATTTACAAAGGTACTGTGCTTCAATGATTCAACATCTACTATCTCTTTCAACTCCAAGAGTTTTAGATGCAGAAGACAGTTTTGTCAACGACCATATAGTAACTTTATCAATGACCGGTGATGAGGAAGTCATGCTAGTTTCCACCATTGGAAACCAAATGCTTAAAATTGACCCCATATTAGAGGAACATACACCAGTATGCTTTGCAGTTGGAGCGGCTAAAACGGAAGTTGGGGTTGATCAATGTGAAGTAGACCAAGCCCTTGAAAATGCAGATGTAAAATGCTCCTCGGAGCCGAGGAATGCAACAGAGGTTCTAGGCCAAGTAGAGGAGAATAAGGGAGTGCCTATTATTGTGGCACAGGATGCGGCACATGATCAATATGAGGGAGTCCAAGCTCCTGTAATTCTTGATGTGAAGAGATATTCAGAGCGAGAGAAGATACAAAATGTCTTGGCCATGTAAAGGACGAGGCCAACATTGCAAATCAAAGCCAAGAACAGAGTACAACAAAACAGGTTTACCATTCGGCCATGGAAACACAAGAGTCCTGTACTGTACAACCACAAGAGGTGGATACCCTTGTCAATACAAAAGGGAACATCGACACTCAACAACAGAATGTCAGCATTAGAAATGACGATTATGGACTCTTGCTTCAAGTAGATATGGTTGTTCCGGTAATATCCATTGTACTTAAATAATATACTTTTTTTTGTTTCTAACTACTTATATATATGCACACAATGATTGCAGAGACTAATTGTCTTAGATCTCAATGGATTGTTGCTGCTACGACAGCTGTATAGTGTACATGTACATAGTTCTTCAATTTACGTAGTTTCCGCTTGAGAAATCTCATAGTAGTAATTCGACCAGGCACAAAGGAAATTTTGAATTTTTTGATTCCACGGTTTAGTGTTGCTATCTGGTCTTCAATGTAGGCCCAAAACTTGGATCCCCTTGTTACCATAGTTTGCAATCTGGCTGAAATTCAGAGATCAGATTTTTATTTTGTGTATAGTCAAAGAAATGTAATACCATTGTGGAACATTTCCACCCAGCTAAAGCTAATGTACCACTTTTCTACAAGCCCTTTGAAAATATCAATGTGCCTTATGATGATCTCAATACTTTGTTAATTGATGACACATCACATAAGGGTTTACTTAATCCACTCGGCACTACTATTTCCCCACCTTCATTTGAAGGGCATCTTAACGATTTTTACCTAGAGGACATTTTGGTCCCTTACCTGCAAGGAATGTACTTAAGCCCATTGAGCACATCAAAATTTGTAGAGCCCTGAGAGAGAGAGAGAGAGAGAGAGAGAGAGAGAGAGAGAGAGAGAGAGAGAGAGAGAGAGAGAGAGAGATCCTTGAGCAAACACTTGATATTAACATTAAAATAGTCAAAAAAGTTACATTTCGTTGAAGCCATTCAGGCTAGATTACATGGGCACAATTTGAATACGGCGAGAAATATCTCCACACAGAAAATGCTTCTCCCTTCGTTGCATTACTCTTCTTCTGCCCAGCAAGAAATAAAAGTTTATGGAGTCAATGTCCAGAGTCTCCTCCACTATTTCATGTCGATGTTGCAAAAGATTTCATTGTTGCCTTATTGTAATTATTGTCATAACATTTATGTCTTTGTCCACCACTTCCACGTCTATGATAGCATTGTTTGCCAAACTGGCTACCTCTTGATCCATAGGCACATAGAAACCTTCAACAATGTTAGAACGCTTCTACCAAAAGGAGATTATTAATGTTTGTGTCAGAAGAATATACTTGACACTAAAAGTGTCAAGAGAAATCTTGCAACATATGCCATCTGTTTCTTCAAGAAGCTTATCACACAAGAGGGAATCAAATGATTTGCAGAGCATCATAGTTTTAGCAACATGTAATTTGTAGGTATGAAATCAGTCAACAAAGAGACCAACAGGACATAAATTTGCAAGTTTCACCAATTTAGTGGGTACAGAGTTTCAGAGAGACCTCTGAACATCCCGATAGAGCTTGCTCCTCAATGCCTCACTCATTGTTGTGTCGGGAACGGGCCAATCCACAGAGTTCTAGTTGGTTGGTAGTGAAACCTTCACCAACACTCGTCTCTAATTCCTTTTATTGAGTTGGTAGAAATGGTCTACAAGGCTTTTTCTAGTTCTACCTGCATATTGCAAAATCCCAATATGAGCATGGGTCACATAGATGATGCCTATAATGCACTCGAGTGGCTCCCGTTCCTCATATGAGGAAGGATAAACATCTGTGAATGAAAGAGAATATAAATAAATACAAACATCTATATAACCTAATTAAATATTTGTAATAAGAGAAGAAAAAAAAAAGTTCACAATTGAAATGTAAGATAACATTTATAGAGGAGTGCTAAATAATTAACTCACATTTGTATCGTGGATTATGTACCATGGAGACATCACCGCCATTAGCAATCACATCAAAGTGAGTGAAAACATGTTGACCAAAGACTTATTTCATAGTCTTCTTACCAATCTTGACATTGAAATCCAACACTCTTGCTTTCCATGCAGAATGAAACATATTTGTTGCTTTTGAGATTTTTCTCCTTCTTGGCTGCATAAGAACCGAATAACCTTTTCTTATCCTCTGCTCTTGCCACCTATTACTATGTAGTGAGAGAGTTTGAGATTGAGATAGTGCTTAAGCTACTATATGGTCTTCTTGGCATATAATGGTGAGGTTAGTTGGGGACAATGTAGAGAAACCTCTAGAACTTCTTGGGCAGGTAGAAGACGAAGCCATAGGTATAATGGAGGGAGAATAAGTTTTGTGTGAGGTCCCCACCCCGTCGTCTCAAACGACGGATTTGATGGTGAACCTGGTGGCCACTAGATCTATAGCGGAAGCAAACAAAGTGGTTTATGGTTCATCTAGCGGACGATCTCTCATCACAAAGTGAATCAAGTTCGAGCCTACTAGCATTGAGATCTAGTTCCAACCCGCAGGGGAAGCGTGATTAACTTATCTAGGGTCCTAAGACCCACCTTCCAAGAGGAGAGAAGTCCCGAGTGCCTTTTTCACCCATGTTTCACAGGCATGTACACTTGAGGCTTCGCCGTTCTTGGGGAAATGAGTAATACTAGCGTCGATTTATAACACTATCGGGATGGAGAGTTCCCGACCAATCGGGACCACCCTTCTCATAGGCATTGGCAACGAGAGCCAAGCCCCCACTTTCCACCCCCACACTCACACTTATTTGTGTGTCCTAATACTACCACAATGGTTGTTCAACATATAAGTTCCTTGAATGGGTTCTTATTCACAAGTTCTTTAATACATCCCTTCAACCAATATTGCAAAGTGGCACCAAGACAATAACTCTAGTAAAACTTCAGTCAAAAAATCATTCATTTAAAGCTACAATGTTCAGGGGGTACAACATCCCTCCCCCAGCGAGAGTTTACTCCTCCCATTGTTGCCTAGTTGCCCATACAACTAGGTTGTCCACCGCTTAACCAGCAGTCGTGGACTTCCACCGCTTAACCAGCAGTCGTGGATATCCACCGCTTAACCAGCAGTCGTGGATTCAAGAGCTCTAACTAGGAACTCTAGCTCTGCGAGTAACTTCGCGAGCTGCTCCCTGTGATTAAGAGGGGGTTCGGACTAGATCAACATTGGAATGGAAGATGAACTAGCTGAGCTAAATTTTCCCTAGCAGACATTCTTTCCTAGCTCAAATAGTATATCCAACAATCATTCTTTCCTACTTGGAAATTAATATACATTTCAATTCAAATGGCATGATCTCCGTTGGATATAATGTTAACTTAAACAAAACTTGAATTAAAAATGTGATCTACGTCCACAATTTTCTCATCATTGCTCCGTAAGTTGGTCGGTACTTGGTCGACCATGGGAGCCTTTCCCTTCCCATTCGTGTTGCTTGTCCCACCCTCGCAGTCATGGGAACCACCAAAACGAGTTCTCTTTACCGGGGCCATTTTATACTCACTTCTTAATTGACAACTTGGAAAAAGAGAGCTAACATTTGAGATTAACATACAACCATGATGACGGATTAGTTTCAATAAGCAAATCCCTTTGTACGAGAGGTTAGACTTACTTCAAGACATACAGAATCCCGATAGCACCATACTTGTTCTATGGGAATAGGCCCTAAGGTTAATTATTTGGCCTAGATAGTTAAGAATTTCCGGTTTCTTCTCAGTCTATTTACTAGAGATAAATTCGGCATGCTTAATCACTTCCTAATGCAAGTAGAGGTTTGCAGATTTATCGTATGCATAGGTGAGAGGGTTTCTCCATTCTTAATGATTAATGATGGATTAATTTTCCCTTATTAAATACTAATCCATGAGAAATTGATTCTAATTTAATTATTTACACATTATGGAGTAATAGAAAGCAGTGGACTAAATCACCTCAAAGCTGACTTGAATTTTAATCACAACGGTGACTAGTGGATGATTCCTTAAACATGCATTAAACTATGATTAAGAGTGACTAATTGCTTGCATGATTACTAGTTAGATTAATATTTATACAATAGATCATGGATATGGAGAATTAGAGAGTATCTAATGAGTATTTTGACTATGATTATGCATACTAGATGCGAAATTAAGAGGATATTAGAGAGGGAATTACAACAAGCATAAATTAAATCAAAAATTACCGAGGTTACGGCTGAATTCCTCTCAAAATTCTGATGCAAGGGACTCCTTGAGACGAGAAATGGGCAGCACCTTCCCTCCTAGCTCCTCTTCCAAAGACTATGTCTGTCGGCAACACCTCCTCAAGGTGTGTGTGTGTGTGTGTGTGTGTACTTAGTGTGTGTTTGAGCATATATGTGTGCTTGTGTGTGTGTGAGCATGATCTTATATAGGCTCACAAGCTGAAAAATTCGAATTTGCCTGCTATATGCATCTGGAGGAGTACTCACTTCATGCATGGCATCTCTAGTTGCATACTTACCAAGTGTCCCAACCTGCTCAAGAGCTCACTTAGTCTCTCTCTCCCTCTCTTGCATGGAAAGTAGCCCACGAGCCTTGTGAGTGTGTGAGGGCGCCCTCTTACTACCAAACTCAGTCTGCAGTGGCCTGGAGCCAGTTCCCATAGAGCCCCTGAGCCCCGGTGCTCCCCGCACAGCCTTAGAAAATTTTGATTTTAGGCTATAACGGGCGATACAAATCAGAATTAAAATTTGTAAATTTCTATACTAAGCTCTAACTAAGGTGTACTTGTCCAAGTACCTGCCATATTTAGCAGCCCTCGGTGTCTGAAAATGCATCAAATTTGGAGTACAGGTGCAATTTTTCGAGACGGTTAAAACTAGATGGGTCGGATGACCAAAAACTTACTATTTTTGAAAATTTTTCACAAAAATTATTTTAATTCACTTTTGGAAGCTTTATAACATTCTAAACATCATGGCACCAAGAGAATTTGGAGAACTGCTAAAAATAGTAACTTTTTCCATTATGATTGTTTCATGGTACAATGGTGTTCTTTTAGCTCAAGGTCGGAGACCTTACATTTTGAAAGCCTTTCATAAATTTAGTGGATATATTTTAATGAACGGAGAGAGTTATCTATCAATTAGTAGTCAGGTTTCAGCAACTTGACGGCTACTGGCAGTGGGCCCTACTTTGTGAGACGAGAAAGTTATCTTACAAAACTGGGACAAATCTCAATATTTTCTTTCATTTTTGTGTTATTTTTGGGCATTTATATGTTACGTAAGGTTGCTGCTCATTGGTTGCGTCTTCTTTTCTCTCTCTTCAATAAGTCTCTCCAAATGATCTCCAAAATTTCCTAATGTATATCTATATCTATATATATATATATATATATATATATATATATATATATATATATATATAGAGAGAGAGAGAGAGAGAGAGAGAGAGAGAGAGAGAGAGAGAGAGAGAAGACAAAAGATGAACCATGCATGCTCCTAAAGACTCACTCATATTGATGGAAAGTTTCATTTGTATAGGTGAGACCAAGTTAGTATTGGAGCTATATATGGCTCACTCTACTCAACTTGGTCTCACTTATATGTTTGTATCTTTTCCTCAATATGAATCAGTCTTTGGGAGCGTACATGATGTATCTCTTCTCTTATCCCTCTCTCTTTCTCTATACATCTCAACATGGTATCCGAGCGGTAACAATCACGCAATGATTTGATTCATGGTGACAAAATCGAGTATGTGTATGCGATTTGCATGTAAGATTCATAATTGCTACAAATTTTATTTTTTAGGATTGATTCTTGATTAACTGTGATTGTTTTGTGTTAAGAAGAATATGATTAGTGTTTTGTGTGGCATTTATTGCTAATCAATATAATGAATCGTTGATTAAGGTTTTTTGTTGATTTGTCTTTTGACACCCTCAACTTCATCTCAATTTTCGGGGGTCTTCTGATCAAAATTTGAAGAGACCAAAAAAGGACGATGGAGTGTAGTCTAATGGCACTTTTCATCCAAAACTGGTGTGTCTTCTTGAGATCTTCAATTTGAGTTCTAGATTTGCACCAAATGGAGTTTGCAGTAGAAAGTTATGTTGTTTTTACTGCAATTGAACTTGATGTAGGTTTCGTCCTTGTCCATCTTCGTGAAGCATCTGTGATCATTTTTTTAATTTTGGCGTCAACTTTTTTGAGCAAATTTATAATTTTTTATTTACATTCCGGTCTTCAGTCTTGAGTCTCACGTCGCATCTCACGTCACTCTACTTTGAGGACTCTTTTATTATTAACGTCTCCATTTTTTTTCTTTTGTGGTGACATCCCTCACATCTTTGGAGGTTTAATTATCCTTCTTGCATTTATCATTGGAAAAACACAATCACTATATTCTCTCATTCTCAATTGCAGGCTTCACCATACGTGGTGTGTAGAATCTACGATCTTATCTTATACCTCTTCTCACGACCATATATAGCTATGACTATTCTCGTCAAAAATTTTTCTTCTAGCTAGCATTCTGTTCCTCCTTTTCAAGGCCAAGTATTTTGGTTGAAAAGAAAAGATGTTGCTAGTTCTTGAAGGCGATGAACTCTTTGATATTGTCACTGGAAATCGTATATGTTGGTCTCAGTCTTTTGATATAGATCATGACAACGTGCTTATCAATGAAGTACTTGTATTTGAAGACTAGTATGTTGTATATATGGATTGATAACAACGTGATAAATTAGCTTGTTGTTATATTCTTTCTGCTCTTAATGATTCCCTTTTTCTTGATGTTGTGTATGAATTGCCTACTTTCCACGACATATGGAAGTACCTTATTGTCAAATTTCAAAAGAAATTTGTTGAAATACTTTATTTGAGAGGTTTTCTGAACAATTCATAATATGAAGTTGGTACTGCCATGAAGGGACATATTGAGTCTTTCAATTCCATTGTTAATAAACGTGCTGTTGTCGGTGATCCTCTTGCACAAAAACTACTCATTACAATTCTCCTTAACACCGTGAAGGACTCTTCTTATGATAACATTGTTACCATTCTCTATAATAAATATGGTCTCAATTTAGACTAAGCCTCCATGTATTTAATTGAATACTCTGGAATGAAGCAATGATGGTCACGATTCAACTATAATTTCACAAGAGCAAATTGAGGCACAACATATGGAATGTGCTTTTTCTGATCGAAGGCGTCCATTTCAATGAGGAAGCCCTAGAGGTGTCTGTCATGGTAATATTTTCTCTCATCTCAAATTTCCTAATAAGAAATATTCTTACTGTAACAAGAATGGCCATACTGAAGATGATTGTTGGGTACATCAATATGATGAAGAACACAACATTACCACAAAACAACCATGTTTATCTACAGATTCTTCATCTTCTTGTGAATATTGTGGACGATCTGATTATCCCACTCATATGTGCTATAACGTCGGTTCGACACAGATTGTAATAGAGCATATGCTACTGAACATTGAAACAATATTGTACCAAAACAAGTTGCATCCTATGTTCAATTGCTTCATATATATTACTTCATATACGTGATGGAACACTTTTCATTTTCGATTTTGGTGCTACAAAAAATATGACATATCAGTCTAAGTGGCTCTATAACTATCATCCACTACCAATTCAACGTGTTTTCTTTATCTTGTTGATAATGTGACCTGTCAAGTAAAGAGTATTGGATATTTATAACTTGATACCTTATCTTCTTCTACTCAAATTTTGCAAGGAGTATTACATGTATAAGATCTTCAATGTAATCTTCTTTCAATTGCTAGACTTATTGATCTTAGTCTTTTTGTTGGATTTGATCATACCAAATGCCGAATTGAGAAAGATTATAGACTATAGTCATTGCGCGCTCCTCAAAATGGTAATTTGTTTGAACTCTCTCTCAATGATGCTATAGAAAATATTGTCACTGCTCTAGGTGATCATGATTGCAAAGTATGGAATCATCGTTTTGTTCATGCTAATTTATCAAAACTCCTTGATCTTCAACGTCTTGATCTTATTCATGGCATGGATCTTACCACTAGTCTTGTAAACTTTTTATTTTTTACATTTTTATGTAAATTGTGTATCTAGAAACGTTTTTTATATCTTGAACTGATAATTAAGAGGTTTCATTAAATTTTGATATCTTATACAAAAGTTATATTTCCTTTGCTAGAATCCATATATGAACCATTTTTGTGGCTCCATCCATTTTTGTGGCTCATTACAAGTCTAGTGTTAAAGCTCATCCCCAAATGGGAATTTGTCAGTTTTTTGCTCTTGTGAAACATAATTGTAAACCCTTTCCTTTCTCAAATACAACTCATTGTCATGACATATTAGGTCTTCTTCATACTTATATATGTGGACCTCTATCTTCTTCAAGGTCAGAATATCGCTACTTCATTACCTTCATGGTATAGGACTGTATTTCTACTTAGACCAAAATCTGAGGCCTTATCTGTCTTCAAATAATGACACAAGGCTACAGAACTTCAAACTAGCCGTCACCTCAAGAAGCTTCCTAGTGACAAGGGAGGTGAATATGTTTCTCAAGAGTTTGTAAGTTACTGTGCTAACACTAGAATTAAACATGAACATACTATTCGATATTCACCTCAATAGAAAAGTGTTTCTAAACAAAAAAATTGCACTATTCTCAATGATGTAAGATGTATGTTGATTCATTGTGACGCAACACGGGAGAGCGAAATACATTGATAATAAACAAAGAATATACAGAGTACGCAGAGTAAACAGATGGAAATAAAGAGTCTGTATGGATACAAAGTAATCATTACAAGAAGAGCATAGCTCGTTTCATAACCTCCCGACCACCCCCAAGCTATCTCAATCACACTCTCACTCTCACTCTCAATCTGAATATTGTGCACAATCTCAATCTCAATCACACTCTCACTGTCAATCTCAATCACAGTCGCACTCTCAAAATCTCTGGATAGCAACAAGGATCATAATCCGAGTTGTAACACGATCACAATCCCAATATCATGACACCTCATATAGATCCTGTTTCACACATCGATTTTTGCAACTTCTACAAAATAGCCAAAAAGACATATTCGTGCAACCAATTCAATATCATAATGAAATTAGACATGTTAATCTTGTACCATCATAAACGAGTATAATCACTTCTTGATTGGATCAAACAAAAGAGATATTACCTGTGTATATTTGTTTGTAAGCTAACCTGTTTGCTGCTTGTAGGTTGTCCTACTGCTGTTGACAACTTATTTCTATCATAACTTTTACAAAGGAACTCAGAACAGAGCAATCCAGGTACTCAAAATGACGGGAATAGGTCTGTTCTACAAGGTAGCGTGGACAGAATTGTAAAGAAAATGTCTTTATTTAGCTGAAAATGCAACTTTTAGGTAGCGACTCCTAAAAACCCTATTTTATGGTCTCCACTACTTTTTCAGCTTATTTTAATCTTACCCATGCATTTTAAGCTAAAACATATAAATATGAATCATTGATATTAATAAAAATCTCAATTTTAACTACGTTCTTATTATACTATTCATAGACAGACTATTTGTTATTCAATAATCTTTATGAAATATGTCTTTAATGTATTATTTTCAAAGAAGAGAGTATATTTTCTCTCTTAATATCTTAAACTCGTTCATATAAGCTCTATCTAATAGACTATTCAACAATTTTTCAAATCGTACTAAACGAAAGATATGGTGTACTACATTCTTTTCGACTTTAAGAACTTCAAAATTTTGTCATATTACATTCATTCTTAGTTATCTCTTGTTTTCTTGACTCAAGCTACTTTGACTATAGTACTTATTCAGAATCAATTTCCTACTACTGCACCCTCTCGTAAGATACATATCACAACATGGAAAGGTGACATTCATTCTGTATCTTATTTTTGAACCTTTGGATGTATTATACTTTTCTGATTCTTGATCTTTATGTGGATGCTATCGTCCTTGTTTCCAATGATTTGGGATTTCTTCAGCAAGTGAAAAAGTTATTGTCTTTTGCATTTGATGTGGTGGATCTTGGAGAGATTCACTTGTGTCTTGGCATTCATATTCAAAAGAACCACACAAAAAGTACTTTATTATTTTGAGATTCAAAGTATATTGTAGATACAATTCAAAAATTTGGTATGAAATCTGCACATTTGGCCAACACACCTTGTCTTGCCAGTTCTACGAAGAACACTACTGATAGTGGCGGTCAACTTGTCACAAATCAATCTTATGCTAACTTGATTGAATGTCTTCAGTTTGTTGGTATATACCCTCTCCCTGATATTTTTTATTTTGCTAATTAGGTTGGACTATATCTTGCACGTCCTTGTCTTAAGAATTGGTCTGCAGCAAAGCGTGTATTGAAATATTTTAAAGGCACTATAGATTTTGGTTTGGTCTATTGACAACAACTAACATCTGGTTCTATGAAATCTCTTTCTCTTTTGGGTTACACAGATGCAAATTGGGCAAACTCATACTTATTTATGCGATCTAGTAGTGGCAATTTCTTCTTTATAAATGGTTGTATTGTTTCTTGTACTAGCAAGAAACAACGTAGTGTTGCAGTATCTACAATTCATTCAGAATATGCTGCAACATCACTTGCAGCTCGTGAGTTGCAGTATCTACAATTCATTCAGAATATGCTGCAACATCACTTGCAGCTCGTGAATTGATCTGGCTTTGACAAATGCTGGTTGATATTGGTCATTCTCCTCTTTCTAGCACACCCTTGTGGTGTGACAACCAAAGTGCTATTAGTCTTGCAAAAGAATATGTTCAACGTAATAAGTCAAAGCATATTGATGTGAATTATTGTTGGAATTAAGGTTGCAGAGACACGCAAACAGCTTGGAGAAGACGAACGGCGCTCAAGGCACAAAATAGAGAGTGTGTTACTTAGTGTGCAATGGAAAGATAGATAGCCCTAGAGTGATGGGCGTATATACAATGCATGGGGGAAAAAACCTCCTAAAGAGGGAAAAAATACCCCGGTGGTCCTAGTGTGTTCACACACATCACTACCACATGTATATGGTAACAAATCCCCCTTGGAGTGATGCGGTGAACGAGAGCTGGCACATGAGTAAAGGAAAGTGCCATGCCGTGAGGACAGGATCAGTCCACAAAGGGGAGTAAGCCCAAAGATTTGCAGAAAGCTTCAAGCTTCTCACGAGACAATGCCTTTGTGAAAAGATCTGCAAGGTTGTCCTGTGTTGGCACATAAGCCAAGCTGATCTCTCCTACTGAGAGCCTCTCCCTGACATAGTGTTAATGCACCTCAATGTGGTTTGTGCGAGCATGAAAAATTGGGTTCCTCGCAACTTCCAATACGCTCTGACTGTCAGTGTAGATAGTGTTGGCAGTGTCTTGTCCAACACCCAAATCATCCATAAGGCATCTGAGCCATACACACTCAACCGTAGCTGTGAAGACTGTCCTGTAGTCAGCCTCACAACTCGAAGTGGCCACAATAGGTTGCTTCTTTCTCAACCATGATATACATGAACTTCCAAGCATGAAACAAAAACCACTTGTGGACACTCGCGTGTCAAAACAACCAGCCCAATCTGAGTCCGAAAAAGCATGTAAGTCTGGTGGCAATGATCCCCCCTTGGGATAAAACAAGCCAAGATGTAAAGTGCCACTAAGGTAGAGGAAAATCCTCTTGACAGCCTGCCAATTCTTAGACCCTGGGCTATACATAAATCTGCTAACCTGTGAGACTGCAAACTGAATATCTGGCCTCGTGTTGCATACATAAATGAGGCAGCCAATGGAAGTTTGGTAAAGAGTGACATCACAAGGATCGCCAGCATCATGTAGACTCAAATTCAAACCTGTTTCCATGGGAATGGCAATAGGTTTGCAATCCTCAAGTCCAAACTTACATAGCAATGTCTCTATGTAACTTTTTTGACACAAGGCAATACCACCATCACACTGCTTAATCTGTATACCCAATTAATGATGCAACAGCCCCAAATCTTTCATCTTGAAAGTAGCATTCAAATCAGCCTTAAATTCAACAATATGTCTCTCATTTGGTCCAGTGATCAGCAAATCATCAACATAAAGAACCACAATGAGAAGTACATCACCCTCACACTTTACATACAATGTGCTTTCTGTTGGACTGTTACGAAAGCCTTGTTTGACCAAATGAGTGTCAGCTTTCTCATACCAAGCACGAGGAGATTGCTTCAACCCATACAAAGCCTTGTTACATTTGCACACTTTGTCCTCTTTTCCTTTTATGACAAAACCGCGAGGCTGCGTTACATTAACTTCCTCAAATATGTCACCATTCAAGAAAGCAGTAACAATGTCGGATTGATGTACATCTCAACCAAAATGAGCTGCCAGTGCACATAGAAAACGCACAGTAGTCATACGACAAGTGGGAGCAAAAGTCTCTTCATAATCTATGCCTTTTTGCTATGCATAACCCTTATGGCGATCGATCTCACCATCCGGCTTGCGTTTCAACTTGTAAACCCCCTTCGTACAATTGGCCTTTTTGCCAGGAGGAAAATCACATAAAGTCCATGTGTCATTTTCTATAAGTGCGTCATATTCTGATTGCATGGCAGCCATCCAATTTTTTGAATTCTGTGCTTCATCAAAAGACAAAGGCTCCTCAACATCATGTAAACTAGACACAGCCAAAGCATAACAATCTGATGCATAAGATGCATGGCGAGAGCCTAAACGAGTACGACTATACAAAGATGCATCCAATTTACTGTCACGCAAAGTGTGCACCATCCATTTTGGCATACCTCTAGACTGCTCATTTTCAACCCTTTCCTCATCAAGTACATCATGTACATCTGCATCAATAATAGGCTGATCTAAAACATTTGCAGAAACCCCCATAGGCTGTACATTTGCCTCATTGGAACTTACATTCGTATTTCCACCACTGAAAAGAGGCAACAAAGTGTCATAAATGTCTTGTGAGCTTACATTACTGTCTCTAGTACATGACAGCAAGGGCTGAACAGAATCTTCCACAAACACTACATCCTGAGAAAAGAGAATACATTTTGTTTGCGGATGATACAACCTGGAACCTTTGCTTTCAGCACTATAACCAACAAAAATACATTTGACAGCCTTATCATCCAATTTTCTGTGCTGCACTTGTGGCACCAAAGCATATGCCAAACAACCAAAAACACGCATGTGCTCAATAGAAGGCTTTCTATCATGCCATGCTTCATATGGAGTAATAGATTGCAAAGCTTTCGTAGGACACCTGTTAAGTACATAAGTGGCACACATGATGGCCTCAAGACAAAAAGAATGCGGCAAAGCTTGACTTTTGACCATACATCGTGCCATTTCCGTCAGTGACCTGCTTTTCCTCTCAGCAACACCATTTTTCTGAGGTGTATAAGGCACTGTACATTGGTGTTTTATCCCACCACTAGCCAAAAATGCATTAAATTCACGAGACATATACTCCCCCCCTCGATCGGAACAGAGGGTGCCCATAGTACATTTCGAGACATTTTCAGCCATAGCCAGAAATTGTTTGAAGCACATAAAACTTCAGAATTTGCTTTAAGCGGAAATACCCATGCATGCCTGGACTAATCATCAATGAAAGTCACGAAGTACAGGTAATTTCCCAAGGACGGAGTTTGCATGGGCCCACAAACATCACTATGCATAAGCTGCAACCTGCATGTGGCCCGAACTGAACCATCCTTTGGAAACTTAGAACGCTGCATCTTACCCAAAATACAGCCTTCACAAACATGTTTTGCAGGTGCTTCAAGAGGCGGCAAAGAAGCAACCATATCAGATTTTTGCAAATGTAGCAAACTGGAAAAATTCAGATGACAAAAACATGCATGCCAAAGTTTTGCATCTGAAATAGCCCTTGAATCTGCAACAGCATTTGTAAAATTTTGTCCACACTTGTCATACAAAGTGAGCGTATACAGCCCATGGCACAAAAGCCCAGATGCAACAATTTCATCACCAAAACTGAGATCATGAACTATACATCATGTCCAAGTCTAGCAAGTGCGGATACAGACAAGAGATTCTTCTTGATCCTAGGTACACAAAGTGCATCAACAAGTGTGAAGGAACTGCCATTAGCAGCAGTGAGCACAATCGTTCCAACTCCCTAAACGGGATAAGAGGCGTTGTTGGCACAAGTGGCTGAATTCCCATGAGGGACAGACTCGAAAGAGGTAAACAATTCACGATGTGAGGTAATGTGCTTTGTAGCACCACTGTCAAAATACCACACATGTGAATCAGCAGCAACTGACAAGCATGCATCATGGACAGCAGGATTGTAAGTTCACTCTGCGCTAAAAGCCCATTCTGCATCAACATCATCAACACAGTCTCCTTTCACAGAAGACTCAACAATGGATGCATTTGTAGTGGAACTAGCATTTGCAGTGGAACCACCCTCTTTCTTCTTAGCGTCTTTGGCCTTCAACTTAGGACACGACTTGATCAAGTGATCATTGGCTTTACAATAATGGCAACGCATCTTCTTTTCGCCCTTATCACCAGAATTGCCAGACGAAGTGCTGCCAGCAGAAGCATTAGGAACAGAATTTTTGCTACTCGCAGTAGAACCATAAGAATTGGCTGCATTGCTGTTACCACCCTTTCTTTGAGAAGCAATAAAATCCTGTTCAACTGCACGCTGTCTACTCCTATTGTTTCTTGAAAGTGACTCTTGCAATAGCAATGTGCATAATGCATCAAACTTGACAACTTTTGGATTTCATTAGGTCATAAGTCTCAAGGTACTAGCAAAAGTCTGGGTCATAAGTCTCCAAGTCTAGCAAAAGTCTTCAAGTACTAGCAGAAGTCTGGTAAGAATCTGGTAAGGCATCAAGAACTGTCTGCACAAGGGAACTGTCTGAAATAACTTCACCTGCAGAAATAAGTTGCTCATTGATATCCTTGACACTAGCAAGGAAAGTGTCCATATCATCTTCCTCATGCATAATCTTTGACTCCTGCTCTTTACACAACAAAGCAATTTTAGCCTCATTGCGGCTTGCATAAAGACCTGCTAAAATATCCCAAGCCTGTTTTGCAGATTTTGCTGAACCGATGTGAGGAACAATGGTGCGCTTCATAGACAACGCAATCAATGCATGAGCCTGCACATCCTTAACATCCCAACAAGCTTATTCTACCATAGGCAAAACAACTCTAGCAGCTGTAATCCTTGCAGCAAGACCTGCAACATCGCCTACATCCTCAGAACCAGGACGTACATCAATGCCCTGCACAATGTTCCACACACCCTTTGACACAAGAACATGTTGCATCATATAAGCCCACATAGGGTAATTGTCCCCATCCAACCTGTCCTCAGCAGCAAATATCTTGAACACAGCTGTGTTGTTGTTGTCAGCCATGGTAAATGCTGCACCTGATGTGAAAACTGCCCAAAAATAGGAGAAATGGAGTGGGAACAACCTGTGCTATATAGCACAAACCGTAGAAGACTATAAGGCACCTGTTATGCAAAAAACGGCACTGACAGAAATTCTACATAAAATGACGAAATAGCTTGTGGAGTACTGCCTGTAGTGGAAACGGAGGCCGAAATGAGCCCAAATCAAAATTTTGAGCAGACAGCGCTCTTTGAGCTTCCCCAAATTTTTTGTTGACCTGCGAACGCTCGCCAAAGATCACTGAAATCGAAGAAAGTGAGCAGGCATGTGCTGGAGCAGCTGGCGACTAAGCCCGGGAGGACGTGGCCTGCTCTGATACCAATTGTTGGAATTAGGGTTGCAGAGAAACACAAATAGCTTGGAGAAGACGAAGGAAGCTCACGGCACACAATAGAGAGTGTGTTACTTAGTGTGCAATGGAAAGATAGATAGCCCTAGAGTGATGGGCGTATATACAATGCATGGGGGAAAAAACCTCCTAAAGAGGGAAAAAATGCCCCGACGGTCCTAGTGTGTTCACACACATCACTACCACATGTATATGGTAACAATTATCATTATGTAAGGTATGAAGTACACGAAGGCACCATGATGGTTGAACACTGTCCATGTGATGAGATGCTTGTAGACATTCTTACCAAAGGCCTTAGTGAGTCATGCTTCATCCTCTTGCACTCAAATCTTGAAGTTTCTTTGGCCTCACTCTTTCTAGATTAGCTTCTCTGCTATTGTGATATATAGCTTTGTACATATGACATTGTAGTCATATAGGTACCATGCACTATGCACACTCCACACTTGCACACTGTCATTTTTGAGTCACTTGTATATTTGTACATATAAACACAATTCACTTTCACATCATCATGAAAGAGTTTTTGTATCCAAAGCTAGAGACCTTTGTTTGAGTGGGGGTGTTGGAGCTATATATGGCTCACTCTACTCAACTTGGTCTCAGCTATATATTTTTATCTTTTCCTCAATGTAAATAAGTATCTGGGAGCGTACATGGTGTGTCTATTGTCTTGTCTCTCTCTTTCTCTCTACATCTCAATAGTTAGTAGAGTGAGCCATGTATAGATCCAATAAGATATGACTGTGTGATGAACATAAAGAGCTGAGTGGACAAAGTCATTCAAGAACCTGTATCCAACTTGTGAAGATCATCTTAAGCATAATTGAAAGGAAAACTATAATATAAACTTATCATGAAAGAGGGAAAAGCATCATGTAAAAACCTCAGCAAAGCAGCCCATAGAACTAAAAGGGTATAAATGTGCATTCCCATAATCCTTTCTATTGTTTGTCGAACCATTGTCTTACCTATGAGCAAAGCAATAAAACAAAACAATCAATCAATGTACACATGTTAATTAAAACTAGTACTTAATTATAAATATGAATTTTCTTAGCTAAGAATCCTTGGTTTCTTCCTCCTAATAACATCTTAAGAACTCTCAGTGTTAGTGTGAATGGTCAAACATGTGACCAATACCACTGTTTACAAAGTGGAATCTATATGGACCATGTAGAAAAATGTTTGAAGTGCTATTTAGTCCATTTTTTCATAAAAATCAAAGAAATATATTTTTATTCATCAAATGTTTTGTTTATTTTTGGGCCGCTTTGTTTTTCCACGCCTACTTTTTGCATCTTTTGGACCACGTCTCATCTGAACTTGAGTATTCTATATTCCAAGCATTGTTATTTGCAATTTTGTAACTTTTTCTTTGATGGACTTGATTTTGTTACCATCTTATTGTCTCTTGTATGGTGTAGCTTTGTGATCTCATAGCGTATGGTGTAGTTCAATGATTTCACATTATATGTATTCTCTCAGCAAAAGATGTCAAATTCTATAATCATCAATGGTTTTTCTTCTAAACAAAGATATGCTCCCCTCTTTCAAGGACAAGTTTTTTTTGGATGGAAAAAAAAGATGTTACTCATCCTTTAAGGACATGAGCTTTTTAATATTATTCTTCGTAATTATGAATGCCCATCTCAGCCTCTTAATGCAGACCAAGACAACACTCCTATGAATAAAGGAGCTATATTTGTGAAATGGTAGAGCGACTACAATGATTGGGCTTGACATGATAAATTTGTAGTTCAATATATTCTTTCTACTATTCAATAGTTTCTTATGCTTCATTTTGTGTTTTTCCAGCATCATAAGATCTATACAAACATCTAATAGAAAAAATCTAGAAGAAATAAATTACAGAAAGTGCTTTATCTTTGTAGTCAACTCACTTGATTAATATTGTATGACTACATATATCGAATCATTCAAGAATATAATCAATCAATTAGCTACTATTGTTGATGATATCTTATTGAAATAATTGGTCCCATAATTTTTTGATGCAGTAAAGGATCTTCCTTATGGAAATATTGTTACCATCTTATCTAGCAAGGATAAGGTTAACTTTGATCAAGCTTGTATATTATTCAATGAGATACCATGAAAATCAAGAAACAATCATGTTTTCACAAGCAAACACAAAGTCAAAACAACTTGAAGAAATCTATTTCCACGATTAAATTATAGGGGTCATTGTGGTTATAATTTTATTGCGAGCCATTTTACATGTTCTAGGTATTTAGAGGAATCTTTTTTTGGTCATAAAGATTATTGATCTTCTCTGTGGGATTTCAACATACAAGTGTTTCATTGAAAAAGATGAGCATACTCCTTATAATGGTAATCAAAATGCACACACATCTTGTATGTATAATCTAAACACTTTGGAGTTGCACTCTCTGCGTATCGTCTCTCTGTTCTTCTCTTTATCTGTTGTCTTAACATGGTATTGAAGTCTAGTTGCTTTTTCTTCACAAAAGTAGAGCAGTGCGCACAACAAAAATCTAGAATTCAACAAAACATAAAATTGTCGTAACTTTCTACTGGAAACATGGATTTCAATGTTTGAAGAGTCGTTCTTAAGGTTTTGGGTCATTTTTGAGCTATTGATTATGAGACATTTGTCAAATTTTGCACTAGAAGTAACTTACAACAAATTGGTAAATATTTGTAATACATTTTCAAATGAAATCATCAAAACATAAGAGCTCTTATATTTTCAAATCCGTTTGTGTTAAGCTTCATGTTATGAATCTTTGATTTACTTTTTATGCATCGTATGAAATTCTATTTTGATAAAAAATCTAAGATTGAAAATCGATTATATTGTTTGCAATCAGATCTATAAATTGATACATACTGAGTTTCTTGTTGCTTGATTTTTGGATTTGCAGTTTGTTTTGTGTAAAAGAAATTGGATTGAAAGTTAAGCATGTTGAATTTACAACATCTCCAACTCAATGTGTATATTGAAAGAAGGTGACAAATTAAATGATCTCTATATTTACTCTTTATGTGTATCACATATATTTTGATGCATGTATATCGAGTTAAATCAAAGTCATATCACTTGAATTTTTTTTTTTTCTTTGGTTTTGATTGCATATGATTTATGATAAAGATAATTTTTTTATAGAAATACTGAGGGTTTCATGACATTGTTGTAGAGAGAATTATATCCATCACATCATATTTTACACAGAGATTATATATATGATTTTTCATCTATATAAACAAAGGAGTGAGTTGTATCCGTCGTAGATACTAAAAAATTAGAGTGTTGATTATTCGTAAAGAGTTATGATTATAGATATTAACAAACTCTAATTTTGATAATTTGTGTTGTACATAAATTTTCGTGTTAAAAAACAATGTGTGGATAATTATTTTTATTCTTTCCATGTGGATGGTAAAGTATTATGTTTCTATGATCTATGTAATTATATCTCAAATACTTATGAGTTTGATGATGTATTTTGTAATCTTTAATCCATATTCACACTTATGATTTGACATTGAAAGCACCTCACTCTTACTACTGCTATTCATCCCGCATTGGATGGGCAGCTTACAAGGATTCTATTTAGTACTATAGGATATGCTAAGCGCATACGTTAGTAAACCACGCTAAAGGATACATGAAGTGCATACGTTAGCAAGAAGCGAAACGACTCGATCGATTACCTTTCTGGTTTGGAGTTTGTTTCACATGATGAAAGGCATGTTACCACTAGGTTTAGTCTCTGTCTGTTATTCTCAAGTTATCAACCATGATCATCAATTTTGATGAGGCTAGCTACTAGCAAGAAACAACAGCAAGTCAAGGACTTGGTTGTTGCTGATGAGTATGTCAGCATAGTACTTTCATGGAAAGTTGAGCAAAGGTTGTAATAGACGTTCCAGTACCTTCAGAAAGTGTGAAACCTGGGTATGCATTTAGACACCTCTTAGTTGTGATAACTCATTTAGTATTCTCGAGTTCTAGATAGAGTCTTCATGCTATGTCAGTTATGGGTCGGTTAATCAAGTTGGTTGCACAAGGAAAACAATGTAGAAAATCAAGATGTTATTCTTGATTTCATTGAACCTCTTACTGAACCGGGTTCCGATCTAGCAATTAACCGTTGGATCCATGGGGATGCCACGGTGGAAAACATTAGTGTCCTTATGAAGATACCACCACTTGTGTTTTCGAGGATGAAAACGCTTCTCCAAGGGGGGAGTAATGTCATGCCAAGGGTAGGACTAGGCGGACACGGCCCTGGAAAAGTGCCGGACAAACATGCAGTCAAGGGGTCTATATATGGAAGAGGGCCAAGGGCCTATGTATAGGATGGTTGGGTGGTTATTCACATGTCTATCTACCCTTTGGTCCAATAGGAAGCATCTAACCTTTGCCTGTTATGCTCTCGTACTCAATGCCTTAATACACGCATAAACAGAAGTAAGAATTTAACCAACCCCCTATAATTTAAGTATATACAATTACATTCTCTCTACAATTAAGTATAATTTAAGTACATACAATTACGTTAATGTAGCCATCGTTTAGGGTTTAGGGTAAAGAGCTAGTGTTGTAAATGTAGCCATCGTTTTGTGTTGTGCATAGTGTTAAAATACTTCTACCTCTGTAGGGTTGTTTGAAAGAGCTACTTCCTCGACCCAATGCCTCATCCATAGAGAGAAAGAGAGAGAGATAAAAAGAGTGAGAGAAAGATAGAAAAGGTAGAGAGAAGAGCGTAGAAAGTCATTTTTGAACTCCATCCTAGGGACGTAAAAAATATTTTTTTCAAAGCACCCCACAAAATGGTGACTTTGCTTACAAAAATTTATTGATACCTACTTGCAATCAATGGTCTCTCTCTCTCTCTCTATCTATCTCTCTTCTTCTCTTTTCCGTCCCTTCTCTCTCTCTCTCTCTCTCTCTCTGTTTTTATCTACCTCTCCATCTCTCTCTTTCTTTCCCTCTTACCCTATTCTCTCTTTCCCTCTCTCTCAATTTATCTCTTTCTCTATCCTCTCTCTCCCTCTCTATCTCTCTATCTCTCCCTCTCTTTATCCCATCCTCTTTTGCTCTATTTCTCTCCCCCCCCCCCTCTCTCTCTCTCTCTCTCTCTCTCTCTCTCTCTCTATCTCTCTATCTCTCCCTCTCTTTCTCTATTCTCTCCCTCTCTATCTTTCTCTCTGTATCACTCTCTTTCTCTATCTCTGTCTCTCTCCCTCTGTTTCTCCCTTCGACCTCTTTCTCTCTATTTCTTTCCCTCTATTTCTCTCTCTCTCTCTCTCTCTCTCTCTCTCTCTCTTTGGGAAAATTGGTTTATCGTACATATTTATCTCTCTCTCTCTCTCTCTCTCTCTCTCTCTCTCTCTCTCTCTCTCTCTCTCTCTCTCTTCCTTCTCCCTCTCCCTCTCTTTCTATCATCTACTTGTAGTCTCTCTCTCTCTCTCTCTCTCTCTCTCTATCTATCTTTCTCTCTTTTCCCCTTTCTCTATCTCTCTATCTCTGTCCCTCTCTATCTTTCTCTCTCCTTCTCCCTCTGTTTCTCTAATTCTCTCTCCCTCTCTTTCTCCCTTCGACCTCTTTCTCTCTTTCTCTCCCTCTCTTTCTATCTTTCTCTCTTTCTCTATTCTCTATTCTCTCTCTCCCTCTCTCTCTCTCACTCTCTCTCTCTATCCCTCTCTCTCTCTCTCTCTTTCTCTCTTTCTCTCTCTCTCTCTCTCTCTCTCTCTCTCGACCTAGTAGACAACAATTCACTCTTTTGATCATAACTTCTTCATCCGAACTCCAATTTGGGTGATCTATAGCCTGAATCAAAGAGCACAAAGCCCTCTACGTATTGATGTAAAGACAAAAATTGTAAGAGTTACGGAAGGTGTTTTTGTAATAGCATTTTTGAAGTAAATAGGTTCAAGAAAATTGACTCTCATCTCTTATTTTACATACATGTCTTCCAACACTCGCAAGGGTTCTTCTTTCGCAACAATGTCCATAACCATTGTGGAACACGATCCATAATCTCCTAAGTGTGAAGATAGCAACACAACCACACAGCCAACGACATCAAAAACCATGATCATGGCATACTTGGTATCATTGAAAGAGACTGTAAACAAACAAGGCAAAGAGTTACTAGCACATGCAATGGAGAATGGCACACTAAGGGTACTTGTGGTTGAGAATGCGAATTTCAAGAGGACACTTGAGATGCAAACAACACGTTTGATGCAAGTTGAAGAGGAAGTCAAGGAAAGTAAATGCTCTCTTGTGGACTTGAATGCTTTGAAGGAGCGGATGAGCAAAGTAGACAATGACCATGTATTGAAAGAGGACAAATTGACACCATGAGCCGTGATGTATGCGACATGAAAAATGTATGCAAAAACAAGTCTTGGATTGATGTATGTAGTAGCAATGCGGTTTCTAATTCCTTACTCATGCAAGATATGGTTCAAACAAAGAATGTTGAGAATGTGGATGTGGAGGAGTTGAAGGAATGGGAGCGACGTTCCTAGAATATTGTTATTCGTGGAATTCCTAAAGAGAAGCTAGAGACACCTCCTTGTCCTGCCATTGTTATCAAAGATTTCTTCAAAAACCCACTGTGGCATGCCCATAGTTATGGTCTATGGAGCACATAGAGTGGGGAAGCAAGGAGCTCCTTGCTAGGGAAAACGGCCAATTGTATGCACCATGCCGAATGAGACCAAGCAAAAGATTATCCTTGATAAAAGTAGGATCTATTTGAGGGATACAAAATGTTTAAAAGAAACAAAATATGCGTTCGCAAGGCATATGAGGAAAAGAATAAGAAAAACAAGGAGGTTTCTCATGAAGAACATGTGCCCAAGGAGGAGGGAAGTCCCTCGAGCAAATAGGGATGCGTGACGTATGAGACCGAGTTACAATTGAAAATATGCTTTGGGAATTGTAATGGATACCCATGGAATGTGTGGGTTGGCATTGATGAACTAACAAGCAAAGCCGATGTTGTACTTCTTGTTGAGACTTGGGAGCATGATACACAAAGGATTAATGACTTGGAGAAGTACAATGTACATTCATTGATGTGGTCAAAGAATCTTAAGCAACGAAGAGGGATAGCATGTATGGTTAAGAAAGGATTGGACGATTTTGTATCAATTGTGAGAGATGACAAATACAAATGTTATGTATGGCTGAAAATGACACCAAAAAGAGCACCCATTTTTGTAGCCGGTTGCTACATTCCTCATCACGATTCCCCCTTTTATGCTTGCATGAATAGAGATCAATCATTTTTTTATTTAGAAGAGGACATTGCTTATTTCAAAGGTGAAGGTGATGTTATTGTATTTGGGGATATGAATGCTTGCACAAAAACATTGTAGCATGATACTCAACAATATGATATGCCATACATTTCAAGGGAGTTAGAGGAAGTTCACTTGTATGATCGTTCTTCAATGGATGGAAAAGAGCTGGATCACTATGGAAAGCTAATTTTACACATGTATAATAGCACGGGTATGCTCATTGCCAATGGTGTATATTTGTGGAGTGGAACCAATGGATTTACATGTAGGAGACATAATGGGGACAGTGTGATTGACTATATGCTACTCTCCGAAGCCATCATGTATCGCATAAAGAGTTTTATGTTTGGCCAATGGACCTCGGAATCCGACCATCGCACCTTATGTATTGACCTTTCATGTGGAAAAGAAACTAAGCATGATAATATCAGCCAAAGGAAAGAGAAATTATCACTATGTATGGATTTCAAATAGGCACCAATATACATTGAAATGGTTGAGCAAAAATTATGGATGAAGACGCTTCAATATGATGCACCATTAAAAACTAAATGGAAAGATTTCAAGACAGTTATTTGTTCTTTGCCGAAGAATGATTTGCTATAAAGAATCTCCATGGTATCAACAAAGGTAGATCACACAAAAGGTGGTTTGATAAAGAATGTCAAGATGCTCGAAAGTCCTTGATAAAGCTTGATGCAACTATGGACAAAGACAACTATCAAAGTCATTTGCATACATACAAGCCATTGACTCAAAAGAAGAGAAGAAGATGGGAAGTAAAGCAACAACTTCTGCAAGTCCAAGAAAAGACATGCATGTGGAAGATTTTGGATAACCTTGAGGGGCAAGCGGGTTGAGAATTTTGGTAACTTGAGTCTTGTGGATATGTACACACATTGTAGGCAATTATATGAGCAATCAAATGTTGAAGAAATGCCATTTTATGGTTCACTCTCATGTATGTCCTCTTTTTTTACTGTTGAGGATGTATGCGATAGGCTTGAATAGTTGGCCACTCGCAAAGCGGGAGACTTCAAGGTATCACTCCGGAGATGATCAAATGGATGGGAGATTTTACCCATGAGTTGATGTGTGATATGTTCAACCTTGCACTTCAACATGGTATGCCTTATGTTGGAGTACTAATTGGGTTAAGCCTTTGCATAAAGGAGGGGATGTCAAGAATGTAAACAACTACTAGACTATAATGATTGGGTCTCTTATGGTAAAGTTGTTTGGGTGAAAAATGGAGATGAAATTGAGTGATTGGGATGAAGATAATGACAAGCGTGCAAAGGGACAAGCAGGTTTCGTCGATGCCATAGCACCATTGATCATCTTGTCACAATTCGGTTGAAAGACAATCGATTCTATTCTTGTTTTGTGGACTATAAGAAAGCCTTTGATATGATTCCACGTAACAATTTGTGGAGAAGGATGGAAGAACTCCAAGTGCAAACTGAGTTTATGCTTGAGGTTTCTCGAATCTATGAGAAGGTTGTGCATGGGAAGAGAAATTTCAAAAAAAATTGTAAGCACAATTGGGGTTAAGCAAGAATGTCTGTTGTCACCAACCCTCTTTTGTCTATGCATCGATCAGTTGGAACAAATGATACAAGAAGAAGGCATTGAAGAGGTCACTATTTGCAATACGGTAATCATGCTTTTGTTGTAAGCGGATGATGTAGTGCTTCCAACACACACTTTAGAAGATGCACCAAAGCTTATGGCTGTCCTTGATAACTTTTTCTTGCATAGTGGGCTGAATGAATCCAAAACAAAGGTTATGCTTGTGAAAACCAACCATAAGGAGAAGCCATGCATTGTGTACAACAAGGAGACACTTGAAGTTGTTGAGAGATTTAAGTACCTTGGCCTTGAGGTTCCATTCAATCACGTGGCATGAATGTGCTATGCATCGTTTGGAAGCGGTAAAGAGAGCATATTATGCATTTGAGAATATGTGTAATGCGGGAAACATCAAGTGCTAGGTTCTCAAGAAGTATCTTTTTGATGGATTGTTGACACCGATTCTTCTTTATGGAGTTGAAGTGTGGGGCGGGAGCATCTCAAAGTCTACTTGGAAAGAGTTTGAGAATGTCCAAAAGCGTTTTCTTAGAAACTTTCTCCAAGTGAAGACACAAACACCATATATGCTCTTAATTCTTGAGTTAGGATGTCTTCCAATTAAGGCTATGGGCATGGAAAGGATTGTGGAGTACATGATAAAGATGCATCAAAACCCCTCACATCGACTTTCTACAATTGCATTGGAAGCGAGCAAAAAATTTCAAAAGGCACATAAAAGCAAGATCTTAAGCATGGTATGGATGCAAGACATAAAGAAGTGGTTTGGGAGATGGGATGCATTACATTTGCTACATGATGCTTCAATTGACTCCCAAGTGAATGAAGCTTTTCTACAACGCCAACGTATTACGGCTTGGGAGAAATCCGGTGGGTCACGCTTCATACATTACACCACCCATATTGCCCCAACTACAAAACCATGTTCTTCATTGAAAGAGGAAAACGTACTCACACTTATATGCTTGAGCCTATCCCCTTGTTGGCGATATGCACTATCACAGCCATTCGACTTAGCTCCCCTTTCCTTCGATGCGAGACAGGGTGTTGGGGCAATGGAGAAGAGTCAAATTGATTGTGCAAATTATGCTCACTGCAAGTTCAAGAGTCTGCGCAACTTTTGGTCACATCTGAACTTGCTTCTCTCACATCTTCATCCATAACTTAGACCTACACACTTTCCTCTCCCAGCCAAAGTGTGGGCTCTCCATTGCGACTCTCATCACCACAATTTTGGAGCATCGAAAGTCACTCATCATCCATACACATACTACATCACATGTAAGTTTGGTCCCATAGGTCATATTTGACCTCCGAGGGCGATAATAAAATCTCTCTCTCTCTATCTCTCTAGTGAATCTTTTGGTTTTACATATTCACAACTTTTGTATGATTCATATACATATCTTTCTCAGATCCTCTTGGTAACACACTCTCTATGATCTGCGAGGCTGCTCGCTACTGCTGCTCGCCCCCCCCCCCCCCCCCCCCCCCCCCCCCCCCCCCCCCCCCCCCCCCCTCCCTCCCCCGCTGCCCCTTCGCTGCCCCCCCACCCCCTTCAGCCCCTGCGCACTGCCTCTCAACCCTCCCGCTGCCCCCCCTATCTGCGCGCGCTGCCCCAACTGCTGCCGCAGCCCGCTGCCCTCCTCTCGCTCTGCCTTCCCCGGTCCATCCCCCCCACTCGCTGCTGCTTGTGCACCCGCACATTGCACAGCTGCCCTCTTCGCCCTCGCTGTCTCCTCATCACCCCCCCCCCCCCCCCCCCCCCCCCCCCCCCCCCCCCCCCCATCCTCTTCGCTCTCGAAGGCCCTCTGCACCCGGCTCGGCAGCACTTTCTCTTCGGAAAAGTGCCTGGCTGACTTGTTTGCAGGTTTCTTCTTCGCCGCCCGCTTCTTCGACTCAGCAGTAGACACAGATGGAGGCTCCAGCTTCACCTCAGAGGGACTCACCTGAAGCCCCCTCGCCCGACCCCGCTGAGCCCACCATTCGACTTGCTCTTACGCCGGCAGAGCAAGTGAGCCTTGCCACAGAGGTAGAACGCTTGCAGGCGACTTCTGTCATCTGCAAGGTTCTCAGCACTCGTCCCAGCAGAGGAGAGCTGTGAGACCTTCTCCAGGCCCGCCGCCTCCTCGCAGAGGTGGGCAAGATCTTGGATGTCCAGATTCTCGGACGGGGGTACTACCAGATTGAGTTCGAGACTTTCGAGATGGCCTCCAAGGTCATAGCTATGAGTCCATTGGCCATCCGAGCATCACGCGCCCACTTTCGACAGTGGCGACATGGTTTTGACCCGTCTTCGGATGTGCTAGTAGAGGAGGCGGACATCCCCATCTCAGTCTGCTTTCCGGGTTTACGGAGGGAGTACCTTCCACTTCTCTCCAGGATTGGCTCCGCCATCGGAACTGTCCTAGAGACACCTCATACGGCAGCATCAGTAGCTGCCAAGGCGGCTGGCATCCCTTCAGTTCGAGTTTTGGTCAGAGATACCCACACGCTCCTGAAGGTCATCCTTCTGCCTCGGGTGAGTGGGGGTTGGTTTAGACAGAGTGTAGAGTACTCGGGTCTCCCGAACCAGTGCTTCATTTGCAGACAGATGGGCCACCTAGCGAAGGCCTGTCCACGGAGGAGACCACGACCCGCACCCCAGCCTCAGCCGCAACCTGCCAAGGCTGGGCTGTAGCCACAGCCAGCAACAAAGCACAAATTCAGCGCCACCCTCCGAGCTTGGGGCTCCAGCGGAGGAGGGGTGGCAGCAAGCCCGTGGCCGTCGACGCCAGGGGCCACAGCGATAGCCTGGCACTCAGAGTGGCCCTCAGGTGCCTACTCAGCAGCAGTGGGTTCCCACGGGGAACCGCTTTGGTCCTCTTGAGCAGGAGGAGCCCCCTACGCCAGCCACCACCTCCGCTTCACCCTCGCCAGCCGCTCCGCCTTTCGATCTCCCCTCCTCCTCCTCATGCCCTCCCCCGCCCTCTGCCACCGCTCACTCCCCACCTCGCCCCCCCCATGTCTCTGCCGCCCCACCCCGCTTCTCCTCTCCCCCGCCCCCCCCAACCCCTTCTCCCCCTCCTCCTGCTTCAGTACCACAGTCGGCTCAGGAGATTGGACCCTTGCCGGCGGCCAGGAGATCTCTTGGCAGCGCCTTCGCCACGAGTCGCCTAGCGAGAGAGGGTCAGCCCTTCATGCGGCCCCCACTGCAGATTCAGACTTCTCCTCTTGCAGCTATCCCTCGTGGTTTGACGAGTTTTGACCTCCGACACCGCTGGGATCTCTTCGATTACGGTTTTACTCGTTTTCTTGGCGATTCCGCAGCAGACCACGAGGCAGCCTGCTTCAGAGTCCACGCTTTGTTCCTCGCCGCTAGGGGGACAGACGCCTTGGACTCAGCAGTTGGTTTCTCCTTCCCCCTATGTGGTAGGACTGAGACAGAGTGGTCCCTCGACTCAGTGGTGGGATGGTTGCATACACAGGTTCTCGAGTTCTCTCACCACATGGGAGAACTTGGCGTTACAGATTTGCTGCAGACTTTGTGGCCACTGGCCAAGTTTGCGGTGACACCCCCAGATTCTGCAGGATGTAGACACATTGTGGTGTACTTCTTTGATGATACGCAGTGTTTGCCTTGCTATGTATTCATTCATGAGGACTCCTGGACAGAGGAGGTTGCTTTATGCACGGCTTGCTCTACTTGGGCTTGGACTAGGCACTCACTGCAGTCTCGCTTATCTAGAGGACGCTCGGATGCGGATTACTCCCCATCCAAGCCGGCTTCGAAGATAGCTCGTCTTGCTGCTGCGGCAGCATCTGTTCTCTCTCGCTACCCATGAGGATCGTCTCATGGAACGTGCAGGGACTAGGTGGGCCCCAGTTTCAGCGACAGCGGGGCCGATTGCGTCAGGAGCTTCAGCGTTGCCTTGTGGGAGGAGAGATTGATCTCCTTATGCTTCAGGAGCACCATTTGTCTGAGAGCCGCATTCGGCGATGTGGTCAGATTTTGCATGGACGCTATGATACCTTTTGGTCAGCTGCTTTTGGACCTCGAGGCATCCAGGGTGGGGTATGTATGACTATTGCGGACTCATTACAGCAGGCCATTGTGGGCAGAGGGATTATTGTACCAGGCAGAGCTCAGTGGATTACTATGCAGGTTCAGGGTAGCCTTGTGGGTTTCCTGAACATCTATGCGCCCAATGTGGCGAGTGCTCATGCAGAGTTTTGGTCACAGATTGTTGAGTCTTTGCCACAGGTTGACCAGTGGTGTGTAGGAGGGGACTTCAACATATTGGAGGACCCTTCTGACAGGATCGGAGGCAGCCATGCTACTTTGCATGGAGTCGAGTTAGCAGCTTGGGAGAGGTTTTGTATGACGTTGAGGGTCTCGTATACATGGCAGCATTCTGACTTTGTGAGGCCTAGAGAGAGTCTTGCCTTCTCTAGATCGGACCGCAGAGTGGGAGGAGTGAATCTATCGCGCATAGATCGCTTCTACACTAGTGACCACTTCAGTGACTTGGGGGGATCAGTGGGCATCCTGGCAGGGACATCCTTCTCGGACCATGCACCAGTGATCCTCACAGTGGCTGACAGGCAGAGGAGTGGGAGCACGATGATTCGCATCCCAGAGCGGGTCTTGTTGGACTCAGCACTCAGAGAGAGGGTCGAGGCTCTATGGACAGAGGGCATGGACAGCCAGGCTCCACCTGCAGACAGAGTGGCCTCAGGCCTAGCTCAGCTTAGCCACTTCTTTCTCCAGGAGTCTTTGGCTCGACGGGCTGCAGCGAGAGAGGAGGAGATGTGTCTCAGACGAGGCATTGCTTAACTACAGAGGATGCAGGAGCAGCATCCAGACAGTCCATGGTTGGAGGAGCAGCTATAGCAGGCTCGACAGGAGCTTGCTTGCACAGAGGAGAGGCGCCATGAGTTTGCCTTCCACCGACAGGCATCTCTGTGGACACAGGTGTTTTTTTTGAGACAGTGGGACCTCGGCACTCGCATGCCAAGGTCAATTAGTTGAGGAGACCCGATGGGTCAGTTGTTTGTGAGCCAGAGGATATGCGTGCAGCTGCTACTGACTTTTACCATGAGCTACTGTCGGCTGAGCCCGAGTCAGAGAGATAGGATGCATGCAGGGAGCAGGTCTGGGCACAGATGCCTTGTCTTGTGACTGAGGAGATGCGGCAGAGGCTTGAATTACCTCTTCAGCTTGAGGAGCTGCACATGGCTCTTAGGGCCCTCCCTCGTGGTAGCTGTCCAGGTGAGGATGGGCTGACTTTCACCTTCTTCTTGGAGTACTGGGACCTGCTTGGCCCAGATCTTTGTAGTGCCTTTCAATACATTCTACACACAGGAGTGATGCCGGATAGCATGAGTGAGGGCCTGATTTACCTCATTCCAAAGGAGGGTGGCTCCTTGGATGAGATTCGTCAGTGGCATCCCATCACCATTCTCAACTCAGCCTACAAAATTCTTGCCAAGGCTCTGAGTTTGAGGATTCAGCCACTTTTGGAGAGCCTTATACATGGGACTCAGACAGGTTTTGTCAAGGAACGCAGTATCCTTGACAACATCTTCACTTTTTGGGAGGCTTCTACCCTTGCACGGCTCCGTGGGGAGGACCTTGTGATTCTTCTTCTCGATTTTGAGAAGGCATACGACAGAGTTGACTGGGACTTTCTAGAGGGCACGCTACGTAGGATGGGCTTCTCAGAGGCTTGGATCAGAGGGGTGTCAGCTTTGTACAGGCAGGCCCACAGTCAAGGTGCTTTTGGCAGGAGGTAGAGGTGAGCGCTTCATGCTCACACGATCGGTCAGACAGGGTTGTCCTCTTGCCCCCTTTCTCTTTCTGTTCTATGCGGAGGCGATGTGCAGATTTTTGGTGTCACAGCAGGTTGGTTTGAGGGGCTTAGCACTCCCTATACGGGGAGATGAGCTTCTGGACGCTGAGTTTGTCGACGACTCAGCCTTGTACTTAGAGGGCTAGGAGGCCAATTTACACAGATGTGGGCAGGCCTTGGAGACCTTCTGCTGTGCATCGGGCGCACTGATCAACTGGAGAAAGACAATGGCTTTCTCAGTTGGTAGTGCTCCTGTGCCAGATTGGATGCCAGGAGAGGGTTTCAGGTGGATTCCTCCAGGGACTGCAGTTCGGTACTTGGGTTGTCAGGCTGGTTTGGATTTGTCCCCCGAGTAGCAGATTGCTCCTCTTCTCCTGTCCATCAGGAGAAAGCTATTACATTGGAGCTCATCACGACTTTCGCTCGCTGGTAGAGTAGTAGTTGCCAACCAGGTATTGTTGGCGACTATGTGGTACATCACTTCTTTGCTGGATCTTCTCGAGTTCTTGCATCAGCCAGGTAGAGAGGTTGATCAGGAACTTCCTTTGGTCTGGTCGCGACACTCAGATTGCCCGAGCCAAGGTGGCTTGGTCGGTCATCACACTTCCTTGTGCTCAGGGAGGGCTTGGGATCATTGATCCAGCACAGCAGAGCAGAGCCCTTCTTGGGAAGTTCGTCATCAGAGGACTTCTTCCAGGCGAGGAGCCCTGGAAGGAGTTCTTGTTGCAGAGGCTTCGTGCCAGGGTGCCTCAGTGAGGAGGCCCTTGGCAACCTTCGACCAGATGGATCATTACAGAGTTGCGCCGAGTTGGTTTGAGCAGGAGACTGGAGGACCGATTCGCTGTGAGTTTGCTTCGTTCTTGGGATCTATTGCGGCGTGGCCTAGAGAAGCGACAGCCGACGTGCACGGAGGAGCGCCTACGGCAGCCCCTCGTCTGGAACCCCATGGTTAGCACTCAGAGAGGCCACTTGGTTGGGAGTAGGCCTCATGTTTCTTGGGGTCCCATGGCAGCAAGTCCAGCGCGCTCTCTAGGTGACTGGCTAGAGTTCATAGGTTTGTCAGAGGAGGTGCAGGTTGTCCAGCTACAGGGCATGAGAGGGGTTCAGAGCATGTGTCTAGACATCTCAGAGTCAGTTCCAGCTGAGTGACTCACGCCTCTCGAGCCGGTAGCACCCCGGTGGATGGGAGCCTTCACACGACTGGAGGTTCTCATTTCAGTCAGGGCTTGCTCAGAGACTCTCCCAGCCCTGTTCTTCGAGCTTCATGGTGGGGGACGATTACAGAGAGTTGCAGTAGAGGCCCCGCAGGTAGCAGAGTGTTGTTTCCAGAGGATCCGAGTTGTGGGCATCTGTGGGAGGACTTGCGTCATAGACCCTGACCCAGCAGCTCTTGAGACAGGACACTGGAGGCTATGGGCTTGGGAGTGCTGTCCACTGGCACCAGTACAGTGGGATCCTGGTGAGTGGCTATGGAGGGACCCATTCTCTTCTGGAGACCGCCCAGGAGTCCCTTTCTTTCAGTACATTGTTCGGCTTGGACGTCATATAATTGCAGCACAGAGAGAGACCCGCCCCGCTGCAGCACGTCATTGGCAGGAGGAGGGTCTCACAGTTGAGTTCTTGGTAGCTTTTTGGCAGAGGCTGTGGGACTCCATACAGCCGAGGTGCGTCACCTTGTTCCAGTGGTTGGTTGCACACAGAGCCACAGCAGTAGGGAGCTGGCTTGTACATAGTGGTCTCTCGGCCGCATGTACAGCCTGTGACCAGTTGGTGGAGAGTCAGCGACACTATCTTTGGGACTGCCCCTCGGCCCAGCAGGTGTGGCTACTAGTTCTTCGGCTGATGCCTGCCCTCTCCACGGCTCGACAGTACACTTGGGGGGCGGCGGCTTGGTCCACCCTCACGGGCCCGGCACTTCAGTTTGAGCTATCTTCCACCAGCAGGATGATAGTGATACAGGGGGGTCGACCTACACTCGAGCCTGCTACAGACCTTACTCCACAGGAGTGGAGCAGTGAGAGAGCGGAGTGTTGGGAGCTCATCAGCGGCCTAGCTCTTTGGTTCATCTGGCGGGCCCGTTGTTTCAGCATCTTTGAGGCTCGCCCTGTACCACCAGCGGAGACTGTTCGTGACTTTTGGCTAGAGCTGATCCACACTCTCAGAGGACAGCTTGAGGGACTACAGGGCAGCTCCGACCGCATGCAGGAGCGCCGCGAGGCTTTCCTTCGTCTCTGGCGCCCTGGGCCGTTTTACTCCATGGTCCAGGGGGTGCTCAGATGGCACTATTGTCCACCTGTGTGGCTTTTCCCTCCTCCCATCTCTTGATTTAGCCCCATTGTATATATGCTGTTTTTTCATTGGGAGAGTCTCCCCATCATGTTTGTTGTAGCCCTCTCTTGCAGAGGTGGATGTAGCCCTATGGGCAACTTTCATTAACTAATAGAAGGATCTTTTTCTCGAAAAAAAAAAACACACTCTCTATTGTGTACCCTCAGGTTCCTTCATCTTCTCCAAGATGTGTGTGTTTCTCTGCAACCCTAATTCCAACAATTGGTATCAGAGCAGGTCACGTCCTCCCGGGCTTAGTCGCTAGCTGCTCCAACACACGCCTGCTCACTTTCTCCGATTTCAGTGAGCTTTGATGAGCGTTCGCAGGTCTGCTCAGAATTTTGATTTGGGCTCATTTCGGCTTGCGTTTCCACTACAGGCAGTACTGCATAGGCTATTTTGTCATTTTGTGCAGAATTTTTGTCAGTGCCGTTTTTTGCATAACAGGTTTCTTATAGTCTTCTACGGTTTGTGCTATATAGCACAGGTTGTTCTCGCTCCGTTTCTCCTATTTTCGGGCAGTTTTCACATCAGGTGCAACATTTACCATGACTGACAACAACAACACAAATGTGTTCAAGATGTTTGCTGCTGAGGACAGGTTGGATGGGGACAACTACCCTATGTGGCCTTATATGATGCAACATGTTCTTGTGTCAAAGGGTGTCTGGAACATTGTGCAGCGAATTGATGTACGTCTTGGTTCTGAGGATGTAGGCGATGTTGAGGATGTTGTAGGTCTTTCTGCAAGGATCTGCAAAACAAGCTTGGGATATTTTGGCTGGTCTTTATGCAAGCCACAATGAGGCTAAAATTGCTTTGCTGCATAAAGAGCTGGAGTCGAAGATTATGCATGAGGAAGATGATATGGACACTTTCCTTGCTAGTTTCAAGGATATCTATGAGCAACTTATTTCTGCAGAGGTGAAGTTATTTCAGATAGTTCCCTTGTGAAGACTATTCTTGATGCCTTACGAGATTCTTACCAAACTTTTGCTAGTACTTGGAGACTTATGACCCAAGGAAATCCAAAAGTTGTCAAGTTTGATGCATTATGCACATTGCTGTTGCAAGAGTCACTTTGGAGAAAAAACAGGACTAGACAGCGTGCAGTTGAACAGGCTTTTATTACTTCTCGAAGAAAGGGTGGTAACAACAATGCAACCACTTCTTATGGTTCTGTTGCGACTGGCAAAAATTCTGTTCCTAATGCTTCTGCTGGACACAATTCGTCTGGAAATTCTGGTGATAAGGGAAAAAAGAAGATGTGTTGCCATTATTGTAAAGCCAATGATCACTTGATCAAGTCGTGTCCTAAGTTGAAGGCCAAAGAGGCTAAGAAGAAAGAGGGTGGTTCCACTGCAAATGTTGGTTCCACTACAAATGCAGCCATTGTTGAGTCTTTTGTGAAAGGAGACTATGTTGCTGATGTTGATGCAGAATGGGCTTTTAGCGCAGAGTGTACAATCCTGCTGTCCATGATGCATGCTTGTCAATTGCTGCAGATTCACATGTGTGGTATTTCGACAGTGGTGCTACAAAGCACATTACCTCACATCGTGAATTGTTTACCTCTCTCGAGTGTGTCCCTCATGGGAATTTAGTCACTTGTGCCAACAACGCCTCTTATCCAGTTCAAGGAGTTGGAAAGATTGTGCTCACTGCTGCTAATGGAAGTTCCTTCAAACTTGTGATGCACTTTATGTACCTGGGATCAAGAAGAATCTCTTGTCTGTATCCGCAGTTGCTAGACTTGGACTTGTAGTCAAGTTTGTGGATGACAGGTGTACAGTTCATGATCTCAGTTTTGGTGATGAAATTGTTGCATCTTGGCTTTTGTGTCGTGGGCTGTATAAGCTTACTTTGTATGACAAGTGTGGACAAAATTTTGCAAATGCTGTTACAGATTCAAGGGCTAGATGCAAAACTTTGGCATGCACGTTTTTGTCCTCTGAATTTTGCCAGTTTGCTGCATTTGCAGAAATCTGATATGGTTGCTTCTTTGCCCCCCTCTTGAAGCACCGATCAAACATGTTTATGAAGGCTGTATTTTGGGTAAGATGCAGCATTCTAAATTTCCAAAGGATGGTTCAGTTCAGGCCACATGCAGGTTGCAGCTTGTGCATAGTGATGTTTGTGGGCCCATGCAGACTCCGTCCTTCGGCAATTACCTGTACTTCGTGACTTTCATTGATGATTACTCCAGGCATGCATGGGTATTTCCACTTAAAGTGAAGTCTGAAGTCTTTATGTGCTTCAAACAATTTCTGGCTATGGCTGAAAATGTCTCGAAAGGTACTATAGACACCCTTTGTTCCAATCGAGGGGGGGAGTATATGTCTCATGAATTTAACACTAGAATGGTAACAGGACACTTTTATACAGGTCACTAGATTTATGCATAGCCCAGGGGCTAAGCATTGGAAGGCTTTCAAGAGGATTTCCGCTACCTTAGTGGCACTTTACATCTTGGCTTGTTTTATCCCAAGGGTAGATCATTGCCGCCATACTTACATGCTTTTTTGGACTCAGATTGGGCTGGTTGTTTTGACACGCGAGTGTCTACAAGTGGTTTTTGTTTCATGCTTGGCAGTTCATGTATATCATGGTTGAGCAAGAAGCAACCTACTATGGCCACTTTGAGTTGTGAGGCTGAGTACAGGGCAGTCTTCACAACAGCTACGGTTGAGTGTGTATGGCTTAGACGCCTTATGGCTGATTTGGGTGTTGGACAGGACATTGCCAACACTATCTACACTGACAGTCAAAGCGCATTGGAAGTTGCGAGGAACCCAGTTTTTCATGCTCGCACAAAGCACATTGAGGCGCATTACCACTATGTCAGGGAGAGGCTCTCAGCAGGAGAGATCAGCTTGGCTTATGTGCCAACACAGGACAACCTTGCAGATCTTTTCACAAAGGCATTGTCTCGTGAGAAGCTTGAAGCTTTCCGCAAAGCTTTGGGCTTACTCCTCTTTGTGGACTGATCGTGTCCTCAGGGCATGGCATTTCCCTTTACTCATGTGCCAGCTCTTGTTCACCGCATCACTCCAGGGGGGATTTGTTATCATATACATGTGGTAGTGATGTGTGTGAACACAGTAGGACCGCCGGGGCGTTTTTTCCCTCTTTAGGAGTTTTTTTCCCCCGTGCATTGTATATATGCCCATCACTCTAGGGCTATATATCTTTCCATTGCACACTAAGTAACACACTCTCTATTGTGTACCTTGAGCTTCCTTCGTCTTCTCCAAGCTGTGTGTGTTTCTCTGCAACCCTAATTCCAACAATCTTGGACATCTACCATCACCATTTTTCTTTAAAAGCATTACATCAGCAGTGGGAAGCCCCCCTGATAGACATCTCCACCAAAATACTTTATGTTTGAAGATCATTTACAATTCCAAAATCTAAAAAACAATTGAGACCACCAATCCTTGTCATTCTTCACATGCCATATTTTATTACATCCGTCTTGTACAGTCCTGGAGGAAGAAAAGTTCTGTAGAAGTCCTTAGTTTGGGTAGTCCACCTTTGAGAAGCAGGAAAGGCCCAATCTTTGAATATGTCTTTGTGCGCTCCTTGCCGCACTGTCGAAGCAAGGGACTTGCCAATACACCGTGTGCGAGCCACAAACGGCTCCAAGCACACAACAAGCCTAAACTAGCAAGCTCAAGAAAACAAAGGGTGTGTCACTCACCGCTCTACGCTCGCCTTCGTGGTGGATTCCTCGCCGCGATGAAGAAGAAGCTGCAGTCGTGCCGCACTCAACCGCTTCGCCGCCGTCGTGCCTTCGTAATGCTCGATCGCACACACACTCTCCCTCTCTCTCTCTCACACACACACACACACACACAAGGAGGTGAAGAAGAAGAAGATGGAGATGGAGCAAGAGCACTCTTCAATTGCACAAATGAGAGAATGAGTAAAAATTAGGTTTAGTTGGCTTTTATAGGAGCTCACCCCATTCACACTTGGGCGCCCATGCTTAACCAACTAATCCCTTGAATGTCCAAGTTAAAGTGCGCCTCTCATCGACGATCACTCTACCTTTCCCTATTGGTCCGACAAGCCCGGTACCTGACTCTACCAAATACATAATACGCGTCTATCGTAGGTGATGGGGTGTCCGTGTGCCGTGAGGGTTAACATGCCCCCCTTCCTGATGTAGATTCCGTCCTCGGAAGCTATTAAGTTGAAGCTGGTTCGTCGAGGTGGAAGAGCATTTGAGATGAATGTCCTTAGCCTTCTTCAGTCACTGCAAAATCAAACAGCATTGGCACAGTAATTGCATTCTCTTAAAAAGCATATGCAGTTTTAGGTAGACAAATTGATTGGTCAAAGAATTTCAAACCATTTGGTAGCAATGAACATTAAATTGCAATGTAATCAAATGCATAAACAGATGTAAAGGTAGAAAATTAAACAAGTCTAGGGTCGCTAATATGACGGTCGAAAAGCACTAGAGATCGAATATTAATACCATGGGTAAGCTTCTTAATTTTCACTGGTCAATTAAGTTGTTTAATCGCAAGAGCCAAGTATTCATGTTCGAGGGCTGACTAGAGGCTATATCTAGAAGACCTTGTAGTTAAGCTACCATAAAAGGAATTTCTCATGAAATCATCGCCTGACTGATTACTTTTTCTTTGACCCCCCAAAGTCTTTTCACATTGATTCAATTATGAAGTGGCTGCTTATTTTGTATGCCTTGGGTTTTTTGCTTTTCAAGGAAAAGCGCCCACACTGGGAACCTTTAGGGCTCTAGTACCATAGGCGATACATGTGAGTGAAGTACCAAATCAAGCTGAGATTTCTCTTCCAGCTTAAAATTTTACATTGTGGCACTTTGATTTTTTGCTTGTTCATTTTCAGCATTTAAATTTTGTAACTTTGGGGGGTCATATAACACTGCTACCCTCCCCAGGCTCATCACATTAGTAAACTCCCTTTATAATACTTAAGCTAAAGGTCAATAGGGTTAAGCCCACTAGAAAGCCCTAGTACATTTCATACAATGCTGCCTAAATCGGATTAAGAACCTAAGTAACCATTGTTTATTAGGAAGGCATTCCCCATGGTATTAAGAGAAAATCTCTAACACCTAACTTGGTCAAACTAGCTTAGTCGGACTGCTTGATTTTTACACCGAAACAAGTGATTATGACAAAACATTACATTGAATTAAATGTTTGATACTAAGCAAATGCACTGAATATTATGCTACCAATCAAAATCAAAGCAGACAAACATAGATGCAAAAAGATAAGGGCAATGCTAATGGACAAGAAACACCTGTTTGTGTTGATGGTCGCGCTTGATTTGAAGATTCCATGAAGGTCCAAATCCTAACCACAGCAACACGCTCCTGTACACACTAGGAAACAAAAGGAATACCTCCAGGAGGCACATCAGTGGGAAAAGAGAACTTCGCTAATCACTCAACTCTAAAACAGAAACGCTCCTATCATACTAATCTTACTTACCCTCCATCACTCAAGTGATGAGGATCAAAGGTGTTTCATGGCATAGGTTTCTGTTTCACTGTACCAAATGTGACATGTGTAGGTCTGAGTCAATGTTTTGACTTTAATGTGCATACTCGTTTGCTAATTGCTCTTGCTCTTTTTTTTTTTTTTTGTGAGTATAAAGCTTTATATGTACATTCCCTAAGATTGGAATTGAGAGGTCAGGGAAAAAGGTTGAGAGGGAAACAAATGAATGATGACTGTCAGCAAACACTCCCCCCTTCCTTGGGTAGATCATACCGTTTGAAATGAGCTTGTCACCCTTTGAAACCAATTGTTCCAGTTGGTAATAGGTGAGGATTTTTGCCAGTAGTTTGCTATTACCCTAGGTGCCTCGTCAAGTTGCAAGGGTGGTAAGGTACTCTCCCAGGATCGAACTTGAAGTGGTTCATTAGGTGATTCTTGAACACTGGGAGGTGTGGATTCTTTTGTAGCTTCATGGAGGTCCACTACTATAGATGGAGGCGGTGTAGAAGCTTTTACCTCTATGGATGTATTACATGAGGAGCTAGAAGCTTCATGGGACTCCCCCCTTCCTGAGCTAGGTGGAACAAATCGTTCTTTCTTTGGTACCCAAACTAGCTGTGGACTAGGTGTGTAACATTCTGTGATTTTTCCCTTTCCCCGATCATTGATTCGTTTTGGAGCTACGGGATTGGGCTCACTTGGGTCAGGTGTTAGGTAAGAGCACAATCTACGTTTTGGCACCCAGATTTGATCATTTCCTTGATAGTAGCCTTGGGCTTCCAATAGTCGTTTAGGGATCCATCGCAACATTTTCTTACTTTTCTTGGAGCGAGTGGTACGTTTCTTACAAGGCTTCTGTTTTTTAGCACTAGTTATGGTCACTAAAGAAGCTTTAGGGACCCACTTGTATGTTTTCTTCGTTACATTAGGATGAGTCTTGTCGGAAGCGATATGCATTGCTTGGAGCATATTTAAGGGTATATGCATTTCATCCCCCTCAGGTGTTACCCAGGTCGTCCCCCTATTTCCCCAAGTGTCTATGGTTGATGCTAGGTGTACCCAATCTACATTGTCTGATTCCGTCATACCCGGTAACACATCCATATAAGGAGAATCTTGGCCAATGTCTGTATCCTTCTTACAAGTGTAACAATATTGTAGTGGGGCCGAGTGAACTGTGGTGTCAGAGCGATGATCAATAATGGTTTTACTCCCTAAGGGGTGTACCTTACCAGTCACCAAATCCACTCTAAGGACAGAGTCTTGGAATTGCAAATAGACATGATTTTTAGACCAATCGTGAACCATTTGTGCTTCCTTCATGAATGGTCGTCCTAAAATCATTTCATATGACATAAGGTGTTTAGAGAAATCCATTACAATGAACGTATGTCGTACCTTGTGTCCTAGAACTTTGATCTTAAGATCCTTGAGCATCCCCATAGGTTTGGCTATGGTACCATTTGCCATCTTTACCACAATGTTAGTAACACTGAGGCGGGGTTTTCCCATGGATTCCCAACAATCTTTTGTAACGATGCTAACTCCCGCACCACCATCAAGAATTCCCTTTATAGTTAATCCCTTGGTAGTGATGGGTAGGGTCGCATTAGACTCGTCGCCTTCAAAATACTGCCCTAATTCGTTAATGGGTACCTCGATCACAGACTCGTGTCCATCTAAGTCAAGTGATTGCACATGATTTTCCTCATCAATCATAATCGAGTCAGGCCTATTTGGTTGCGCAAACTGCGGTAATCCCGTTCGTAGCTCTCCGTTAAGGAATGCTCGAAGTGCAAGGAATAACTCAGGATCTCCATACAGCTTTGCTATGATCGTGGTTCGGACCTCAGAAGACATGAAGTCCACTAGTTTGGCAACATTCATTGGCGTTTTGCAGGGTGTAGGTCCTTGACTAGGAACTGGTGAGGATGGAATCTCATATTCCTCAATGGGATCAGGTATTCCTTCGTTAAACATCCTTTCCAACAAGAAGGGTGTATGCTCACTTTCTGATGTCCTGTCCTCACTCCCTTCTTGGATGATACTAGATATGGCTAACGGTCTATGGTTCATGTGGGGTGGATGAACTTGCGTGGGAAACACTGTGTCATGAATTTTGACATGCATGGGTTCTGGTTCTAGTTTCCTTTGAGTCTCCTCCACTAAACCTCTTAGATGTTTCACCTGCTCAATCTCGTCTACTGGGTTTGGGTACGTCCCAATCTTCTTTTTACGATTTTCCCTTTTTGCCCCTGCGGTTTATCTTGGGGGTCTTGGATTGGATTTGGAAACACTTGTGGTGTTTTCAGAGGCTCTTTATGGTTTTCTCTTATTCGGTTTTCATTTGGTTCCATGTTACGGTTTTCTTTGTCGGTCTTTCCCTTTGTGGTATTGGTTCTAGTCTCCATTGTCTCGACTGAATCTGAATCATCCTCGAGGTCATTCATATACACGGGGTCATCTCCTGTTCCTATGTTTGTTTTGGAACTTGGCTTTGAATTTTCCGTATTCTGCGACTTCTTCCTTCGTGTCTTCTTTTTCTTTGCTTGGATAACTGACGCGGTATCTCTCTCTTCGAGGATATGTCCTGGCCCTTGAAGCATGGACCGTGTAATCGCATAAGCGGGTGCGACGGGTGGTATTGGCGATGTCACACTAGCAATTTCGACCAAATTCAGGGGTGTGATTTTAGGCGCATTTGGGTTATAGGGGCATTGGGCAATCAAGTGATCTATGCCACAACGATTACATGTGAGTATTGGCATTGCAGACGTGCTCCCTTGATTCATTTGCATCTGTGCAGCATTCTTTTGCAGCCTAATAGGGCACTCCGCTACTCGATGTGGTCCACCACACTCGTAGCATTGAAGAGGTGGCCTCCTAGCCTGGGTGTTGATATTTTGACCTCTGGATGCGAGAGCAGCAGCTTGATAAACCGGCTTGACTTGTCCCCAACAATCTTCCATGTAGTATATAGGACACTCTTCCAATGTATCAAGTCCGTAGGCAATACTAGTGTCTATTTCCTCCTCACAGCCATCTGCATAAGCATTTGATGGCTCGCAACCCACTTGGTTCATAGGGGCGACTCTTGGATGCGGGGGCTGCGGTCCTAGCACAGGAGGTGGTAGCGGTGTAGCTTGTACAACATTTTGAGATCTAGGGACCATGTGTTGCGGTAGTTGCTCAACAGGTGGAGTAGGCATCAATACAGGAGCTCGAGGTGCATCCGTCCAGGCTACAGGTGGTCTATTTGCCATCATACGTTTGATCATTAAACAATCCTTAGCTTGGTGACCATACCTACCACATGCGTTGCAAGTTCCATTAAATTTTACTCTAAACGTAGGGCACTCACTAGTGCTATGTGGACCTAAGCAAATGGAACACCATTGTTGCTCCCTTCTTGGATACATGTGACTATTTTGAGGGGGTCGATTATCCTTAAGAGACTCTTGGATTGCCTTGGTGAGGTCTGTCAAGAATGTCTCAAATACCTTTGGCTCATTGGCAATGGGCTTTGCAGTCATGGGTTCATACTCAATGGCTTGTGAGCTAGTGGATCTCGTGTCAGTAGACACCCTCATGCTGCTATCATCAAGTTGTCCTCTAATTGGATTGCATTGGCAGTGACATCTTCCCAGGTTGTGATACCTCTAATCACTAGTCCATTATAGATTCCTTCATTCCTCAACCCTCGAATGAATCGATCAAGCAGTTGGTTATTGTTGAAGCGCTCATTTACAGGGCAACGAGAGTTTAAGTGCTTTAGACGACTAATGAAGTCCCTTACTGACTCTCCTTCCTTACGTTCGGCCTTCTGTAGCTGAGATGCTACACCCCAAAGCACACCTTCTCGTATGTACTCCTTTAGAAACAACCTTCGAAGGGTAGGGTAGATTGTTTTCTCGTCCACCCTTAGGGTCCTATACCAATCTCCAGCCTTCCCACTTAATGTCAAGCTTAAGGCATTGCACTTATGTAGTTCGTTGCGTTCCCCTAAGGAATCACATACTTGTTCAAACACTTCAATGTGTTTCCTAGCATCTTCGTCCCCATTGAATTTTTGCGTGAGTTTGGCAATTTGTACTGCCTTACTTCTAGGCTCTCTATCAGATGCATGACGCATATTTTCCGCGATAGATCGACCTATGGTTTGAGCAAACGCTGCCAAGTCACCTATGTGAGGAGGCAGGGCCGGTGGAGGTACTCTTGGAATCATATGTGGGAGAGGAACGGGTACCGGTCTTGGCATATGTGTGGATGATGCAGGATATGGAACATAACCGGGCATAGGTCCACTCGGATAAGAGCTAGGGAGCGGCACTCGAGGAGCATAAGCAAGTGGTACAATTGGAGGTGTGGGGGCCATGTGTGCATAAGGGGCTAGAGGCACATATGGTCGAGGCCCCATATTAGGTACTACGACACTAGGTAGTGGCACTGCGCTAACCGTAGATGTCATCGGTACATTCTCTGTCAGGCTTATCCCTGGAGTGAGCACTGTGTTTTCCTTGATAGAGGGTTGAGCCAAGTTAGGGAAGCTAAAGTTTTCGCTCGGAGGCTCAGATTGCATAGAGACCCCAGGTGAAATGACGTAAGATGGGTCCATGGGGCTCATTAGAGGAGTCTCCATTTGTGATAGAGTAGGCTGTTGAGCCTTGCTCGTATCCAGAAATCTCATGGGGCCAGTTGAGAGTATATTTACCCCTCGGTTTTGCCTTTCTGATTGAATAATGCCATGGATAACATTACAGATCATTTTCTGTTGATCTTCGATGCTCGTGGCACTAGAGGTGGATTGTACAATCTCTATCCATCCTACATGGTAGGCGTGGCCAGAGTGTAGATCCGTCAACACCTCAGTGTGGAGGTCGTATGTCCAATGATCATTAATGAACAATCCTTCTAGAGTCGACGTGTTAACGGTTTCTTGTGAGGTAGAAGCAATGTTGCTCCCCGTGGTTTTACTTGTCACCAACGGTACTCTAGAGGGAACTTCTGAAGGAGGCAGCTCAACAGGGCCTTCTTGGTAAGAAGTTGGTAGGATATCCACATGGACACTCTTTGGGGGTGTGGGGTCCACGTGCGATGTGAAAGGAGATTCCACTTCCCCACCCCCTTCGTGTGCTTCATTTGCATCAGGTTCCGAGCGAGTAGCTCTACCTAATGTTTCCATGAAACGGCTAAACATACTAGTACTAGGCTGTGGAGCTTCGGGAGGTGCATGGCCTTCTCTCTCAGTGTTTTGGGTAGGGTATGCTTCCATGATTTCTGAGTCGGAGGAGGAATCACTAGCGGCTATTTTAGGGTCTTGGGTGGTGCTACCTTGTGTCCCCGCTGAGGGTCTAGAGCTTATCGTGGATGGGTAATGGGTGTCCGTATGAACAGAGGCACCCTCAATATGCTCGTGTTCTAGCACCCGCCCAGAGCGTAAGTGCATGTGCTTTTGATACCCTAAGGTGTCAAAAAGCTGCTCTAGGAGGCCTTGTGACTAGTTTTTAGCGTGTTTTTTGTTTGTTTTTTTGCTAGATTTTTTAGAGCGTGTCGTGGAATGGGCCGTGTGATAGCTCAAAACGAGCGTATCGGTCAGAGGGTCGTGCCGTGCTTTACAGCCCTCCGTTTGGTCACTCTATGCCCTCGGAATCCCTAAAACTGTCAATTTCTAGTAGGGAACTAAGCCCAAACTAGAAAGTCTAAGGGTGCAAGTGGGAAGAGAAAGGAGGAGACTGGAGGACTTGTCCCACATGCTCTCATTCTCTCTTGAGGGAGTAGGGTATATATATAAGAGTGAGTCTAGTATATATCATAAGACTGAGGACTGAGGCTTGGGCCTGGGCCTGGGCTTGGGCTTGGGCAAATGATCCCGATCCCGATCTATCTTTTATACAAACCAACCCGTCCGTTTTAAGAGTCACGTTTTTTATTTTCGAAAAATTTCGCCGCCCACTCGCTCGCGTTTTTAATTTCCGAATTTTTTTCCCTTTTTTTTTTTTCAAAATTATTTTTTTTTTCCTCAAAATTTTTTTTCCATTTTTATTTTTTTTTTTGATGCAGAAAATACAGAAATTGAAAAAAACGCAGAAATACAGAAATGCAAAAAATGCAGAAAAAAAACGCAGAAATTACAGAAAATGCAGAAAAAACGCAGAAATTGTAGAGAATGCAAAAAAAACGCAGAAATTGCAGAAAAATGCAAAAATTGAAAACGCCGAACTTGAAAATGCAGAAATTGCAGAAATTGACAAAAACGCAGACAATAGCAGAAATTGAAACTTGACAGCAATTGCAGAAAACGCAAAAAACAGAAACCTTCCACACACTCCTTCCCTGCCTTTCCTATGATAGAAATTGCACCACAAGGAAGCGTAAAGTGCTAACCGAGCTTAGTGTAGGGCATATCCCCGGCAACGGCGCCAAAAATATGCGCTCCTTGCCGCATTGTCGAAGCAAGGGACTTGCCAATACACCGTGTGCGAGCCACAAACGGCTCCAAGCACACAACAAGCCTAAACTAGCAAGCTCAAGAAAACAAAGGGTGTGTCACTCACCGCTCTACGCTCGCCTTCGTGGTGGATTCCTCGCCGCGATGAAGAAGAAGCTGCAGTCGTGCCGCGCTCAACCGCTTCGCCGCCGTCATGCCTTCGTAATGCTCGATCGCACACACACTCTCCCTCTCTCTCTCTCTCACACACACACACACACACAAGGAGGTGAAGAAGAAGAAGATGGAGATGGAGCAAGAGCACTCTTCAATTGCACAAATGAGAGAATGAGTAAAAATTAGGTTTAGTTGGCTTTTATAGGAGCTCACCCCATTCACACTTGGGCGCCCATGCTTAACCAACTAATCCCTTGAATGTCCAAGTTAAAGTGCGCCTCTCATCGACGATCACTCTACCTTTCCCTATTGGTCCGACAAGCCTGGTACCTGACTCTACCAAATACATAATACGCGTCCATCGTAGGTGATGGGGTGTCCGTGTGCCGTGAGGGTTAACAGTCTTGATCTTCAGTGTTGATGGGAACTTGCAGATGATTGATAGAGGCACATAACATATGCAAAGGTATTCTGAAGCCATATTGAAGTCCAAATTTTCTTGTAGCTGTCTATGTTTTTTTAAAACAGGCCTTAGAGTACACAACTTGACCAATAGAGCAGATGCCCTTATTGAAAAGAGAAAGGGAATTTTCCCTAAGGCTTTAGCATGCGCGCAACTTTCTGAATATAGAGCTCCAAAAGACAGTTTCAACATATAAAGAACAACCCGTTGATAAGCCACTATTGGTCTGTACAAAGTAGTGCATATATGCATGGTCATATGTATAAAAGGATGTAAATACCTAAATTTGGGAGCTTTGCAAATTGATCACCTTGACTCACCTTGTAATGTCTAGGGGCAGGCAAGGGCTTGTAGGTCGAGGCGTTTGGAGTTTGAATTGAGCTTGTGGGTAGAATTTGCAGCGATATTTTTAGTGGTGGTGAGTGAGGTGAGGAATTTAAGTAATTTCCTTGTGTTTTGTTGAGCTGTCTGGGTGTGCGCACTTCATCTTTTGCTCCATCATCCTTTGGCGATCCCACTAGGGAGCGAAAATTGTCGGTTGTGCACCCAACATTTGGATTTTGAGAAGTGATGTATGCACATTTTGGATGTTGAAGGGAATGTCAAGATGGTGGTGCCATTCCAACCATCTATTTTCACAGGTTGCGAGGATGCAGACGATTGGCTTGCATCATATGAGTTTGATTTGACATGTTTATGTTGTGGAGTTCTAAGTGAGGTGCAAAAGCTTGCAAGTATCAATCTAGTGGTCAGAGGGAATGCAAGAGATTTGTATGAGGGTGTGTCACAAAATGAGAAGGGCAACTGGGACATGTTTAAGAGATTCTTTTTGAAGCGGTTCAAGAAGGCGATTCCTCACCAAGATGCATGGAAACAGGTCACTAGTTTGTTTATGCAAGAGCATGAGTCTGTCACAGAATTTTGGTCAAGATTTGATGATGCTTGGAGAGTGTGGAAAGATGCTATTTTGCATGTGGAATCCATGTCTAAAGAGGATTTTTATTCTATGTTTACCAATAGACAAAGGATACAGGTATTCACGAGTTTGTTGCGTCCAAGTCTTAAAATAAAAGTTCAAGAGAAAGAGCCCAATTCCATGCGTGAAGCACTGAAGATAGCACTACGAAAGTAAAGAAAGTTGTGCATTGCTATATGCATCAAGTGTCCTTTGTCGATACGTGGTATGGATAGTGTGGATGACCTTTATATGCATAAATTCATGATTGTAGATGCCCATGCTGGCAAGGATAATAGCTTGGATATAGGTGTGGATGCCCATATGCGCAAAGTCTATGCAAATGAAGTATGTGAAGAAACTTTGGAGACCATACACATGCCTATAATGAAAAATGGCAAGGACATAGTAGATGAATGCAAAAGTTTGAGCGCTAGCAATTGGCAATTGGCGATTATTGGGGCTAGTTGGCATGATGAAGACTGGTTAATGATGTCTTATGTGGCCTTGTATGCACGTCTTTGGCTTTTCAAGTGGAAAGTGTCTTATTTGTAAGAAGAAGATACCGGTGATAGTGTTTTTGAAGAGCGTTTTCAGTTTTGGAGTGGATTTGTTAATGCTCGGAATGATGATCTCTTGGAAGTGGGAAATGAAGAGCATTCAATGCATCAGGAAGATAATGTGAGATTTGTGGTTGTCAATCGAATGGGATCTAATTATGAGATCCATTTTGAGGTATCTATGATTTTGAAGGATTGTGATAGCTTGTGGTGTGCATGATGGAGTTGATGGTTATATTGTCTTGTGGGTGACTACTATGGGTCTATACCTTGCACTTTCCTTTAAGGGTGAATTTGTGCTTATCTTGGATTCATCTAGGTTTATTTTTTAGTCGTATAGCGGACGTGCAGACTTCACATTGTGAAGTTTTTGTCCGAGTTACGACCAGTTGATATTGTGATAATTCTTTCTATCTTTTGTGGTGTGTATGCCCTATCAACTACCTCATTTTTGTGCTAATTTTAGTGCTAGGCTTCATTATGGCTAAGTTTGCCCTTGATCTCCGGAGTTGTGACAGAAACTCAGTACGCTAAACTTTGTGTTTACGTATGCTCATGTGTGTGTGCGTGTGGTGTGTGTTGTGTTTGGGAGCATTTGTTAGTACCTATTTCTACACCCACTATTGGGCACTGACGACGTTAGTCGCGATGTCGTGGTATTTAGTCAATACTATGCATGATGGAGTTGATGGTTATATTCTCTTGTGGGTGACTACCATGGGTCTATACCTTGCACTCTCCTTTAAGGGTGAATCTGGGATTATCCTGGATTCATCTAGGTATATATATATATGTAGGTTGACTTGAACGCTTCTTCTTTTTAATAGTATATCTATATAGTCATTATGGCAGAGGGTAAGAAGAAGGCATTTCTTTAGTCTCTAAGGTCACCTCTCTACAAGGTGATTAGTGAATTACCGTAGAAGTAGGTACGAAGTGTTGTGAAAAATGAGATGCTCATAGACAAAATGCTTGAAAAAGAAATTGTAAGTGCGGTCTCCAAGGAAACCTTTGCTATAAGCAAAGACAAAGTTTGCTAGTCTGCTTATAGTAACATTGGTAACATGGAGAAGTACGTCCATGATTTATATGAATCTCTTTACGAAGGTATTCAGTCGATAAAGCTCAAAGGCTTGGGATTTGGCTTGGTGTGTAGAAAGAGAGAAGAGTAAGTGTGCCAAAGATATAGATACACAATATGTGTTATCTCGAAAGATACGAGGGGAGAAAGTAAACCAATCAAGTGGCAAAGATGAGGGATGACCACGCTTTGAAATATATTGACTTAGAATTGTGCTCAGTACCTAGATAAAAGTACTTGTATAAAAAGATGATCTGCTCTATGAAAGATGTTAGTCCGACATGGCATGTGGACCAGTGAAATGTTGATTAAGGGATGCGCACTTCATTTAGGAAACTCTGTTTAGACATTTCATTTTGATGTTTTGATTTATGTATTTTATGTACACGGCAGCCATAAGACATGGACATGCCATTTTGTTGATTGTGTAGTATGAGAAGCATGACATACTAACAGTTGGAATGTAGTTTGATTTTGAGGGTTCTTAAGTTAATTTGGTAGGTTACTTTAATGTTTTCATTGTGTTTGTTTTGTACATGATCTCCTATCGATGTGGACATGGCGTTTTGGTAATCATGTATTAGACTTTTGGTTGGATTGGCTATGTGTATGATATGATGTCATACCACCACTTTGATTTAGATTAGATTACTTTGACTCTTTGTGTTGTGTTTTTAATGTGTAAGATAATCCTTAAATCCCACTGTGGGGCCCAAGATGAGGTGGACAAGTTTTTGGAAAAAGAAATGTATTGAAAATGGGGGAGCCCAAGAAAGGGGGGTACTGGTTTTTTTGAGATAATGTCTCCATAACAGGGGACTTGACAAAAATTTTTAAGTAATTTTATTTACAAACTCAAAATTAATATACAGATGTGCTTTTTAAAAGTTTCACTTTGATTTTAGGGATGGATTTATATCACATATAATTTGTTTTTTGTTTTAAATGTTAATCTTTATGTTTTGTGTGTGTTTGTGATTGATGGTGAGGTTTTTCGTGTTTGTTTAAGAGTATGCATTATTTTTTTAAAGAACAATCCATTTCATGGTGTTTGAAATTGGGGAAAATAAGTAGGTGGCTACTATCATGTTTTGGTTGAGAGATTTTGTTATGGTTTACAAGGTAAATGCTATTCGTTTTTTGACAAATTACATTGAAACGATTGGTTTATTTTAATTTATTATTCATTATATTTGTTGCTTTTCATGGTTTGTTCTCTTAACATCTATTGAAAATGAGAACACACTACACTATACACTTGCTGGTCATTTGTAGTTCATTATGCATTTTTACAACAGCATGTGCTTCTAAATCGTTATGTTACTAGTATACATAAAATAGTGGGTCATTACATTCCATACAAAATCCGTATGAGGGGAGATGGCTCATTGCAAGAACGTGTGTCTCTTGTCCGTATGTAGGGGGGTAGGTTAGCATGTAAGATACCGTACATAGGGGGGATTCTCTAATTTTGATGCACGCAAAGTGACATCTCCCCATTACTAATAGTGACTTCCCCAGGGGAGGGAGGGGCTTGAAACCCCTTTGAATCAATAGGTCATTTCCCTTTCTCCCCCCCTCTTAGATTTCTAGAAGAGGAGGGCTGAGAGAATCGAGATATGGTGTTAACTAAGTGCGAGGGGTGCCAATCATACATATGAGTTTTAGGAGCAAGGGGGGGGGGGGGGGGGGGGGGGCTGAAACCCTTTGAATCAATAGGTCATTTCCCTTTCTCCCCCCCTCTTAGATTTCTAGAAGAGGAGGGCTGAGAGAATCGAGATATGGTGTTAACTAAAGTGCGAGGGGGCCAATCATACATATGAGTTTTAGGAGCAAGGGGGGGGGGGGGGGGGGGATTTGGCTGGGAGACAGCCATTGTAGCTGCAGCAGTTGGGGGGGTCACAAGGGGTTTTCCAAAGATTTGGTTTCTCGGGACCAGATTCTTACTCCCTGGGTAAGAAGGTATGAGTTCAATTGAGCCATCCTTTAGTGTAGAACAATTCTTAGAGAAATGACCTAGCTTCCCACAGTGAAAGCAAGAGCTAGCCAAGTTACCCCATTTCAGATACAAAACCACTTTGCCTACATCCTCCATTTCAATTTCCAATGGTGAGGGGAACACTTTATCAGTTTCCCAAAACACACAGGCTTTGTTCCTGTCGAGACAATCAATTGTTGGGCTAAAGAGAAATTTCCCTAGGGAGGCAACTATTTTAGTAATGCAGGGCCAGAGGTAAGAAGGAAGGTCCACTAATTCTACCCAGACAGGGCATTTGATCATGATCTATTCTTTAATTTTTCGCGGCTTTCTAATCAAGGAGCAAAAAAACCCGAGCAAAGCCAATTCCGAGCAAATATGAGTAGCACCCTTGAGCAATTGATGCAACTACAACGTATATTGAAGAAAATAACATTTGACCAACACCTCTTCATCACAAAAGGGTTGTACATCCAAAATTACCACAAAGCAATGGAGTCTTCAAAATCTCAAACCAGCTTACATGTTGAGGCCCTAAAAAATTCCAAGTTACGCACGTACATATAAAGCGATTAATTATAAATGCACCAAAAACACCAAAAGAAGATAGAACTAACAGACCTTTAACAAGTCTATGAGGCCACTTGAGTACCTAACAAGTCTATGACTATTGTGTTAAGAATATTCCAAAACTCGATCTGAGCATGTCTATTCTCCACTATAAACTCACACATAGGCAAAGTTAAAAGCTCTCAAATGTAGGGATCATAAACATGGGTTGACATCGTCAACCATCCTTTCACTCGATGCACATGCTCAAAATGCACCCACATATAATGCATGTTACCTCCAGGATGCATATGGTTAGCCAAGTCCACCCCACTTCCATGACCCATTGTAGAAATCTTGAAAACACGAGGTTGTTGGCCAATACCTAGTTGACCAGGGAAAATAACATTGTTCAAGTAGGGATATCTACTCTTACACTTGAGTTTGAGCATTGACTCAAGATCGATGGATGTAATAAGAACGCCTTTCCATATGGCTACCAAAACTAATTTTTTAATGGCTATCCTGTCATTTGGAAGCCCTCTAAAATCAACAGCACAATCCTATACCACTCATTTTCAGTGGCTACAACTAGTATGCATTTTCTTCAATTCAAAAAGTTGGGATTGAACGGGCAATTTGCAATTTTGAAGGCGAGAGGCCCTTCAAGACAATGGTTCAACCACCCCCTAAACAGGCTACATTTCTCATCTCAGTGACACGTTCAAGAGGCCTATGAGGTTGTCTTTTTCATTCAGGGGCACACTGTCAAATTAGGCCCTTTTGGAAATTTTTGCAGGCCATAGAACACTGTCTCTTCAACAAATGGATTCTTCTCCTCCTTTAGAAGCACCACATGGGTCGGACGTGATGGGGTGCATCAAAGGAGCAGTTGTGGTGGTGAAAAACAATGTGACCGACACCATCTCCAGGCTAATTCCTGGTCGTCCGACTTGGATGGCCTCATTTTTTAGCATGCCAATGAGGAAGTTTTCCAATCTTTGTATGAACACCTCACTGCACATCTCACTGCTGAGAACTATGCTTACAAACATGGGTTGTGAGTCCAAAAGGCTCCTTGCTCTGATACAACATTTCCCAAGTTTTGTATTTGAAAAATCCTATCCAACACTACTCCAAAACCATGATTTGGAGAGAGAGGGTGGAGAAGAAAAAGGTGGGGGAGTGGAGGGCTAAGAGGAGGAAGGGTGGAGAATGAGAGGAAAGAGCAAAGTTAGAGGCAAGACGATTTGAATTCTCTGCCATGGCGATGGGCTTAATATAGAAGCGAGGCAATTTCCTCCAACTTGGCACCCATATTCTTCACCTACTTTTCCAAGCTGTCGATAGTTATCTGAATGCTTGGATCATCTTGGCCCCATTGAGACTGTCCCAGCTCAGCACAACTTAACTAATTAGCTCTACTCATCCCCTCTGCTCTCTGAAGATCCCTCTCAACCAAGTGTGCAAGCATAGACTACCGCTCTCCAGCTTATACACTTCGCTACCGGCCACTCTCCAGCTAGACTTCCCTGTGGGTTGTTCCCTCTTGAAACTCGTGAAAACCAGTCTGCACTTGCGTGGACTAGTTTGATTAGGTTTTACTCATGCTTATAAGGCTGATAAATATCTTCGCCACAATAGGTCAAACCCATTGTGAAAAAGACTTAGTAAGGGAAAGCTTGCAAGGTGCTACATTCAAGAGGTGGTAGGTGGTAGAGTAGCCACTAGCAAAGAGGGTGGCATAGATGAGGCTATGGAGAGGTCACAAGTGGTAACGCTTTTTCTCGAGCACGTTCGCCCTCAGCATCATCATCATCATTGTAGTGTCGCGATTGTTGCAACTTGCAACCAACTTGAAGCACAAGAGGACGATCACTAATGCATGCTTTCCTGGTCCCTCTGCAAATCATCGCATGGATCCCTTTCTCTATAGCTTCTTAGTCTACTATTACAACTGATGGGGGCTTTTCACAAGCCAAGCTCCCATACCCCTCTTCTCTCCTCCCCACCCCATGGAAACCCCCTCTTAGGGAGGGAGTGATAAAAGGCATTGGAAAAAGTAAGAAAAAAATAAAGTATGATTATGTAAATAAATGAGAAATATAAAATAGGCCACCTCATTCCTGCGGAGCAGCCCATCCCCACCTTGCCTCCTTTTTCTTCACTGTTGCCCCGCCGTGTGTCCCTTTTCCTCTCCTCCACTCAAAAGGTCAACCCCCTCTCTCTTCCCCTTGTCCTTTCTCCTTTCTCTCTCCCCTCAAGCTACCCCACCCCTCACCAATAATACATTCTAACTCACCAATAATGCACCCTAACTCACATGCAACTTATCCTATCTTCCAAAACAGTATACCCCACCTCCCTTTTCTCTCTACTATCATATCCCATGACCCAAATATCCCCCCCTCTCTCTAAAGGGTGCCATGTCTCTTGTTTTGTAGCTAAATAACCTCCCCCACACTCACACACACTCAGTTTCACTGAAAAAGGTGCCCACAGACCCATCCCCACCCGGTGGTTACCTGATTTTTCTTGTGTTCACACACATCTGCACACAAATTCACCTCTGAAGACACTCCCCTCTCTCCCCTCTTGTAATTACTTTATTCTCCATGTCACCTCTCACTTTTTTTCATCAACCCATCTCTCTCTCTTAGTCTCTCTCTCATGAGACTGTTGTTCTGGCACATATACACACAGCCAGACAAGTGGGGCCCACAGTCACATGGCCTATGTAGATAATGATTTCTTCATTTCTAAGTTCTAGAATTTCTCCCCCCTCCTCCCCTATATAAAGAGGGGTCACCATCACACTAAACACACACACAACATCACCAAACAATACACTATGCACTGTGTGTGCCTAGTGCACACACACACACACCCACACCATCACCATCACCGCAATCACCATGCTCGTCTTGAGCATGACCGCTACACCCTTGGGCTATGGAAGATGAAGGGCAACTAAATGAATGATGATGGCCATAACTCTCGTGCGAGTCTTCGCCATCAACTCCCACCTATCCGCCATGTGCTCTACCACTCTCTCCCTTCTCTTTCCCCTACCCTATGCTCCCCATTTCATCGCCTTGTTCTCTAAATAAAGCTTGAGGTTTTGTGAGTATGTTTCTTGAAATGTTTTGCTCATGTGAGGTGTGCGGAATCGCCACCTAGTCTTGTGTTTGGAGTGAGCTTGTGTATGTGTGAAGGGTGTGCGGATTCGCCATCCTTCTGTGGTGCCTAAGTACTAAGCCGCTATAAACTGTCTCTCTCTCTCTCACTTGATCTCATTCCCCTTCCTCTTCATCATTACTCCCAAGCATCCATCCCTCTTGGATGAAAACTTTGTTATGGTGGTGTGTTGTTTGCGTCCTAGCCGCTCAAACTAGGTGGTGCCCCCTGTTTGCTTTACTGTGATAGGCTCGAGGCGCGACATTCGGTCCCCGGTGTTTTAGAGGCCGTCAGGGATTCGGGGTTCGCTTTGCTCCCGTCATTTGGTTCCCCCACGGAGGAGGGATTTCTAAGACTCTTCAGTTTACAATGCTGAAAGTGACGCCCACTATCAATCATGGACGAATGGCTGAAGGAATTTTCTAACTGGAAGACGAAAGAAGAGGAGACGAAAGAGGCACTAGCCGCCTTCATTGAAGTACTACTACCAGGCTACAATGTCGTCAATATTCAAGAGGTAAATTCTCCATCTCATGTTGCTCGTTCTAACCACAAATTGAGAGCATCAGGTGGGAGGTCGGTGAAGTGTCATCACTGTTGTCAACCAAGGCACACTGTCAATGAGTGCTAGCGACGAAGGCATCAAAAGGGCTGAAGTCATCTACATCGACATTCATCGCGAAGAAGTCATTCACATAAAGGAAGGGAAGCAAACGGTGAGACCTCTTTTCCCTAAAGAAACTGCAGTCAAAGTTATAACTCCAAAGTGGCCTAAAGGGGCTGCTTGAGCCAAAGGCAAGGAGAAGATAAGCCAGTCTGGAAACACACGACCCGGAAGGGAGAAGCATCTGGCCAAGCAAGTGCTTCAAGCTCAGAAATCCGGGTTGTACCCAGTTTGCCAAAGAGGAAGTCATCTGAAGCTAAGCAGCGAAAGGTCGCCTACCGATTTGCACGACGCATGCGAGTGCTACCAATCCACTTCGACAATCCGTAAGAAGAAGTGGTAAGAAGATTACCATGCCCTAGAGAAGAGTGGTTCGGCTACTGCTCTTGCTGTTTTGGAAAGCGAGTGGAGGATCTTCCTCCTCTCCCTGTACAACTTATCCTGAAGAAGCTCTCTACCACGTGAGAAACCCAATGGGCTGGGGACGAGTTGCAACTGAATGGAGCTGAATTCATGCAACAAGCCGACTACGGAAATTACCTGCAATTGATATTAGCCAAGAGGCTGGGAGTGGTTAGACGCGTCGCCATCACCCGTACGTGCTGAGCAACGAAGGAAAGGTGGGGCCTATGAAAGGCAACGACCTCTTGTGGATGTGCTGACTCATCAACACTGGCACGGTAAGAGTATAAGTAAGTATTCCATCCTCTGTGCATGATGGAAAACGGGCCAACGACATTCCCGTTCAGATTCTTGCAGCATATGCATGTGAATATCTATGAAGATAGGAAAGTCTTCTACCAACAGAAGATCGTACACCTATTCGGTGCGGCGGTACTAGGAGAAATCCTCAATTCCTCGAACCCTATCATTCTCCCCATATTAGATTACCGTCATTCCTTTAATGTTTCTATCTTTATCTTGTTTTAACCTATCCACCCACCCCTGTAAAAAAGCCGCTATGAGCCGCTACTATTAATGTAATGTAAAAAAAATAAAAAAAGAAAAAGAGGTTTGTAATTTCCTGAGTCACTACCATGGCAAGTGTTTCTTTCCCCACGTTCAGTGGAAAGAAGGGAGAGGATCTCACCACCGACTTTTTGGATGATTTCGACATTGCTTGTATCGTCTCCAACAAAGATGACGACGCTTCACGACTTAGAATTTTTCCTCTACTGATGAAAGAGGCCAAGTACTAGTATAATGCATTGCCCCAAGCCACCAAGAATGCATGGGATGTGTTAATGGCTGCTTTTTTAAAGAGGTTTGGTGGAGGCACAACCTCGGAGAGGCTATGGCAGTTACTGACAGAATTAAAGCAGGGAGGCCTACTAGAGTATGCCACCTACGAGTCCAAATTTGTGGACTTATGGGAGAGATGGGTTGCCTCACTAGAGGAAGGTGAAGGAGCGCCTAATTTCCTAAAGAAGGACCATTTCATTGCTCGTCTATGGTCGCCACTTAGAGAGAAGGTAAAGGGAAGGTTTCCTGCAACATGTAAGTTGGCAGTCAATGTAGCCCACCTTAAAGACAAGAAGCTATGCATGCAAGCTAGAGTAAACGAGTCAGAGGAAACAAGCTCGGCCCGACCAACCCTAGTGACTGCAACAACCAATCATAGAGTCCAACCGCAGGAGGCATCAGAAGAGCAAGACCTGCTGAGTCACATCACCACCCAACTAGAGAGTTTATATGTGCATCTGGTGCAGCAAGGGCATGCACCTGGCAGAACCCAGAACAAGGAAGAGAACAACGAAGGCAGAACCCAGAGTACCACTATTACAACTACGGGGAAGATGGCCATGGAATGTACTACTGCCCACACCCGAGGAGGCAGAATTTCAATAGAGGGGGGAGACAGAATCAGATCTCTCCACCAAGAGCAAGACGACCGCCACTCAGGCAACCAATCCCACTTGTTCAAATCCCACCACCAGCGGTGCAACCACAGTTGGCCACACCAGTTCGACGCCAGTCACCAATGCAACCACCACCACAATCACCACTTACAATCATCCTATGCCCACCATCAATTGGTACCCGCACACCAAGTATCATTGGTCTTGCAGAAGAGGTCAAAATGAGTGTAGCAGAAGAAGGATCAAGTAAGAAGACTATTCAAAGAACTGAAGCAGTGGAACAAGAGGTTAAAGAATCAAAAGATGCTACGCAGGTGGGGGAGGTAAGTCAAGAAAATCGTGCTACAAATGTGAGTACGTCTTTAACCTTGGATGAAATAGGCACCAAGGCAATCAATCGACGGCATTGGACAGTAAGGGTAAGAAGGTGTAAAGTGTTGATTAGGCCTCGTCAGAGTAAGAGGAATGCAAAGGTCATGAAAGATACAAGAGAAGAGGAAAACCAGCCTGTTAGCAAGGCTTTGCAGAAGATGGACAACATATCAAGCAAAGGGGAGGGCTTTGAAAACAAAAGCCTGTGCACCAACATGGACCCAGGACAGTGTAGCAAGCTAAAGGAATCTTGCATCAAGGAAGTTTCAATTGAGGATGATAACGAAGAGGTAAGTATGACTGAAGGTTTGGAGTTGGCTATTGCTCCAGAGGCTTGGCAGCCGAGCAAACTTTATTGTGTATTGTTATAGACTTGGAGATGGGTAATGCCTCTAGTCTACTGAAGGGTGTTATAAACTTGGAGATGGGTAATGCCTCCAGTTTATGTGAGGGTGTTCAGAGTAAGTTTGATGATCAATATGTCTCCAACCTTTTAAGGATGTTCAAAACTCCTCCACAACACAGCATTGTGTTTGCATGAGATGCATCAGACCTATGGCTATGGCTAGCCGCTATAACATAAAGAGAGAAGATCAGCATGGAGATAAGAGCAAAGGAGCCATGGATAGACAAAAGCCTGATAGAATGCAAGAATGAAGACCTCCTTCTCAATTTGGTACATTTTTTTACAAATAGTGCATCCTCTCTTTGGAGAAAGGTAAGTGGATTACGCTTGTATTTAAGCCGCAAGGTAGGTGGCTTGCTATTAGCATCAGTAAAGGAAGCTGACATGTTTGAGCACACACAAAAGAAGCATGATATGCTTGCAGTTTTTTCTAGTCATGGCAGTAAGCAGGATTCTGAAGAAAACTTGAGCTCACCACACCAACAAGGCGGCCATATATGGTGGATTCTTGGAACACTCTTGGGAATCATAATTTTCAGTTCTGTCTTTACAGGAGCCAAGATGCTCATTCCCCCTCTCGCTACTGGTGGTTACGAATTTGGTCCAATTTGGCATGCAAATTTTATTGTTCAGACACTGCAGACAATGATCCTATTTTTCACTTGGGATCCAGGAGGACACTTGCACAAAGTTCTGGAAGCCATGGGCTTCCCCTTTAATCAACCGACGCTATTCCAAGGAACAAGCTATCACCCGGACCTGTTACAAATTCATGAATATCCCAGAAATCTCACCAATGGCCAAATGGAATGGATAGTTCAGAAGGAAACTCGATATCGGATCCTACAGCTAAGCGGAAGAAGAACAAGAGCTAGAGACATGAATGCCTCTAGCCAAAAGGGGAGGGCTCATGATGGGGGCTTTTCACAAGCCAAGCTCCCATACCCCTCTTCTCTCGTCCCCACCCCATGGAAACCCCCTCTTAGGGAGGGAGTGATAAAAGGCATTGGAAAAAGTAAGAAAAAAAAAGTATGATTATGTAAATATATGAGAAAGATAAAATAGGCCACCTCATGCCTACGGAGCAGCCCATCCCCACCTTGCCTTCTTTTTCTTCACTATTGTCCAGCCGTGTGTCCCTTTTCCTCTCCTCCACTCAAAAGGTCAACCCCCTCTCTCTTCCCCTTGTCCTTTCTCCTTTCTCTCTCCCCTCAGGCTACCCCACCCCTCACGAATAATACATTCTAACTCACCAATAATGCACCCTAACTCACATGCAACTTATCCTATCTTCCAAAACAGTATACCCCACCCCCCTTTTCTCTCTCTACTATCATATCCCATGACCCAAATATCCCCCTCTCTCTCTAAAGTGCGCCACGTATCTTGTTTTGTAGCTAAACAACCTCCCCCACACTCACACACACTCAGTCTCACTGAAAAAGGTGCCCACAAACCCATCCCCACCCGGTGGTTACCTAATGTTTCTTGTGTTCACACACATCTGCACACAGATTCACCTCTGAACACACTCCCCTCTCTCCCCTCTTGTAATTACTTTATTATGCATGTCACCTCTCGCTTTTTTTCATCAACCCATCTCTCTCTCTTAGTCTCTCTCTCATGAGACTGCTGTTCTGGCACATATACACACAGCCAGACAAGTGGGGCTTACATTCACATGGCCTATGTAGATAATGATTTCTTCATTTCTAAATTCTAGAATTTCTCCCCCTTCCTCCCCTATATAAAGAGGGGTCACCATCACACTAAACACACACACAACATCACCAAAGAATACACTATGCACTGTGTGTGCCTAGTGCACACACACACACCCACAGCATCACCATCACCACAATCACCATGCTCGTCTTGAGCATGACTGCTACACCCTTGGGCTATGGAAGATGAAGGGGAAATAAATGAAGGATGATGGCCATAACCCTCGTGCGAGTCTTCGCCATCAACTCCCACCTATCCGCCATATACTCTACCACTCTCTCCCTTCTCTTTCCCCTACCCTATGCTCCCCATTTCATCGCCTTATTCTCTAAATAAAGCTTGAGGTTTTGTGAGTATGTTTCTTGCAATGTTTTGCTCATGTGAGCTGTGCGGAATCGCCACCTAGTCTTGTGTTTGGAGTGAGCTTGTGTATGTGTGAAGGGTGTGTGGATTCGCCATCCTTCTGTGGTGCCTAAGTACTAAGCCGCTATACACTCTCTCTCTCTCTCTCTCTCACTTGATCTCATTCCCCTGCGTCTTCATCATTACTCCCAAGCATCCATCCCTCTTGGATAAAAACTTTGTTATGGTGGTGTGTTGTTTGTGACCTAGCCGCTCAAGCTAGGTGGTGCCCCCTGTTTGCTTTACTGTGATAGGCTCGAGGCACGCCATTTGGTCCCCGGTGTTTTAGAGGCCGTCAGGGGTTCGGGGTTCGCTTTGCTCCCGTCACAACCAATCTTCATAGGTGCGGAATGGTTGCAGCAATAGACCAGGGAGCTTTTTTAGCATGCGGCTAGGGTAATTTGTGTAAAAACAATTGTTAGGATGATATGGAATCAGTAATCTTAGAGCCAAGTCCCACCACAGGGTTGCATACAATGTTCAGGAAGATCGTTGTTGCAAGAAGATACTCCGGCTTTGAGGGCGTGCTCACTCTACAAAACCATGATGGCAACTTGACATCCCTTGGCGGCGTGCAAAGCTACATGGTGACATGACAGCTTGACTCGCTATTGTACTTGCTGCAGGGAGCGCATGCCGTCGTGCAATGGTGTTGCAGACATGAGTGGAGATAGGCTTGCCAAAAGCAGATCAAGTTGACATCTTGGCTTTGCATTTGAACAAAGAAATGTGTTCTCGCAGAACATATATAGGGGTCCCCTAATAAAGAAGTGAGCAAGGATTGAACAAAGAAGCCCTTGGCACCGTGGTCTTGCTAAGAACTAGAGCACAATTTTAGAGCAATTACCTAGCCCCAATCCTTACAATTTGGTGTAACAAATCAAACAAGATTTTTGAATGCTTCCTAAGTGTTCCTTGTTAAACAAGAGTTTTAAATGCGTTCCTAAGCGTTCCTTGTGACTCCCCAACCTTCACGAGTCCACTATATTGGGATGCTCCATCATCATGGTTAAGCACGTAAGATCCATCACTCATTAGCACCACTCAATGAAAGTGATCTCTGTGCATAGTTTTCTAGTAGCCACACCCCTCGTGATGCACAATATTTTTTCTATATAATGTCCTTTATGTGTATGTTTGTCACCTAAATGGCTATCTTCCAAGCAGGAGTTTGAAAGTAGGGCCACCCTTGCTTCATCCATGCAATGAACCACCGCCAATTACAAGTTAGCTAAGCAAAGAAGGTAATAAGGACTACTTTATACTAACGTGAAGAAGAGCCAAAGGAGACAATACCTGCTCCAAAAGAACGTCTTCAATAGAATTATCTACATGATGGACATGTCCATCCTTGCAAATGAAACATTATTGAGCTCTTGGATCCACATGCAGTGAAGAAAAGACAAGGCTCTTTATTTTGTGATGAAAGATAAGAATGAATCAGAACATATGAAAACTTGTTGCCCTCCTTGATGAGAGATAGTTGGCCCCTTGTGTTGAAAAAACACAAAAGAAGTAAAAAAAAATTGTGTATATTTAAGGCGATAAAACTAGAGATTTTGGAGAGAGAGATTAATTTCCCAGGGGATCTCTTAAATTGTTTTGGGTAAGGTAACCTGATGATCTACCGTGTCTACTGTGGATTGGTATCGGGAGTTAGATACATAGGAACTTGTGCATCAGTAGTGTGCATGATGAGAGCCACCTCAACAATCTTAATACCTTAAACTTGAGGAAATTCCCACGGAATAGAGAGAGGTTTGATAATGATACTTTCCTTCACAAGTAGGTTGCCACAACACCAAGGGGCTAGATCATGAGAAATGAATAAACAAATAAACGGCAATACTTTGAACATTCTGTAAGTATAGTCTCTTGGGGTGTAAAGTGTGAAAGCGTACATTTGCCTTTCTCTTTTTGGGATCCTATGTGTGGTTAAAAGTGTTTCTTGTCCCTCGCTAATTGCTAGGTCCCGATTGTCAATTTATACTAGAATACACATGAAGAAGTTCAAAGCGGCATCAAATTTTTGTTGTCCTTCAAAGTAGAAGCATTATGAGAGGCAAAAGCACAAGCACAATTTTAAGAGGATGGTACAACTCTCACCATGAAAGAAAATTGCTTATTATCAATGCAGCAATAGATCCATGCTTTAGGAATAAAGCAAAATAGTAGTAGGACAATACCCATTCTTAATGACATTGTCTCTCACGTCATTCTTAGTATCCAAGAGTTTAATGCAATATATTCCCTTCCTTGCCAGACAGTATTGGACACAAACAACCATAGTTGACACATATATGCATTGTGCTTCCATGCAGTCTCTCACTGCTTGGAAAAAATTGCTTGCCATTGGTGGGTAGACATATGAAATGTTCATGTCATGCCTGATCAATTGCAGCTATCTCTTTCATAGGTTTCATTGACATGTGAAAAGATCATGCTCATGCCTCATGAGTTGTAGCTACCTCTTCCATAGGTTTCATTCACATGTGTAAAAGTCATGTTCATGCCTGATGAGTTGCAGCTGCCTCTTCCACAGGTTTCATTGACATGTTACCTCTTCCATAGGTTTATAACCTTATCTTTCTAATTTTTCCCTTTGATGGATAACAGTTGAATTCCACTATTGTACCTCATTGGCACCTTTGCATCGATCATGTTCATGATGTCATCCATCTTGCATACTCAACATTGGGAAATTTTTGTTGGATCCTATGCATACCCTCTCTACTACAAAGATTGACTCAAATACATGTTCAAGAAATGGAGTTAAATGTAAGTACACAAAACATTAAGAGCATACATAGCACAACACATTTAGATATTCACTCTGGTTTTACTTCGCTCAAGAAATCTTGCTTGGGCTATGGTAAGACTCTAATTTTTCTTATTGGTTGCCTTCGAAGCACATGAACTACTTGTCCACATAGAATAATAGTAGACAATGTCAACAAGGATTTCTGATCATCCTCCTTGAAGAACAATACCTCAAATAAACCAGAGCTAGAATAAAAGATTTTATCCACCACAATACGACGAAACCCAAGGTCAATGAACCCAACAACCTCTCTAATGCTGGGGAGTTTACCTCTAAAATAAACATGACAACTCTGCTCTGAAACACATTAACATGACTCCATACAATAGTAGATTTCAAGACCACTTTATGTTGCCCTTGGACGAGTGTTCAGGAAAAATACATCTCAACTTATTATCATGCCGTTTTAAATTTTGAAAATGCTGGTTGAGGGCACGGGAAAAAGGAGAAATGCCACCCCAGAATAGACAAAAATAGTGTGAAAATCTAAAAAAGTTTCCTAATTTTTTGAAATTTCCTCTTTAATTTAACAAGGAAATGAATTTTGTACGTTTGAAAAAATGAATTTTCCCAAACACTGCCTTGGACAGTAGGGTCTGCTGGCAAGCAATCCCTTAAAGCATTAGACATAGATGTAAAATCAAACAATACATCTTCACCTCCCAAAACAGACGATGTGGCATCAACATTAGGGTTAAGCTTAAAAGCCTCTCACAGAGACATGCTCTATTGTTCAAGAAGGGACCTGAGATGTAGACGATGTGGGCCCAATCTTCACAGCAGGTGGCGTGTAGGCGCAGGGCGTATCATGAGCAGTAGAGGCTTGGGTGCGAGGAGTAGGAGAAGACATTTCTCAGTAGCACGAGAAGCACACCTCTCAAACAGGGCCTGTCATTTCCTTCCCCTCTCTCGCCCCCCCCCCCTCTCTCTCTCTCTCTCTCTCTCTCTCTCTCTCTCTCTCTTTCTCTATATGCCTCTCTCTCTATCTCTCCTTCTCTTTTTCTATCTCCCACTCTCTATGTCTATCTAGCTCTCTCTCTATTTCTCTCTTTCTCTCTCTCCCTCTCTTTCTCTAATTTTCTGTCTCTCTTTCTCTTACTCTCCCTCTCTCTCTCCCTTGCTTTCTCTATCTCTCTTTCTCTTCCTCTCTATCTATCTCTCCCTCTCTTTCTCTATTTATTGTTACCATATACATGTGGTAGTGATGTGTGTGAACACACTAGGACCGCCGGGGAATTTTTTCCCTCTTTAGGAGGTTTTTTCCCCCGTGCATTGTATATACGCCCATCACTCTAGGGCTATCTATCTTTACATTGCACACTAAGTAACACACTCTCTATTGTGTGCCTTGAGCTCCTTCGTCTTCTCCAAGCTGTGTGCATTTCTTTGCAACCCTAATTCCAACAATTGGTATCAGAGCAGGTTGTGTCCTCTCGAGCTTAGTCCCCAACTGCTCTAGCACACATCTACTCATTTTCTTTGATTTCAGTGAGCTTTGGCAAGCATTCGCAGGTCAACAAAAATTTTGGGAGAGCTCATAGAGCACACGTCTGCTCAGATTTTTGATTCGGCCTCCGTTTCCACTATAGGCAGGTATGCACATGCAATTTCGTCATTTTGTGTAGAATTTTTTTTGTTGTCGTTTTCTGCATAACAGATGCCTTAGAGTCTTCTACAGTTTTTGTTATATATATAGCACGTGTTGTTCCTGCTCCGTTTCTCCTATTTTCGGGTAGTGGTTAACAACAACAACAACAACAACATAGATGTGTTCAAGATGTTTGCTGTTGAGGACAGGCCAGATGGCGATAATTACCCTATGTGGGCTTATATGATGCCACACGTTCTTGTGTCAAAGGCCATCTAGAATATTGTACAGGGCATTGATGTACGTCCTGGTTCTGAGGATGTAGGCGAGGTTGAGGATGTTGCAGGCCTTGCTGTAAGAATTGCTGCTATTATAGTTGTTTTGCCTACGCTGGTAGAACAAGCTCGTTGAGATGTAAAGGATGCGCAGGCTCATCCATTGATTGTGCTGTTTGTGAAGTGCACCATTGTTCCTCACATCCATTCAGCAAAATCTACAAAACAAGCTTGGGATATTTTTGCTGGTCTTTATGCAAGTCGCAATGAGGCTAAAATTGCTTTGCTGCGTAAGAGCTGGAGTCGAATATTATGCATGAGGAAGATGATATGGACACTCTCCTTGCTAGTGTGAAGGATATCAATGAGCAGCGTATTTCTGCACGTGAAGTCATTTCAGACAGTTCACTTGTGCAGACTGTTCTTGATGCCTTACCAGATTCTTACCAGACTTTTGCTAGTACTTGGAAACTTATGACCCAAGGAAATCAAGAAGTTTTCAAGTTTGATGCATTATGCACATTGTTGTTGCAAGAGTCACTTTCCTGAAAAAACAGGACTAAACAACGTGCAGTTGAACAGGCTTTTATTGCTTCTCAAAGATAGGGTGGTAACAATAATGCAGCCACTTCTTATGGTTCTGCTGCGAGTGGCAAAAATTTTGTTCCTAATGCTTCTGCTGATAGCAATTCGTCTGGAAATTGTGGTGCTAAGGGCAAAAAGAAGATGAGTTGCCATTATTGTAAAGCTAATGATTACTTGATCAAGTCGCGTCCTAAGGTGAAGGTCAAAGAGGCTAAGAAGAAAGAGGGTGGTTCCACTATAAATGCTAGTTCCACTAGAAATGTAACCATTGTTGAGTCTTCTGTAAAAGGAGAGTGTGATACTGATGTCGATGCAGAATGGGCTTTTAGCACAGAGTGCACTTACAATCCTATTGTCCATGATGCATGCTTGTGAGTTGTTGCAGATTCACATGTGTGGTATTTTAACAGTGGTGCTACAAAGCACATTACCTCACTTCGTGAATTGTTCACCTGATCTCTCGAGTCTGTCCCTCATGGGAATTCAGTCACTTGTGCCAAGAATGCCTCTTATCCAGTTCAGGGAGTTGAAAAGATTGTGCTTACTGCTGCTAATGGCATTTCCTTTACACTTGTTGATGCACTTTATGTACCTGGGACCAAGAAGAATCTCTTGTATGTATCCACACTTGCTAGACTTGGACTTGTAGTCAAATTTGTGGATACTAGATATATAATTCATGATCTCGTTTTTGGTGATAAAATTGTTGCATGGGCTGTATAAGCTCACTTTGTATGACAAGTGTGCACAAAATTTTGGAAATGCTCTTGTAGATTCAAGGGCTATTTCGGATGCAAAACTTTGGCATGAACGTTTTGGTCATCTGAATTTTGCCAGTTTGCTGTGTTTGCAAAAATATGATATGGTTGCTTCTTTGCCGCCTCTTGAAGCACCTGTCAAACATGTTTGTGAAAGCTGTATTTTGGGTAAGATGCAGTGTTCTAAGTTTTCAAAGGATGGTTCAGTTCGGGCCACATGCAGGTTGCAGCTTGTGCATAGTGATGTTTGTGGGCCCATGCAAACTCTATCCTTGGGCAATTACCTTTACTTCATGACTTTCATTGATGATTACTCCAGGCATGCATGGGTATTTCCGCTTAAAGCGAAGTCTGAAGTTTTTATATGCTTTAAACAATTTCTGGCTATGGCTTAAAATGTATCGAAATGTACTATGGGCACCCTCCATTCCTATCGAGGGGGGGAGTAAATGTCTCATCAATTTAATACATTTTTGGCTATTCGTGGGATAAGACACCAATGTACAATGCCTTATACACCTTAACAAAATGGTGTTACTGACGGAAATGGCACGATGTATGGTCAAAAGTCAAGCTTTGCCGCATTCTTTTTGGCTTAAGGCCATCATGTGTGCCACTTATGTACTTAACAGGTGTCCTATAAAAGCTTTGCAGTCTATTACTCCATATGAGGCATGGCATGATAGAAAGCCTTCTATTGAGCACATGCGTGTTTTTGTCTATTTGGCATATGCTTTGGTTCCACAAACACAATGCAGAAAATTGGATGATAAGGCTGTCAAATGTATTTTTGTTGGTTATAGTGTTGAAGAAGGTTACATGTTGTATCATCCGCAAACAAAGCGTATTCTGGTTTCATGGGATGTAGTGTTTGTGGAAGATTCTGTTGAGCCCTTGTTGTTATGTACTAGAGACAATTATGCAAGCTCGCAAGACATTTATCATGCTAGAGACGCAGATCGTGGCATTCCTGCAAAATATACAAATACTATGCTATATACAACGAAATACATGAATCTGCATACCTGACGCATCCACTAGCACATAATCAACGATGTACGTGAACAGAGAGAGATAGCAAGCGAGAGAGAGGAAGAGAACATGCGCAGACACACCTCCTAGAGTGGAGTGCTATGCCTGGCACGGGGAGAGAGGAGAGAAGAGAGGAAGAAGAATGAGACGGACACTGGGTGCAGTCTCCCCCCGTGCAAGAGTCACCATTTCCCTCTTGCACGTATTTGTTATATAGATTTCTTGAATGGTCAAATTGGTTACAAACTGGCCGGTCGGTCATAAATGGCCAAAGCTCATAAAGAGCACTTGAATAATAAAATGTACATAAAATATGATATCCTTTTGCAATAGCTTAGCTCGGTCAAGTCTTTTCCACCTGTCATAGTTGCAATAAATAATAAGATATCAATTCTATAACATACCTCTCCAATGGAAAGCAACTGTCCTGAGTTGCGAAGATAAAAATCTGCAAACAGTACTTGTCAAAAACAATGATTAGTATGTTGTGTCAAAAACATCACATAATAAAAGAAAATTTTATGAAACTAAACAACATTAGCTTATGCCTGCCGTCATCCACATACTACCTATTCTAGTGTCCCATACCACTAGAATAAGCAGTATATGTCATACCCTGATGAATCAGGATATCATTGGTCACACACATCATTGTATAAATCAATTCTCATCAATCTCAAGTTCACTACAATAAAGACTGTCGTGACAGAAAATCATCATATACAAATTCAAATCCAATTCCAAATCCAAAATATCTTTCATTTTCTATACCCGGGTAACAAAATCATACCAGTTACAGTGGTGGCTAGCCACTGTAACATGATTTTGTGATCGGTGTTGCCTCATCCAGCGAGTCTACACCAATAAAACGTGTTGCCTAAATCAGCGAGTTTGCACTAATGCTACCTAAATCGACGGATCTGCATTGGATATTGTTTACAAATCATAGATCTGAAGTTTATTAATGTGCTACCTAAATCCGCGACTCTGCATCAAGATGAGTATCTACACACTGCCTAGATCGGCGAATCTGTGTGTGCGTCACCAATGGACTAGGCAAGACATAAAGGGAAAAAAATTTAAAAAAAATATTTACTATGTTGTTGACATCACAGTGTAGTATATCAAAGCACTTAGAAATTATTGTGCACTATCCCAAAGCACCTTAGCTCGCCTGCGTAGTTGCATAGCTTATTGACAAATCATCTCAACGAAATCATCTCAACAAAAATTCCATTGAATACAATCTTCGCAGTGTTTGAGTAGGAACGCTTAAATACAATGCATAGAAAAGAGGATTGACGTATTCAAGGTACATACCAATAGGATCCAGGGTGGCTACCTGAGTATGTATGGTGAGAAATTTGTGTTGTTTTTGGGAATGGTATTAGTAAACACATCCAGAAGTTTGGCACAAGCCTGTATGACAGAGTTAGTATAGTCAAGCAGGAAATATTAAGGTTTGATAATAGGGTAGGGGGGGGGATCATAAAATTGGATAAAATATGGTTAGGATATGACTACTGTAGCTGAAAAAATTGAGTTTGCAAAGTAAAGAGAGCACTTATCTAATGTCTTCGCATTATGGTCTGGATAGGTTTTTGTGAATCCTTAGATGAGTTAGAGAAATGTAACAAAAACAAATGAAGATCATGATAAAAATCATTTGATTACAGTCAAGCAAGACAGATACGTTTATTTCCTTAAAATTGTGGTAAACGAACTAAACGTAATGGTGTGGAGTAGCGCTAATGTTCAACAAAATGTAATAATGAGCTATTCGAAAGGAGAAAACCCAAAAAATCTTCACAGTTTGAGAGGTCTAACAAATTTTAAGTCCCTAATTAAGAATGTTGGATATTTGACAATGGTGATCGATACAAGGAATCTGAGAAAGAGCATGCAATACAGCCGGGTTGTAATTAGAGGAAGTTGCAAAACGTGGTTATCGAGCAAGTTGGCAGTAGGAGTATGAGCATAGAACATTTTGTACTAACGTGTGCTAGCATTAACCAACTGAATATAAAATACTAATAGCATTGCTAGGAATCGCAAAGGTGTTTAAAATATTGTGCTACATACCGACCGAATACCATAAAAATATTCAATAAAATAAAGTGTCTGCCAATAGTGTGATATAATCCATTGTATTCGAAACACTTGCTACGTAAAATTGTGCTTTTACCCATCGCAAATTTGTACCATTCATCAATATCTAGTCACATTGTAATCGTCGATGAGGCATATCGTTAATGTTATTCTGAAGGGGGAGAGGGAGGGGGGGGGGGGGGGGGGTGAAGAGCGAACAAGAACTGAAATGAAATGTTATATGACCCGTCCTCGACAGGACTATGGGAATAAACTAATACAATCTTATGAATCTAAGCTAATGTCGGTGTTGACCGCTGGGTCAACAACACAACATAACTCAAGTTTCGTACCAAAGTCTTATCTTTTGTGAGTTATGAAATGCTTCGGATTACAGCTATAAACGTCATTTGTAATGAGTAGTTATTCTAGTTTCAGAAGCCGGGGTGCAATGGCACTTCCAGATTGTAAATACAAAGCCATTTGACCCTTTCAACCCCATTTTTGGTTAAACCTAAGGTAGCCTTAGTATATAAGGTACCTAGGTCATTTTGTAAAGGAGGACTTTTATCATAATCAAACTTTAGCGCTGCCGTCTACTGTGTGTGAGAGAGAAAGAGAGTGAGTGTGAGCTTCATCCTCTTGCTACGCCCTGCTCGCTCAACGCATTGGAGATCCGACTGCACCATTGTTGTAGGCTCGAGGAGAGCTACGTGACAACGCCAAGCATTCCACTCAAGACGAAGCGCGCACGCCGACGCATCTACAAGCTATTTGTGGCCGTAAGTGTATCAAACGATGTCTGTTTTTTGCGTGCTAGTAGTCTATAGAATCGTGGCGACATAAGATACGCACAAGTACTCATAAATTTCAATTTCGGGCACTTTCAAAATTCTGCTCTGTCATCCTACGCGTTTTCCGCAGATGGGTTTAGAGTGAGGGTTTTGAGTGTAGAAGCTTAGGGACAGGTGTATCCTAGTGAGGGGATGGTGTTCCTTAAGTTTCGTACGAATCTGGCATGATTAGGTGAGCTACCTTCGTATGTGTGTATGTGGCTAGCTAGGTGGTGTAGTTGAGAGCAGTGAGGTTCTTGATTGTGGTTTAGTTGGCCTTCCAAAGTGTTGTATGTGTAGGATGGTCTCAGCCTGACAAGCTAAAGAGATCTCCTCCGTTTGCCTATCGTGTCATCTGTGTCCTCGATTGACATTATGTTGATCTAGGTAGTGTTTGCATGCGCTTCATGGGTGTGTGAGTCGCTTCCGTCCAACAGTCGGGTAAAGAGAAAGAAAATGAAGTAAAATGAAAGATTGTGAAGATGAAAGCATTGTCCGAGAGAGTATTGCACTGTTCACTAATAAAATTAAATTTTTTTAAAAACCCTGTGATTGTCCGCCTCTGTAGGGATCCGTTAGTGGAAAGGGGGAAGAGAGAAATGAAATGAATTGTTATATTTACAATTTTCAAAAGGGTAAGAGTGCATATGATGCAAATCCAAGATAACCTGTGTGAATCCGATCCAATACCGGGGTACAACAATAAAATTAATTACAGTGAGCGACTGAAAACTAATTTTGGAGCCTCATCATTGTGAATGCACCCTTCAGCATCCGTCTTCAGAGAAGGTATGGCAGTTGTCGGTGAAGAGATTTAGTCATCTTGGGGGGGGAGAGAGAGAGAGAGAGAGAGAGAGAGAGAGAGAGAGAGACAGAGAGAGATCGAAAGAGATAAGGGAGCATTTTGACAAAATACCCAAAACTCGGTGCAGTCGACTACATGTGAGTCGAGTTGGTGTGCAAGAAGAGTCTACAGATATTGACATGTCTGAGGCTCATGAAAATTTGGCTGCAAATTAGGAGGCTATCGATTCAAAGCTTCCCACAGCTTTAGTACAAGCTCGTGATCTTCCAACAGTGTAGCAATGTCAGGGCGAGATAGTTCTACGCCTCCCTCTATCTGTGGTGCATAGTGCATGCGTAATCCGCTAACTTCTGCCTATTGCTCTGCTTTTGGCAACTTCCTTGAGATTCCCAGTGTCGACCATATCAGGATGATCACTATCATCACAATTTATCTCTGCACTGCAGCACGTGGTAGAATTTTCCATAGCTAAAGCTTTGTGTCAATTGGCTATAGAAAGGAGAAAGATAGAGCCGCTGCATGTAGAGTGGGTGGTAGTCCGATGAGGTCCATTCACTCACAAACTGAAGTAAAAAGCAAAGGTGGTGCATGCAAAATGTGTGAGGGAGATGAAAGGTTGAGTTGCAGCTGCTTGTAGCAACACGAACAACCGTAATGCATATTTTTGCAGGGCGGCGGGTGACTTGTGCGGATGAGAACGAGCTGATGGGGTTGGTACGGGTTTTGTGCAGTTGCTAGTTGACAAAGAGAGAGAGTGAATGTGTTTGGCGGATAAAGCTAGGGTAGAGAGAGAAGTAAGTTGATTGGCAGCTCGAGTTGATGGAGACGTCGGTGGTTGGCACGGGGAGAGTGGATGGTGTGGGTGCCACGAGGCGCGAGAGAGATATTGTGGGCACCCGTTATGAGCCTCGGGACGGCAGTGGTGGTTACCTATGAGAGAGAGAGAGAGAGAGAGAGAGAGAGAGAGAGAGAGAGAGAGAGAGAGAGAGAGAGAGAGAGAGAGAGAGAGAGAGAGAGAGAGAGAGAGAGAGAGAGAGAGAGAGAGAGAGAGAGAGAGAGAGAGAGAGAGAGAGAGCCTGGCAGCCAGAGAGAGAGAGAGAGAGAGAGAGAGAGAGAGAGACTTGATGCCGCTTGTTAAGTGACCACAGCCGCAACACTGCATGGCAACAAATGGAGGAGATAGTTTGAGAGTGAGTGTCCAGTTGGTGCCGCAAACGAGTGAGAGAGATAGAGAGTGTGGCGGTCAAAGAGAGAGAGATAATAGCCGTCGAATAAAGAGAGAGATTGGGTGGGACGTGCATGCCACAAGCGAACGAGGATAGAGAGAGATAGAGAAGCTGCTAGGCAGCCGCCCTCAGCGTTGTTGTGAGCTTGGTGTGGGTGGTGAGAAGCGGTGTAAGTGCTTGGGAGATAGGAGACGCCGTCAATCGCCAAACCGTTGTCACCTAGGTCGTCGCTCACTGTTGATGCTACGATTTAGACGATTGTTGATCCGATTGCTGGTGCACTTCTCTGATTACTACCTTCGATGATTACATCCCCATTATAGACCGTAATTGCTCCTATAATATATAAAAAATAGTATATGTTTTTTGGGCTATGTTCCCATGCAAATTTGTCTGTTGAGCCCTATTCCCTCGCTATAACTTCATCTTGGGCTTGAGAATCTTGCCACAGTGCCTTGATTCCCTTCTACAACTAATGAGAAAAATTGCTCAAATGCTTCACCCTCTACAACTCCTAGATTGTTCCTAAAGTATTTAAAATTTATCGACAACAGCTCTTCTTCTCCGTCTCCTATACAAATCGTATGACAATATCTATCATGCTTATTAATATTAAAATATATATATATGTATACATACACACACGTTAATATTATGTAAACTTTGCTTGTAGTAAAAATTTATCACTTCTACTATCTTATTCAGATCTTTCACTAATTATAAATTAATGAAGGATTAACATCAAATTTGCATGAAAAAGATAATATAAAGCAAGAACATAGAATTATAAATTTTGAAAATCAGAAGAAAACAAGAGCACTTAGCTTTTTGGTTATCTGAATCTGCAACCTCTTGAGCGTAGCCTGGGCTCTGATACCACTGCTACAGACGGAGGTCGTGGCGCCCCTGCAAAATATAAAAATACTATGCTATATACAACAAAATACATGAATCTGCATATGTGACGCATCCACTAGCACATAATCAACGATGTACGTGAATAGAGAGAGACAGCAAGCGAGAGAGAGGAAGAGAACATGCGCAGACGCACCTCCTAGAGCGGAGTGCTACGCCTGGCACGGCGAGAGAGGAGAGAAGAGAGGAAGAAGAATGAGATGGACACTGGGTGCAATATCCCCCCGTGCAAGAGTCACCAATTCCCTCTTGCACGTATTTGTTATATAGATTTCTTGAATGGTCAAATTGGTTACAAACTGGCCAGCCGGTCATAAATGGCCAAAGCTCATAAAGAGCACTTGAATAATAAAATGTACATAAAATATGATATCCTTTTGCAATAGCTTAGCTCGGTCAAGTCTTTTCCACCTGTCACAGCTGCAATAAATAATAAGATATCAATTCCATAACATATCACACTTTGTTGCCTCTTTCCAGTGGGTGGAAATTGGAATGTAAGTTCCAATGAGGCAAATGTACAGCCTATGGGGGTTTCTGAAAATGTTACAGATCATCCTATTACTAATGCAGATGTACATGATGTACTTGATGAGGAGAGGGCTGAAAATGAGCAAGCTAGAGGTATGCCAAAATGGCTATGCACACTTTGCGTGACAGTAAATTGGATGCACCTTTTTCTAGTCGTGCTCGTTCAGGCTCTCACCATGCATCTTATGCATCAGATTGTTATGCTTTGGCTATGTCTAGCTTACATGATGTTTAGGAGCCTCTGTCTTTTGATAAAGCACAGAATTCAAAAAATTGGATGGCTGCCATGCAATCAGAATATGATGCACTTATAGAAAATGACACATGGACTTTATGTGATTTTCCTCCTGGCAAAAACGCCATTGGTACGAAGTGGGTTTACAAGTTGAACCGCAAGCCAGATGGTGAGATCAACTTGTTGCAAAGGGTTATGCACAGCAAAAAGGCATAGATTATGAAGAGACTTTTTCTCCCACTTGTCGTATGACTATTGTGCGTTTTCTATATGCCTTGGCAGTTCATTTTGGTTGGGATGTACATCAATCAGACATTGTCTGCTTTCTTGAATGGTGACATATTTGAGGAAGTTTATGCAATGCAGCCTCGCGGTTTTGTCATAAAAGGACAAGAGGACAAAGTGTGCAGATGTAAGAAGGCTTTGTATGGGTTGAAGCAATCTCCTCGTGCTTGGTATGAGAAAGCTGACGCTCATTTGGTCAAACAAGGTTTTCGTAACAGTCCAACAGAAAGCACATTGTATGTAAAGCGTGAAGGTGATGTACTTCTCATTGTGGTTCTTTATGTCGATGATGTGCTGATCATTGGACCAAATGAGAGACATATTGCTGAATTTAAGGCTGATTTGAATGCTACTTTCAAGATGAAAGATTTGGGCCTGCTGCATCATTACTTGGGTATACAGTTTAAGCAGTGTGATGGCGGTATTGCCTTGTGTCAGAAAAATTACATAGAGACATTGCTATGTAAGTTTGGAGTTGAGGATTGCAAACCTATTGCCACTCCCATGGAAACAGGTTTGAAGTTGAGTCTACATGATGCTGGCGATCCTGCTGATGTCACTCTTTACCAAAATGTTGTTGGTTGCCTCATTATGAATGCAACACGAGGCCGGATATTTAGTTTACAGTCTCACAGGTCAGTAGATTTATGCATAGCCCAGGGTCTAAGCATGGGCAGGCTGTCAAGAGGATTTTCCGCTACCTTAGTGGCACTTTACATCTTGGCTTGTTTTATCCCAAGGGGGGATCATTGCCGCCAGACTTACATACTTTTTCGGACTCAAATTAGGCTGGTTGTTTTGACACGCGAGTGTCCACAAGTGGTTTTTGTTTCATGCTTGGTAGTTTATGTATATCATGGTTGAGCAAGAAGCAACCTACTGTGGCCACTTGGAGTTGTGAGGCTGAGTTGTAAGGCTCAGATGCCTTATGGCTGATTTGGGTATTGGACAGGACACTACCAACACTATCTACATTGATAGTCATAGCGCATTGGCAGTTGCAAGGAACCCAGTTTTTCATGCTCGCACAAATCACATTGAGGTGCATTATCACTATGTCAGGGAGAGGCTCTCAGCAGGAGAGTTCAACTTCGCTTATGTGCCAACAGATGACAACCTTGCAAATATTTTCACAAAGGCATTGCCTCGTGAGAAGCTTGAAGCTTTCTGTAAAGCTTTGGGCTTACTCCCCTTTGTGGACTGATCATGTCCTCAGGGCATGGCACTTCCCTTTACTCATGTGCCAGCTCTTGTTCACCGCATCACTCTAGGGGGGATTTGTTACCATATACATGTGGTAGTGATGTGTGTGAACACACTAGGACCGCCGGGGCATTTTTCCCTCTTTAGGAGGTTTTTCCCCCGTGCATTGTATATATGTCCATCACTCTAGGGCTATCTATCTTTCCATTGCACACTAAGTAACACACTCTTTATTGTGTGCCTTGAGCTTACTTCGTCTTCTGCAAGCTGTGTGCATTTCTCTGCAACCATAATTCCAACATTTATCTCTCTCTCTCTCTCTCTCTCTCTCTCTCTCTCTCTCTCTCTCTCTCTCTCTCTCTCTCTCTCTCTCTCTCTCTCTCTCTCTCTCTCTCTCTCCCCCTATTTCTTTATCTATTTCTCTCGCAATCCATTTCCTTATAAATATACCCCTTACATCCATTTGCAAACAAAGAAAAGAAGTTTACAGTGATGCGCGAGAAGATTGCATCTACTTCACTAAGTAGACTGCGTCAAAAAATTGTTAATGATAATCCCTATTGCATCAATCACTCCCAAACCATAGGCACAAGGACATGAAGATTTGCAAAACCATAAACATAATATTCTTGCCATACCATAACCATAACCTACTTGTCATACCATAAGCGTAACCTCCTTGCCATACCATGACCATAACATGATTTCCATACCATAATTACAAACCATAACCATAACCTGATTGCCAAACCATAACCCTATATGATTGCCATACCATCATTGCAGAACCATAACCATAACTTGACTGCCAAACCCTAACCATAACTTGTGTGGCATACCATAATCATACCATGATTACCATACCATAATTGCATAACCTTAACCTGTTTGTTATACCATAACTATAAGAGTCATACCATCATTTCAAAACCATAACCATAACCTGTGTGCCATACCATGATTTCCATACCATAATTGCATAACCATAACCTGTTTGTCATACCATAACCATAACATGATTGCCATATCATCATTGCAGAATCATAACCATAACCTGATTGCCAAAACTGTGTGCCATACCATAACCATACCATGATTTCCATACCATAATTGGAAAACCATAACCTTAATATGATTGCCATGCCATAATCATTATCGTAAAGAAAATGCAAAATCATAGACATAAGCATGAAATTGTACATGTATACAATGAATGAGCACAATTGTATCAAGAAGGCCACAACTACGAAAAAAACATATATGGAGGATGTCACCCTCATGGTAATGCCTCCCAGTCAACGGCCTCTCCCTCCTCCTACAGTTGGATCAAAAGGGCCACAAGTCCATGCTTGTACCCATACTTTCCTTCTCAGCGTATCAGAGGGTGCTTCTCAACAACATATACATATTTGACAATTTAAAGCATACATATAATACTTACAAAACACATTCCGAAGTATGTCGTAGCTCGTGCTCTCAAGATGTGATGCTCCAATAGACTTCAAACATGCTTTGGCTGCATCTCTCTACTATTGAAATCTTTGAGGATTGAAACTACTATGTAAGAGAGGGTTCAAATTGGATGCGCATAGTAACAATGAGACTAAATATGCTACGTTGGAAGCCGGAATACACATTTGTTTGAAGCATGGGATATAAAGGTTGAGAATAAAAGGTGATGCTTTGCTAGTTTTGAAGCAAGTGTTGGGTGTGTGGAAGAGAAAGAACACGTCACTAAAGGAAATGTGTTTCAGAATTAAATGCATGCTAAAAAAGTTTGAAGCATGGAGAATCAGACAAATTGAATGTGCTCTAAATGGAGAGGCACATGAAGCAATTCAAAGCATGATTGGGGAGCTATTTGTGTTAAGGACAAATTTACCTCTTTATCATGGCCGAGAAAGTTTGGCTCAAGGAGAGGAGTTTTTGCTAACAAGAATCATTCCGAAGGACATTTAGAAGTCTAAGAAGTATGGTTTTGTGCGTAGAGCGTACATGTACAAAATGATTGGTGGTTTCTTATACATGAAAGGGGTTGATCTTGTGTTGAGACGTGTACCTTGGCGGGAGGAGCTTTATAGAGTGCTGGAAGAGAATCATGAAGGCACATGTGGCGGACATGTTTCTCTAAAGATCACCTTGCATAAGATCTTGCAAAAGGGGTATGTATGGCCTACTTTGAACAAGGATGTTCACCATTGGTGTAGGTCTTGCAATAGGTGTCAAGCATTTGGAAAGAGATTTTTGAAGCCATAGCTATGCAAAAACCATTTTGGCATTTGATGTGTTTGAAAAGTGGGGTATTGATGCAATAGGCCCATTACCTATCACAAGCACGGGCAAAAGCTATATTTTGACTGCAGTGGACTATCTCTCTAGATGGGAAGAGGCTATAGAAGTAAAACAAATCACTGCTAAGTATGTGGAAAAATTTGTGTACGATGAAATATGTTGGAAGTTTGAGGTTCCACTAGAGCTACTTTCGGACAAGGGGCCAGGATTTAGAGCTAAGCTATTCGACTTTTTATGCGCAAAGATTAATATTAGGCACCAGCATACCAATCCTTATTATCCACAATGTAATGGCTTAAATGAAAGATTCGATGGTGAGTTGGTACAAATTCTTTCAAAAGTGACGGAGCACCAAGGAAAGAATTGGGATTTGAAATTGCCTAGTGCATTATGGGCTTACCCTACTTCGGTGAAGACAGGTACAAGGTTTACTCCATTTCATTTGGTATATGGAAAGGAAGCACTGTTGCCTGTGGAAGTAGAGTTGCCTATGGTCAAGATGTTAGAGAAGTTTCTTGGGCCGCCTAGTGATGCATTCAAAGAGAGGCTCTTACAATTACAAGAGGTTCAGCTAGATAGGATGAGTGCATTGTGTTGGAGCTATATATGGCTCACTCTACTCAACATGGTCTCACCTATATGTTTGTATCTTGTCCTCAATATGAATCAGTCTTTGGGAGAGTATATGGTGTGTCTCTTGTCTCGTCTCTCTCTCTTTCTCTCTACATCTCAACATGGTATCAGAGCGGTAACGATCACGCGCCGATTCAATTCACGGTGACAAAACAGTATGTGTATGCGATTTGCATGTATGATTCAAAATTGCTACAAATTTTATTTTTGAGCGTTGATTCTTGTTAACTGTGGTTGTTTTGTGTTAAGAAGAATATGATTAGTGTTTTGTGTGGCGTTTACTGCTAATCAATCTAATCACTGATTACGTTTTCTTGTTGATGACACCCTGAACTTCATCTCAATTTTTCCGGGTGTTCTGCTCAAAATTTGGAGAAACGGGGAAAGCACAATTGCACTATTCATCCAAAACTTGTTCGTCTCCTCAAGCTCCTTGATTTGAGTTCTAGGTTTTCATCAACCGGAGTTCGTAGCAGAAAGTTATGCTGTTTTTACTGCAATTGAGCTTGACGTAGCTTTCTTCGTCCTACTTCTTTGTGAAGCGTCCGCAATCCTTTTTCTTATTTTGGCGTTAAATTTTTTGAGAAGATTTAGCTTTTTGCTATTCGTATTGTGGCAGTCAATCTTGCGTCTCACGCCACTCTATTTTGAGGACTCTTTTATTATTAACGTCTCCTTTACCCTGCTTTTTTTTGGGTGACGTCTCTCACATCCTTGGATGTTTCTTGAGCATCCTTCTTACGTTTATCGTTGACAGAACGCAGTCCTCATATCTCTCTCATTCTCAATTGCGGCCTTCACCATATATGGTGTGCAAATTCTACGATCTTATATTATACGTCCTTCTGGCCAGCGTTCTGTTCCTCCTTTCCAAGGTCAAGGTTTTCCAGGCTGGAAAGCAAAGATGTTGTTAATTCTTGAAGGTGATGAACTCTCCGATGTTGTTCTTGGGAATCGTGTTTGTTCGCCTCAACCTGTTGATACGGATAGTTCTTTAGAGAAATTCAGTTCAAGCATGTGAAGAGAGAGCACAACCAAGAGGCAGACCAACTAGCAAGCAGTAAGGTGCAGGTACATGTTGCAAGTATATATGTGGCCCCGGCCACATACACAGGTAGGGAGTCATTGAAGGAGGTGGAAGATTTCTTGGATACAGGGAAATGTCCTCAAGGTTTGTCTAAACTGCAAAGGAGGAGGATAGTTCAGAAAGCACCCAAATTTACACTAGTAGGTGAAGACCTAATGACTTACGGCAGAGACGGGGGGCTGAGGAGAGTGCTCTATAAAGAAGATATTATCTTGGTGCTGGAGCAATGTCATGAGGAGAGCGGACACCAAGGGAAAGGTCAAGTATTGTTTCGAGTGTTGAGAGCCGGTTTCTGGTGGCCTTCAGTAGTGAAGGATGTGCACTATTGGTGCAAGACCTGCCATGAATGTCAGACTATAGGAGAGAGTCATTTGAGAGCTGAGTCACAGGGAGCGATTATTTCTCAAAATGGTTTCAAAAAATGGGGTTTGGCTACCATCGGTCCACTCCCTAAGTCTACAAGTGGTAAGAAGTATGTCGTGGTTGCCATCGACTACCTCACAAGGTGGGTCGAGGCCAAAGATGTGAAGGAGGTGAATGCACAGGTTGTAGCCCACTTTGTTTTCAATAACATTTGTTGCCATTTCAAAGTGCCGTGGGGACTCGTTTCTGATAGAGGGCAAGGATTCAGAAGCAAGCTTATGTAGGCATTGGTGGAAAAACTAAAGATTCAGCATCGGTTTTCCTCACCTTATCATCCCCAATGCAATGGTTTGGTGGAGAGTGCCAGCGGACAAATCATCAAAATGCTCACAAAGTATGTGTATAAGCAGGAGACAAAATGGGAGATCAATCTAGAAAAGTGTCTATGTGCCTACAGGACGTCCTACAAAGTGGTGACCAACTTTACTACATTTGAGTTGGTTTATGGTAAGGAGGCAGTGCTGCTAGTGCATGCACAGTTGGGTGCTTTGAAAGGTATGTGGCGCATAAATGCCACTCCCCAAGTTGTCTTACAAGATAGGATTGTTGGCCTTGAGGCATTGCAGATGGATAGAGAGGCAGCGGCAGACTACTATGTGAAGCAACGGGAAAGGAGAATGGCCAAAGTCAATGAGATTCTGCCAGAAAAAAACATAGAAGAAGGGGATCTAGTAATGAAGTATGAGAGCTACTTGGACTTCGCCTTCCAGAAGAAGTTCAAAAAGAAATGGACGGGTCCGTAAAAAGTACAAAAGGCCTTTCCAAATGGGACCTATTAGCTGGTGAGAGCCAATGGTAAGCTTCTAAGGCACAAGGTAAATGGTGTATGGCTCAAGCTGTACTTTGATAGGGGAGTGGTGCCCGATGTACATCAAATGATGACCAGTGGGTTGGGCAACCCACTTGAAGGGACTCAAGAGTAACAGACATACACTTTTGTATATATTGTACGTATTGTAGATATGGTGGTGTGTTTTCCAGTGTGCTTGGGTGTTTGCAGAGTGTTGCATGTTTCAAGTTCAATAAAAATACTTTTGGTTGAACATGAATGTTCAACAAGGGGGTGGGCAATGATGGTGCAACCAAAGTTGGTTCGCGCTATAAAGTGTGCTATGTAGTGAAAAGGGTGCTAACAGGTGCATGGTAGAGGGAAAAAGCTAGTGAGGGAGACCTCAGCATGATAGTGGCAACGGAAATGCATGCTTAAAGTGTTTTTTTAGGCCAGGGGGCCTTCGAAGTGGGCTGATTGGGACTGCAATTCAAAGTGTTTGAGATGCGTGGAATGGGCTCCGAAATGTGGTGTTCAAGATGCTCTAGAATCTCATTCAGACGGCTCGTCAAACGGGGCTTTGGTGTGAAAGATATGTCACTCCGAAGTTAGAAGGCTTCGCAGGTCCTGACGGGCAGGGAAGGTAAAGACAGGTGGAGAAAACTGGTATCAATCGATACGCGCATAGATCTCGAGCTTTGGAGCATGCTGGTCTTTTCGGTTCGCCATTTGGAGCTCAAACGGGCAAGTTATGGCCTGTGGAATATTTGTCAGGGGTCGGGTATGTGCTCACCGGGCCATGTTGGTAAGCGCGTCAATAGGCAGGTTTTAGGGCTCGCCAAGATTTTGGAAAATGGCATGCAATATGGAAAGCCAACCGGAGTTTACAGCTTGCTGATCGAAGTCATGGTCAGCAGAATATGTGCACTTCAAGTTGACAAAAGATTGCGATGGTGACAAGTTGAAGGTTTTTGCCCATTTTTTGGACACGTTGTCCAGGGCCCAAGGATGGTCGGGATGTAGTGGAGTCCGGTGAGTATGGAGTCGATAAAGTGAACCTCCATTGTGAAACGACACGGCGAATATCAGTGAGCCCAAGCACGTGGAGCACCGACGGCACATGAATCAAATACTTGAGCTTTCCTTGTTTTGTAAAGGAAAAAGAAAACAGTGGCTGGACTCAAGGGGCAAAGAAGGAAAAAGTGAAGTGGAAGACTAAGTTTAAAGGGTAATATTGAGCAAGGGAAAAAAGAACCCAAAGGCAGCAGCTTTTTTTTTGCGGTTTTTTAGAGGCTAGTTTTTGGATTGCAATCTTATTTAAATGAATTGATGACTTTTATCATCCATGGTTGGTAGGATGTCGTCGAGATCCCTCTCAGAGATAGCCCCAGCTATCCTTGGTCTTGATTTCCTTGTACTTATCATCTTAGTCCATTGCCTCCTCATCCTTGGTGCAAGGTGGAGTAATGGGGCCAAGTTATCTTCGGGCCTTGCATCAACAAATCCTTAACTAAGTCATAGGGTTTAGCATACTCACCTAGTGAGAAATCCACGATGTCTAACTTCCGTCACGGTTTAGCTGCTTGCTTGATAGACTCGGATTTCCCTTTCATTTTCTCCTCTTTTTGAGAGGCTTCTTTGTGCTTGGCATGCCTCACTCCCATGGCATCCACTTCTTCTACTTTTGCTTTCCCTTTGTGCTTCTCTCGAACTGTTCTTCTACCTTTTCCTTCCCTTTAGCTTCCAAGCTAATAACACTCACCGCTTGGTTTACAGCAGGTGGTGGGGGTAGTGGGTGGAATAAGAGGTTGTGGTGGTGGTTGTTGTTGTACAGGTGGTCGAAGGATTTTAACCGGTGGAATCGGTCACGGTGGTGGTGGTATTGCCCTTGGCGGAGAGATCTGATTCTGTCTCCCTCCTCTATTGAAATTCTGCCTTCTTGGATGTGGGCGGTAGTACATACCATGGCCGTCTTCTCCGCAATTATAGCAGTGGTACTCTTAGTTTTGCCTTCGTTGTCCTCTTCCTTGTTCTGGATTTCTGACAGGTGTATGCCCTTGCTGCACCAACTACACAGATAAACTCTTGAGTTGGGTAGTGATGTGACTCAGCAGGTCTTGCTGCTCTTCTGATGCCTCTTGTGGTTGGGCTCTATGAATGACTGTTGCAGTCACTAGGGTTAGTCGGACTCATCTTGATTCCTCTGACTCGTTGACTCTTGCTTTCATCCACAACTTCTTGTCTTTAAAGCAGGCTACTTCTACTGGCAACTCATACATTGTAGGAAATCTTCCCTTCACCTTCTCCTTAAGCGGCGAACACAGGCCAGCAATGAAACAGTCCTTCTTCAAGAAATAAGGTGGTCCTTTGACTTCCTCCAGTGAGGCAACCCATCTCTCCCACAAGTACACAAACTTGGACTCGTAAGTGGCATACTCTAGCAGACCTCCTTGCTTTAATTCCAGCAGTAGTAGCTGCCATAGCTTCTCCAAGGTTGTGCCTCCACCAAATCTCTTCACAAAGGCAACACGTAACACATCCCATGCATTCTTGGTAGCTTGGGGCAAAGCATTGTACTAGAACTTGGCCTCTACTTTCATCAGTAAAGGGAAAATTCTAAGCCGTGAGGCATCGTCATCCTTTTTGGTGTTGGAACTATATATGGCTCACTCTACTGAACTTGGTCTCACCTATATATTTGTATCTTGTCCTCAATATGAATCAGTCTTTGGGAGCGTATATGGTGTGTCTCTCGCCTCGTCTCTCTCTCTCTCTCTCTCTCTCTCTCTCTCTCTCTCTCTCTCTCTCTCTCTCTCTCTCTCTCTCTCTCTCTCTCTCTCTACATCTCAACATGGTATCAGAGCGGTAACGATCACGCCCCGATTCAATTCATGGTGACAACAGTATGTGTACGTCAATATGATGAGGAACACAATATTACCACAAAACAACCACGTTTATCTAGAGACTCTTCTTCTTCTTCTTGTGAATATTGTGGACGATCTGATCATCCCACTCATATGTGCTATAAGCGTCGATTCGACACAGATCGGAATAGAGCATATGCTACTGAACATCGAAACAACATTGTACCAGAAACAAGCTGCGTCCTATGTTCAGTTGCTCCAGACAGAATACTTCATGTACGTGATGGATCACTTTTTATTTTCGATTCTGGTGCTACAGGAAATATGGCATATCAGTCTAAGTGGCTCCATAACTATCATCCACTGCCAGTTCAACGTGTTGTTTATCTTGCCGATGATACTACTTGTCAAGTAAAGGGTATTGGAGACTTATATCTTGGTACCTTATCTTCTTCCACTCGAATTTTGCGAGGAGTATTACATGTACCAGATCTTTAACGTAATCTTCTTTTAGTTGCTAGACTTGTTGATCTTGGTCTGTTAGTTGGATTTCATTATACCAAATGCCAAATTGAGAAAGATGGACAGATTATAGCCACTGCTCCTCGAAATGGTAATTTGTTTGAACTCTCTCTCAACGATGCTGTAGCAAATATTGTCACTGCTCCAGGTGATCGTGATTGCAAAGTATAGCATCACCGTTTTGTTCATGCTGATTTCTCAAAACTCCTTGATCTTCAACGTCGTGATCTTGTTCATGGCATGGATCTTAAAGCCCATCCCCATATGGGAATTTGTGAATTTTTTGCTCTTGGGAAACACAATCGTAAACCCTTTCCTCTTTCAAATACAACACATTCTCATGACATATTGGATCTTGTTCATACTGATATATGTGGACCTCTACCTTCTTCGAGATCACAATATCGCTACTTCATTACTTTCATTGGTGATTTCTCAAGGTATACGATTGTATTTCTACTTAGACAAAAATCTGAAGCCTTATCTGTTTTCAAACAATTCCACAAGGCTGCGGAACTTCAAACTGGTCGTCACCTTAAGAAGCTTCGTAGTGACAATGGAGGCGAATATGTTTCTCGAGAGTTTGTGAGTTACTGTGCTGACAGTGGAATTCATCATGAACACACTATTCCATATTCGCCTCAACAGAATGGTGTTGCTGAACGAAAGAATCGCACTATTCTCAATGCTATAAGATGTATGCTGATTCATTCTGGCTTATCTCATGTTTTCTGGGCTGAAGCTACTTTGACAACAACATTTATTCAGAATCATCTTCCTACTACTGCACCTTCTGGTAAGATACCCATCACAGCATGGACAGGTGACATTCCTTCTGTCTCTCATTTTCGAACCTTTGGATGTGTTGCTTATATTCATGTTCCCAAAGAAACACGAACAAAGCTTGATGCTCCTGGTCTTAAAGTTTTTTTATTGGATATTCTGACACTTCCAAAGGCTACAAATTCTATGACCCTTCCTCCAAGAAAGTAATTGTGAATCGTGATGCTACTTTTAACGAACAGCTTATGGGAGGCTCATGGTCCATGGATGATTTTGATGATACTAAATCATTGCTTCAAGCTTTTCCATTTCTTTCAGAAGATGAAACTCTTCCTATAGAGCAACTTTCCTCTTCACAACCATCCATTCCAAATGTTGCCAATGATGATATTGATATTTTTGTTGATCTGCCTATTGATTTTGAACATGGCTCATGTCATGTTTATGATGACGATATTGTTGATAATGCTTTTTCTACTTCTAAAGATCCCGTTACTTATGATGAAGCTATCTCTTCACCACAAAAGGATCAATGGCAAGAGGCTATGGAAGCAGATTACGATTCTCTTATCTCTAAAGGTACATGGATACTAACTGAATTACCTCCTGGTCGTACAGCTATTAAATGTAAGTGGGTGTATAAAACAAAAGTAAAAGCAGATGGATCTTTTGAAAAGTTGAAGGCACTTTTAGTTGCAAAAGGTTACTCCCAAGTAGCAGGTGTTGATTATCAAGAGACTTTTTCACCACTTGTTCGCATTACAAGTGTTCGAGTTTTATTGGCATTTGCTGTTCAATTTGATTTAGAAGCTCATCAAATGGATGTGCGAACTGCTTTTCTTAATGGTGACTTGGAAGAGGAAATTTATATGGAACAACCAGAAGGGTTTGTTATTCCAGGTAAAGAAGACCTTGTTGCTCAACTCCATAAGGCACTATATGGTCTCAAACAAGCTTGGCGAGCCTGGTATACAAAATTTGATCTTTTTATCACCTCTAAAGGATTCATCTCTTGCTCGTCAGACCCCAACTTATACATAAAACGCCAAGGTAGCAGTTTTGTGATTCTTTCTCTTTATGTGGATGATACCATCCTTGTTTCCAATGATTTGGGATTTCTTCAGCAAGTGAAAAAGTTATTGTCTTCTGCATTTGATATGGTGGATCTTGGAGAGATTCACTCTTGTCTTGGCATTCAAATCCAACGGAACCGTACAAAAGGTATTTTATTCCTTCGACAGTCAAAGTTTATTGCAGATACTATTCAAAAATTTGGTATGGAATCTGCACATTTAGCCAACACACCTTGTCTTGCGAGCTCTATGAAGAATACTTCTGACAATGGCGGTCAACTTGTCACAAATCAACCTTATGCTAACTTGATTGGATGTCTTCAGTTTGTTGGCATGAACACTCGTCCTGATATTTTGTTTGCTGCTAACTATCTTGGACAACATCTTGCATGTCCTTCTCTTAAGCATTGGTCTGCTGCAAAGCGTGTATGGAAATACTTGAAAGGCACTATAGATTTTCGTTTAGTCTATCGACGACAACTCACATCGGATTCTATGCAATCTCTTTCTCTTTTCAGTTACACAGATGCAGACTGGGCAAGCTCACATTTATCTATGCGATCTACTAGTGGAAATTGCTTCTTTATAAATGGTTGTCTTGTTTCTTGGACCAGCAAGAAACAACGTTGTGTTGCAGTTTCTACGATTGAGTCAGAATATGTTGCGGCATCACTTGCAACTCGTGAGTTGATTTGGCTTCAACAAATGCTGGTTGATATTGGTCACTCTCCTCTTTCTAGCACACCCTTGCGGTGTGACAACCAAAGTGCTATTAGTCTTGCAAAAGACTATGTTCAACATAATAAGTCAAAGCACATTGCTGTCCATTATCATTATGTCAGGTATGAAGTACGCAAGGGAACCATTATGGTTGAGAACTGTCCAAGTGACCAGATGATTGCAGACATTTTGACCAAAGGCCTCAATGAGTCACGTTTCATCCTCTTGCGCTCGGAGCTTGGAGTTGCTTCGGCCTCACTCTTTCTAGATTAGCTTCTTTTCTATTGTAATAGCTTTGTACATATGACATTGTAATCTTTTAGGTACCATGCACTATGCACACTCCACATTTGCACCTTGTGATATCTAAGTCACTTGAATATTTGTACATAGATGCACAATTCACTTTCATATCATCACCGCTGGTTCATATTTCACATTGTAAAGGGGCTTGGGTTTTTCCCTTGAACTCCGCAAGGGTTTTTTCATCCAAAGCTAGAGACCTTTGTTTGAGTGGGGGTGTTGGAGCTATATATGGCTCACTCTACTGAACTTGGTCTCACCTATATATTTGTATCTTGTCCTTAATATTAATCAGTCTTTGGGAGCGTATATGGTGTGTCTCTTGTCTCGTCTCTCTCTCTCTCTCTCTCTCTCTCTCTCTCTCTCTCTCTCTCTCTCTCTCTCTCTCTCTCTCTCTCTCTCTCTTTCTCTCTACATCTCAACATTTGGAAACCACACAAGCGATGTCAAAATCATCCAGAAAGTCGGTGGTCAGATCTTCTCCCTTCTTTCCACTGAACGTGGGGAAAGAAACACTTTCCATGGTAGTGACTTAGGAAATTACAAACTTTTTTTTCTTTTTTCTATATATTAATGACAGTAGCGGCTCATAGCGGCTTTTTACAGGGTTGGGTCAATAGATTAAAATAGGATAAAGATGGAGACATTGAACTTGAGTGGTAATCCAATATGGGGAGAATGATAGGCTTTGGGGAGCTAAGGATTTCTCTTAGCACCGCAGTGCCGAACAAATACACAATCTTTTGTTGGTAGAAGATCTTCCTATCTACATAAATATTCACATGCATATGCTGCAGAAATTTAAATGGGAATGTTGTTGGCCCGTTTTCCATCATGTACAAAGGGTGGAGCACTTACTTATACTCTTACTGTGCCGTGTTGATGAGTCGGCACATCCATAGGAGGTTGTTGCCTTTCATAGGCTCTACTTTTCCTTCGTCACTCAGCACGTACAAGGTGATGGAGACGTGTCTGACTACTCCCAGTCTTTTAGCTAGCAGCAACTACAGATAATTACTGTAGTCGGCGTGTTGCATGAACTCTACTCCACTCAGTTGCAACTCATCTCCAGCCCACTTGGTTTCACCCGTGGTGGAGAGCTTCTTCACGATAAGTTGTATGGGGAGAGAAGGGAGACCCTGTACCCGTCCTCCAAAACAGCGAGAATAGTAGCCGAACCACTCCTCCCCAGGGCATGAAAATCTTCTTACCACTTCTGCTTCAGGATTGTCAAAGTGGACTAGCAGTACTCGCATGCTCCGTGCGAATCGATAGGCAACCTTCTACCGCTTAGCGTCGGATGACTTTCTCTTTGGCAAACTGGGTACGACCCGACTTTCTGAACTTGAAGCAGCTGCTTGGCCTGACGCTTCTTCCTTTGGGGTCATGTGTTTCCAGACTGGCTTAGCCTTTCCTTATCCTTGGTTCGAGCAGTTCCTTTAGGCTATTTTGGAGTAGAGGTTATACCTTTGGTTGCAGCTTCCTTAGGAAAGAGAGGCCTTACCATTTTCTTTCCTCCTTTGATATGGATGACTTCCTCGTGGTGAATGTCGATGTAGATAATTTGAGTCCCTTCGCTGCCTTCGTTGCTGGCACTCATTGAAAGTGTGTTTTGGTTGACAACAGTGATATCACTTCAGAGGCCTCCCACGTGATGCTCTCAATTTGTGGTTAGAACAAGCAACACCAGTGGGGGGCTTACCTCTTGAATACTGACGACACTGCTGCCTGGCAATAGTACTTCAATGAAGGCGGTTGGTGCCTCCTTAGTCTCCTCCTCTTCCATCCTCCAGTTAGAGAACTCCTTTCGCCATTCGTTCATGATTGATGACGTGTGTTTCTTTCAGCATTGTAGACTGAAGGTTTCTTAGAAGCCCTCCTCATTGGGGGCACCAAATGACGAGAGAAAGCACCGCATGAATCATGACGGCCTCTAAAACGCCAGGAGCAGATGCACGTCGTGAGCCGATCATGTTAAAGCGAACAAGGGCACCACCTAGCTTTGAGCGGCTAGGATGCAGACAACAGTGATTTGAGATATTACAAACTTACACACACACACACAGAATAGAGAGAATAGTCAGGTGATGAAAACCCCCGGGGGTGTGAGGGAGTATTTTTCTCTTTCCATATTTATAGCATCTTCTTTCCGGCGAGGCAGCACACCATGGTGATAGAGAGATATAGGGAGAGATAGTGAGCCTACTTGGTGCGTTCTCTAGAGATGACTCATCGACACAAAAACTTGCTAATATAAGTATGTGTGCATCGACCATTGGAGTCGAGATGTGGACATAGCTCCCTTTACATAATACAATTCCAAAAGCAAACCACTATGCTAAGTCCCCTCTCTTGTGATGCAAATGTTGCCAATTCTCCCACCAAAATACTACCATGTGCTGACCTCTCATGTACTTGCTCCCCCCCGATAGTGACCTCTCAGTGCCTTTTTATAGGTGTTGGCTGCTTTAGGTTAGGGTAATCGGGTGTGATTAGGGTAATCTAATTAGGGGAGATAAAGCAAGGTGGTGGACCCTGGGTGGTTGACCATTGCTTTTTCTTGGGAAATATTATAAGGAAAACCTTTAGGTGGGCCTTTGTGACCATCACCTAGAGAGATGAAAATTTACAAATTTGGGATTTTTACAAGGCTTGGATTGAAACTGGAAAAAATGATTGAAACTGGGATTTTTACAAGGCTTGGATTGTTACAAAAATGAAACTGGAAACTGGCTTGCATTGTGGACGTAATGCTGGTGAATGGTAGCCTCGCTCGTGCGTCGGTGTAGCACGTTCGTCACTTTCGGGGTCGGTCGGGGCATGCCTTCGGTGCCTTTGCTTGTTTTGATGTCGGTGTCATGAGATTTGGGCCGTCTTCCTTCTTGTCAATGGCATTGATGTCATTGAATCCTTTGTTTTTTTGTATTTTACTGGTGTGAACGTATATGCGTGTGTGTGTATTTATGGGTGCATGTGCCTGAGTGTACGTATATATATGTGAGTGTGTGAGTCAGTGTATGGATGTATATATGTGCATATTAGCGTGCGTGTGAACGGGGGGTATTTGTATTATATAGATAAATAAATATATATTTCTTATGTTTTGGTGGTTTACTACTACAGAGAACTGGTGACATGAGCATGAGTGAGAGAGGGAGAGTGTGTTGAGGTGTGTGTGTGTGTGTGTGTGTGTGTGTGTGTGTGTGTGTGTGTGTGTGATTGAGTACAATGGGGGGGTGGAGTGTGTGTGTGTGCATGTGTGTGTATATTCACCAACGCACCCGCAGAGGCTTGCTCCGGGAGCGCGCGCGGGAGAGAGTTTTTCGGACAGGCCAGCATGCGCCGAGGGTGAGTGGGTGAGGGTTCCTGAAGCCTCATTGGCCCTCCCCAAGTCAAGCCAATTACAATTAAGTAGCATAAGTGATAGCCTTCTGACATGTGTCCCCGTTTCCCCTTTTGTGAGAGCTTTAGGTAATTAAATAATTAAACTAAACTCTCATTGGACCCCTTTGCCTCCTAGCCAATAGGAATCAGGCAAGCCATGGGGCTCCTGAATGCTCATTGGACCCCTTGGGAGACTGCCCAATAGTCTTCTAGGAGACTTAATTCTCATTGGCTTCTTTTATTAAATGTTTTTAAATTAATTAAACTAGATTTACTCTAGCTTAATTTTCATTGGTCCACTTCAAGGGTCATCCAATAGAAATTGGGCACACCTTGTGGGCATCTGGCCTAGGGAGCTGACATGTGTCCCTCATTCCCTTTGTGTAAAGGGAGCATGTGTGTGTGTGTGTGGCTTTCTCTCTCATACCCTACCTTTAGGGCTCGCCCCCTCCCATGTAGGGATGTGCAAAGACTTTTAGGGCACACACAAAGCATCCAATTTTCCCTAGGGTTGACCTTTAGACACAACCTTTGAATTTTGGAACCTTAGCATTTTGGAAGTCTTAATGGGCTGAACCTTAGGGTCTTTTTAGCCCATTGTTGCACATGGCTCTTTTGCAGATGGCCTCCCCTTTGGATCCCTATTTTCCCTCCTTTGGATCCCTACTGTGGCCGGTCTGCTAGCTTAGTCAATATTCTAGCTTTTTCTCCCCTGGCACTTCTCCACATTAAATGATCAGTTTAATATGAGAAAATCATTTAGGAGAATTAGATATTGATTATTATGACATTACCTCTCTCTTGAAATCATAGTCGTCCTCGAATATGGTGTAGAGAAGATAAAGCATATTCATGAGTCCTTTTCTTAGAGGGTAGAGGTTCCCTATGTTACCCTACGACATCATTACATAATGGATGACTAGTCCATTTGGCGCTTGAGAGCGTGAGGCTGTCACAAGCAGGTCTACACATTAGTCCTATCAGTCTTCCATAGTAGAGTGACAAGCTCTACTTGGTGTTTGGGAGACGTCGTCTCCGCAAACTTGATCTAAGCATGCATGCTACTTCATTTTTGTGCACGAATAAAGAAAAAGAGAGTCTTATAAGACAAAAACAATTTGTATATTTTTAACATTTTGTACATTTGCTTACTCTTGGGAAGCATTGTAAGTATTGACAAGGTTTAGGTTATCCTTTAATTGTATGCCTTGCATCCATCTAGCATCTTCAAAAGGATAATTCTTAAACTTAATAAGATATCGTCGGATAGTCTTATTGCCTCTTAGTACCTTGTCTTCATGTCGGAGAATGGACTCGGGCTGCAGCACCTCTTCTTGGTCCTCGATCTTCGGTGGGTCTTCAATAGTTGGTTCTTGAGGTGGCTCTTCTTTGTAAGGCTTTAATAGGCTCACATGAAAAGCATTGTGTATGAGCCAATGATTGGGCAACTTGAGTTGATAGGCCATCTCATTGATTGGCCTAAGAATCTGAAAGGGACCATAGTACGTTTTTGCTAGTTTAGCATAGTACTTTTGGTGACCCGTAGGATTCTTGCCCGTTGTGTGCCTTAATCGAGCCTTGGGAAACTTTAACAAGACCCAATCGTTTTCTTTAAAGGCATGGGCTCTTCTGTGCTTGTCAGCAGCAGCCTTTTGCCTTTGCTGTGAGATAGAGATAGCATCCTTAATCTTTTGGAAAGATTCTTGTAGGTCTCGGCTATACTCATCTACAGCGAAGATCTTCCCATGTACTTTAAGTAGCAAGGGACTTTTTGATCTTCCCTCAATTACCTCGAAAGGTGCTTTTCCTGTGGAAGTATGTACAGTGTTATTGTAAGCATACTCCACTAAGGGTAAGTACTTCTCCCATTGCGATCTTTGATCTACTTCCGTTACATAGGCTTTTAGTAGATCGAGAATGGTTAGGTTAGCTATTTCACTTTGGCCATCAGTTTGTGGATGATAAGCCGAAGAGAAGTTTAGCCTTGTTCCTAAATTCTCAAAGAGACCCTTCCAGAAATTATTGGTCATTCTAGGATCTCTATCCGACACTATGGACATTGGCAAGCCATGGTATTTGAAAATTTGTGAAATGAAGAGGGTTGCCATTTGAATGGCTTTGATAGTCTTTTTGACAGGTATAAATGAGCTTGTTTACTGAACCTGTCTACTATCGTCCATATTCCCGTATTCCCATGGATAGACTTAGGCAATCCAAAGATAAAATCCATAGATATGCTCTCCCATGGTGAATTAGGGATTGGCAAGGGTTGAAGCAATCCAGGTTACTTCCCTCTATCAAATTTTGTCTTTTGACATACCACACATTTGGAAACATACTCTTGTATGTTCACTTTCATGGTAGGCCAATAGAAATATGTTTCAATTCCCTTTAAGGTAGACTGAATCCCTCTATGCCCCGCATACAGGGGAGCATGAGATTCATACATTACTTTCTCATGCAGGGAGTTAGTAACGCATAGTCTATTGCCATAGAGAAGATAACCATCTTGTAAAGTAAATGTTTCTTCTTTCTTCCCTAATGTAAGGGATGAAATCACATCTCTAAAATCGGGATCAATAGCATACTCATCTATCATTGAAGATAGATCATTCTGAGTTGCTATGGAAACCGCATTCACTCTCGGCCGTCTTGAGAGTGCATCGGCTACTTGATTATGCTTGCCAGCAATGTGAGCAATATGAAAATGAAATTGCGAAAGGAAATTTGCCCACCTCATTTGTTTGTTGGAGAGCTTGGTCTGCGTCATGAAGTACTTAAGAATTTGGTGATCCGTTCGCAGAATGAAAGGAGTCCCCAATAAATAGTGCTTCCATGAGTCTAAGGCATGTAGAACTGCAAGGAGTTCTTTTTCGTATATGCCTAGAGCTTGCTCAACAGGGTCGAGCCTTCGACTCTCATAGCCTATGGCGTGCCCTTCTTCGAGCAAAACAGCTCCAAGGCAATCACCACAAGCATCACATTGGACCTCAAATGGTTTTGAGAGATCCGGTAGTGTAAGCACAGGTTGAGAGATAAGCTTTTCAAAAGCATTGTTCTCCTTAGCAGACCATGTATACCTAATGCTTTTCTTTGTTGGGTCATGTAATGGTCCCGCAATTTGTGAGAACTTTTCTATGAAGCGTCTATAGTATGTGCACATACCTATAAAGCTTCTTAGTTCATGAAGATTCCTTGGTTTAGGCCATCCTTTTATTACCTCTAACTTGGATGGATCCATTTTGATGCCATCTTGAGAGATAATGTGACCTAATACTGAATCTCTTGCAAGAAAAATTCACTTTTCTTTCGATTAACATAAAGTTTATTCTCTCTTAAAACTTGAAATATTACCTGGAGATGTTGCTTGTGTTCCTCCAATGAATTAGAGTAGATGATAATATCATCAAAGAACACTCTAGTGAAGGTTCGATGAGGTCTGAACAGCTTCTCCATCAAACGGTTGAATGTGGATGGTGCATTGGTCAAGCCAAAAGGCATGACATGTATTCGTAAAGACCAAATGTAGTACAAAATGCAGTCTTTACAATGTCTTGATCAACTATCCTTATTTGATGATAGCCACTTTTTAGGTCAACCCTATTGAAGTAGGTCGATCCTTGTAGCTTATCAAATAGGTCTTCTACCCATGGAACGGGAAACCTATTCTTGATAGTGATCCTATTTAGTGCTCTATAGTCGACACACATATGATATGCGCCATCTTTCTTTTGCACTAATAGCACAAGTGAGCAAAATGGAGATGAGCTAGGCCTAACCATACCCTTCTCAACTAACTCATGCACTTGCCACATAATCTCCTCTTGTTGAGCTTGAGAAACTCTATAAGGAGGTTTATTAGGCGGTGAACTTCTTGGAAGAAGTTCAATTGCATGGTCATCATTACCTTGTTTAGGAGGTAGCTCACAAGGGATGTTGTCAATAAAAACATCTTGAAACCCCTTGAGAAAATTGGATAACTCTAATTCCTTTTGGTTGCTTTTATTTTCTTTTGCTAAAGCATTAGATTCATTTTGAGAGTCTTTAACAAAAATCATGTACACAGAAATAGAGTTCTTTATTGACTTGTTGAAAGCTGGTGTTTGTACAATGGGGATGGTGTTACCCATTTCCTTAGCATCTATATACATATATTTTTCCCTGAACTTAAAGGAGATTCTCCTTTCAGGAAATTTAACATTGGCAGCCAGGCGATCAAACCATGGTGCACCTAGGATTACATCCTCATGCTTGAGAGGAGAGGTAAAAAAGTCCTCTTTTTCCACATAGCCTTGGACATGAAGCCTCAATTTCCCAATTAAGGGAGTGACTGAAGCTTCTTGCCCCTTGAAGGCACTGTCTGAGGGTAGGACATCTCCCATCTCGTAGGATTGTATTCCTAGCTTGGTGGCCAACTCTATAGATATAAAATTGTGAGTAGAACCAGGGTCAAAGAGAATAAAAGCATCATGTTCTCTTACCTTTCCCCAAGCATGGCATAGAGGAGATCCTTTGTGGTGAGTTTGGTGAGTCTCCTCCTCTTGGATTTCAACCAAGGAAGCTCTAGGAGGATCTCGGCGGTTGTTCTTTTGGGGACAAGCGCGGTACGCATGCCCTTGTTCGCCGCACTTGAAACACCGGTTATCTTTACGATAACGCTCAAGCTCTTCAGGAGAGAGTTTATTCTTACCTTTGTAAACTCCCTTCTCTTTAGCTTTGTTGGAGTTGCCCTTAGGAGACTTTTGGACATTGTCCTTCCCCTTAGGCTCATTGGAACCCTTGTTTTCCGGGGGCTTATTATTTCTTTTTGCCCCCCTTTGGAAATTGATTCGAGAGGCGACCATAGTGTGGTGTATTACCGCCAATATGGTACGTGGTCTTTGGGAGTTGACATACTCCTCCATTTCTTCTGTTAAGCCCGCACAAAATTGTTGCTTTTGCTCTCCAAAATCCAACCTTTTGAAGACAGTGGCTTTGAGTTGTAAGTCCCAAAACTTGTCTACATATTTGTGGATGGATTCATTGGGAGAGAGCTTTAAGCTTCGCCATTCGGTGAGTACTTTGTCTTTGGCATCGGTGGCCAAAAACTCCTTCATAATGGAAGCTCTTAAAGCTTTCCATGTTCGTGGAGCTTCACCGTTGGCTCGTAGGCTAGACCACCATTGTCTGGCGGACTTTTGAAAGTGCATAGCTACATGGCGTAGCTTAGAAGACTCCGTGAAGACCTCATCTCCAAACGCCGCATCGAATTGCTGGATAAAGGCCAAGACTTTGTCCGTAGCACCAAAGGTACCATCATAGGTAAGGAAAGAGATGCTCTTCCCTCCCTCTTTGAATTTCTTCAACTTGGACGACCTCTTCCATGCGGCATAGGATTTCCTATGGCCTCTTCTTTTTGATGGTTCAAAGGTTGCACCATCACTTTCTTCAGAGGGTGAAGAATTTGAAGAAGGTGGAGAAGAGGGTGACCTCTTTATCGCCTTTTTTTTGTCTTGATCTTTGTCATCTTCACCATAGTTTTCATAAGAGGAAGAGGATGAAGAAGATGGAGAAGAGGGTGTCCTCTTTCTCGCCTTTTTCTTCTCTTGCTCTTTATCAACACTCTTTGAATTGTGGCGTGGAGAAGAGTGTGATGGTCTTCTCCGCTTTGGTGGTGATGGAGAGCATTTAACCCGCCGTCTTCATGGAGCCATCTCCGTCGAGGTGGCGGGAGACTGGCTTCTTTCTCGTTCCTTCGGTGGAAGCTCTTGAGTTCTCCTTTGATAAGGAGATGCATCATCAAGAAGTAAATACTTGAGCCCTTCATATGGATTCTCTTCTTCTTCCCGAATCGGAGAGAGACCTCTTTTGGTAGTCTCACAAGGAGGCTTCCTAGGTGTTCTCTCATCATGGTGATGAGCTTGGAGAATCCCGTGATCACGGATCTGCCGTTGCACTTCACTTTGGAGAGATGGATTGCCCATGGCTTGTTGAAGCCTAGAAACAAGATAATTAACAAGCATTGAAGAATCATTAGTAGCTTGTTCATGAGCAAAATCAAAGTTATCAACATTAATTTCACTCTCTTTACTATTGTCAGCCATTCTAACAACTTTTAGGTGTACTTTGGCACTTCAAGCCCTAGTTGCTACTCCTCTTTACCCCTTTAGAAAAAGCACTCAAGCTACTGTACCCGCGGCTGGAATACCATTAATTGCAAGGAATAGAAGAGAGGGTCTTTCGACACCAAAATAGCACCGGCTCCTGTCAAGCTTCTCATAGCTCAATAGTGGTTAAGCCGTAGGCAAGCCCCGCAGGACTCCACTATTAAGACCATACTTCTCGACGGTGATGCCCCGTTAACTGCACGAAGGCAGGCGCACTGCAAGGCTGAAAAATCCCTATTCTACTTACTCACAGGCAATTAATAATACCAACCATTTGTAGCTAGCTTGAGGAACTCCCTTCTTGAGCAAGAAAAGAGAAACCTTGAGCTCTGATACCAATGTAACATTTAATGGCCTAATAACTTATGTGTAGCCGAAATTAGCATGAACATAGTGGGCATTTCATTAGAGTAGATTCCTAATGAGAATTACAAGAGTGCTTGGGTGGAGAGAGCAACAAAAATCATAACACCTAGTTAGATAGCATCAACAATACTTTCAAAAGAGAGAGAAATTAAGCAATTGACAACAGTTGAGGACCAGATTTGCATGGAGCCGGTCCCCCCTCCAAAAGGCTTTGTATTATGGTTTCTCCCATCAAGAGAGACATTGTACAATACAATTCTTTGTGTTCCTTCAAGACTAGCTAGTGCAATGAAGATGGAAGATTCATGCACTAAGCAAAACACTTAATCAAACACAACTTGAATTATCCCCGTTCTCAGACCCGAGACCTCACACACCTTCGAAGATGGTGAGAGCTAGCAGGGTATGAGAGTAGATTGAGAGGAAGAAGGAGTATCTTACGAGAAAGATGTACATCTCCTCACATAATCACTCATATTAGCATAGCTTATCTTGGTAGAGAAGATGAGCATGCATTGAATCTTGGCTCTTGGTTGGATTTGCCTCCACATGCCAAGAGAGTGTTGATGTAGGATTCTATCTCACAAGCTTGGAGTAGGTGACGAGTTCTCCATTAAAGCTTGGGAAGAGATAGTCTTCTCTTTCTTCACACATGAGCTTGTGTGAGTGTGTGTGTGTGATAATTCCTTGCAAAAATCAGCCCCCTCTCTCTCTCTTGGGCGACTCCTCTTGCTAAATGCTCTTCCTGAAGCCTCATTGGCCCTCCCCAAGTCAAGCCAATTACAATTAAGTAGCATAAGTGATAGCCTTCTGACATGTGTCCCCGTTTCCCCTTTTGTGAGAGCTTTAGGTAATTAAATAATTAAACTAAAATCTCATTGGACCCCTTTGCCTCCTGGCCAATAGGAATCAGGCAAGCCATGGGGCTCCTGAATGCTCATTGGACCCCTTGGGAGACTGCCCAATAGTCTTCTAGGAGACTTAACTCTCATTGGTTTCTTTTATTAAATGTTTTTAAATTAAGTAAACTAGATTTACTCTAGCTTAATTTTCATTGGTCCACTTCAAGGGTCATCCAATAGAAATTGGGCACACCTTGTGGGCATCTGGCCTAGGGAGCTGACATGTGTCCCTCATTCCCTTTGTGTAAAGGGAGCCTGTGTGTGTGTGTGTGGCTTTCTCTCTCATCCCCTACCTTTAGGGCTCGCCCCCTCCTATGTAGGGATGTGCAAAGACTTTTAGGGCACACACAAAGCATCCAATTTTCCCTAGGGTTGACCTTTAGACACAACCTTTGAATTTTGGAACCTTAGCATTTTGGAAGTCTTAATGGGCTGAACCTTAGGGTCTTTTTAGCCCATTGTTGCACATGGCTCTTTTGCAGATGGCCTCCCATTTGGATCCCTATTTTCCCTCCTTTGGATCCCTAATGTGGCCGGTCTGCTAGCTTAGTCAATATTCTAGCTTTTTCTCCCCTGGCACTTCCCCACATTAAATGATCAGTTTAATATGAGAAAATCATTTAGGAGAATTAGATATTGATTATTATGACAGTGAGGGTGGTTTGAAGTGGCGAGGGAGGGTGAGAAGGGGATAGGGTGTGTGTGTGTGTATAATGGTTATGCCTTCGGGCTGGGTGTGTATGTGTGTGTAATGTCTGTGCCTTCGGGCTGGGTCACGGAGCGAGAGAGAGGAGGTGGCAGTGTGGTCCGTATCCGACAGAGGGCACAGAAGGGACGGGAGGGGCTATATTCAACGGAAAAGAGGGGGGGCATTTTAGGAGTTATAGAGAGAGAGAGAGAGAGAGAGAGAGAGAGAGAGAGAGAGAGAGAGAGAGAGAGAGAGAGAGAGAGAGAGAGAGAGAGAGAGAGAGAGAGTTTTCTATATGGTGGGTTCCCACCGTGGGGGAGGGTGAGAGAGAGTGTGGGAGTGAGGGGGGGGGGATAGGATAGGGAAAGGGTGGCTATGTGGAGGGTAGTGAATTGAGAGAGAGAGAGAGAGAGGGAGAGATTAAGTGGATTCTCTTGTATTGCTTGTGGGACCACTCTCTCAAGAGAGAGAGAGACCTAATGAGAGGGGAAGGATAGGGTGGGGGCCCGTAGGGTATTTGGTTGGTGGTCCGCCAGGGCTGGGAAGAAAACAGGGGGGGGGGGGGTATGGAGAGTGAGGCCGAAAGGGTGTGGACAAGAGGGGAGATGGGGGTATGGTATAACGGCCCGCTAGAGATGTGATGTGGATGAGCAAAGAGAGAGAGAATATTTGAAAGAGAGAGAGAGGGAATATACAAAATGCGTGGTGGCCCGCCGGAGGGTGTGACAGTGGTATCCCGTCCTATGCGCCCACTGGGCCAGGTGATGCAGCGGCAGAGTAAGTGAGAGAGAGAGAATTGGCGAAGCCGAGTCGTAGGAGAGAGAGAGAGGCTCTGTCTTCTGGTGATAATGGAGAGGTGTGGCCAAATTGGTGGCTCCCTGCTAGTGGTTAAGCCTAAAGGGTGGTGAATGGTAAAGAACTTTCCCTTTTTTTTTTGTTTTCTTTCTTTGGTAATACCCTCTCCCCTTCTTAGGGTATGGTTCTTGAGGTCGCGGTTTCAAAAACCGGCCGTCACTACCTATGATATTTTTATGGGCTGATTTAACATCAAAGATCTGGATAAATTACTTGCTCAAATTTTTTTACTAAGCAATGATTTTCTTGTAAGAGAGGCTTCGAAGAGAGAAAGGGAGAGATATAGAGCATGCACATGAAATGAAATGAAGGTAGGAATCCAGATTGACTAATCAGTACATTAGAGATGCGAATCAGAGAAAAACCTAGGCTGAGTGTGTTCCGACCCCAAACTAGAGGGTAAAAAATGCATTCTATAGCTTGACCAACATAGCATTGATCTCAACCCTAATATCCTTCATACAGTTATATGATGGTGGATTACCTAAGAGCATTTCTAATTGTAGTCCCAAGCTCTAGAAATTCATTGTGGATGATTGGTTTAGTTGAGGATTGAGTGCTGCATCATCAATAACTTGCTCTAGCAATCGAATGCTAAGATGAGGAGATAATCAACAAGTAGTTGATAATTTTCCATCATTAGGAGAAACTTGCACTCACTTTTGGGCACTAGAAGAAGTTCACATGATGTCATGTCAAGTGCCATTACCTAGCTTGGCTTTTTTGATTTCTTCAACCTCTTTGCTTTGGACAAGGTCATCATCACCACGTCATTGTGCTATGGAATGTTCGTGATGTGAAATCAAACTGTTCACCTCAAATTTTATGACTTTGGGTATGCGGCATTAAATGCTACCATGAACATAGTGTAATACACGAGGAATGATTTCTACAACTGTAGTCATGTACATACTTTGTCGGGTGAGCGAGGCCCTGGATGTGGCATGGATGCGTGTTTTATCACATGGAAGTATGTCTAATTTGGTTTAATAATGTAAATATGTCAAGAGTATGCCATGTAGAAAGTTCAATGTGGATGATCTCATCCAAAAATAGCAAGTTCCATGTGAAAATATGTTAAACAATGCATCTAAAGTGATTGCCAAGTGAAAAAATGAGATTCACCGTGTAAGTAGTGACCAAGGGATATGTCCATAAATTTAGGAATTTTTCCAACTCATTTGTGCTTTTTACAGGCAAAAAAGACGTTTTTGGACAAAAAATCGCCAATAATGGCTAATAATACCACATCACTCACAGTACCATGTCCATTAGGAAGTGAGAAAATTTTGTGAATATAAAAATTATCTTTATAAGCCTCTATGAGAAGCTATACACAAGCTTCTTCTTTCATATGCTAGTGCAATCCCGCACTGTCATATTCCTACTCTCTATTCTCTCACATTTTTTGTTTAAGCATAAAAACAACCATATCACTACAAGACTTTGTGTGCACTTGTGACGTTTTTAACAACGAAAATATATTGGGTTTTAATACTCCCTGGCATCACTAAGACTGTCGCTAATAGCATTGATACGGGAACATATCTATGAGCGCCGCTATAACCGTTGTCGTGCTGTGACACGTACATAGTGGGAACGCATGCTACAAGATCTATCTTGTATTTTTTTAGATACATAATTATATTTCCTATAGTGTACATATGAATATTTAAGTATAATAATAAGCCTTCTATCTTATCCTATTATTTTTCTCAAGGGTAACATATCCTTACTTTACCATCAGAAAATACTATGGGAAAAGCATCAATAGCTCCGCCTTTTTAACTTGGGGCAAAAAGCATTGATTCTTTATTTCTACTATTTCATTATCAATCCTATATCTAGGGTAAACTCCAATATATATATATATATATATATATATATATTCTATGTATTTTTTATACTTTTCTTATATTTCTTTTTAAATAGCTACTAGGAGAGAATCAAATCCTAGTGGGACACTAGGTGGCATGATTTCAAAGATACACTTATTTTAATGCATTATTGCAAGCATGATTACAAAACATTATCAAGGAGCAATGTCATGCTTTCATATGGCATGAGGTGTCCTTTGGAATTAAATGAAAGTCTAGGCTAAGGAGAACACATGAAGACTTTTGCTACCCATAAATGGACCCTATTTTGATAAAATTTTTACACAAGGTTCCAATCCGAATTGGAAAATGATTTTAAAATGAAAATCGTAGATAATGAGCTGAAGTTTTTTCCCATATTTTTACTTTTTTATTTGGAGCCACGGTTGAGGAGATATGATCAAAATACTGGACCCCAGTCTGCCCACATCATGCAGGGGCAGCTCATTTCCAACTTTTCCAATTCCTATTCACACTGGCTCCTCTCTTCTTGTGTAAACCCTTGGGGGTTCCCTTCAGCTATAAAAGGGGACCTCTTCTTCCTTGAAAAGGAACTCAAGCATTCAAGCCATTGATGAGAGGAATTCTTGAGGGAGTGAGTAGTAATGCCTAATTGTACTTAGCCCCATTAACATAAGCCCAAGCCTACACTTCCTCCTAGAGGGAGACTAGCCATTCTTGCAACAAACTAACCTTGGAAGATCAACTCTAATCAAATAAGGTCTTGCACTTGGTGTATCAATCAAAGTGGAATTATCCACTCTTCTTCTCTCTCCTATCAATAATGATGCCGAAGGGTTTCAAGTAAGATGTGTTCTACATTGATGTTTTCTTGATTTCTTGTTGTTTTGATTTTCATCTCTAATCCAACATATATATATATATATATATATATATATATCTATATATATATATATATATCTATATATATATATATATATCTATATATATATATATATATGTATCTAATCTCATCTCCTTAACCAAACCTATCTCTCTCATTCTTAGTAATTCATCCTCTCTAGGTTCTCTTGCTACAGGTACATCTCTCCCCGCAGTATCCTTATTGCCTACGGGCAAGAATAGGGCTTGGGAGGGAAACTTCTCATCTCTTCACTTCTCTCATATCTACATTTCTTACATACTATCCTAGATGAATAACCCACATGTTGATCATTTCTATCGCTTTCACTCTGTACGACCTATTAGAATTAACGTATGGATTAGCCGTAAAATACACTTTCAACAACGTATAGTGTTTCTCTTCGGCCCTGAAAGGCTCAATGAAATACTTCTATCACCGAATCCCATCATACTACCGCTCATAGACTATAACTTTTCTTTTGATGTAAGCGTAGTTATCTTGCTATGAACCAAGAGGATTTATACACACAATTAATCCCAATCACTAGACAAAATATATATATTATGGTAAGCACAAAACTACAATTCCAAAGAACTATTCGTAGCCTATTTGGTCACCCAAGACTGAATGCCATTAACACATCCATTAACCCTTTCATATCACCCATGATACGATATGAGCATAGCCTTGATGTTTTCATCTTCGTATTGTTTTGACATTCTCTTTTGCGTTCTTTCTTTGTGTGTGTGAATGCAAGAGAGAAAGAGTGAGTCTTCTTTGATTGCACTTCTTTACAAACCCTAGTCTTCATGGCATCTATGGTTTAAATCCTTCATATAGTTTTTGTTGAGTTCTCTCACAAACTCTCACAGCCATAAGCCCGGTGCTTTCCTGGAAAGACCGCAAATTTCTCGATATATTTTTGGTGAACCCGAAGCGAATCTGCTAGGGTGAGAGTTTGTGGGTAACCATGGGTGATCATGTTGAGCAGCAGGGTATTCATTTTGACCCAGCAACAATGCAAATGTTTCACGCATTTGCAATGTTCATGCAACAACAACATGCTACTGAAAGAAGGGAGATTTCAGCAACGCAGGCCATACAAGCGGTCGTCAACAGAATGGATCAGTTCAATGGCAAAGATGTAACCAAGTACTTACGCCAGTATGTGAAGGAGATGGAGCTGCATCGCGTGTCAGAAGGTGAGATGATTCAAAGCTTTGAGCTAGTTTTTGCTGCAGAAATTAGGGAGCATGTTAGGGCAATTAAAGATGGGCATGGGAGAAATTGGGAAGAACTCAAAGTAGCTTTAAAGGAGGAATATTTCATGGAGGACTCGGAGAGAGTGACCAAAAGGACATTCTTCGAATGGGTAGTCAAGCCAAAGCAAGGACTATCAATAACAAAGCTACTTAGGGAATTTGAGCGGCGCTATGCACAACTCACAAGGACAGAAAGGGCCACACTAGATGCACAGAAGACATATCTTTTCTTACAAGCTGCACGTAAAGAGTTTCAAGAAAATTTGGAGCTTTTTCTTGAAGATAAAGATGTTGAGCAAGGACTAAAGACTGACTGGAATCAGGTTGAAGGTGTTGTCTCACTGCTTGCCAAACGAAAAAGAAGAAGGGACAAGATGGTAGTAAACACTACAAGTCCTTCCACCTCAACTTCTGACAAAATGGTAAAGCCTACTTTTATCGCTCCTAAGTTTGATGAGTCCATTCTAGATGAGCTTGTGAAGGGAATGCGTGACTTGAAGGTGAAGTTTACAAAGCTTGAAGAAAAAGGCCAACCATCAGGGCCACTTCCTAGGCAAAGACAACAGCCCAAAGAAGGATTTGTTAATAGATGTATTTGGTGTGATAGTACAGACCATGTAAGAAGGGATTGTGATGATTTTAGTGATGCTTTGTCAAAAGATGTTGTCTTTTTTAAGGATGGTAAAATCCACTTAAGAGAGACAGGTGTACCCTTGAGAACTAACTTTGGGAAGGGGGGAATGCAAACCTTAGTTGAAGATATGGCAACCAAGCATGCCACCTCTTCAGTTGAGGCAGGTACTTATGGAGTAAAAATTGAACATTTTTGTGATGAAGAGGTGATTGACAGCATGGTCAAATTTGGCCAAATGTCATGCAATTAGCTAAAAAGGGAAAGCTTACAAAATAGATTCTACATGAAGCAGGTGATTGCATACGTCTAGAAACAGGATGGAATGATCCAGTGGTGTCATTGTCAGTGCATGCCTACATTACAAAATGCCAACAAAATGAGCCAATTGTAGAAGAGAAGCGCAGACGTGAGAATGCTGATGAAGGACCATCAAAAAGAGCTTCTAGAAGTGGGGGAAGAAGCGACTCAATGCCTTCTCAAACACCCTCGACACAAGGAGCATCTCCACCTGAAGTACTCATGGAGGAGTCTACAACAGGAAAGAAGAAAGAGCCAACGAAAGGTAAGACAAAAGGCCCAACTTATAAACTACAATGTGATATTGAGGTTGCTACAGATTTAAAGAAAGTCTTGGAAGAAAGGATCTTGAATAGCAAGATTGAGTTTACTCTGGGAGAAGTTCTTGGCATTGCAAAGCGTGAATTCCATGAGGAGATCATTGACATCATCAAGAGAAAGAGGCAAACCCTTGCTGAATTTTCTCATCCACAGGTTGAAGGGGAAACCTCAAAGACACAAGGGATGCAATTGCAAAATAAGGAGAATGATGGAGCTGTGGTAGGATGCTACCAATCTAGTGGGAGAGTGAAGCAAGTGTATTTCTCAAATGATGATCAAGAAGTTGAAGATATTCCTAGGAGTTACTATTCACGAAGTCATTGGGCAAGGGCTACTACAGAAACTTTGGTCAAGGTAGGTGATCTTGAAGAGCCATTTGTTGCCTTGATTGACCATGGTTCAGAAATAAACATAATGTCAAAGAGTCTCTACAACAAGTGCAAATGGCCAATGGATACAGATCATGGCTGGTGGATGGTAAAAGTGGCAAACAATTCATCCGATGAATTGTATGCAGCATGTCCAGGTGTGAAGGTAACAATAGGTGATGTAAAGATTGACCAAAACTTCTTTGTACAGGATACATCTTCATATCATCTCATCCTTGGACAACCCTACATTGTGGGAGTTCGAATGGAAACAAAGGTAATGGACGATGGTTCAGCATATGCTAGAATACGTAGAAAAGATGGTAAACGAGCTGTCCAATTTCTCATAGTCTGTGTAAACCATGAAAGAAATCGTGACAACCTCTGAGAACATCCTCTACCAAAGGTAAGCAAAGATTTTCATGATCATAGAGAAATGATGGGTTTTGGCCAAGTACCATTGTAAAGCGGGATTACAGTGGTACAGAAAGAAAAAGGGTCTCGCTTGATCCAAAAATAGGTGAAACTTTCTCGATGAGCTCCTTGGTAACAAGGAATGGATCAGTATGTTTTACAAAACTTGAAGATTTGAAGAGATATAAGAGGCAATATGTGCATAATGTACAAATAGGCATGAAAAAGAGTGGGTTGCTAAAGCCTACTGAAAATGTTTTGGGTTTGTGTGAACAAGTTTCTTTTGTAGATACTATGCGTGAGCTTGATGCTATAATGATGTCTAGTTTGCATCTTGAAAATGAAGTTGTGGAAGTTTGCTCTATGGAAATGTATCAAGTAATAGAAGCCTTTAAAGAAAACCAAACAGTTGGCCCAGAAGTCCATGTTGAAACTAAATACAACAGTGTAGCAAAGAAGGTGAAACCAGTAGCTTCACCCTTACCACCCAACAACAAGGAAAAGATTGAACAGGCTTCTTTACAACCAAGTTTGCGAAATCCTAAAAAGATCGGGCATACCTTCACAAAGGAGTCCTTTCAAGAGTTGCAGATTGGTTGCGAGGAGTTTCTAACACAGGAGGAGACAAAGTGCTTCAAAGAAATGCTTTCAAAGCATGGTAAGGCTTTTGCATTTTAGCCACATGAGATAGGATGTGTTGATCCTTATATTGTAGCTCCTATGGTAATTTTCACAATACCTCATGTGCCTTGGAATCTGCGGGTGCGGCCTATTCCGGTTCCAAAGGCTCATTTTCCAAAGTTAGTAGAGCTACTGAATGAGAAAATCAAAATGGGAATCTTGGAGACTTCTTGTGCTCCATACTCAAACAGGTGGTTCACGGTTTCAAAGAAGAATGGTTCTCTACGCTTCATCCAAGATATGCAGCCAGTGAACAAGGTGACAATTAGAAATGTAGGAACAGGTCCAATTGTGGATGAATTTGCAGAGGCGTTTGCAGGGAGGGAAATCTACTCAATGGGGGATCTCTACTCAGGGTATGATCAATTTCAGCTTGCAATCGAAAGCAGAGACTTGACAACCATGAGGACACCTTTGGGTTTGGTAAGGATGTGTACCTTGCCACAAGGAGCAACCAACTCGGTTGCACATATGATGAATGTGATGAATAAGGTCTTACGTGACTTTATTCCTCAAATCACAATGCCTTTCATTGATGATTTGCCTATCAAAGGATGTGAATAAAGTGACAAAGATGAAGCTTTGGATCTCAAGGGATGTCGTAGGTTTGTGGTAAATGACATAAATGATTGTGATAAAATTTTGTCTAGGCTGGAAGAAGTGAATCTTACATTGCCAGGGAAAAAGTCTATGTTTGGTGTCAAAGAAGTGCTCATTGTGTGGCACATGTGCAGGCCATATGGTAGGAAACCTTGTCCATCAAAGGTAGATGCCATCCAAAGAATGAAAGAAACATGCACTAGCATCACTGAGGTTAGAAGGTTTCTGGGAGCACGTGTCTTCTATGTTATTTGGATTTCACATTATTCACATGTAGCTGATCCTCTTTATCAGCTACTTAGAAAGAATCAAAAGTTTAAATGGACAGAAGCACATGTAAAATCCATGAAAAAGCTAAAGGAGTTACTCCAGTCAGCAACGACTTTGAGAAAGGTAGACTATGAGTGTCAAAGGCCAGTGATTGTGACAGTAGATACCAGTCCTACAGGGATTGGATGGGCAATAGGGCAAGATGACAAAGAAGGACATAGGTATGTGGTAAGATTTGGAGCAAAGGTACTAAGTGCTCGCCAAAGAAACTATCCACAGATAAAGAGAGAGTTATGGGGTATGGTTACAGCCTTGAAAAGTGGGAAAGAGTACCTAATTGGTGCATGTGTGGTTGTAGAAATAGATTGTCTACCACTTCTTGGGATGATTACAAGCTGCTCAACACCAGACATTGCTATGTTGCGGTGGATTGCCTACATTAAGTCCTTAAATCCCGAGTTTAAGCACATTGCAGGTAAAGACAATACAGTGGCAGATATGCTATCAAGGGCAAGGTATGAAGATGAGTCACAAATGATTGATGAGGGAGATGATGTAGGCACAAAATTCTATTCTATCTCTCATGTCAAAGGTAACAATGTCTGCATGACTAATTCACTTGAATTGTTCTTGAAAGATCTTTATGAAGGTGATTGGCTTTCTATTGGAAGGTACTTGAGTACTCTAACAAAACAGGATGATTGGTCTGAACAAGAATTCAAGAGGATACGCAGGAAAGAATATGGGTACTTTTTAAGGGATGGTTACTTGTGGAAGCATCCTAAACAAAAGGGTGCTACACCACAACGGGTTATATGTAAAAAAGAGACTCAAGTAAAGCTCATGCAAGAGTTTCATGAGAGTCTATGGACTGGACACAGGGGTGTGTGGGCAACCTTCTCCAAGTTGAAAGAAAAATACTGGTGGAAGGGTATGTATAAAGATGTATCTCAGTTTGTAGAGTCATGTGTAACTTGTCAAATGTATTCAAATGTTCGACTTCGTGATGGATTGCACCCTACATATCCACTAGCCATGCATTATAAATGGGTTGTGGATCTAGTCACGATGCCTTTAGGACTCTGGCAGATGAGATACTTGGTTCTTGCACGAGAGGACCTAACTAACTAGGTTGAAGGAAGAGCATTAAGAGCTAAGACCACAGAAGTTGTGTGCAAATTCTTTCTTGATGAGGTGATTTGCCGTTATGGTTGTGTGGGAAAAATCACCGCAGATCGAGGTGAACTGGATGCTGAAGAAGCAAGGGAGTTCTTTTCTAGATTAGGGATCAAGCTTTCTCTTACTACAGCTTACAACCCTGAAGGCAATGGAAAGAGTGAAAGAGGGCATCCTCCTATCATCAAAGCTTTGGCCAAGGCTTGCGAAGGAAGTGTTGGTGAGTGCCCAAAATTGTTACCATATGATTTATGGGCTGATCGTACAACACATAGCTCAGTAACTGGCTACATGCCTGCGGAGCTAATGCATGGTCAAAAGCCAGTGATGCCGATTGAGGATACAATTCCCACATGGAATGTACTACCTTGGCAAGAGGGGCTTAGTAGGGAAGATCTCCTTGCACTGCGTATAAGGCAGCTAGAGAGAAGACCTGGAGACATTGAAGCTGCAAAAGAACGACTCAAAAATGCAAGGTTGAAAAACAAGGACTATTTTGATAAGCGACATCGACTCAGGAGCAAAGAAATTGACAAAGGTGACTGGGTTTTAGTGTATGATAGTAGCCTTGATAACCAGCACACAGTCATGCGTAAGTTCTCAAAAAGATGGTTTGGACCGTATGTTGTAAAGCATGTGCATGAAAATGCTACTTACAACTTGTCTGAACTAGATGGTATAGAACTAAAGATTCCCATTGCAGGAAAAAGGATTAAAATGTTTAAGAGAAGAGGAGACAATGATCTAGAAGATATGGATGAGGAAGAAGAGAAAAACACAGGTGAAGATCAAAGTGAACATGAAGCTCTGGAATCATCCAGTGAAGAAGAAGACAAGGAAGATGTACAAGAGGTCTAATCTTACAAAGAGACAATGTGGCACATACCGGAGGATGTGCAGGTTTAGAGGGGGTGGATGTCGTGCTGTGACACGTACATAGTGGGAACGCATGCTACAAGATCTATCTTGTACTTTTTTAGATACATAATTATATTTCCTATAGTGTACATATGAATATTTAAGTATAATAATAAGCCTTCTATCTCATCCTATTATTTTTCTCAAGGGTAACATATCCTTACTTTACCATCAGAAATACTATGGGAAAAGCATCAATAGCTCCGCCTCTTTAACTTGGGGCAAAAAGCATTGATTCTTTATTTCTACTATTTCATTATCATCTCACACCCTAGCTAGATCCTATATCTAGGGTAAACTCCAATATATATATCTATATTCTATGTATTTTTTATACTTTTCTTATATTTCTTTTTAAATAGCTACTGGGAGAGAATCAAATCCTACTGGGACACTAGGTGGCATGATTTCAAAGATACACTTATTTTAATGCATTATTGCACGCATGATTACAAAACTTTGTCAAGGAGCAATGTCATGCTTTCATATGGCATGAGGTGTCCTTTGGAATTAAATGAAAGTCTAGGCTAAGGAGACCACATGAAGACTTTTGCTGCCATAAATGGACCCTATTTTGATGAATTTTTTACACAAGGTTCCAATCCGAATTGGAAAATGATTTTAAAATGAAAATCGTAGCTAATGAGCTGAAGTTTTTTCCCATATTTTACTTTTTTATTTGGAGCCACGGTTGAGGAGATATGATCAAAATACTGGAACCCAGTCTGCCCACATCATGCAGGGGCAGCTCATTTCCAACTTTTCCAATTCCTGTTCACACTGGCTCCTCTCTTCTTGTGTAAACCCTTGGGGGTTCCCTTCACCTATAAAAGGGGACCTCTTCTTCCTTGAAAAGGAACTCAAGCATTCAAGCCATTGATGAGAGGAATTATTGAGGGAGTGAGTAGTAATGCCTAATTGTACTTAGCCCCATTAACGTAAGCCCAAGCCTACACTTCCTCCTAGAGGGAGACTAGCCATTCTTGCAAAAAGCTAACCTTGGAAGATCAACTCTAATCAAAGAAGGTCTTGCACTTGGTGTATCAATCAAAGTGGAATTATCCACTCTTCTTCTCTCTCCCATCAATAATGGTGCCGAAGGGTTTCAAGTAAGATGTGTTCTACATTGATGTTTTCTTTATTTCTTCTTGTTTTCATTTTCATCCCTAATCCAACATATATATATATATATGTATCTAATCTCATCTCCTTAACCAAACCTATCTCTCTCATTCTTAGTAATTCATCCTCTCTAGGTTCTCTTGCTACAGGTACATCTCTCCCCGCAATATCCTTATTGCCTACGGGCAAGAATAGGGCTTGGGAGGGAAACTTCTCATCTCTTCACTTCTCTCATATCTACATTTCTCAATTACTATCCTGGATGAATAACCCACATGATGATCGTTTCTATCGCTTTCACTCTGTACGATCTATTAGAATTAACGTATGGATTAACCGTAAAATACACTTTCAACAACGTATAGTGTTTCTCTTCGGCCCTGAAAGGCTCAATGAAATACTTCTATCACCGGATCCCATCATACTACCTCTCATAGACTATAATTTTTCTTTTGATGTAAGCGTAGTTATCTTGCTATGAACCAAGAGGATTTGTACACACAATTAATCCCAATCACTAGACAAAATATATATATTATGGTAAGCACAAAACTACAATTCCAAGAAACAATTCGTAGCCTATTTGGTCAGCCAAGATTGAATGCCATTAATGCATCCATTAACCCTTTCATATTACCCATGATACGATATGACCATAGCCTTGATGTTTTCATCTTCGTATTGTTTTGACATTCTCTTTTGCGTTCTTTCTTTGTGTGTGTGAATGCAAGAGAGAAAGAGTGAGTCTTCTTGGATTGCACTTCTTTACAAACCCTAGTCTTCATGGCATCTATGGTTTAACTCTTTCATATAGTTTTTGTTGAGTTTTCTCACAAACTCTCACAACCATAAGCCCGGTGCTTTCCTGGCAAGACCGCAAATTTCTCGACACCGTCTCTATATAGTGACGGCTATAGCGACACTTATAGGCTACATATAGCAACGCTCATACTGATGTTGCAGAGTCTTATATAGAGATGCTTAAAGCGACGCAGAGAGTAAAACTTTTGGTGGTAGGGCATTGAAGGCCCTGTCACCCAACAACCATATTGAATGTTTTAATAATAGAGTAAACCTAAATGATCCCAAGATAAGCCCATATTCACCATTGAAAGAAAGTGCAAGCTTAGGTATAAACCCAAAGTAGTCACCCACAAGACAATATAACCATTAACTCCATCATCCATAGTATTGTTTGTAGAACAAAGATACAAAACTGACAAAAGTAAATTGATGAAAGTGAATCAATGACAATTGTACACACCATAGGCAAAATCACTTGATTGTTCAGCTTTGCAAATGTAATAGTTACAACACCATTGTCATTATTGAGAAAATATACATGGTTTTCCAATAGTTACAAAAACAAGTATACACATCATCTCATGATACATATGCTATGACAAAAGGAAACTAATGCTATCTAGCTACGGCTAAACTGACATCATCTAATCAGACGTTTCATCGCGTCCAAGTGGCGTATCTGTCGGATTTTGCAAAAAAAAAAACAATAAGAACATTTTTGTAAGTATAAACATATAGTTAACAAAACAATACAACAAATAGTAAATAGTAAACCCTAATACTACCCATGCCACCGCCAAAACTCGGAATGTCCATCAGGGCGTTTAACACTAGTTTGGTACCAAAATAGGACAATTTAAGTGTCCTTTTTAACAAATTTAAATTAAATGCTACTTGCATTATACGGTGTCGTACAGTGACACGTACATAGTGGGAACGCATGCTACAAGATCTATCTTGTAATTTTTTAGATACGTAATTATATTTCCTATAATGTACATATGTATATTTAGGTATAATAATAAGCCTTCTATCTCATCCTATTATTTTTCTCAAGGGTAACCTCTAATCTCTTCTCCTTAACCAAACCTATCTCTCTTATTCTTAGTAACTCATCCTCTCTACAAATTCTAGGTTCTCTTCGCTATAGGTACATCTCTCCCCGCAGTATCCTTATTCCCTAAGGGCAAGAATAGGGCTTGGGAGGGAAACTTCTCATCTCTTCACTTCTCTCATATCTACATTTCTCACATACTATCCTGGATGAATAACCCACATGATGATCGTTTCTATCGCTTTCACTCTGTACGATCTATTAGAATTAACGTATGGATTAGCCGTAAAATACACTTTCAACAACGTATAGTGTTTCTCTTCGGCCCTGAAAGGCTCAATGAAATACTTCTATCAACGGATCCCATCATACTACCTCTCATAGACTATAATTTTTCTTTTGATGTAAGCGTAGTTATCTTGCTATGAACCAAGAGGATTTGTACACACAATTAATCCCAATCACTAGACAAAATATATATATTATGGTAAGCACAAAACTACAATTCCAAGAAACAATTCGTAGCCTATTTGGTCAGCCAAGATTGAATGCCATTAATGCATCCATTAACCCTTTCATATTACCCATGATACGATATGACCATAGCCTTGATGTTTTCATCTTCGTATTGTTTTGACATTCTCTTTTGCGTTCTTTCTTTGTGCGTGTGAGTGCAAGAGAGAATGGGTGGGCTTCTTTGATTGTACTTCTTTCCAAACCCTAGTCTTCATGGCATCTATGGTTTAACTCCTTCATATAGTTTTTGTTGAGTTCTCTCACAAACTCTCACAGCCATAAGCCCGGTGATTTCCTAGCAAGACCGTAAATTTCTCAACATAATTTTGGTGAACCCGACATGAATCTGCCAGGGTTAGAGTTTGTGGGTAACCACGGGTGATCATGTTGAGCAACAGAGTATGCATTTTGACCCAACAACAATGCAATTGTTTCAAGCATTTTCAATGTTCATGCAACAACAACATGCCACTGAAATAAGGGAGATTTCAGCAAGGAAGGCCATACAAGCGGTCGTCAACAGAATGGATCAATTCAATGGCAAAGATGTAACCAAGTACTTACGCGAGTATGTGAAGGATATGGAGCTGCATCGCATGTCAGAAGGTGAGATGATTCAAAGATTTGAGCTAGTTGTTGCTCCAAAAATTAGAGAACATGTTAGGGGAATTAAAGATGGGCATGGGAGAAATTGGGAAGAACTCAAAGTAGCTTTAAAGGAGGAATATTTCATGGAGGACTCTGAGAGAGTGACCAAAAGGACATTCTTCGAATGGGTAGTCAAGCCAAAGCAAGGACTATCAATAACAAAGCTACTTAGGGAATTTGAGCGGCGCTATGCACAACTCACAAGGACAGAAAGGGCCACACTAGATGCACAGAAGACATATCTTTTCTTACAAGCTGCAGGTAAAGAGTTTCAAGAAAATTTGGAGCTTCTTCTTGAAGATAAAGATGCTGAGCAAGGACTAAAGACCGACTGGAATGAGGTTGAAGGTGTTGTCTCACTGCTTTCCAAACGACAAAGAAGAAGGGACAAGATGGTAGTAAACACTACAAGTCCTTCCACCTCAACTTCTAACAAAATGGTAAAGCCTACTTTTATCGCTCCTAAGTTTGATGAGTCCATTCTAGATGAGCTTGTGAAGGGAATGCGTGACTTGAAGGTGAAGCTTGCAAAGCTTGAAGAAAAAGGCCAACCATCAGGGGCACTTCCTAGGCAAAGACAACAGCCCAAATAAGGGTTTGTTAATAGATGTATTTGGTGTGATAGTACAGACCATGTAAGAAGGGATTTTGATGATTTTAGTGATGGTTTGTCAAAAGATGTTGTCTTTTTTAAGGATGGTAAAATCCACTTAAGAGAGACAGGTCTACCTCTGAGAACTAACTTTGGGAAGAGGGGAATGCAAACCTTAGTATAAGATATGGCAACTAACCGTGCTAGCTCTTCAGTTGAGGCAGCTACTTATGGAGTAAAAATTGAGCATTTTTGTGATGAAGAGGTGATTGACATCATGGTCAAATTTGGCCAAATGTCATGCAATTAGCTAAAAAGGGAAGCTTACAAAAGAGATTCTACATGAAGCAGGTGATTGCATACATTTAGAAATAGGATGGAATGATCCAATGGACTCATTGTCAGTGCATGCCTACATTACAAAATGCCAACAAAATGAGGCTATTGTAGAAGAGAAGCGCAGACTTGAGAATGCTGATGAAGGACCATCAAAAAGAGCTTCTAGAAGTGGGGGAAGAAGCGACTCAATGCCTTCTCAAACACCCTCGACACAAGGAGCATCTCCACTTGAAGTACTCATGGAGGAGTCTACAACAGGAAAGAAGAAAGAGCCAACAAAAGGTAAGATGAAAGGCCCAACTTATAAACTACAATCTGATATTGAGGTTGCTACAGATTTAAAGAAAGTCATGGAGGAAAGGATCTTGAATAGCAAGATTGAGTTTAATCTGGGAGAAGTTCTTGGCATTGCAACATATCCATTGCTGAAATATGAAGCAGCCACCATCAATAAGAGGATTAGAGAAGAGCCGACCATGCCGCTCTACAACGCAGATATCTCCCAACCAGAAGGGGTCAGGCTAATAGTTGACTCTCAACCCAAATGGAGGAAGGCTTGGCTCACAAATTATCCACAATACCTAATTCACTTGTTAGAGGCACCGACCTTTTGTCCTCTACCAAGGATCAGGACATGGAAAGCCTAGGAGATCTCACAAAGGAGCCAACCCACTTGGTTGAATTACCCTAAGCTATCGGGCTTGAAGGCAGGTGAGAGAATAAGTGTCCAATACATGGTGAAAACCCTAACGGGCGCCATCAAATTATTCACTGGCTCACCTGACCTTACGTGCATCATGATGAAGAAAATATGCAAAACCCTTCTAGCAGTATTTGAGACATTCAAGCTAGGCCAAGTGATAGACAGTATCTTCTTCTTCCAAGATACTTACAGATGCGCCTATGATCTATCTAGTCAGCCTTCCAAGGAGGTGATACATGCGCTGTATCAAAGGATAATGTTTCTACCATCCTATCACCTCCAGGCCTTTCAAGAAGCATTCTACACCGGCTTCTTCACAATAAACACTCATATTTTCGGCCCAACAATGATGAATCTGCATGCAAGATACGAATCACTGATCAAGATGCGTGAGACCATACGATGAAGAAGCAGCTCAGCGGCCATGTGGGGGACAAGATGAGCAAGGAGGGGGGGAGTGTTAGAAGCTGGACACACCCCACGGAAACTAACTACTCGGAAGTTTTTTTTTTTGTAATTATTCATTTATTGAGGAAACCTGATTTTTCACCTTGTAAATATTGGGATTTACAGAAGTTTCCAGATTGTATCCCAGTTTTGATAGTTAGATTGAGTAGATGGTTGATTTTAGAACTTTAGGGTTTGGGAATTGTAAGGTATTTATACCACTTTTTGACCTTAATGAAAAAACCTTTTTGTCATTTTAAAAAACAAGTTTTGAAGTCTGTGAGTGAGCGTACTATGTACGAGAGAGAGTGTGAGCTTCATCTTGATTCTACGTGTGCACCGGTGTTTGGAATCGAGTGCGGAGAAGTGCAACGTGTTGCCCCGAACGAGTGCTAGGCGCCGATACCTACATTGCGCGCATACGGTCCGGTTTTGCAAGGTCCTTCTACGAGATTCATCTGGTGATTTGGTGAGCATACGTTGTCTGATTTTGCATTGCATCATATCCACGCATTCACATTGAGTAGAACTACACATTAGGCACTTTAGATTTCGGAAACGAAGACCTGCAAATTTTGGTCAGACATCCTACGTGATTTTGCACCGGGTGTTTTGGGTTGGGGTTTTGGTCATAGACCTTAGGGAGAGTGACCTATTGGTATTAGTAGGGTCTCCTTCAAGTTCTATGGTGTTTTGAGATTGTTTGATGGGTGTTCGGCTCTAGAAAGCGTTGTAGTAAGTTTCCTCTTATGCACTCTTGAAGGCTCTGACTTAGACAATTGGTAGATACCTCTGTAGGAATTAGTTAGGAGTCGGTTGAGTGTAGGTTGACACCTTATGCTTGCTTCCATGCACCTGCGGGTCGAGATTCGTCCTTAGCTGACATTATATATTAGGTGAGTTCTCGCTGTGTTGACGTCCGTCACGGCATATCCGTCCAACACTTTGTGAAGAGGTTTGGTGGAGGCACAACCTCGAAGAAGCTATGGCAGCTACTCACGAAATTGAAGCAGGGAAGTCTGCTAGAGTATGCCACCTACGAGTCCAAGTTTGTGGATTTGTGGGAGAGATGGGTTGCCCCACTGGAGGAAGGTGAAGGAGCGCCTAATTTCCTGAAGAAGGACCATTTCATTGCTGGCCTGTGGTCGCCGCTTAAGGAGAATGTGAAGGGAAGGTTTCTTGCAACATATGAGTTGGCAGAAGAAGTAGCCCACCTTAAAGACAAGAAGCTGCACATGCAAGCAAGATTCAACAAGTCAGAGGAATCAAGCGCATTTTTACTAACCCCAGTGACTGCAATAGCCATTCATAGAGCCTAATCACAAGAGGCATTAGAGGAGCAACAAGACCTGTTGAGTCGCATCACTACACAACTAGAGAGTTTATCCGTGCATCTGGTGCAGCAAGGGCATGCACCTATCAGAAATCTAGAACAAGGAAGAGGACAACGAAGGCGAACCCAAGAATACCACTGCTATAATTGCGGGGAAGACGGCCATGGCATGTACTACTGCCCACATCCAAGGAGGCATAATCTCAATAGAGGAGGGAAACAGAATCAGATATCTCCATCAAGGGCAAGACCACCGCCACCCAGGCAACCAATCTCACCTGTTCGAATCCCACCACCAGTCGTGCAACCACAGCTAGCCCCACCAGTTCAATTCCTACAGCCACTGATGCAACCACCACCAATCACCACTTACACTCATCCTACGCCCCCCACCAATTGGTACCCGTACACCAACTATCATTGGTCTTGCAGAAGATGTCAAGATGAAGATAACAGAAGAAGAATCAAGCAAGAAATTTGTTCAAAGGACTGAAGCAGTGGAACAAGAGGTTAAAGAATCAAAAGATGCTATCCTAGTGGGGGAGGTAAGTCAATAAAATTGTGCTACAAATGTGAGTACATCTTTAACCCTGGATAAAATAGGCACCAAAGCAATCAATCGACAGCATTGGGTAGTAAGGGTAAGAAAGTGTAAAGTGTTGATCATGCCTCATCAGAGTAAGAGGAATGCAAAGAGAATGGAAGAAACAAGAGAAGAGGAAAACCGACCTGCTAGCAAGGCTTTACAGAAGATGGACAACATATCAAGCAAAGGGGATATTTTTGAAAACAGAAGCCTGTGCTCGAGCATGGACCAAGGACATTGTAGCAAGCTAAAGGAATATTGCATCAAGGAAGTTTCACTAGAGGACCATAACGAAGAGGTAAGTATGACTGAAGTTTTGGAGTTGGATATTGCTCCAACGGCTTGGCAGCCAAGAAAGACTTTATTATGTAAGGTCGTAGATTTAGAGATGGGTAATTCCTCTAGTCTACTGAAAGGTGTTATAAACTTGGAGATGGGTAATGCCTCCAGTTTATGTAAGGATGTTCAAAGTAAGTTTGATGATCAATATGTTGCCAACCTTTTAAGGATGTTCCAAACTCCTCCACAACACAACATTGTGTTTGCATGGGGTGCATCAGAGCTACTGTTATGGTTAACCACTAGAACAGATAGAGGTAAGATCAACATGGAGATAAGAGTTAAAGATCCATGGATAGACGAAAGGTTGATAGAATGCAAGAATGAAGGTCTCATTCCCAGTTTCGTGCAATTTTTTACAAACAGTGTATCCTCTCTATGGAGAGAGATAAGAGGGTTATGCTTGTATTTAAGCCACAAGGTGGATGGCTTACTATCAGCCTCAGAAAAGACAACTGACATGATAGTAAGCCATCCGCAAGGTGGATGGCTTATTATCAACATCAGAAAAGACAATTGACATGTTTGAGCACACCCAAAAGAAGCATGATATGCTTGCAGGTTTTTCCAATCGTGACAGTAATCAAGATTCTGAAGACAGTTGGAGCTCAGCACCCCAACAAGGCGGCCATATATGGTGGATTCTTGGCACACTCTTGGGAATCATAATTTTCAGTTCTGTCTTTGCAGGAGCCAAGATGCTTATTTCCCCTCTCGCTATAGGTGGTTACAAATTTAGTCCTATTTGGTATGCAAATTTTATTATTCAGACACTGCAGACAATGATCCTATTCTTCACTTGGGATCCAGGAGGACACTGGCACAAAGTTCTGGAAGCCATGGGCTTCCCATTTAATCAACCGACACTATTCAAAGGAGCAGGCTATCACCGGGACACGTTGCAGATTCATGAATATCCCAAAAATCTCACCGAGACATGTTGCAAATTCATGAATATCCCAAAAATCTCACCAATGGCCAAATGGAATGGCTAGTTCAGAAGGTAACTCGATATAGGCTCCTATAGATCAGATGAAGAAGAATCAAAGTCGGGGCTAGAGACATGAATGTCTCTAGCCAAAAGGGGAGGGCTAATGATAGCCGATTTTCAGAAATCAATGGAAAGGAAAGAAAAAAAGGTCATTTTTCCTCCATCGGAGCCTTAGTGACACGGTCGAAAGGCTCGGCAATGCCTCGTCAACCTCACGTCCCTAGCTTTTACAGGCGTGGCCTCATCATATTCCCCCCCCCCTCACTTAGCCAGCCTTATCACACTCATGCCCTCGCTCGTCCATACCCCGGCCTAGCAGGCCGGCCATACCACACCCCTACCTCTTCCCTCTTGTCCACACCCCCTCGTCTTCACTCTCCTCCATCTCTCCCCTCTTGTTCTTCCTACCGGCGGGCTACCTAGCCTACACCCTATCTTACTCTCTAATATTCTCTTTCACTCTCTAACTCTCTCCCTCTCTGGAATACTACACACACACACACTCTCTCTAATATTCTCTCTCTTACCCACACCCCATGGACCCTCAATAACCCCCCCACCTTACTTGCCACCCTCGGCGAGGAGCGGACTCGAGTCCCCCCCTCTCTCTCTCTTGCTTTCTCTCTCGTGCTCCCTCTGTGTTGAGCCCACAGCCGCATACGAAGTCTCTCTCTCTCTCCCTTATTCTTATCCACATGCTCACCATTACCCTCTCACACTCCCTCCCTCGTTCTCTGTGCAATCCAATAGCCCGAAGATATTATCTCTCTCTCTCACCCACACACCCCTCACCCTTCACTCGGCCTCACTTTCTCCCTCCCCTAGCCCGCTACTCCCTCTCCCTCTCCCCCACCCCATTTACTCTCTTCCCTCCTATTGTTTCTTGAGATACCATGCAAAACAAAATATTATCTCTCTCTCTCTCACCACACACCCCAACCCTTACCCGACATTGTTGCCAAACCCCCCCCCCCCCCCCCCCCCCCCCCCCTTCTCTCGCTCTCTGTTGGCCAAATGGCTGGCCCATCACTCTCTCTCTGTCTCTCACTCTCTCTCTCTCTCTCTCTCTCTCTCTCTCTCTCTCTCTCTCTCTCTCTCTCTCTCTCTCTCTCTCTCTCTCTCTCTCTCTCTCTCTCTCTCAGCTGCCCCCGTTTCTTAAGCCCGTGCAGGCGCAGATATTATCTCTCTCTCTCCCTTATCCACACACACACACACCCACCACCTCACCCCGTCCTCTCTCCCTCTGGAGCTCACCACAGCCCACAGGCGGCCCTTTTCTCTCCATCTCTCTTTCTCTCCCGCTCTCAGCCCGAAGGCGCGCAGTAGATAATAAACTCTCTCTTTCTCTCTCTATCACACACACACACACACACTCACCGCACCCCTTACCATTCCCCCACCCGCTTTCTTACGCCATCTCCCCACCTTCGTTCCATGCAGACGAGCAGTCGGCGAGCCTGCGCAAAAAAAAAATAAAAATAATAAACAAATATATATATATATATATATATGTGTGTGTGTGTATATATATATATATGTGTGTATATATATATATATATGTGTATATATATATATATATATAAACTACAGTAGTATTTAGTTTATTACACCTCCATTCCCAGGCACATTAGCCGACACACATATATACACACACTCACGCTCATGCGCTCACACATATACACACACGCCTGCCCACATGCACCCATACATACACACACACACCAGTAAAATACATAGAGAAGAGGAAGAAACTAAACGCCATCGACATCGACAAAGAAAGAGGCAGACAAAGCACATGCACCGACACCGAAGCAAGAAAAGGCGCTGAAGGCATGCCCCGACAGACCCCGAAAGTGACGAACGCGCTACACCGAAAAGCTACCATTCACCAACAACGCGACCACGACGCCCTCTTCAGTAAGGCGTAGGTTATTATCATCATTTTTACCAGTTTCAACCAAACCTTGTAAAAAGATCCCAACTTGTAAGTTCTCATCTCTCTAGGGGATGGTCACAATGGCCCACGTAGAGGTTTTCATTATAATAGCTCCCAAGACAAAGCAAGGGTCAACCACCCGAGACCCACCGCCTTGCTTTTGTCTCCCCTAATTAGATTACCCTAATCAAGCCAGATTATCCTAATCTAAAGCAGCCAGCACCTAAAGAAGGGCACTGAGAGGTCACTATCGGGTGGGGCAAGTTCATGAGAGGTCAACACTTGGTAGTATTTTGGTGGGAGAAATTGGCAACTTTTGCATCACAAGATAGGGGACTTAGCATAGTGGTCTGCTTTGGGAATTGTATGATGTAAAGGAATCGATGTCCACATCTCGACTCCAACGGCCGATGCACACACACTCATGTTAGCAAGTTTTCATGTCAATGAGTCATCTCTAGAGAATGCACCAAGTAGGTTCATTATCTCTCCCTCTATCTCTCTATCACCATGATGTGCTACCTCTACGGAAATAAGGGTTCTTTAAATAGGGCAAGAGAATAATTCTCCCTCACAACCCCGAGGGTCTTCATCACCTGTCTATTCACTCTACTCTATGTGTGTGTGTGTGTGTTTTGTAGAATTCTTGATAATTCAAATCACCTTGTTGGCGTCCTAGCCTCTCAAAGCTAGGTGGTGCCCCCTATTCGCTTTATCGTGACCGCCTTGCGACGTGCATCGGCTCCCGGTGTTTTAGAGGTCGTCGGGGTCTGTGTCTTGCTTTGCTCATGTTTACTATGTTTTTGGTGCTTTGAATTGGCTGCAGGAGCTTGTTAGTTGTAGGCCGGCCTAGTGGTACTTTTGGAAAGGATGGGCGACCGATGGCATGCACCCGCGTGGCGGTGGTCGATGGGCTCTCGCACAGTGATGACATGGTGATAGTGTGCACCGGAAAAGGCCGTTCCTGCGCGCAGATGGGGGCCTTTTCAAGCAAACTCAATCACCCCCTCCCCCCCTAGTGATGTCACTAGTGCTAGTTAGGAGGTGGGGATGAGTCCCTTGGGAGGTGAGTCCGATGGAAGGGAGAGAGTGAGAGAGAGAGGATGACCCGGCAAAGAAAATGGGCCCAAGCTGAGCAAAATGCAGAAGAAGAGAATTGATGAGTATATGAATTTGATGAAAACTTTATTAACTGGAAGGAGTTCACACCTGAAGAAGGTTTTAGATGATAATGTTGTAGATGCAACGAGGTTCTTGCTTGTAGATGCCAAGGATTCACATACACCGAGGAGTTTAGAAGAGACTGTTTAGTAATTCTAGGGGAAGCCTTGGCGAGTAGCAGTTAATATTGTGCTCGAGAAGGTGGTCGGGAAGAGCAAGGGAAGGACATTGAGGCCATACAGATTTGGCATTTGCACTTCCACTCATAGTCGGCGGGTTCAAGAGCACTTGTTGCCTATTGTGATCAAGTTACTTTTTTGTATTCAGATTTTAGTCCATTTAAGTAAATCAATTCAAGGTGTTTTTTTGTGCTATATTCTCTTGAGGTGTGCATCTTTCTCTCACCGTTTCCCATAGCGAGCAGCCCGGTGCTGACCCGGCTCAACTCATGAACATAAACATCCCCCGACAACGGTAGTAGTTAAGAAAGGAAAAACTCATCAAAGAGCAGACCACCTTTCTCGATTACTACATGGCAAAAAAGCTACTGGGGTAGATGATGATCTCCCAGATGCATACCTGTTTAATATAGAAACATCCCCCGACAACGGTAGTAGTTAAGAAAGGAAAAACTCATCAAAGAGCAGACCACCTTTCTCGATTACTACATGGCAAAAAAGCTACTGGGGTAGATGATGATCTCCTAGATGGTACCGAAATGGTCAGAGCAAATTATTCCGTTGCTGACATATGGAATGAATCTTGATGACAAACACACGGTGGAAGACATTAGACAAGCACGAAATTACACAATGCTTGCGGAAAGAATGTACCATCATGGAAACGATGGGATTCTAAGGTTGTGTATAGTCCCAGAGGCGTACGACGCGTATCTAGAGGAGGCCCATACACAAATAGGGGGATTCCATCGAGGAAATCAAATGACCTATGAACAATTAAGAAGACTTGGAGTGTATTGGCCAGGAATGGCATGCGATGTAGCTAATTACATCAAGAAATGAAACTTTTGCACATCCAATACCACTGTGGATTATGCCACATTATACCAAGTGACAGTAGCACCCGCATGGAGTCATGCTATTGTGGAATATTTGACTAATAAGGAGTTGCCAGGAGATTGGTCTAAAGCCAGACAAAAGGCTTTCCAAATCAAATCGAATAGGTATACCCTCATTAGTTACCAATTGTATAAAAGAGGAACTGATGACCAGCTGAGGTTAGTTCCTCATGAAAATGACTACTTTCCATTATTGGAACAAGCTCATGCAGGAATAGTAGGAGGTCATTTTTCAGCGGAGAGAACTATAAAAATCATTATGGTTGCAGGCATATAGTGGCCGACCATGATTCAAGATGCAGTAGAATTCGTGAAAAGGTGTGATGAATGTCAACGCACTAAGGTACCAGTTAAAAGAGACAAAATGCCTTTAAGACCAATGATGAGTGCTCGAGCATTCGCTAAATGGGGATTGGACTTTGTTGGTCCTATTACTCCACCACCGTATCATTCACAAGAACAATATATCATAGTGGCCATGGATTACATGACCAAATGGGTGGAAGCAAAAGACACAACGAAAGCAGACACTAGAACCACGACACAATTTTTATATGAATATGTGTTTACACGTTATGGCCTTCTAATCGAGCTGGTGAGTGATAGAGGGACACACTTTGTAAATGAAGTTATCCAACATCTCTTAAATGAGTTTATGGTAATTCATCGCAAATCTGCACCCTACCATCCACAAGCCAATGGTCAAGCAAGAGCGACCAACAAAATATTGTGCACAGTTCTTACAAAACTGGTTAGTGAAACAAGAACGGACTGGGATCAGATGCTATATTCAACATTGTGGGCTTATTGAGTTTCATATAAACAACACTCAATGCTACACCATTTAATATGGTATATGGGTTAAATACAATATTGCCTATCGAATTTTTGGTTCCCACACTAAGGGTAGCCACACAATTGGACTGGACGGGGCATGAGCTTTCAGAACGGTTAGCGGACCTTGAAAAATTAGATGAGTTACGACTCAATGCTGTAGCAGCCATATATTCAAAAAAAAAGACAAGAGAAAGAGTTTTTTGACAAACATGTCAAAAACAAGCACTTCAAAACGGGCGACTATGTCTTAGTATACACCTTTAAACATCATGCCAAGAAGCTAAAGAAAAGGGGAATGGGGCCTTATTTGATCCAAGAAATGTCGTCCAGTGGAGCAGTAAAATTGTCGACTCTAGATGGAAAAGAAATTCCGAATTGGATTAGTGGGTGTCGTTTGAAAAAGTATCATCTACCTTCAACACCGGAAATGTTGTTTCAATTTCAATATGGCAAAGACTATATAGACAAGAACAACAACGAATTCAGGACCGGGCACAACAAGAAGCCAAGGAATGCATTGCTAAGCGAAAGTAGTTTCTAAGGACAATAAACATGTTCACACCAATGATGACTGACGAATATCCTCTTTCGACATTCCGAACAATCGAAGCGGATATACAAAGCGAAGAATTAGCAAAGACAATAACAGACTTTATGGCTCAGGACGAAAGCACCATTGAAAACTTGGAAAATACGTGGTGTAGTCCTTACATAAAAGCTTATGCAGGCACAGAACAAGTTGAAATCTATGCATTGCTTGACACTAGAGCAAAAATGAGTATCATCAACTTTGAGCTCTTTCAGAAACTTGGACCAATGAGAAAATTCCCACAGACACATAGGTTGAAAGTAGCATCGGGTGATGAGGTGACCACGTTGTGGTCTATTATATTACCAATCACAGTGTAGGCACACCCGTACACTACCAAGTTCCATGTACTGCCACCAAGTAGATCAGCAATGCCGTGTATCTTAGCAGTGTCATGGATGAAAGCTAACAGGGTATTCATTGATTTGGATACGAATGAAGCACTGTTCAGAAATGAAAACTTTCTAGAACCCTTCTTATCATATGACCAATACATGTCAAGGTGGAGTCAAGAGTCAATACATCCGCAAAGCATTGACCAACAACAAACAAAGTTTACATGTCAAGAAACGTATTATCAAAAATCAACAATCATGCAGGGAACCAGGCAAGTTTGGGTACAACGTACAGATCTAGCCGAGGCACAATTTCATCAAGGGCGGAAATATAAAGTTTGGCTCAAGCAAGACAGCTTAATTCCTGTAAAAAAGTGGACAAAAGAACAGACAAAACACCCAAAGCCAGCAAAGCTTCAAAGAACAATTATCAACCAGTCGAATCCGCAAAAGACTATATTGGTATGGCGGCTGAAATTACCAATTCAGAACTTGCCAACAACACAAGTATGGATGCCAAAGAAGACCAATGAACAGTTGTCTACAACTATGGATGACAAGCTAAATCATACAACGAGCACGCAGAAACCAACAGAATCCACAACAACAACTACGAGGATCGGTACGACCAAATTCATTCAATGGAAATGAAAGAATGTTCCACCAGAACATGCAACAAAATATACAACAATATCGACTTCAAGGGAGCCACATATGCCAATTCAAAAATCATGGAAAAAACAATCAAACAAAGAGCGGTAGATTTACAACTTCTTAATGCAAAGAAAATCTTCCAGCTAACTCATGCTACCACTGGAAACCTCAACGACAAATGGCAATAGGCGTATCGCTTATACCTTCTTCTTACACCGCATAAATTTTTTCTACATGCATTGACTGTACATGCATATGGGGCTACATTACAAGGCCTGCATTAGCACAAGTTCACGCCCATGCACAACACATACCCTTGACGACACCCTGTCGTCCGGGAGGACTCCAACTAGGAGGGGGGGAGGCATTCCAAATGCGGACTCACGTCATATATTAGAGGACAATGTGTGTGATTAATTTTTCAACCATTATTGTGTTTTATTGTGTGATTTTTGTGAAAATAATATACCCTCGTAATTAATCAGAATTGGGGATCAAATGATCATATATGAGCCCCTAGGGATGTGTATATACTATAAAGAGAGTCAAAGCTGGTCAAAAACCGTCGAAAAACAGCAAACAATAGCCCAAGGTTGACAACTAAGAGTGAGAATGCACATAGACGAGAGAAAAGTGAACTACAAAGTGTTTTGATTTTCATTGGTATTTTTATAGGTTAAAATTGCTATTTTTGGGTTATTTTGGGATTTATCTCACGTCATATATTAGAGGGCAATGTGTGTGATTAATTTTTCAACCATTATTGTGTTTTATTGTTTGATTTTTGGGAAAATAATATGCCCTCGTAATTAATCAGAATTGGGGACCAAATGATCATATATGAGCCCCTAGGGATGTGTATATACTATAAAGAGAGTCAAAACTAGCCAAAAACCGTCGAAAAACAACAAAAAATATGCCAAGGTTGACGATTAAGAGTGAGAATGTACATAGATGAGAGAAAAGTGAGCTACAAAGTGTTTTGCTTTTCATTGGTATTCTTATATGTTAAAATTGCTATTTTCGGGTTATTTTGGGATTTATTTTCTTTATTTTAGCCATTTTCTAGCAAAAAATATAGAAAAAAATCCATAATCCAGATGGAAACACAACAGAAGAGACGTCTGTTCAAAGCAAGGTAAAGAAGACACAAAAAAATAGGGACTGCGAAGGTGACAGGGAAAAAATGACCACCGTCATGACGGGACCTCCAAAAGGAGAAATCTACAAAAATTATAGAACTGGAGCAAACGAGGTCCAAATTAGGAAATTTGCAATCCTAAACTGCATCTCGCAAAAAGTTATGGCCACAGGTAAAAGATGGGAAAATTTTGTGTCGGAGTCGCGTTTACATATAGAGGGGCTAGGCAAGAAATCTCTCATTTGAGTCATTTTCCATTGTGAGAGAGAGAGAGAGAGATCTCCCTACAGCAGTTGAGACTTCGAGGAGCTCATCCATTGCGCACGGTCACCAGATCGACATCAGATATGAGAGGTATTCTTGTCAACACTGACTCTAAGTGTTTTTTACTTCAGTTAGTCGCAAAACCTCGCCAGCACCACCATCACAACCTTTGCACACATATTGTAGACAAGGTGTTAGGAAGACCTAGAGGCCACCAAATGGAACCAAAATTGAAAAGCGCAATGTGTATAGCTTAGGGATCAAGCCTATGACCTCGGAAAGCGTGAAGGAAGCTGCCCAAAAAACCCTAATTTCACAGGACCTACAGAAGGGCAGCTGAACCAAAGTGATCGAAAATGAGCCAAAACTCATAGGCAGCAAGCCAATAACCTCGACAAACCAACTGAATGGTTAGACGATGAAAAAGTTCTTCAAAACGGAGCCTAAACTCCCTATCTAACGAAAACTACGCAAAGCGTCACGATACTCTAACGGGCTAACCAAGTGACCAAATGACACCAAATTTGATAGGGTACATCCAAAAGAGGTCAACTACGAGTTGGAATGTGTCCACTCAAGAAAAAGATCTTCCACTAGGGAAAATGCCAGCAACAGGCCAGAAAGATGTCCAAATGGTCGTTCTTGGTGATGTAAACACCAAAAGAACAACTGACTGCTTTAACGGAAGGTCAAAAGGAAATGAAAGTCAGCCTGAGTCATACAATGGCCAAAAGGAACGACGACCATCACCAAAGTGGTCTACTCCGACTCCAGAACCAGCTAAGTGTTGCAAACAGGGAGTACACTCTTCTAAATTGATTAAAACTTAATGTGTGTGTCTAGTAGAGCCTACTAACACCATTGTGGTCAACTAACATCAAAAAAAAAAAAAAACTTGTAAAAATGACTAGATGCTTAGTCTATCGCGATAGAATTTCTATTACACTTAGACAAGTAAAATTTTGATTTTGACTTCATGAGGGGTACTAACAAGGAATAATGACCACAAATATCAAATCAAAGTGCAAAATTGCTCTCTCTTGGACAAGTAACTGAGTCTATCGCGAGGGACTTTCTATTTTTATCTTTGGGGGGAAGGCTTTTCAAATTTTTCACAAGATAGACTTCGGGAAGCATATGGAGGCAGTACACCAAATTTGGTGACAAGATGGACTCATATGGCAAGCCGAGATAGACTTGACAGTAATTCAAAGTCAGAACAGGGCATCTCAAGGGCAGACAGTTAAAATTCACATGTGAGAGGTCAAGATACCTTACATCAACTAGGAGAAGGCAGACAAATGATCAGAGAGCCAAAATATGACAAAATGACACTAAGTCCCAGTCTATCGCGATAGACTAAGCAGAGTGATATAGGGCCATCTGATAAAAAATTGGAATCAACAACTGGCTTCAGCATGATGCAAGAGGACTACCCACTAAGTTTGAGCCCAAAAACAACACAAAATGAAGGAGATAGGCCAACATCTCCTTGGAGGGAATCTGAAAAAATGGAATTTGATTCAAAAAGGGGTCACTTGACATTCATTTGAGGTGGAAATGGGATCAGATCATGTGCAAGACATGAGAAACCAACTGGTGGAGTCACAAGTGGAAAATATATACCTTGTCAAAAGATAGCCAGTCTATCGCGATAGACTGAGCAGAAATTGCAAATGAGCTGATTTTCAGTGTGTGACTATAGGGTGACCTTACATGCCCTATGCACATACACCACACAAAATTTCAAGGAATTTGGACTTGTTCTCCTTCAAATACAACATTTATTTGAAGCCGTCAGAGTCGGACAATGAAAGAGCTTGTCTATATGCTAACATTTTACCTTAACTCGTCTTGGGATTAAGAAGGCTCATCTAGATGCATGATTAAGTGGTAATCAATTTAGAAGAGAAGTACTATGTTTGTACATTAACCGTTATTTGTGAATACAGGATCCATGGATGCTTGTCCGGGAAAAAGAGAAGGCAAGAACCTGGCAACGGAAGGTGCAATACCCTATGCACTTCTACCCAATTCATTAAAGCCAGCAGCCACCTGGATACCTGCAGATGTGCAACAGGCAGCAGGCTTTCAAATCTATCAAGGTTCATATGTGGATGACAAAGGAAATTTAGTGGATACAGTGATGATCCCCAAGGAGGCAGAAAATTACCTGAAAAGATCACCGCAAAGGTCATGGCTGAAAAAATTTGGCTTGTGGAACTTTGTCTCACTACCACCAGTGGGGATAGATTTCAAGAGGGTACAACACCTAATTGAGACTATCCAAGAAGATGGAACTTGCAGGGTGGCATGCATGGATAATGAAGTGATGGAGATTCAGATCACCAAGGAAATCATCAAAGAGGCATTGAAATTGTCTTATTAGGGAGCCAACATGAGAGAAAGAATGAAGAACCTCACAGTCTACCTGCAAAGATCCAAACTGCCTTCTTTCGAACTCATAGCAAACTCGGAAGTAAGAGAACTGACACAGGTATACAGTCAGTGTTTGTTGAGCTACAGCAAGAGACCGCCTAGATACACTACACCACATGGGGTCATCTCAACAACACTGACCTGGGCTATGGAAATGACACATGAGTTCTATATAGATCATGCATCATATCTCTTTGAAGAAGTGACAAAGCTACGACAAGACAAGCCAAATTACATTGCAGGAGGAGAAGTCCTCACCAGAATAATATACCAGGCCATAGGTGTGGCAGATCAGCTGCCACCTGCTCCTCATCAAAACGATTGGCTGGTGTTAAGAGAGAATATCGAAGACAGATCACAAAGGCGAGTACCGGCCTCTACTAACACCATTGGAGGATGCAAGCTGGAAAGAGTAACCAGAAGTAAGAAAGAAAAACTGAAGAAGAAGATTTGCGACTAAAGAAGCGGAAAGCGGAAATGGAGAACAACACCAGATTGCAGAAGGTAGCAAAAATGAAAAGAATGCTAGAAGGCTTTTTTCTCGAGAGATCTCTACGAGGCGATGTAGGCGCCACTTGGAGACCTTCTAGTAGCACTTACACATTGAGAACAAAGAATAAACACAACCCAGCTTTTGAGTTGAACTGGTTCGAGAGGTACATCTAAGAAAGGAATGCTATGGATGAACCAGAACTGCTACTAGAAGAGGAGGATCTCCAAACCTTGAGAGATCAGTTAAGGCCAACTTCATGAGATCAGGAAACACCACCTCCATCTCCAAGGCCAAAGACAAGTGAGAAGCAATCAACCCCACCTGCTGACTCTCCTTCGCATTCAGAGAGCTCACATCGTGATGAGAGGGTTCATACACCACCCAATGAAGAAGAAGAAGAAAGGACAAATGGTCACCCAAACATTGGAACAATATCACACATTGATAAAGGCAAGCAAAAAGAGGTGGATCTAACAAAAGAGAAAGCTTCCTCCTCTCAAGAAATTGAGCTGGAAGCTACTATAGACCTGGATTTACAGTCAATGGAGACCCTACTAAACCGAACAAGACTGCACAGTCAGTGGTTAGCCGATCAGAACAGGTCCAACAAAACGAAGTTAGAAACAACCCATCAAGAAGTTTTGAAGCTGCAAGAGCAAAGAGATGACACCCTAAAACTGATTAGCATCAGAGATGCTGAGATCTTGGGGCTCAAAAGCAGAGTAAACCTCCTCAAGGAAAATTTACAGGAGTCTGAAAATTTCAATGCCATTTGTGAAGATACAATCAATGTATTTCTTGAAAATGTCAGTGACAGAGATGAACAAATCCAAAGGTTGGAAAAAGAAAATCAAGATGCCCTGGAGACAGTCAAAAGTTTTCAAGTCGTAATCGATGACTTACAAATTGAAGTGAAGGATTTGAGAGCAGTAACAGATATACAAGCAAGGGAGATAGAATGAGCAAAGAAACAAAATACGTTGCTACCAACAACACCAGTGGTACAACCGCAAGAAGAAGTGGCGGCACTGAAGAGAGAGCTGGAATTGGAAAGAAAACAACGCTTAATGATAGCCGAAAGTGCACTTACAACAGAGGATCAATTACAAAGGCAAATTTCAGACTTACAAAGTGAACAGCAACAAGGACCAGTTCATGACAGTGAAATAGAAAGAATTATTTCCAAGTCCCTTAGCGAGGAAAATGAAAATTTTTACATCAAGGTAAAAGAGTTAGAGGAGTCTGCAGCCCAAAAGGAGATGGAATTTCAAACTCTCCAAATCAATAATAGAACAATTGTTGCGCAAATTGCAAGTCTCCAAACTGTAAGGCAACACCAAGGGCAGGTACGAGTGCACCTAGAGCAAGCAACCACATATTTGGTTGTACTGGCGAAATATACAGGGGTGAAGATGACTATGAGGAAGAATGAGATGACCATGAGGCCCCAGATACGCAGACTGATCAAACTGGCTCCAAAAACTAAGAAGAAGACGAAGAGTCAATCACAAAATTTGAAGAGCAGAAGCTGGCCGAACAAATGGAAAAGCAATCAGAGATGATGTGGTACAAGGCCATACAACTAGAGAAGGAGATGCTACAAGGGCTCTCCAGATCAGGCAAGATAGTAGCAGAGCTACGGGAAGAATGGAATGCCCCTATGTTACCCTATGCTTTGCTGAAATATGAAACTCTAACACATCAACGGCAGCTCGCAAAGGAAGAACAAGTGCCACTATTTGAAGGAGAATTACAGGATTGGGAACAACAAAACAGGATAGTAGACAGCCAGCCCAAGTGGAGGTGTCAATGGCTTTTGGATCACCCTAATCCACTTAGTCAATGCACCGCCTGAACTGAGGAATGATAGGACTTTTTTCCCAACACCCCGAACTTAAACTTACAGCCAACATAAAGCCTTACAAAGCAGAAATCCTACATGGTTGAACTATCGAGTATTGCCAAGGGCTGCCGAGGGAGAGAGAATATCTGGTTCTTACATGGTGAAAACCCTTCAGGGCACCATAGCTGAGTTCGGAGGCTCTCCCGACCTATCCTGCAAGATGCTATGTAAAATAGCTCGGAATTTTTTGGCCTGTCTCACAGTGTTCTCAGAAAGCTGGACTTTAGAGTACATGAATACAGAAAGAAGCATCTCAGAGCTGTCATATGATCTAAGTGGGCCACCTACAGAGCCAGTGTTGCATGCCTACTTCAGAGGGCTAATGTTTCTGCCAAGCTACCATCTCCAAACATTCAAAGAAGCATTTTACACAGGCTTCTTCATGTACAAATCCAAAAAATTTGGCCCATTAATGGCCAGCGAGTCTATGCAATGTGATGCATTTCTACATCAAATCAACCGGGAAGGAAGACATCGACACTGAATACAAAGACGATCATGTCGTGGTAGACATGAACTAGGAGGGGGGGAGTGTTGGAGCCCAACTTGTTCAACTGTTGTAATGAGCCCACCTTGTAAAGCCTATCAAATTCCCATTTTTATGTCAAAGACGTCTTATCATTTTGATCCACTTGTCTGGGTTATGTAAAGATTAATCAGTCAGTCAGGACCTAGATTTGTTCCCCTTTGTGATTATGATGAAGAGAACCCCATGTACATTTTTGAGCTAAGGTGACTAAAGTATAAAAGTCACCTTAGAACCATTTTTTGAACATCATTTGAATATTAATCCTGTGTCGTACGAGTCTGAGAGAGAGAGAGAGAGAGAGAGAGAGAGAGAGAGAGAGAGAGAGAGAGAGAGAGAGAGAGAGAGAGAGAGAGAGAGAGAGAGTGAGAGAGAGAGAGAGAGAGAGAAAGAGAGAGAGAGAGAGAGAGAGAGAGAGAGAGAGAGTGTCTTATCCTCTTTGCTACGTGCTTCTCCCTCACCAGATGCACGACGTGACCACACCATCGCGGTAGCCTCTCCGAGAGCTACGCGTCCATGCCACACATTCACATTTTTGAGCTGTTCGCGATTGATCCTTCCTCGAGATTGTTTTGCTTGTAACTAGCACAAACAGTGTCTGTTTTCATCAATCAAGTGCTTTATGGAATGAGAAAGAGATTAGCTACACATAGATACTCATAAACTTAGGTTTCGCACACTTTTGGATTATGACCTGTGAGTCTATCGCGACTGTATTCGAGATAACTAAGGTTCAAATCTGGTGATATTAGACCTATAGGTAAGTATATCCTATTGAGAGGATGGTGCCTAGTATGTTTGATGCGATTCTGAGTTCATTTGAGGTGTAAACGGTGTTGTGAGCATTTAGGAATACAGTGGGTTGCATTATACAAGGGTTAGTGATTGATGCATCATAGAAGTGTGTATGTGTAGATTGGTCTCAGCCTGACAAGCTAACGAGATTGCCTCTGTGCACGTACGGGTTAGTCGTGTCATCGGATGATAAGTATGTTGTCTGTGTCGTGCTTATGAGCATGAACAGGGGAGTAGTTTTGCCCTAAAACAATCTCTTATGCTTGCATTATTTTGGACAATCTAGCTGCACCATAAAGAGACACACCGATAAAAAATCATTCAATTCTTGTAGGCAGCCAAGTCCTATAGCCAAAAAAACTTACTATCAGCATCTTTCTTTCGCTTCTTTGACTTCTTCACCATATCACTAAGGAAGATAGGGAAAACTATATCTACATCACCATGAACCATGAATTGCACCTCTTTTGCTCCCTCTTGCCCTATGGAATCTATCATCTTAACATCAACATCTTCCATTGGTTCAATTTCCATTGGTTCTAGTTCACCTATTGTCTGTTTAGAGGGCTCAACCTCAACAGTAGGGGTTTTGTCAATTTCCACATGCCAGCCTTTCTTGCAAGCTAGAGTCTTGTCACTTGTCAAGGATGATCCTTTTCTTACCACCTGGAGTTGATTGATCATCAAATTTCATGTATGTGTCTATGGTATGAGTGTTCGGAGTTACATCAACATTCAACTTTGGCACCTCAGCTGGTAATGGTGCCACATATGGCATATGATGGGAACCTGCAACTACACCACAAAAGTTTTAGCTTGTGTAATCAGAAAAAAAAAATTGCATTCTTAATAAACTCTATTATTCTTGATGGACATGGAGAATAGAAAACCAACCATCATGCAGAAGCATTGACTTTGTCAGCTCCAAAATACTATGCTTATAGGAGGGTTTGGCACATTCTTTCTATGACCTAGCCCATCCAGCAAAATGCAAAGCATCGTATGCTTCTGCACATGCTACTGTACACAAACACACTACTTTAGAAGCCACAAAACCTAAACCACGTGCAACACATACTCCTAGAACAGTCACTTTGGGCTAAGAGTGAGTCCCATGCTTGTCAATTGTGGGATGTAGCAACATTGAGTCACGTGTCTTCACTTGTTCCAACAAGCTCTCACAAAATGTGACTTGAGTAGCACATGTAGCTTCTGATGCTTCCAAGTCAATCAGTTCTTTCTAAACCACACTTGACAAGTAAATATTAGTCCATGTCAAAAAAGTACCAAGGATACCCTCTAAGTATCTATGAGAGTACTAAGGACAATCTCACAGTACCAATCACAAGAAGCTACCAAGCACATATGGAAGGCACTTTGCAACAAAGGCATATGTACTTTTCCATGGTACAAACATATGCATGGTACTTTGGAAACAAGGCATATGTACTTTCAAAGTATCAACCTACGAAGGGTACTTTGAAAGATAAAGGAATATATTTGTCAATGTACCTATGATAGGTACTATAAGATCTACCACGTAATACAACAATATGTACAAAGTGCCTATGTGGGTATTCTTGGTTGTACCTTGAGTTTGAACTACCATATAAAAATCTACCATATTACTTAGCTTCACATAGTAACTTTAATCATAATCTCATGGTAGAATTTGTGATTTCCACTACCATCACTAAGCTTTGTGAGCCATTGGTCAATAAACTTGCATTGATACTTACAAAAAGTACCATGATCTACTCAATCACAAACAACTGGTGGATTTTGAGAGTTCTACCTATTTGATACTATTTATAAGCTCTATGAAGCACCTTGCACCACCCTTGGGTTTTCTACTATTGGAATGCAATCTTGTGGATAACACCTCAACCGGCGGTTTGTTTGGTGAGGTGCACTTTCTTGGTGGCATCTTCATTTCTAGTGTCCCAATAAAAGACCATCAAATGATATACAACAAAGAGTGCAACACCCTGAGTGTCAAGCAAGAGAGAGAGAGAGAGAGAAGAAGAAAATATAGCATTTCAATAATGTATGCAAGGAAATCTAACCCAAAAGAGATGAGAAATCATCACGAGGGGTGGGGGGGAGAGAGAGAGAGAGAGAGAGAGAGAGAGAGGGAGAGAGAGAGAGATAAAGAGAGACAAAGAGAGAGAGAGAGAGCTAGCTTGAGGTAGAGATGGCTCGCAGTAGTCTCGTGGCACTAGTGGCACAACACATAAAAGAGTGAGCTCTGAAAGAGTTGCAAGCAGTCCTGAGAAATCCATGCATAACAACCTTGGCACATGCCAGCAATGAGAAGATTACCTTTCGTATGCTTGAAAAAAATAATGATATCTTGAAGTTATTTTTTCAAATCTTGGTACCCCCTTGATTGACTTAGACTAGACCCTCACCCAATATGAAAGTACCAAAGGGATCCACCATTTTGGTCCCAAAATCTGACCACCTTTTCATGCTTTCACCCTTAAAGCCACCCAACCTCCAACATCAAAGATATTCAAACACGTTGTTTATCCCATGAGACAAATTATAATTTTGACTCTCTATACATGTTGACTTGGTAACCCACGTTTAAGAACTCCCCTTAAACCGTCCAAGAAATGTGATTGTATCACAAGAAACAAGCATATGATTTTGTAGAATAGTGAAAGATTTCTTTGATAAATTATCACTGTTTGATAGATTAACATGTTATTACTTGATAAACTACTATTATTTGATAATTTGTTATTGTTTGATATTAAGAGTTGATTGATTATGTATGAAGAATCAATTAAAGAGATAATTGTTGAAGAAATATCTTTGCTCCTTGCGGTTAGCGAGATGCCTCATGTTTAGTAAGGTGATAATGCAATTAGCAGAGAATAAGTTAAGGTTATCAACTCTCTTGTGGCTAGCAAGATTCCTTGCGGGTAGTGAGATGCCTTGTGGTTAGTAATACTCCCCTAGTGGTCAGGTTTTGGGAAAGTATGCACAATTTGTGGTTAGCAAATACGTAAATCCTTTGCAAAGGCTCTTTTTGTTAGGCATAGAAAGGCCATGGGTAGCGGTAAACTCATTAGAAAATTGGATAATTCTTTTTGTTGAGATATAAGAGTGTCTTCACAAGGCATTGCTTTCATGATGTATGAAATAACTTGTGTGCAAAAATTAATAAAGATACCCTATTTGTACATATAAAACAATGTGGTAGTAATTAAGAAACAAGAGGAACAATTGAGTTCAATGTGGAAAGTGGGAGATTAGTATCTAAACGGATCTATATCTATAGACGGATGGACCCAATTTGTCGATACTTTTTGCAATCCTACTAGTTAATTAAGCATAATCTCATATCTCATTTAGTATTTATAAATGGCAGTGATGCCTCTTAAACATGGGAAAGGGAATTTCCTATATATCATAAGTATGACAATGATATTTTGTCTTAAGGATATAGGAATTAGATTCCCTTAAAATCCTATGATATATCAACTTGACTTGTGGTGTATGACCCTTACAACCACAATCACGATGGATAGAGGTCTTCTTCACTTATGTTGCTTGTATTCTTTCTTTGTGGAACTGGAGTAGAGTGTCCTCAATGGAACTTGAGAATAAAAGAAGGCTAACTATCAAGCCTCCCCAATCTTCCAAGTTGGAGACCTCACACTCTAGAATCCTAAATTATAAAGTTTGTGATATGGTGTCAGTATACAAACTTGGAGAGAAATTGTATATGATCGATTATCCAATAAGTGTCACCACCTATTCAAATAATGAGAGTATATTGGTTTATAGTCCAAGATCTAGGTACATCACAATTTTTGGCTATGATCTAGTTTACATGTAAGATCTTGTAGTGAATATGATTCACGTAATAAAACCACCTAATGATTATTCAAATGAATCATGTCATCTTTGGTGAGTGTACATATATACATAGATATTCTTAGCTATAGAGAAAAAAATTCTCACCAAGAAGCTAAGATATATGCATGGTATGACATATATACCAACCTATAATTTCATATTTAGTTTGTAATTAATGGAAAAAGGAGGATCAATAGAAGCAAGACTTGCGACAGATGATGCACCTTTAACTTCTTTGCTCCCAAGAGCCCTTCCATCATGATAAGTATATAATATTTTTTCTTGGTATATAATTCAATCTCTAATGCTTCAACTCAGTTGTCTAAGTGGGACGATACTTCAATGCTTTCATTCCATTAGCTCATTATGTATGTAACGAAGACATGTTTTGAGGTCTGCTAACACAATTTTGAGTCTCTTGAATTCTACCCACCAAACACCCTAGGTGTATTGGAGTCTTACAAGATGACGAGCAAGTTTTTTTGAGCAACAAAATAAATGAGCCAGTCCTTCAACAAATTTAGTTGTGAATTAGAGAGATTTAGGGAAAAGAGATGGTCGTAGAGTATGAGGGTGAAAGCATGACTAGGTGGTACACTTTTATGGGTTGATTACTAGTTTTGAATAGCTGCACTATTAGACGTGGTGCGCGGTAAAAGTTTTGCAAATTAATTCTAAATTTGGCGCCAAACAGCCTTTTAGATTCTCTTCTTCAAGAGCTATCCAATGATATATCACACACCTTGAGTTCTTCTATCTTTGTCAAACATATTACAACTATTAATTTGCCAAATAGTGATGTCCCAAACACAGCTTTGGTGTCCACCCAGTCATGCTTTCACCCATGACAAAGAAATAGAGATGGTCTCTACGTAGAGATGTTCCTCTGTCCACATGTATGTGGCTACCATTCCCCTCATCCACACATGGAGCCACCTTCAACACTATGTGAAAAGACATATATAAGCCCAAAATTAGCTTCTTTCCTACTAGTTGTCTCAATCCAAAGGTCTATACTCTCACTCTCATCAACAATAAACATGATTATCAGAATCATCAAAATCTTTGATGACAGACACTGAACTGACTTGATCATTATAGAGAGGATCATGAGTCAACAAAGCCCTTCCCCATCTTTGAGAACCATGACCAATTACTGGACTACATAATTAAATGCCCTCATTGTTTGAGTATTTAATTTCTATGTATATGAGATATACACTTTGAACTGGCCAATAATGTGTTCATGATACTCTCATAGAAGCTAAAACACATTTTGACTTTTCTTCACTAAAACCACAACAATTTTTTTAAAGAATGTATCAAAATTCATCATAGATATATTATATATATATATATATTAAAAATTACCAAAATACCCTTGAAATTTGTGGAAATTCTTGAAATACCCCTCAAATTTTAAAAACGCCCAATATACCCTTGCATCATTTTGGGATGTATTTGCCCCAATTTTAACACAGTCTAATGTTTATGACAATGGAGATCTATTTATGACAAAACAAAATTGCACAGGGAATAAGCGTACATGCCACATTGGTGTAGGAGGTAATCATGGTCCCGCATGCATCACACATGTTCCATGTCCCTATAACTAGATCATTGGATAAAGTGGCAGGCTTTGAAGTTTGAGATTTTGAAGCCTCCGCTACTTTGTGGTAATTTTAGATGTGCGACTCTTTTGGGTTGAGGTGCTACTTGAATCCAACATGACATGATTATATTCTTCAATATACCTTGTGCTCACATCAATTTGTCAAGGGTGTTGTCCATATTTGCTCAAAAATCAGTTTCGCTTGGTTTTATTTTCTCGTTGATTGGAAACCCCCAGTGTATTGACCCTAGTGTTTGCCAAAGGATTGTTCAAGTTTGCATGGTAATTCAATGGCATAGATTGTGTACAGCATGGGAAACTTGAAACACCTACCAAGGGGTTCGGGTTGCGAAGGCAATAACAATGTTATGGACCAAAGAAAACCAAGAGTTTTTTTTTTAGTTATGCAGCACTATTTCCCAAATGGTTTTGATGAAAGTGACATGATCAAGCATCACTACATGGTACCAGCTATGGGAAAGGTTGGAGGTTAGCATACATGTTACTTCTCTTTATCATAGAATATGAGGATCCACTTTGGGTATTCTATATTCTATACACTTTGGGTCACCTCTGTTAGGACGATCATACGACTATAAGGTGACGATTATTTTTTGGCATGTGTTGTCAATCACACAAGGTATACAACATGGTTAAGGAGATCATGAAATTCAATTTAGCTGGTGTGGAGAAATATTTATGAGGGTCCCTCTAAGTGTTGATGCTCAATGTTTCCAGTTATCTCTACATACATGTACATCTTGTACTTGTGATGGATATCACACTTATTGATATCAATATATGAGACATACTACACATTGGTGAAACCAAAGTTGCTCTGTGCAAGGAAGTGATCTATGCCAAGATATGGGAGCTAGCAGGTGCACAACAAAGGACTAAGGCCAATGTGGAGGATCTAGGTAGAAAAATGATAGTGAAAGTGTATGTCTAATACGTTTTTTTGGGTTAAAAAGACCCCAAAATGATCCATGGAATTGGAGTGACAGATAAACACTCCCAAGATGTTGAGTTTGTAATCTAGAACATGGTCTTTGACATGCTATGCAAGTTGGTCTAGAAGTCTCATAAAAGGGAGCCCCGTGGTGAAAGGTATTGAAGCTTAAAGTTAGAATGGTTTGCAAATCCCCGATGAATAGGGCAAGTGAGGACAGTAGCCCAATCTTATATGAGTGTATAGGCATGAAGTACTCAAGCTCGGAAGCATGCCAATCTTTCTAGATTGTGAATTAGGCCTCAAACGAGCAAGTTCTGGCATGTGCAATATTTGTTGGGGGTCGGGTACGTGCTCATTGGGCCGCATTGGTAGGCACACTGACAAGGGTTTTTCTGATCTTGCCGAGGTTGTGAAGAATTGCCTGTGATGTGGGGAGTCAGCCAAAATTTGTGGCTCACCGATGGGAGTCACGTATACCAAGATACATCCAATTCCAGTTGGTACGTGGTTACGACGAGAAGGCATCAGAGGTTTTTTTTTTGTTTCTTGAACGGGTTGTCCGAGGCCATGGTGTGGAGTTGTGGAGAAGCACGGTGATTTTGGGGCCAATAGGTGGAGCTCTTATGTGGGGTGATCAAAAAAATTATGCGACAAGTAGAACAATTGTTGGGCATTTTCTTGATAATCATGAAGTCATTAAATCATGCCAAAAAGCTTGCCCACTAGCCTCATGTACATATGTGTACATAGCCCTGCAAGTTTTGGAAGTGGCCTTGTAAAAGTTCATGTACAAAGGTGTGATTTTTCCAAGCTTGAATGTTGATGTTTTGGGTTTCCTGAGACTCCAAAATATGGTTTTTAATAAGTATTTTCAGACGTGCTTTATAGCTTGTGAATTGGACTTGTATATCATGAGTTATGAACATCCAAAGCGGGCGGTCCCAACTTAGAAGGTGATTGCCGGTGCATGCGAGAAGGGAAACTAGGCAAACTTGTGGGTCTACGATTAGAAATTTTGAAGTCTTATGTTTCTAGAGATAGCCGAGGTAATGGGCTTCGAGTCGTGTGCTACGGTGCGTCATTCGGTGACCGGTGTAGCAATGTATGCCTTGGGGAAAATTGTCCGAGAAGTCCTCTCATGCTTTGGGAGAAGCTATGAATTTTTGGGGAAGTTGGGGAGGTGGGAGGGTGGTGCCAAGTGACAATGGAGTAATCCCACATGGGGGGAGCAAGTGGAACTTGGAGGGTATAAGGGGGGGAAGTGGGCACCCCCTAAGATTGTATCAAAGGGGCTAATGGAGCTCCCTTGCCTTGCTTGTGGGGCCTCGTGGGTGCTGGGGGAGAGAGGGGACACCCATTGTGAGTTCCCACTACCCGGATAGGCGCTTGACCACTTTTTTGGTCCCCGGACACTTGCGCCCACCCCATTCCTTGGTCAAATGGTCACCGACAACTCATTTTTGACCCAAAAAAGGCCAAAATTAGAACAATCAAAAGGTACCCAAGGAGAGAACCACGTCGAATAGAGAGAGAAAATACCTTGGGATAAGATCTAAAATAAAATCCCCTTTTAATAGCTGCAATTCCCTGCACACCCTTTTTCCTAACAGAGACTAGCTTTTTTGGAGCTTTTGAGAGACACCCCATCTTCGAAAGCTTCTAACTGTCTCGTCTATTGTCGGAATCAAGCATATGGATACTCTACAGAGGTCTACATGACACGAGATTTGTCTTTATAATCTTGGTTTTTATAAATTTTAATTATGGTTTGGGTTCGGATTGTTTCCCACCGACTTTACAGGTGTACGATATAGGTGTTTTCCGCAGCTTTATGGTGTTTCCTTCCGACGGTGTGGCGTGTGCAAGGCTATAGAGGTTCTTGTTTTCCTTCTTGTTTGCATGCTAGCATCATTTTGGTTCCCCCAAAAAGGAGCAAGTTCTCCTAGGCTCCAGTTCCTGTGAAATATGTCTATTCTGCAAGCAGTGAATGTAAAAGGGATGTGGCTCCTTGTGGACAACCGCTTATGTATGTGCAAATTGTGGACAGCACTTGAGGAGGTCATATAATTGGATTGCAGCCTTTGGAGGGTCATGAGGTTTTGTGAAGCCAAGCACTAGGGGCCGGGTTAACCAGTGTAAGGTGGATTAGGTACTGGAGTGATCCATCGCCATCCCTTGAGTTTTTGACGTCACATGTAAGTGTTTTGGTGGCAGTCAAACATGGCAAACGAGTTCCCACAGTTTCATGGATTGCCTAATGAAAATGCACAAACATTTATTGAAAAGTTGAAAGTCAATTTCTTACTGCACAATATACTAGACCAAGCTATATTGTTGTGGCTGCTGCTGCAATATAACTTACAGGATGAGGCAAAAGTTTGGTTACACAATTTTGAGGAGTTGATGCATACACAAAATCTAGGGGTGGTTTTGGACTACAATCATGGGAACCAAGCTTTCTTGGCACAATAACAATCCATCAAAGTACCTGAAAAAGTTTGGCATGAAATTTTGGGGTACACTTAGAGGGCTAATCAAAGTGTTGATGATTTTGTCATGCAATTCACCCATTTATGGGATAAATGGGCCCGGGCTTTGGGAAACGAGATCCCTACATCCATGTTAAAGAAGGACCATTTTGTGGCAAACCTAAAAGAAATTCTGAAGTTCAAAGTTGAGTTGAAAAGGACCGCCACCTTCGTGGAGGAAGTCGCCATTTCGAGAGAGAAAGAATGGAAATCTCAAAGGCTTAATGAATACGGAAAAGCAATCCCTAAGGAAAATAATGGTAGACAAAAGGATGATAATCAGGCAGAAGATGGAGGCCAGCCTGTTCAAAGGGTTGCTAATACCAAAGAGTTGCAACAAAATATGCCAGACATGATGACCATGATGTAGGAATTACGACTTAGTGTTCTTGGTGGTGGAGGTGGTGGTGGTGGTGGTGGTAGAGGGATGGCTCAGGCATGTGAGGCTCATCCTAATGCTAATGCGGGTCCTGGACAAGGTGGTTTTGAGCCTTAGAGGAGGCTCATTCATACTTGTTATAATTGTGGTGAGCTTGGTCACATCAGTACTTATTGTCCAAAGCCAACAAGGATGGGAGGGGATATGTTTCCACTTCCTTAGCAGATTTCTAACAAAGCTAATGATTATGCATTGGATATATGGGGAGATCAAGGTACTGGACAGGAAAATCAAGCCTCAATCTCTGGTGGTCATGTGGGTATTGTGCGGGTAGAAAAGAAAGATGCAGATGTGTTTCCAGTAGGCAAAAGAGAGGGAAGGCAATGCAGATTCAGGGTCTAGCATCCAAAAACAGAGTCGAAGCATGGACAAGTTAGAGTGTTGTCCATGGGAGAGTTACCCGACATCTGTCCCATGGTGAATTCTTGACACAAAGGTGTGGGCATGGGAGAAGCCTACATTGATGGAGGTGCTCAAGTTTGTGTGATCACACAGTCTTGTGTCAAGTCACTAGGTCTCATTACATGCAAAAGCTCTGGGTTTTGGATTCTACTAGCAAACCATGCCAAGGTGAAATGTTTGGGGATGATCAAGAATTTGGAAGTAGAAGACTTTAGCGTGAAGGTTATGGTGAACATTTGTGTTATGCTAGCTGTTTTGGGAGCCTTTCCTCTCATTTTGGGACGACCTTGGTTGAGACCTATGGGTGCCATGCAAGATTGGCACAAGGGCACAATTCTTGTGTATGACAAGAAGGGTGAAAAGAGAGTGTTCAATATGAGTACCAAACAACCTATGACACTTGAAGATGTGAGTGAGAATGATAAATCCGAAACTACCAGTGATGATAGTTCGGAAGACTCAGAAAGTAGCACTACTTCGAGTTCGAGTGATGAAGACGAAGTGTCATTCTTGTTGTTGAATGAAGAATAGAAAGAAATTAGTGAAGTGTCATTCTTGTTGTTAAATGAAGAACATAAATAAATTAGTGAAGTGTTGCAAGTATCAAGGAATAAAAATGCTTGAAGCCGTTTAGAGCAACTTGAAGAGTTGATGCAACCAAAACAGGAATTGCCAGTGAAGAAAGAGTTGATCCAAAATATGCCGAGTACTGATTTGACACAAGGAGAAAGAAAGGAATACTTAGCAATGTTGGACAGGTTTCCAAATCTTTTCATTACCTCATATCAGGAAATAAGGGTCTTTGTTGGGGATCCTGTGAAGATGGAGCATTGTGACAGTTGATAATGATGAATGGGTGAGACCTTTAGTGGTCACTCTGAAGAAATATGGGCGTTGGAGAGTTTGTGTTGATTACAAGGCACTAAATACGATGACCAAGAAAGATCCTTACCCTTTGCCTTTTATTGATCGATTACTAGATGTAGTGGCTGGTTTTTTGAAAGATACAGTGTCTGTGATGGGTATTCAGGATACTCTTATCTTATCCTTGCTGCTGGTAAAAACAAGAAAAAGACTACTATCATCACGCTATGGGGTTTTTTCTGTTTTTGTTGCCTTCCTTTTGGGTTGACAAATGGACTTGGAGCTTTTGAAATGAAAGTGAATTGGGTTCTTACCCCATTCCTTGGAAATTTTTTCAAAGGATTCTTAGATGATTCCTACATATACAGTTCAAGGAAAGAGCATGCTCAAAACCGTGAAATGACTTTTGCAAGGTATGATGAATGCGGGGGTCAGCTAAACCCTAAAAAAATGTCATTTGGCACAGCCACGGGTGAAGGTGCTTGGACATGTTATTTCAGAAAATGGAATTGAAGCAGATCCAGAAAAGGTGCAGGATTTGCTACTACTGTCACCCCCAAAAGATACGAGACAGTTGGCCACTTTCATACAAAAAGTTAAATATCTGTCTCGCTTCATACTTTTGGCATCACAGCTATTGTATCCACTGCAGCAAAAGGTGAAGAATGATCCCTTGGAATGGTCTCATGACTATGATGAGGTTTTTGACAGAGTTAAAGAGGTTTTGAGTACGCTTCCCATTATGGAGGCTCGTGATTGGAAAAAGGAGTTTTATGTTAACCCATCAGTGCCAGATGATGCTATGGGGGCTATGTTATTGCAAAGGGGAAAGGAATCTCAGTATATGAAGCCTGTTCATTATGCTAGCAGGGTGAAGACTTCTCATGAAATATATTTTTCTAAAATTGAATTGGTGATGACAAGTATGGTTTATGCTTGAAAACTATTCAGACACTACTTGCTGCAAAAGTCGTTTACTTTTCTCACCAATTATTCATTGCTTCCCCAGCTTTTCAATAATTCAAATGTATCAAAAACAGTAATGAAATGGGTTATTGAACTTTAGGAGTTTTAGTTCACCTTTTTTGTGGAGGAAAGTACTCGGGCTACCATGGAAAATCTTCTCACTTATAAGTATACTCCGGTTTTGGTCAAATAAGAGGTGGTGCAAAAAAAGAAGTCGAGACTCCTACCATTCTAATGCTTCATTATTGTACTTTGATGGCTCTTGTGAAAGAAGTCATGATGCTGCTTCAGGAGGCATTTTCATTTATGATGCACAAGGGAAACTTATGAGAAAGCAAGGGCTGAAACTTGATGCCAAAAGTAACAATGAAGCAAAATGCATGGCTCTTGAAGGTGGTTTGCATATTTTCTTTCAACTGGGAATTAGACGCTTTCAAATTAAAGGAGATGCTTTGCTGGTTGTGAAGCAAGTTTTGGGAGTATGGAAGAATAAGAACCCTAAACTAAAAAATTTATGCTTCAAAGTGAAAGTGTTGCTCAAAAATCTCGAAGCATAAAGTTTGCAGCATATTGAGAGGTCTCAAAATGAAGAAGCTCATGATGATGCGCAAGAGATGATCACTTGTGTGTTTGTGGTACAGGCAAATGCCTCTTTATAACATGAGAGGAAATCTTATCAAAGGAAGTGGATTTTCTATTGTTAGGTGTTCTACCTAAAGGTTTACCATCTTCTAAAAAGCATGCATTCATAAGGAAAGCAAGGAAATACAAAATGCTTGATGATGTGCTTTACATAAAAGGAGGTGATTTGATTTTGCGTTGTGTGCCTTGGAAGGAGGAGATTTACAAAATCCTGGAAGAAAATCATGAGGGATCTTGTGGAGGCCATTTTTCTATGAAGATTTGTTGCATAAGGTCTTGCAAGAAGGTTATATATGGCCGAGTATTCAATGGGATGTTAATAATTTGTGCAAATTTTGTTTGCCTTGTTAAAGGATGGGAAAGAAAATCTTGAAGACTAAATTGCGAAAGATAATTCTAGCTTTTGAGTGTTTGAGAAATGGGGTCTCGATGCCATTGGACCCTTACCTATGACTAGCAAAAGAAATGCTTACATCTTGACTGCAATGGATTATTTGTCACGATGGGAAAAATCCAAGTCTCTTAAACAAATTACCAGTAAAGAGATGAGAAGATTTTTTTATGAGTACATATGTTGCAAATCTGATGTGCCACTAGAGCTACTCTCTGATAGAGGACCAGGATTAGAGGAGGGTTGTTTGATTTCTTATACAAGAATATCCATATACAACATAGATATAGTTCTCCCTATTATCCACAATGTAATGGTCTCAATGAGAGGTTCAATGTAGAGTTGGTAAAGATCTTGACAAAGATGACTCAAACACATACGGAAACTTAGGATTCAAAGTTGCCTTGTGTGTTGTGGGCCTATTGAAATGCTGAGGCGGTCTGGGGCAGGCAACAAGAGAGGCGACCTCTAAACACCCCTCAAGGTTCCCGTGCTGCTCAATTGGGGCTGGGGCAACCACAAGCACAACACAACAACAAACCCACAGCCAAACCCAAACAAGATAGGGGCACCACCTAGTTATGGTATGCGAACTAGGACGCAAGAGAGATTTTGGCACAACCAAGAAGATGCACCACACAGCACACACAAGCAACCTCACACCAAGACACACATGAAATGGACCAGAGAGAGCTAGAGCAAAGGGAAGAGAGAGAGGAAAGGATCTTGCGTAATACCTTATTTGTGACTTGCAAATGGAGATGGTTCATTATGATGCTATCATAGAACTTGTACAAAACTCACTCAATGCTTAGTGATTGCTAATCATTGCCAAAACACACACACACTGTCTTAGGGTGTGGGAGACCTCTCACCACAATAGCCTCTTACAATGGACACAAAACTGGCAATGAAAAACACACTAAAACACTTTCTAAAATCAAGATCAACCGATAAAAACTCAAAATACACAAGTCACATTGAATTCACCAAACCGTATTGCACAAATGGAAGGATGAAGATTTGAACGTCGAATCACGCCTTTGATGCACCAAACCTCAATTTATTGATGATAAAGGAGCATGTACAATAGTGGTTTTGAGATTTGTGGAACTCACGCTCTCTCACTTGCAATGTGTAGCTTGAAGGCTTCTCTCACACCAAGAGTGAAGCTCACAAGTGGTTGCTACACCTAAGTCTCTCCTCACGCATAGAGTGTTGGGGTGCTATGTGAGATGTTGGAGATTTTTTTACAAGAAGTAAAGGGGCCTATTTATAGGTTGGAGACCCCTCATTAAGATTATTGGAAATCCTAATTTACAAGCTAACAAATCAGGATTATGATTTTTTTGAATATCAAAACATTGCGGGCCTTCTTTGTCTGCTTGAGTCATGGGTGTGGGCTCAAAAGAGAGCATTATTGATGGTAGATAAGGTGAAAGTAAGTAAAGAGAGAGAGAGAGAGAGAGAGAGAGAGAGAGTTACTATACACATGTCTTGAGGCGAGGTGTCTTTTATGGTTAGGTCAATGGCTATTTTGTGTTAGTATGTTAGTGGTTAGTAATCACTAGAAAGTTAATGTTACATTTACAATGGGTAGAATGAGGTGGATGGTTGAATGAAGTGAGCAAATCCTTGTGATGGTGAAGCTTGAAGATGTGTTGGACTTACTTGTGTAGGTTCTTAAAATGACTATCGATCTTCTTCTTCGTCTTCTCTTCTTTACGCCACCGCCGCCAAGGTTGATTATCGTGATGAAAATGCTAATTTCGTTGATGAGATCTCTTGATTTGCGGAGGTTAATCATGGTACACATGTTGAATTTATGTATGTATATAAGGGTTAAGATGGAATTGTACTTTGGAGATAATAGAGAGAGGCATAGAGATGGTGTATGTATGTAGAGGTTCATAAAAGAACTATAGGGATGAGAGAGAAGGGTAATGGTGAAGAGGGTGGGAGAAGCCATGGAAATTGCAGGTTTGAGTGAGGGAAGGAGAGGGAGGGATGTGTAAGAGTGAGTAGGTGTGTGGAAGAGTGAGAGAAGACTAAAAGCTACTTGTGAGAAAAGTGGGCAGACTGGGCTCCACTCAAAAATCATAGCTCACCGCTGGTAGCTCCAAAAATCATGAAAAAATTTGAGGTGATTATTCAGAGTGTGGGCTACATTTTCTCTTTTGACCACCGCTCCAAATTCAGAGTGGAGATAGGTGCCAAAATTCTCACCAAAAAGCCTGTTGTTTATGCCTGCAAAAGTCTTTTAGTGTCCCCCTCCTTTGTTGAATTTGTACAATGCATCCAAGAGTGAGCCCCTCCTTTGTCATATTATAATACAAAGCATCCAAGTTGCCCTTGACCCATGCATGGAGGAGGATTATTGGTGAATAAAGAAATATATACATGGTGGGACTAGTGTATGGACTATTCATGGACTTTAGCTCAATGAGCACATGGTGTTAGAATAATGAGTAAAAATAATAATAAAAATATGGAGGAGTTATGGATATGGAAAGATATTGGAATCATATGATATGGTCCCTCCTTGAATTATTTTGGGTGAAAGAGGAAAAGGTATGCAAGTAAATAATATAATAAAAGTAACCAATGAGTAGAAATCAATTTTTTGTTTTCACGAGGGTGAGGGTGAGGGTGAAAATGTGGGAGTGATTTGTATAAAGGAAACATATGAGGTTAGAGTATGTACAATATTGGCAAAAAATATAATTATGGTGTAAGAGAATGAAAGAAGGTGTACATAGGTTTAATTAAACACACACCTAAGTAGAATATTTAAATAAAATACCAAAATAATTATAAAAAATCCCTATATTTAGGCCATATATACAATGAAATATTTACACACAAAGAGGCCATAATATACTTTTTTTTTTTGGCTCAACTAGCCCAGTTACTAGCTAGCTGAGGGTTTTTAAGAAGATATGGGAAAAGCCCCCTAACTCACACACGCCTATGTGCAATGAAATGGTAGGGATGGCCATAGCGTTTGGGTGAATTTGGTAGGGTGGAGTAACTTACTATGGCAATTATGGAGAGACGAAAAACGGCTATCACTGCTATCAAGACGATCACAGGATTTTCCCCTTACCACTTGGTTTATGGCAAGGAAGCTTTATTGCCAATTGAAGTGGAAATCCCTTCTCTCAATTTATTATCATTGGAAGATGAGGAGCAAAAAAATGAATGGAAAAAAAGGTTATTGGATTTACAATGCTTGCAATTGGATAGAGTTTTAGCTTTGGTTTACTATGAGCAAGTGTCAAGAAAGGCTCAGCTAAAAGCCAATGAATGCGTAGAGGATAAGAAAATTGAAAAGGGTGATTTGTTGTTGTGATACAATAGTAAATTGGACAATACCTTTCAGAAGAAATTTCAAATCAAATGGGAAGGTTTGTTTACTGTTGTAAGCAAATTTGAAAATGGCACATATGAATTGGTCGACTTAAATGGTGCACATTATAAATATGGTGTTAATGGTTATATATTGAAGGAGTATCTGGCATGTTTGATGACAATTGTAACTGATGAAATGCTATAAATAGAAGGAGACAAGGTGGAGACATCTGAAATGTAGATGAGGTCTCTAGGGATGAAATGCAATAGTTATTCACCCTAGGGACATCTACTTGTCATGAATGACTAAGCAGGCAAGGGAGGGTTGGCAATCTATGTCAAGCATTTTTTGGATAATCATGGAGTCACTAAATCATGCCAAAAGCTTGCCCACCAGCCTCATGTATATATGTGTACATAGCCCTGCAAGTTTTGGAAGTGGCCTTGTAAAAATTCATGTACGAAGGTGTGATTTTGCCAACCTTGAATGTTGGTGTTTTGGGTTTTTTTGAGACTAAAAATATGATTTTTTAAAAGTATTTTCAGCCGTGCTTTATAGCTTGTGAATTGGACTTGTATATCATGAGTTATGAGCATCCGAAGCGGGTAGTCTAAACTTAAAAGGTGATTGCAGATGCATGAGACAAGGGCAACTTGGGGGTCTAAGACTATACATGCTAAAGTTTTATATTTTTGGAGATAGCCGAGGTGATGGGCTTCGAGCCCTCTGTTACGATGCGTCATTCGGTGATCGGAGCAGCAAGGTATGCCTTGAGGAAAATTGTCTGAGAAGTCCTCTCATGCTTTGGGAGAAGTTGTGAATTTTTGGGGAGGTTGGGGAGGTGTGAGGATGGTGCCAAGTCGCAATGGACTAATCCCACATGGGGGGGAGCAAATGGAAATTGGAGGGTATAAGGGGGGGAGTGGGTACCCCCTAAGGTTGTATCAAAGTGGCTAATGGAGCTTCATTCCCTTGCTTGTGGGGGCTCGTGGGTGTTGGGGGAGAGAAGGGGCGCCCGTTGTGAGTTATCACTGCTTGGATAGGTTCCTGGCCACTTTCTTGGTCCCCGAACACTTGCCTCCACCCCATTTATTGGTCAAATGGTCACCGAAAATTCATTTTTTGACCCAAAAAAGGCCAAAATTTGACCAATCAAAAGGTGTCCAAGGAGAGAGCCACGTTCGCTAAGAGAAGAGAGAAAATACCTCGGGATAAGAGACAAAAAGAAATCCCCTTTTAATAGCTGCAATTTTCTACAGACCCTTTTTCCTAATAGAGACTAGCGTTTTTGGAGCTTTTGAGAGAGACGCCATCTTCAAAAGCTTGCAACTCGCTCATCTATTGTTGGAATCAAGCATATGGATACCCTATGGGGGTATACACGACATAGATTTGTCTTTATGATCTTCCTTTTCAAAAAATTTAATCATGGTTCGGGTTAGGGTTGTTTTCCGCCCGACTTTACAGGTATACGACATAGGTGTTTTTTGCAGCTTTATGGTGTTTCCTTTTGACGGTGTGATGTGTGCAAGGCTACAGAGGTTCTTGTTTTCCTTCTTTTTTGCACGCTAACACCATGTGCAGACATTGACGGTATGGAGAGCCCATGTTTAAGAGTCGCTTGGTTATAAATCCAAAAGGAAAAGGTAGGTTGGAGGGGTTGAGAATAAAATGTTTAAGTTCCATAGGCCAAGGGGGGGAGGAAGAGGGGAAAAAGAGAAAATCCTTGGAGGAAGAGGAAAAAAGAAATAGCACCCGGGTCTATTTCTCAAAGGGGTTTTTGGAAAGAAGAAAAAGAGGGGCTTGGACTTCGGAAAAGAAAGGGATTTTGTTTTTTTTGGGGTGAGAGAAGGAAGGAGAAGACGAAGTAGAGAGGTTTGAGGGCTCGGTGAGACGAAGTCACGTGGAGGGCGGATTGTCATGAAGCAACTGGAGAGGGAAAGTTCTCTATAGAAGAGGGAGCTGACAAGGGCGGTCAAGAAAGTTTTTCTGCGTCAAAGTGGTGGTGATGGAGCCAATCCAAGGGTGGTGTGTCTCTATTGTGTAGCAGAGTTTATGGTGATTCTACATGGTGTTTAGTTGAGAAAGAATCTTATCATTACCAAGGTTTTGTGTTGACTATACCCCCTTTCCCCCTTTCTTCTTTGCTCATCTCTAGGGTATGTGGTGCCAACGTGTGTGAGCATGTGCACCCCCAAGGCCCCTTGTTCATGTGAGAGAGAAAGAGAGAGAGGTGTTGAGTGGTGGAAGAGCTGGAAACGGGAAAGATTGGTGTGATTTCTATCTAGGGATTGTGCAGAACATGTGTGCATCGGTTGAAGTGTAGGCACAATCCTTCTAGTGTGAATTGTCATTTTTGAAGGTGTTTTTTGATAGGATAGAGGTGTTGTGAACACCCCGGGCTATAGAGAGGCAATTGCTTTTGTGTTGAGTGTGTTTCTGATTCCCCCTCTCCATCTTCTCGTTCCCCCACTAAGGAGCACACTGATTGCTCCCAGTTAAGTGAAGAGAAGCAGTCTTTGGTGCTGGTTGGCATGGTGTCTCAAAGCTATGGGATGATTTCTATAGGTGAGGATACTTTTGACGAGTGGATTGCAGACTCTGAGTTGTATATGTTGTCATTGCGTATGCCAAATGAAGACAACAAGATTTTCTTTGTAAACTAGATGCAATGGTTGATTTCTCCTATATCCACCAACTTCTCGTTTTAAACAAAGTGTGTATGTAGACCTTAGATCCACCACCTAGCCATTCTAACCTAGTCTTGAAGGTAGCTGCAATTAAGATCCACCACTTGGCCATTCTAACCCAATTTTGCAAGGTGTATGCAATGGTTGGTTTCTCCAATGCCCACCATCCATTAATTTTAAATGGTGTTTAAAGGAAAGATAGAACATAGATCCACCACTTTGCCATTCTAACCAAGTATTGGTAGGTGGATGTAGACCATAGATCCACCACTTGGCCATTCTAACCATGTGTTAAAGTTACGTGCATTCAAAACTTGGCTATCATGACACTTGTAGTTTTGCAAAAAATTTGCGGGATGAGTAGATCCTAGATCAACCACTTGGCTATTTAGACTAAGAATTGGAAAGTAGGTCAAAGATCCACCACTCGGCCATTATAACCAAGGCTTGAAATGTGGATCCCATTGTTGGTGTCTCCTAGATCCACCACCTTGCAGTTTCAAAAAAAGTGTGTGAAATAAGTAGACCTTAGATTCCACAGTAGGCCATTTTAACACAGTCCTAGAGGGTGAATGCATCCAAGATCCAACAATTGGCTATTCTAGCTAAGTTTTGGAAGGTGGGTGCAATGGTTGGTGTCTTCTAAATCCTCAAATTTAAAACTTTCAACAACGTGTGTAAGAAAGGTAGACCTTAGATCCTTAGCCATTCTAGCCAATTCCTGAAGGTGGGTGCATCCAAGATCCACCACTTGGCCATTCTAACCAGATTTTTCAAGGTGGATGCAAATGGTTGGTTTCTCCTCCATCCACCAACTTCCCATTTAAAACAAATTTTGTGCAATATGGGGACCTAGATCCACCGCCTGGCCATTCTAACCACGTCTTGAAGGTGGGTGCAATGTAGATCCACTAGTTGGCCATTTTAACCTAACCTTGCAAGGTGTATGCAATGGTTGGTCTCTCTTACGTCCACCATCCATCAATTTTAAACAGTGCTTGTAGGAAAGATAGACCAAAGATCCACCACTTGGCCATTCTAACCATGTATTAAAAATAGGTACATTCAACACTTGGCCATCATAAGACATGTAATTTTACACAAATTTTGTGGGATGAGTAGATCCTAGATCCACCACTCGGCCATTATAACAAAGTCTTGAAAGGTGGATCGAATTGTTGGTGTCTCATAGATCCACCACCTTGCAATCTCAAATAAAGTGTGTGAAAAAGATAGATCTTAGATTCCTTAGTGGGCCATTCTAACAAACTCTTGAAGGGTAAGTGCATCCAAGATCCAAGAGTTGTACATTCAAGCCAAGTTTTGGAAGGTGGGTGCAATGGCCATTTTAACACAGTCCTAGAGGGTGAATGCAGCCAAGGTTCAACAATTGGCTATTCTAGCCAAGTTTTTGAAGGTGGGTGCAATGGTTGGTGTCTTCTAAATCTTTCAATTTACAACTTTCAACGAAGTGTGTAAGAAAGGTAGACCTTAGATCCTTAGCCATTCTAGTCAATTCTTGAAGGTGGGTGCATCCAAGATTCACCACTTGGCCATTCTAACCAGATTTTTCAACGTGATGCAATGGTTGGTTTCTCCTACATCCACCAACTTCCCATTTTAAGCAAATTTTGTGCAATATGGAGACCTTGAATCCACCACCTGGCCATTCTATCCAAGTCTTGAAGGTGACTACAATGTAGATCCACCAATTGGCCATTCTAACCTAATCTTGCAAGGTGGATGCAATGGTTGGTCTCTCCTACGTCCACCATTGATGAATTTTAAATAGTGTTTGTAGAAAAGATAGACCGTAGATCCACCACTTGTCCATTCTAACCATGTCTTAAACATAGGTGCATTCATCACTTGCCCATCATAACACTTGTGTTTTTACACAAATTTTGTGGCATGAGTAGATCCTAGATCTACCACTCGGTCTTATAACGAAGGCTTGAAAGGTGGATCCAATTGTTGGTGTCTTGTAGATCCACCACTTTGAAATCTCAAATAAAGTGTGTGAAATAGGTAGATCTTAGATTTCCTAGTGGGCCATTCTAACCAACTCATGAAGGGTAAGTGCATCCAAGATCCAGAAGTTGGACATTCAAGACAAGTTTTGGGGGTGGGTGCAATGGTTGGTGTCTTCAAAATCCTCCAATTTACAACTTTCAACAAAGTGTGTAATAAGGTAGATCCTAGATCCTTAGCCATTCTAGAAAATTCTTGAAGGTGGGTGCATCAAAGATCCACCACTTGGCCATTCTAACCAGATTTTTCAAGGTGGATGCAGTGGTTGGTCTCTCCTACATCCATCAACTTCCTATTTCTCAATGTGAGTGCATCCAAGATCCACCACTTGGCCATTATCACTAGATGTTTCAAGGTGGATCTAAGGTCTACATATTGTACACACTTTGTTTAAAATAAGAAATTGGTGGATGTAGGAGAAACCAACCATTGCATCCACCACTTGGTGATTCTAACCAAGGCTTCAAGGTGGCTTCAATCTAGATTTACCACATGGCCATTGTAACCAAATCTTGCAAGGAGGTTCCAATGGTTGGTTTCTCCTCCATCAACCATCTATCAATTTGAAATAGTGTTTATAGGAAAGACAGACCATAGATCCACCACTTGGCCATTCTAACCAAGTAATGGTAGGTGTGTGTAGACCGTAGATGCACCAAATGGCCATTCTAAGCATGTCTTAAAGTTAGGTGCATTCAACACTTGGCTATCATAACACCTGTAATTTTACACAGTGTTTGTGGGATGAGTAGATTCTAGATCCACCACTTGGCCATTTAGACTAAAAGTTGAGAAGTAGTGCATCAAAGATCCACCACTTTGTCATTATAACAAAGGCTTGAAACGTGTATCCAATTTTTGGTGTCTCCTAGATCCACTACCTTGCAATTTCAAATAAAGTGTATGAAATAGGTAGACCTTAGATTCCCCATTGGGCCATTTTAACCAATAATTAGGGGGTGAATGCATTCATCATCAAGCAGTTGGCCATTCAAGCCATGTTTTGGAAGGTGGGTGAAATGGTTCGTGTCTTCTAAGTCCTCCAATTTACAACTTTCAACAAAGTGTGTAAGAAAGGTAGACCTTAGATCCTTAGCCATCCTAGAAAATTCCTTTAAGGTTGGTGCATCCACGATCCACCACTTGGTCATTCTAACCACATTTTTCAAAGTGGATGTAATGGTTGGTTTCTCCTACATCACCCAACTTCCTATTTTTCAAGGTGAGTGCATCCAAGATACACCACTTGGCCATTCTAGCCATATTTTTCAAGGTGGATGCAATGGTTGGGTATCCTACATCCACGAGCTTCTTATTTTATACAAATTATGCACACAATATGTAGACCTTAGATTCACAACTAGCCATTCTAACCAAGGCTTGAAGGTGGATGAAATTTAGATCCGCCACATGGCCATTCTAACCAAATCTTGCAAGGTGTATCCAATGATTGGTTTCTCCTACGTCCACCGTCTATCACTTTGATATAGTTTTTATAGGAAAGATAGACCATAGATCCACCAATTGGCCATTCTAATCAAGTAATGGTATGTGGGTGTAGACCATATATGCACCACTTGGCGATTATAATCATGTCTTAAATTTAGGTGCATTCAACACTTGGCCATCATAGAACTTGTAATTTTACACAATGTTGGGTAGATGAGTAGATCCTAGATCCACCACTTGGCCATTTAGACTGATATTTGGGAAGTAGGTGCACCAAAGATCCACCACTTCACCATTATAACGAAGTCTTGAAACGTGGATTCAATTGTTGGTGTTTCCTAGATCCGCCACCTTGCAATTTCAAATAAAGTGTGCGAAATAGGTAGACCTTAGATTCCCTAAATGGGCCATTCTAAGCAACTCCTAGGGGGTGAATGCATATGAGATCAAACTGTTGGCTATTGAAGCCAAGTATTGAAAGGTGGGTGCAATGGTTAGTGTCTTCTAAATTATCCAATTTACAACTTTCAACAAAGTCTGTAAGAAAGGTAGACTTACATCCTTAGCCGTTCTAGCAAATTCTTGAAGGTGGGTGCATCCAAGGCCCACCACTTGACCATTCTAACCAGATTTTTCAAGGTGATGCAATGGTTGGTTTCTCCTACATCCACCAACTTCCTATTGTTCAAGGTGACTGCATCCAAGATCCACCACTTGGACATTCTAACTAGATTTCTCAAGGTCATGCAATGGTTGGTGTCCTCTACATCCACCAACTTCTTAATTTAAACAATGTGTGTGCAATACGCAAAACATAGATCCACCACCTCTCCATTCTCATGAAGGCTTGAAGGTGGCTGCAATTTAGATCCACCACATAGCCATTCTAACCAAATTTTGCAAGTTGGATGCAATGGTTGGTTTCCCATACATCCACCATCCATCAATTCTAAATAGTGTCTATAGGATAGATAGACCATAGCTCCATCACGTGGCCATTCTAACCAAATATGGGTAGGTCGGTGTAGACTGTAGATCCACCAATTGGCCATTCTCACCATGTCTTAAAGTTAGGTGCATTCAACAAGTGGCCATCATAACACTTGTAATTTTACACAATGTTTGTGGGATGAGTAGATCCTAGATCCTTCAGTTGGCCATTTCGACTAAGAATTGGGAAGTAGGTGCATCAAAGATGCACCACTTGGCCACTGTAATGAAGGCTTGAAACGTGGATCCAATTATTGATGTCTCCTCAATTCACCACTTTGCAATCTCAAATAATTTTTTTGAAATAGATAGACCTTAGATTGGCAGTGGGCCATTCTAACCAGCTCCTAAAGGGTGAATGCATCCAAGATCCAGCAGTTGACCATTTAACCGAAGTTTTGAAACGTGGGTGCAATGGTTGGTGTCTTGTAAATCCTCCAATTTACAAATTTCAAGAAAGTATGTAAGAAAGGCAGACTTTAGATCCTTAGCCATTCTAGCCAATTCCTGAAGGTGGGTGCATCCAAGATCCACCACTCGGCCATTCTAACCAGATTTTTCAAGGTGGATGCAATGGTTGGTTTCTCCTACATCCACCAACTTCCTATTTTTCAAAGTGAGTGCATCCAAGATCCACCACTTGGCCATTCTAACAAGATTTTTCAAGGTGGATGCAATGGTTGTTGTCTCATACATCCACCAACTTGTTATTTCAAACAATGTGTATGGGTGAAAGCATAGAACGGTGTCTAAATACTTGGTGTCCATGGACACCAAGTATGATGCTATGGATGGCACCATAGCTGGGCTTTTGACTCAATAATTTTTAAAAGAATATAGGTAAGATAACTGACTTCACGACTCCACTACTCGGATTGAGAGACATGGAGCGGTTAGCACGCGTGGACCTCTCCATCTCTCTCCCTTTCTCTCTCTCTCTCTCTCTCTCAAATGGCCTCCAATGCCCATCTCCATCTCTCTCTCTCTCCTACTCTCCTGTTCAAAGTATGGATGATGGAGACTCCCTTTCTCTTGCTTTGGTTCTAGCTCATACCTCCTCACAAGCAGCAATGGAGCTTCTTGAACTCAACAATGCAGCACAACTGGATTTCAATTCACTATTACAATCAGGAAGTTTTGTACGACTTCATTCATTTCAAACTACTGCAGACTGTTCCAGGATGGTGGACAGCGGATTTTATGATGAGGCACATGGAATAGACACCATTCATACGCAGGTGCACTCCAAGAGAAAGGCTTGTCTAAATCAGGATGAAATTATTGTAGTGAGGTAGTATGAAGCACAAGCTAAACATGAGTACAGAAAGAGATGTCGTGCAAGAAAGCAAGTACAGCCAAGCGTCAACATTGGAGCGGAAGATTGTCATAGGGAGGACGTCGATGTACACACAAAGGAAGACAAGAAGCAACATAGTATTCAGAATATTGTTCAGCACATTGTGAGACAGTTGCATAGTTACAGGAAAGAAGATAAGAATGCAATTCTTCAAGGTGTTTTCAATGATGATAGAATCTTGCCATTTTGTGAAGATTTGTATCTTCCTGCAAATGGCCTTATTTCTGCACTCAAGGTCTCCTTACAGGAATTAAAAAATTCCAAAATCAGCTGACGAGATGTTTTTAAAATGAAACACATTCAGCATGCTGGTGAATGGATTACTGCATGATAATGGGAGCCAAGGTAGAGGTGTTACTCTACATAAAGTGGCAAAGCTATTAAATGTTCATCCAAGGAATTTATATTCAGCTTTGGGTAGACTTGACAGTGATCCTATGTCAAGTACACTGAGGTTCAACTTATGCAAAAGGAAGTCTGGAAATGCTGGGTCCTTATCGGAGGAATTGAAGCAAACAATTATTACATTTTGGATAGAGCACAATAGGGTGTCTCCAAACAAGAAAGATATTTTTCGAAAATGATTGGGCAGACAACATTATCAAGAGCATCCCATACACTTACTTGATGAATCTCAGGTAAACATGTCTCATTCTTACAATGAATAACTCTCAAGTGAAACATCTCACTCTTATGAATAGCTACCCATTGCGTGTCATGGAGTTGTGTACATCCTACTATATGTGATATGTAGCCAAGTAATGTGTCAAGATAGTCCATTGTCTCTACCTATGCTATTATGTGTGCTATATTGCACAAGTGTAGCCCAATGTCCCTGTCTATGCTATAAGTGTGCCATGTAAAAGGACTCTATTGTAGTAAGATAGCAACATGTGTGCTATACAGTAAAAGTGTGTGTAAGAATAGCACAATGTTCTTGTCTACGATATGATGTGTGGTATGTGAAAGATCTATATTACATATTGAGAGCACTATGTGTGCCATATAGCGTTAGTGTGTGTAATAAGAGGCCAATGTCCCTATCTATGCTATTATGTCATAGTATTTCTTACAATATGAGTGCTATATAGCATAGCTATGTGTAATAATAGCCCGATGGTCCTATCTGTGCTATTATGTGTGCCATGTAGCAGGACTCTATCAGAGTATGACAACATCATGTATGCTATATAGCAATAGCACAATATACCTATCTATGGTATTATGTGTGCTATCAGATTTTATAATATTATGAGAGCACTATGTGTGCTACATAGCAAATGTTAGTGTAATAGTAGCACGATATCCATGCCTATGCTATTATGTGTGCTAGCAGATGTGTGTGTAATAACACCTAAAAATCCCTATCTATGCTATTATGTGTTATATAACAAAATTGAGCATGTAATGAAAGCTGAGTTATCTATCTATGCTATTATCTGTGATATGTAGCATAGCTATGTGTATTTATACCAATGCATCTGTAGCTATGCTATTATGTGTGATATATAGCAAAATGTAATTCTAATGCATTTTTTTTTCAAGCAGACAGAGTATTTCTTGAAGTTTAAAGATAGCCACCCACATGTGACAATTGGGCAAAGGTCCTTTGAGAAGCTGAAGCCTTGGTTCATGCGAAAGTTGAAAGATCAAATACTTGCTGTTGTGTTTATCATATCAAACTGATGTATCTCAAAGATGCATTTAATGTTATGCGCTCATCTGCTTTTGGTTTTCATGGGAGGTCATGTACATGTAAATGCAATGTTTGCAAATCAGATGGGGTGAATGCAGAATGTCTTGCCGTTGAGCACTCGTTTTCAAGGATCACGAAGTTGTGGGAATCATGCATATGTACAAAGGATGAGGGGGATATGTTCCATAAACACACCTGCTTGATGGGCCAATGCAAAAACTATGGTGTGGAAAAGCTCAGCCTTTGTCCACGAGAACTTGAGGAGATGACAAAGACAGTTCCACTGCAAGTCTTCAAGGACATTAAAGTTCAAACTAAGCATGGTCTAAGTAAGAGAAAGATGTTGTCACTCAAACACGTGGCTTTAAGTGAGATGACAGGGAGGATAAAAGACGACATCAGAATATTCATCGAGCACAATTTCACTTACAGATGGCAGGCACATCAATACAGAGAATGTTTGAAGGTGTTTCCTTCAGATACCATTATATATGTAGTAGACTTTGCTGAAAATTACTCGTTCAAAGAGCAAAATGAAGTACAATCCAAGCATTGGCATACAGATCAATGCACCATCCTTGTTCACATAACGTACATGCGTGACAACGAAGATGACAGTATTATCAAGCATATGCATTTCTACATCTCCGATGCTAGGCAACATGATACGCTATTTGTCCAGCATTTTTTTCTTCTTTGTGATCAGTGGCTGGGGCTGAATTTCAAGAAGCACTGGGTGTGGTCAGATGGTGCAGCCTCGTAATTCAAGGCTGCAAGGCCATGTTACTTTGTTGCTAGATATTACCAACTAACAGGTACAGAGATGACATGGAATTTTTTTGGCTCTGGCCATGGCAAGGGGGAGCATGATGGCGTTGGCGCTGTGATAAAGAGAGCCCTTACACATGAACAACTCAAGAATAATGGAGTTGTTCTTAGGCAAGCTGCAGACGTGGTTGCATTTTTGACGAGAACAATGTACAATGCTGCATGTAGCTCTTATGCACAATCCACTAAAGCAGGTCCTACTATAAACAGGAAATTTTGGCTAGTAAAAGAGACAGAAGTGGACAGGTCTAATCTATGGGGTTGTGAGAGAGTACCAGGATCTCGATCACTCCATTGCATTTCAGGCTTTTGTCGTCATGATCCTACTCAATTAAGGACCAGGCGGCTTTCTTGTTTTTGTGATGCTTGCATGAAGGGCCATTGGAGGACTTGTTCCAGCAAATCATATGTAGGCAAGTGGACACATAAGTCATTGAAACCACTCTCTGAGGTAGCAGAAGAGACTGAGGTACCAGAAGATGAAGTTGCAATGTTTGAGGGATCCCAGGATATGCTGAGTGAGTATCTCATTGAAGGTGATAACTTTGCAATCAATGCAGACGCTGGCACTACAGAAGGTGTAGAGTTCTTTCTTTTGATATGTACAAAGAGAAAATGGATGACAGATTGCATCTTAAGAGATAAGTGGAAAAGCAAATGTGATAAAAACACTTATGTTGTCACAGGGTGTAATTATCAACAACAAGAGGGGGACCCAAATCACTACACTCTACTTGATGACAGGGGAGTTACTAAAAGACATATTATTTATCTCCAAAACTACATGAAACCATTTACAATGCCATGCCCTATGAAGCAGCATGATACCTATTTAACAGGCTTATATTATGTTCTATATAGCCTTCACCATTCATTACCTCCTTACACATGTCCATTGTGCTATGTATCACATAGCACACAACCACACAGAGCACATAGCATAGAACCACACACATTTCAGATAATGAGGTTACTATTGTGAACATGTTGCACCTTGAAAAAATTTAGCCAAGATATTTGTCGGAAACGATTGGGAAGAAAACATTATCAAGAGCATCCCATTCACTTTCTTGATGAATCTCAGGTAAACATGTCTCATTCTTACAATCATCTCACTCTTATGAATAGCTACCCATTGGGTGTTATGGAGTTGTGTACATGCTACTATATGTGATATGTAGCCAAGTAATGTGTCAAGATAGTCCATTGTCTCTACCTAGGCTATTATGTGTGCTATATTGTACAAGTGTGTGTAATAATAGCCCAATGTCCCTGTCTATGCTATAAAAGGACTCTATTGTAGTAAGATAGCAACATGTGTGCTATACAGTAAAAGTGTGTGTATCACATAGCACAATGTTCCTGTCTATGATATGATGTGTGGTATGTGAAAGATCTATATTACATATTGAGAGCACTATGTGTGCCATATAGCGTAAGTGTGTGTAATAAGAGGACAATCTCCCTATCTATGCTATTATGTCATAGTATTTCTTGCAGTATGAGTGCTATATAGCATAACTATGTGTAATAATACCCCGATGGTCCTTTCTATGCTATTATGTGTGCCATGTAGCAGGACTCTATGAGAGTATGACAACATCATATCAGCAAAATAAAATTACATCATATCACCAAAATAAAATTACATCATTCAATCATTAAGTTTAGAGAACTTTGAACCGGTCAGTTTTTTGTATAGTAATCGCAAGTACATTCAGTGCACAAAATGTTGTATACATGATTCCATAACCACAATCAACCTTCCTTACATACTTCTCGTTGACTTCTATAATGGATGATGACACGAGCAGACACACTGTCCGAAGGATTTTCAAACTGGTTCATCTTTGCATAAGCATTAGGGCTAGGTGAGACTGTCCACTTGACTAACCAAGGGAACAATGTGCTAACCAGGTAAATTGGGGACTGACAAATATCTGTTGGTTCAAATGAAGTAGGACAGACACAAGTCCCGGGAGGGTTGAGCAGACACTTGTAGAGTGTGTCATCCACCACCAGTGTATTATCAGAGTTGAACTTAGGATGGTGCTTCCAAAAGTCTTTCAAACACTTGAAAAATATGGGCTTTGCGTTATCTCTACATGGAGGGATCCCAGGAACTTCATTTAGATTGAAGCTCGCCTCTCTACACCCCTCTTGACCGATAATATCGAGGAAATGTTGTTTGTTCAGCCTAGGAAAGCATGCACTCTGTTGAGAGAGAAGGAGAGAGCACAGAAGTAGAACCCCAAAGTGTGTAGAATACACACATGAGATGATGTATATATAGAGGGGACCTGGGTGCCATATATAGAGAAGCCATATATTGAGTAGCTTCACATATAAGCTCAACACCCCCGCTCAAATAAGGGTCCCTAACTGTGGATGAAAAAACCCTTGGGGGATCAAGGGAAAAACCCACAGCTCTATATACACCCATCGTTATATTATAAAAATCATTAAATATACAAATGTTTACGAGGAGCTACATCACTCCTTTTACAATGAATGTTTTATGAGGAGTTACATTACTCCTATCCTATCAAATACAATAATGAATACAAAGGTTCAATAAAGAGGTATAAAAGCTATCGATTAGCTTGTAATCAAAAGTGTCTCCGTGAATCTGCTGTGTAGCTTGTCATCAATATCGCATCACCAAACATGTCTTCATGTTGTCATCAATATGGCATCACCAAACATATCTTCATAAATCTTTTATTGTCACCAAGTTTGTCTTCATAAAATCAATTCTTTGATCAATCCTACATAGATCATAGACTCCAAAAAGAACATGTCATGAAAATTATTAGCATCGTTAATGAAATAATTACGTTCACAATGCCATAAGAGATGGTTCGCGATGCCACTCTTTTGACGACATATATACGCACGACAACATATGGTACATAAAGTATAAACGTAAAAGTAAAAAATGTGTGATTACGTGATACAAATGATATGTGTATATACCACATAAAACAACATTTATCAATGTAGTGATCAATGAATACCATCAAAGTATTAACAAAATATCATCATTATATCAATAAAAATGAATAAATGATCATGGTATCAACGAAAAGCATCATGATATCACCGAGAATAATCATTGTATCAACGAAACAACATCATGGCATCACCGAGAATAACCATGGTATCAACGAAACAACATCATGATATCACCGAGAATAACCATGGTATCAACGAAACAACATCATGGTATCACCGAGAATAACCATGGTATCAACAAAACATCATCATGGTATCAACCAAAATCACCATGGAATCAACGAAACAACATCATGGCATCACCGAGAATAACCATGGTATCAACGAAACATCATCATGGCATCATCGAGAATAACCATGGTATCAATGAAATATCATCATGGCACCACCGAGAATAACCATGGTATCAATGACATATCATCATGGTATCAACGAAAATCACCATGACCAAAGTATTAACAAAACATCATCATGGTACCATCAAAATCACTATGGTATCAATGAGAAATTATCAATAAAACGACGTAAACTATATCTCTAAAAGAATAATTATACGAGAATCAATGAATGAGTATATCATATAACAAAAGATCATGTACCAACAGTAGCTCGATAGAATTTGGACGATCATCAACGGCTCGACTGAATCGGAACGATGTGTAACTGGCTTCTGCAGCAAAGCTACGTCAGTAACAAATATATGATTGATGAAGAAAAATATAATTGAGAAGTTTTCAATTATGAGAAAAATCAAAATCAAAAAGTAAAATTTTGATTTTCAAACATATTCGCAGTCCGAAAAGATAACCCAAAATCGGTGCAGAATTTAGAGAAACTTTCTTCTGCAAAGTTATAGACCACATCGATTCCAGTCTCCCATAGCGGGTAGTTTCTTATGCAAAGTTGTAGAACACATCGATTCCGGTCTCTCACGCGGATAGTTTCTGCAAAATCGTTTTCAATAAGAAGAAAAATAAAAAACAAAAAACGGAAATTGCTTTTTATGTATGTACGCAGTCCGCGAACGATAACTCAAAATCGGTGCAGAATTTGAAAACACTTCCTTCTGCAAAGTTGTAGACCACATCGATTCCGGTCTCTCATGGGTAGTTTCTGCAAAATCGTTTTCAATTAGCAAAAAAATCAAAAACAAAAAGCGGAAGTTGCTTTTCAGGTATGTACGCAGTTCGCGAACGATAACTCAAAATCGGTACAAAATTTGAAAACACTTCCTTCTGCAAAGTTGTAGACCACATCGATTCCGGTCTGTCTCGCTAGTAGTTTCTGCAAAATCATTTCCAATTAGCAGAAAAATCAAAAAACAAAACGCGAAAGCTGTTTTTCAGGTATGTACGCAGTCCGTGAACGATAACTCAAAATCGGTGCAGAATTTGAAGAAACTTCCTTCTGCAAAGTTGTAGACCACATCGATTCCGGTTCCTCAAACGAGTAGTTTCTGCAAAATCGATTTTGATCAGGAGAAAAATCGAAAACAAAAACGTACTGCTCTGATACCATGTTGAGAGAGAAGGAGAGAGCATAGAAGTAGAACCCCAAAGTGTGTAGAATACACACATGAGATGATGTATATATAGAGGGGACCTGGGTGCCATATATAGAGAAGCCATATATTGAGTAGCTTCACATATAAGCTCAACACACTCAAAGAAAGTGCTAGATTGTCTTGGGTCATGCAGCTCCATAGTGCAACTTGTGCTCTTTGCAGCAGTGCATGCAAAAAGATTGATGCATTGGGCCTGACCACATATTCAAATTGCATCTTTTTTGTAGCATTTGGCGCAGTGACTACCTCATACCTTAATCTTGCCCAATCAGGAATACTGCTTCTTGCTATTCTTTTGTAGAAGGAGACCTTATACCTCCTTATGAGAAGCCCATTCACATCCAGTATGATGCATAAATTGTCCCTTCTCTTCTTGTCCTCAAAAGACGCAGGAGGCAGTGCAACAATATGTACTGGCATTACCACAAGACACGGCCTCTCTTGCCTCTCAAATTCATGTCCATTTTTGGCCTCTTTAACAACATTCTTTGTACCTGCCTCATCTGTATTTGTAGCAGCCGCTCGACCCATAGGGACCTCTAGACTTTTACCTTTGGTATTCCCAACAGTGGGATCTGTACAAGACTGAGTTTTATCATGTGCAATTGCCTCTTTCGTGTCCACAGCAACCATGAAATGTTCTCCCATTGCCTCTCCCGATTGAGCTGCTCTGTCATTGGGCACCTTTGCGCCTTTCCCTGCCTCATTGTTTTTCTCTAAACATGCCTTAGTTGTATTATGTGTATTTGCTTCTTTCATGTCCGTAGCAGCCACGAGAACTTCTCCCATTGCCTCTCCCGATTGAACTGCTCTGTTGTATGCCTTAGCTATGTCGACAGAAGTCGCGACATCACCGCTACCCACTGCTGAGCCTATTCGAGGTACTCTCTTAGTGAGGTCCTCCTCACCCAAGCCTCCCATATCTTCAACAACGGCATCTGTAGCCTTTGCCTCCTCTGCATCAACAATGTCATCAGCTGCATCACTTGGACAGACCACCTGGGCTTGAGCTGTGACATCACTAGCACCCACTGCCTCATGTGTTCCAGCTTCTCTTTCAATGAGGACCTCCTCACCCATGCCTCTGGTATCCTGAACAGTGGCATCTGTACCCGTAGGCACAACTGCATCAAGAAGGGCATCCATGACAGCATGAACAATACTTTCTGTTCCACCATCATTAACATTGCCATCAGCAGCAGCATCTGTGCTAGCATCAACTTCCATCGCATCCACAATGTCATTTGTGCAGGCATCAACTACCGTAGCATCAGCAATGGCATCTGTGCAGGCATCAACTGTGGTAGCATCATCAATGACATCTGTGCCAGATTCAACAGTGGCATCTGTACCCATAGCCACAACTGCATCAAGAAGGGCATCTATGACAGCATGAACAACACTTTCTGTTCCACCATCATTAACATTTCCATCAACAACAGAATCTGTGCGAGCATCAACTTCCATAGCATCCACAATGTCATTTGTGCAGGCCTCAACTAGCGTAGCATCATCAATGGCATCTGTGCAGGCATCAACTACCATAGCATCATCAATGGCATCTGTGCCAGATTCAATTGTGGTGGGGGTGGGTAATGTTCCCTTTTCAAGTTTAGCACGGTCAACATCTGTATGCACATCATCATGCACAACCTGCACATCAACTGCATTAGGCACATTTGGAACGAATTCAGCAGTACTAGTAGGTTGGCAGGGATCAACTGTATCAAAAGACTCTTTTTTTTTTCCTGTAACCCCCTTGGAAGCTGTAGCACCCCCTCTTGGATTCTTCATAGGATAAGATTGAGCTAGTGAACCTACAAACCCCTCAACTGTATCAAAAGACACTTTTTTTTTGCCTGTAACCCCCCTGGAAGCTGTAGCACCCCTTCTTGGATTCTTCACAGGATAAGACTGAGCGAGTGAACCTACAGACTCCTCATCTAAAAACCCTGAAGAGAGAGTGCGTCTCATGAAAGTTCCTCTTTTTTCAGCTTCTTGATTATCTACGACAAGAGAAAGTAGAAACATATTACTAAACATGTACAGAAAATAAAACAAATAGTTTGCAACTACTCGATGCAAAGAATTAAGAGACATGTCACTAACAAATTCCAACACTTGATTCATCAATGAGCATGGATACAATAGGGGTGCAATGGATTGCACATGCCTTCTAAAGACATCTTCTAATTGCATGAAGTTACAAAAAAAACACACTCATTGCTTTGCATTTGGTTTCTTTCTCTTCCTAAATGAATCAAGAGGTATATCCATTGTGGGACTTCCACCTAAGTTCTTGGGAGTCGATTTCTTGCGCTTTGGTGTTGGCTTCTTCCCCGTTGGAGGGGGTGTTGCTTTCACCACATCTGCAACTGCCTCATCTGATGCATCATCTCTAGTGTCCACACTTGGTGATGCTTTGGCACTCAATGGAGAACGCAACAGCCTTCTTGGAGTTAGTTGTTGCCTAGGTGATTGCAGAAGACTTTGCCATCAAGATGTCTTCAACTACTCCACGTACTGCATCCCCTACGGCAGACTCCGCTTCAAGGCCTGGCTGCATCCCGCGGGTAGACTCCGCTTCAAGGGCTGGCTGCATCCTTGGGGTAATCAAGCCATTCTTCCTTGTGGAATGCATCGTCTTGTTGGAGCAAGCATGCAATGATTGTTCTACAAAGCAAGCTATTTACAAAGTCTCACTTGGAGTATCCCAAAATACAGACATAAATACTGATTTTGGTACCTACCAGTGGCCTGCGTAGAGACTCTCTCTATTTTTTTCCTCAATGATTCTTGTATACAGGTCTCTGCTGCAATGTCTGTACCTGCAAATGATTTCATTAAATGCAAGAATTTAAACTACCAATGGAAAGTGGGCCTGCAATAGTAGTAGTAAATAATTGACACAGTGACTACCTGCACTTAATTCTTTCATCTCACTCTTCACCTTCACACCAATCATATGCTTAGCTCTAGGGGGAACAGACATGTTGCAATCTAGTGCAACACAATAGCCATAGTCCCTACATACATGCGCGAAGCATAGCATATGGTACACATGGGTGCAAGGCAGGGAGAATACATCCAAGCTTCTGGCATCGAACGGGAATCCACATCCTACACAATGGTAGAACCCATTAAGTGCCACCTCGCTAATGCTCTGCTTAAAATCCACAGGAGGAAAAGGCTTCATCAAACTGGCTCCCACGTTATGTGAAGTCCTCTCCATGGTAACACAATTTAAAGTTCTCTGATTCCTGTGCTATGTTGGTCTCTACTTCTGCAAGTAGTGCCTGTGAAACAAAGAAGACAACACATCTAATTTAAGTCTCAATAACCCAACAAAAGAAAATTGCTGAAAAGAATATGCAGCGTGAATCTTATCCCTTATTTGGAATACCACATATAAGACAAGCACTTACTCTATATGCTATAAACACAAGCTTGATGTGGTATATGATATGCACTATGCTATATAGCACATAGCACAGTCCAAGTATAATGTGCTATAAGTGCTACATAGAGTATGCACTGTAGATCATAGTAGAGAGACTTTTTAAAATACCAGATATAGCCCAAACATTTTCTCTATATGCTATATAGCGCAAGCTTGTTGGGTGTATGATATGCAGTGGGCTATATGAGACATAGCACATAGCATATAGCACAAATATTGTGCTATGTAGCACATATCACAATTAGAGATGTGCTATGTAGCACATAGCAAAAATAGAGATTGTGCTATATAGCACAATTCACTATTCCACACACTCTAGGGATATATTGTGAACATATAACACACAAAATGTGCTATTTAGCACATATCACATAAAAATATTGTGCTATGTAGCACATATCAATATTTAACACACACTTCAAGGCTTCACTGTGAGCATATAGCATACAGGTATGCTATATAGCACATATTACACATGTCCATTGTGCTATGTATCACATAGAACATAACCACACAAAGCACATAGCATAGAATCACACACATTCCAAATAGATGAGGGTACTATTGTGAACACGCTGCACCTAGATTGAACTATAAAGCACATAGCACATAACCACACATAGCATATAACCACCCACTCCATGAAGATGATGGCTATGTTGTGACCATATAGCACATAGCACATAGCATATAACCACCCACTCCATGAAGATGATGACTATGTTGTGGCCATATAGCACATATTTTGTGCTATATAGCACATAGCAAAAATAGAATATGCTCATACAGTACATAACCATACAATCCATAACACTCTAACCACATAACCACATGGAAGTGAACCACATACTCCAAAACAAAGTGAAGCACATGTAGGAGGGTATGCACCTTTGCTTGGCCACATTGGCTTCTAGGTCAGCAACGTTCTCTCTAGTAGTACTCGAGAACTGTCCAATCAAATCAATCACGTGTTGTTGAGCTACAGGGTCTTGCACGCAATCAATCTCCGTTTGCAACTTTATGGCCAAAGTGTTTGAGCTTTGAGCACCCTCAGCCCTATGCAATTCTCTGACTTGATCCTCTACCTGCTTCTTTGCACCCTCAAGTCTTGACTTATAGTCTTGCAATATGCCCTCTGCAATATTCTTCATTTCTGCAAGTGCCCTGCTATCCTCCTCTGCCAATTGTCCTCTTGTAGGCACGCTTGACAATGGTACAGACGTACCTTCTGTTTTCAATGATGATCTGGTAGAGGTAGCAGTGGTTTTGGAACCTCTCCCTCTACCACTCATCTACTCTTCCCACCTCTTGATCTTGTTTTGCAAGTTGTATCTTTCTTCTGAGGCTCGCATTGCCCCCTCTACAAAGATAGCCCAAGAAATTTGATGTTTGCCAGATTCACTGCAGTTTTCCAATGCAAAAGGCCTTTGCAAATTGAGTCCCTACTTCATACATGAAGGGACCCTCCTAGTAGACATCCCAGTGTCTCCACACAAGATTTTGTAAGAACTCCGACCGAGCATGGTATGCCTTCACTTTCTTCTGGCTACCCGAAAGAGGCTTTGGGCATATAAAGACAGCTTCCCATTCCTCCTCAGAGATGTCATTGTTTCTTGTCAAGCTACACGGATCAACTCCCTCCAATGGCAATCCACGCTCCATATGAAATTCCTCAGCAAGAAGACAAAACTTCGTATGCAGAGGTGGTTCAATGTTCCAAACTAGACTGCTGCTTGCTTGAATCGGATGCTTTGAGGAAGGTGCCATGATGCAGTCTTAAGTAATATACCTGCACATCATCCAATGAACTCATGAGACGTGGTGTGCCCTCGCTTATCATCCCTGCTAAAAAGAAACAAGAACTTCATGGGCCTGCTCTTGTAAGCAGGGCATTCAAGCTGATGTGCTATGGGATTTGCCCCAAGATTTCATGCAGCTTGTGGACTAGCAAATTACCTTGGGAGCTCGCCTCTTGTTGCAAATGAGCAAGGTGTGGCACTCATGCAGCTCCAAATGCAGCTTAATGTAGCTAAATGATCCCAGGTGGGGCGCGCGTGCTCAAGAAGTAGAGAGTGTACATGTTCAATGGGAGAGACATACCTCGAAGAGAAGAGGGAGGTTACTGCCATCGTCCTTGAAGCAGCCAAGCTTGCACAGTAGAAGCTCTAAGCACAGTAGACCTTGAGCATGCGAGAGAGAGAGAGAGAGAGAGAGAGGCGGGGGGATCGGGGGGCACGGTGTTTGAAACTTCCAACTACTCATGAAACAAAGTGGGTGTGTGAAGGCTGAATTTTTTAGTAAAACATTTTTTAGAATATAAATTTGGACGTTTGAAATATGGCACCAGTGACCACACCCCCAATGTCATTCTATGCTATTTAATTATATCACATATATAGCTTTCCACCTATTCATGCTTTCATCCGTATGCGATTACGTAGAACTAGCATCTACCACCTTGCCATTCTAACCAAGGCTTAAAGGTGGGTGCAATGTGTATGTGATACGTAGAACTAACATCTACCACCTTGCCACTCTAACCAAGGCTTAAAGGTGGGTGCAATTTAGTTCCACTACATAGCCATTCTAACCAACTTTTGCGAGGTGGATGCAATGGTTGGTTTCCCTTATGTCCACCATCTATCAATTTTAAATAGTAGACCATAGATCCATCACCTGGCAATTCTAACCAAGTATTGGTAGGTGGGTGTAGACCGTAGATGAACCACTTGGCCATTCTAACAATGTATTTAAGTTATGTGCATTCAACACTTGGCCATCATAACACTTGTTATTTTACACAATATTTGTGGGATGAGTAGATCCTAGATCCACCACTTGGCCATTTAGAATAAGAATTGGGTAGTCGGTGCATCAAAGATCCACCACTTGCCGTTAAAAAAAAGGCTTGAAATGTGAATCCAATTGTTGGTGTCTCCTAGATCCACCACTTTGGAATCTCAAGTAAAATGTGTGAAATAGGTAGACCTTAGATTGCCCACTGGGCCATTCTAACCAACTCCTAGAGGGTGAATGCACAACTGGCCATTCAAGCCAAGTTTTGCAAGGTGGGTGCAATGGTTGGTGACTTCTAAATCCTGCAATTTATAACTTTCAACAAAGTGTGTAAGAAAGGTAGAGCCTAGATCCTTAGCCATTCTAGCCTATTCTTGAAGGTGGGTTCATCCAAGATCCACCACATGGCCATTCTTACCAAATTTTTGAAGGTGGATGCAATCGTTGGTTTCTCCTACATCCACCAACCTTGTATTTTTCAAAGTGAGTGCATCCAAGATCTACCACCGGGCCATTATAACCAGGTTTTCCAAGGTGGATGCAATAGTTGGTGTCTTCTACATCCACCAACTTCTTATTTTAAACAACGTGTGTGCGATACGTAAAACATAGATCCACCACCTATCCATTCTAACGAAGGCTTGAAGGTGGCTGCAATTTAGATCCACCACTTAGCCATTCTAACCAACTTTTGCAAGGTTGATGCAATGGTTGGTTTCCCCTACGTCCACCATCTATCAATTTGAAATACTGTTTATATGAAAGAAAGACCATAGATCCACCATTAGCCATTCTAAACAAGTATTGGTAGGTGGGTGTAGACCGTAGATCCACCACTTGGCCATTCTAACCATGTCTTAAAGTTAGGTGCATACAACACTTGGCCATAATAACACTTGTAATTTTACACAATGTTTGTGGGATGAGTAGATCCTAGATCCACCACTTGGCCATTTAGAATAAGAATTGGGAAGTAGGTGCATCAAAGATCCACCACTTGGCCACTATAACAAAGGCTTAAAACGTGGATCCAATTGTTGGTGTTTCCTATATCAACCACTTCACAATCTCAACTAAAGTGTGTGAAATAGGTAGACCTTAAATTCTCCATTGGGCCACTCTAACCAACTCCTAGAGGGTGAATGCATCCAAGATCGAATAGTTGACCATTCAAGCCAAATTTTGGAAGGTGGGTGCAATGGTTGTTGTCTTGTAAATTCTCCAATTTACAACTATCAACAAAGTGTAAAAGAAATGTAGACCTTAGATCCTTAGCCATTCTAGCCAATTCCTGAAGGTGGTTGCATCCAAAATCCACCACTTCGCCATTCTAATCTGATTTTCAGGGTGGATACAATGGTTGGTGTCTCCTACATCCACCAACTTTTATTTTTCAAAGTGAGTGCATCCAAGATTCAATACTTGTCCATTATAACCAGATATTTCAAGGTGGATGCTATGGTTGGTGTCTTCTACATCCAGTAACTTGTTATTTTAAACAACGTGTGTACGATACGTAGATCTTAGATCCAGCATCTGGCCATTATAAGTTAATTTCTAACCAAGGCTTGAACATGGATGCAATTTAGATCCACCACTTGGCCATTCTCACCAAATTTTGTAAGATGGATGCAAAGTGTTGGTTTCCCCTACGTCCACCATCTATCAATTTTTAACAGTGTCTATAGGAAACATAGACCATAGACCCACCATTTGGCCATTCTAACCAAGTATTGGTAGGTGGGTGTAGACCGTAGATGCACCACATGGACATTCTAACATGTCCTAAAGTTAGGTGCATTCAACACTTGGTCATCATAACACTTCTAGTTTTACACAATGTTTATGGGATGCACCACATGGCCATTCTAACCATGTCCTAAAGCTAGGTGCATTCAACACTTGGTCATTTAGACTAAGAATTGGGAAGTAGGTGCATCACAGATCCACCATTTGGACACAATAAAAAAGGGTTGAAATGTGGATCCAATCGGTGGTGTCTCATAAATCCACCACTTTGCAATCTCAAATAAAGTGTGTGAAATAGGTAGACCTTAGATTCCCCAGTGGGCCATTCAAACCAACTCCTAGAGGGTGAACGCATACAAGATCCAAGAGTTGGCCATTCAAGCCAATTTTTGAAAGGTGGATGCAATGGTTCGTCTCTTGTAAATCCTCCAATTTACAAATTTCAGCAAAGTGTGTAAGAAAGGTAGACCTTAGATCCTTCTCCATTATAGCCAATTCTTGAAGGTGGGTGCATTCAAGATCCACCACTTGGCCATTCTAGACATATGTTTCAAGGAGGATGCAATTATTGGTTTCTCCTACATCTAGCAACTTTCTAGTTTTCAAAGTGACTGTATCCAAGATTCATCACTTGGCCATTGTAACCAGATTTTTCAATGTCAACAAAATGATAAGTTTCTCCTACATCCACCAACTTTTTAATTTTCAAGGTGAGTGCATTCAAGATCCACCACTTGGCCATTCTAAATAGATTTACCAAGTTGTATGAAATGGTTGGTGTCTCCTATAGCCACCAACCTTCTATTTTTCAAAGTGAGTGCATCCAAGATCCACCACTTGGCCATTCTAACTAGATTTTTCAAGGTGGATGCAATGGCTGGTGTCTTCTAGATACATCAACTTCTTATTTTGAACAACGTGTGTGCAATACGTAGAACATATTCCACCACCTGGCCATTCTAACCAAGGCTTGAAGGTGGTTGCAATTTAGATCCACCACATGACCATTCTAACCAACTTTTGCACGGTGGATGCAATGGTTGTTTTCCCCTATGTCCACAATCTATCGATTTTAAATAATGTTGATAGGAAAGATAGACCATAGCTCCATCACTTGGCAATTCTAATCAAGTATTGGTAGGTCGGTGTAGACCGTAGATCCACCACTTTGCCACTCTCACCATGTCTTAAAGTTAGGTGCATTCAACACTTGTCCATCATAACACTTGTAATTTTACACAATGTTTGTGGGATGAGTAGATCCTAGATCCACCACCTAACCATTTAGACTAATTGGGAAGTAGGTGCATCAAAGATCCACCACTTGGACACTATAACAAAGGCTTGAAACGTTGGTGCAGCCAAACATTGTCGACCATGGAGAAATCTGAAGCAAGTACATGGAAGATACCAATTGGGTGGTACAATGATTGGCCAGCTGTTTGATGCTAGATATGGCAAGCATTGCCAAAATGTGTATGCTAATTGTGGTTGTTAGAAGGTCAGGGAAAATTTTAGCACTATCGATTGGGCGAGTTTAGAAGGCTCGAAGTGTCGTACTTTTTGGTGTTTCATACCGCTTCGAATTTGGGTCTATTAGGAAAGGCTATACCATGGAGAAACCGTCTATTGTAGATGGATGGCCTTGTCTTTGCTCAAGTTTTATGTGGATTGCACTCGAGCTGGACATCTACACAAGGGGATTCAAAAGATTCAAAGCAGGCATGTGAAGGAGCACCAAGGGAGGATTTTTTAAAGGCGCAATGAATATATATATATATATATATAGTTTCATCAAGCTAGCTTTAAGCTCCCCATGCTCATTGTTTAATAAATACCATTTTCTCTCTCGCTCTCATATCCGTCTATGTGTGTGTTATGTATCCAAGTGGTTTTGGGTGATGAAGTGGAATGCAAAGGGTGTAAGGCTTGGATGTTTGAAGTGTGTGGGGACTCCCTATATGGCTGTGTAAATGCCTTGAGGGTAAAAAGTTGGGATCAAGCTTGAGTCTGCTAATGATCTTGGGGTGTCTGCAGCATTACTTAAATGTGAATATATAGTACTTTGAGGGGTCAAAGGTCGAGATGATTGATTGCATGCTTTATGATTGGGTGAATATACCTCGGGTTGGTTGGGTAGTCGTTGCTAGATTGTGAGTCAAGGTGTGTGTTTACTAGAGGATAGGGGTGTTGTGAGATCACTGTGAGCTATAGAGAGGCTATCTGTGCTGGTGGTTTTTCAACTTCCCCAAGATGGAAAGGGGGAAACGAGAAAACCACCAGCACACTCAGTGAATGCCTCTCTATAGCCTAGTGATTTCACAGCACCCCTATACCCTATTAATCACACATCTCGACACACAATCTGGAAACAACTATTGCCTCTGCCCGTACCCAACCAACACCAGCTATATACATCTTGTCGCAAACCATACCATAATGGCTTCAGTCTATGACCTTTTAGAGCACCTTCACCCACAAATACACAACTCAATCTCCAACAAAACACATAGCCTTGCACAATTCCTGGTAGGCATCCACTTTACTATAAACCCGATATCTACTTTGCACTCCCTATTTCCACTTTGAAAATGCTCAAACACTCCATACACCACAAAACACGAGAGCGAGAGACAAAATAGACATGGATTTAGAGCAAAGCTGACATAGCCTATATCAAGGTAGAATTTTTTTTAAAACTTTGCACAATGATGAGATTTCATAGAAACGCCTTTCTTTTTGCCTCATGATCGAGTTGATATTTCCATGCCTTGGGGTCGACCAAGAAAGAAAAATTTCAAGCTTGCTTTTTTTTTTGTAGCTTGGCAAATCCATGTGACCATCCACTTTCAAATCAGTGCTCCTGAGACCTTAGCTGCTCACCAAGCCCCTGCTCTGTTGACACCTCAGTTTAGTCCTGTGTGGCATGAGCAACAAGGCTCCTTCTCTCCACGACCTCTTGATCTCGGCCCTCCATTACATGTAGCTCTTGGCCCCCTCAGTAGCTGATCACGGCCCTTTCTTCCCCTTTAGCTCCCCCTACTCTCGAAGCTGCTCCTCTTGTAGTGATCTGCAGCTAGCTTGTGTAACATCCCTTCAGTTGGCGCACCTACTCCGGCTAAAAACAATCCGTCCCTATCACCTGTAGCTCTCCTCCTCCCATATGTCACTGGCCCCAGGAACCCCTCGTACCACATGTAATGCCCTCGGTTTTCCTCCTACTCCCATCACTTGATAGGAAGGACTGAGTAGTAGTCCTTTTAATATCATCCCTCCCATGCATAGGATGATATTAAAAGGACTACTGCTCAGCTTCCTATGCTCAGCCGATCTCACACCACATGATGCCCGTAAAAAAAACTCCTCTCGTACTGACCACGGTGGTTGGCCAACAATCGGCTATAGTTCTTTGCACACTAGATCTCTGACCAAAAGGTCCACACCGAGAGTGATATTACAATATTACTGATATGTCACCCACTTTGAGATTTGCCAAATAATGAACTTCAACCTCGCAAAAACTATGAACTCGCCCAGCTTTAGCACCATGACACCACCACTTGATGATACCCACTCAACCTTTTTGACAAAGCTTCTGAATTACGTCTGACCAATTAAGAGCCACATCTGGCATACACATCCCAATCACATTTTCCACAATCTACTTCTAGCACGTGTTCAAGCATTCCCCCATCATGCTACTGATTTCCACACACATGCTATTGGCTTCTCCCTCGGTCGACCAAATCTGGCTGCACCAACGTGGATCCAATTGTTGGTGTCTCCTACATCCACCACTTTGCCATCTCAAATAAAGAGTGTCAAATAGGTAGATCTTAGATTCCTAGTGGGCCATTCTAACCAACTCCTAGAGGGTGAATGTATCCAAGATCCAGGAGTTGGCCATTCAAGACAAATTTTGGAAGATAGGAGCAATGGTTCGTGTCTTATAAATCCTCCAATTTATAACTTTCAACAAAGTGTGTAAGAAAGGTAGACCTTAGGTCCTTAGCCATTCTAGCCAATGCCTGAAGGTGGGTGCATTCAAGATCTACCACTTGGCCATTCTAGCCATATTTTTCAAGGTGGATGCAATGGTTGGTTTCTTCTACATCGAGCAACTTCCTATTTCTTGAAGTGAGTGCATCCACGATCCACCACTTGGCCATTTTAACCAGATTTTTTAAGGTCAATGAAATTGTTGGTTTCTCCTACATCCACCAACTTCCAATTTTTCAAGGTGAGTGCACCACTTGGCCATTCTAACCAAATGTTTCAAGGATGATGCAACGGTTGGTGTCTCCTACATCCACCAACTTTTTATTTTAAACAATGTGTGTGCGATACAAAGAACTAACATCTACCACCTCGCCATTCTAACCAAGGCTTGAAGGTGGGTGCAATGGTTGGTTTCTCCTACGTCCACAATCTTTCAATTTGAAATAGTATTTATAGGAAATATAGACCATAGATCCACCACTTGACCATTCTAGCCAAGTATTAGTAGGTGGATGTACATCGTAGATCCACTACTTGGCCATGCTGACCATGTCTTAAAGTTAGGTGCATTCACTTGTAATTTTACACAATGTTTGGGGGATGAGTAGATCCTAGATCCACCACTTGGCCATTTGAACTAAGAATTGGGAAGTAGGTGCATCAACGATCCACCGCTGCATCATTATAACAAAGGCTTGAAACGTGCATCCAATTGTTGGTGTCTCCTAGATCCACCACCTTGCAATCTCAGATAAAGTGTGTTAAATAGGCAGACCATAGATTCCCCAGTGGGCCAATGCATCCAAGATACAACAGTTGGCCATTCAAGCCAAGTTTTGGAAGGTGGATGCAATTGTTAGTGTCTTCTAAATCCTTCAATTTACAACTTTCAACAAAGTGTTTAAGAAAGGTAGACCCTACATCCTTGCCATTTTAGCCAATTTTTGAAGGTGGGTGCATCCAAGAGCCACCACATGGCCATTCTAACCAGATTTTTCAAGGTCAATGCAATGGTTGGTTTCTCCTACATCCACAAACTTCCTATTTTTCAAAATGAGTGCATTCAAGATCCACCACTTGGCCATTCTAACAAGATTTTTCAAGGTGGTTGCAATGGTTGATGTCTCTTACATCCATAAACTTCTTACTTTAAACAACGTGTGTGCGATATGCAGAACTTAGATCCACCACCTGGCCATTCCAACCAAGGCTTGAAGGTGGGTGAAACTTAGTTCCACCACTTGGCCATTCTAACAACCTTTTGCAAGGTGGATGTAATGGTTGGTTTTCCCTACGTCCACCATCCATCAATTTTAAGTAGTGTTTATAGGAAAGATAGACCATAGATCCACCACTTGGCCTTTCCAACCAAGTATTGGTAGGTGGGTATACACCGTAGATCCACCACCTGGAGATTCTAACCATGTCTTAAAGTTGGCTGTATTTAACACTTGGCCATCATAACACTTGTAATATTACACAATGTTTATGGGATGAGTAGATCCTAGATCCACCAGTTGACCATTTAGATTAAGAATTGGGAAGTAGGTGCATCATAGATCCACCACTTGGCCACTATAAGGAAGGATTGAAACGTGGATCCAATTGTTGGTGTCTCCTAAATCCACCACTTTGCAATCTCGAATAAAGGTTTTGAAATAGGTAGACCTTCGCTTCCCTTGTGGGCCATGCTAACCAGCTTCTAGAGGGTGAATGCATCCAAGATCCAACAGTTGGACATTCAACCGAGGTTTTGGAATGTGGGTGCAATCATGTTGTTGTCTTGTAAATTCCTCAATTTACAACTTTCAACAAAGTGTGTAATAAAGGTAGACCTTAGATTCATTAGGAAAACTTTGGACTCTCCAAGGGCCCTTTTAAGTAGAGGTAGATTAAAAACTGACCAATGAGGAGAGGCTTGGGATATCACCTAGGGCCTAGAGACATGTAGGTGTGTCATGGCTTGTCCCCTCTCTGTGGTGGTTTGTTGAGGTCAAACCCACCAATTTCAGGGCTAGGATGGTTTCTTTTATGCACAAAAGAGGTTTTATTTGACCATCTGGTAGGCCCGCATTGGTCATCACTTTTCAAACAAAACATGAGCCAAAAGTGTGAAAGCATTGGGACGTTAAAGTTTAAAGGAGGGAAGAGAGAGGAGTTTTCAAAATAAGCCTTTATGAATAAAATCCACACGAATATCTCTTTCCAAATTTTATCGAGCCAGCTCAATTTGGCCACATGTTATAAGCCAATTGGCAAGACAATTTATCATGCACAGATGGCACCAGAAACTTGGGTCGTTGGCTGGCAAGTCCGCGAGCAGCATTCACTACAGGACAGTTTTGCGCCGGCTCCAGCTCTTTCTTGGCTCCAGAATTCACTGCAGGACAGATTCGCGCCGGCTCCAGCTCTTTATGGGTCCAATGGGCGCTGGCCAAATGGCGAACTGCCCCACCATGACGCTCCCACAACCACGCTCCATAGTTAAAGCGCCGCTTGTTCGCCGACTCGGTTTGTCACAAATTGGTTTTTTCAAAAATTACAATCAAGATATACAATTCAAAGGCTTTTCCTAAAGTCCTTTTACATTGATATTTGCACAAAAAAAAATTCACTTTGACCAATGGCATGCCTCTTATTGGTTTTCCTAAAATGCTCATAATTTTGAGGACGTTTTCTTTAGAATTGCAAAAGACAAAACTCTATGTTTGAGTTTTCAAAAGTTTTAAGTCAAGTTTGGCTAGTCAAAGTTCATGCAATTATGAGATCCCAAAACCACCATAGAGCCTACTAGTGGGTTAGGATGTCTCCTAAAGTACCAGCAACTTAGGATTTAATCCCTTGAAATTAGGGATTCTTACAAGGCCCATGGGGAGTCCGAAATTTTCCTAATGTATTAGTCATTCTAGCCAAATGTTGAAGGTGGTTGCATCCAAGATCCACCACATGGCCATTCTAACAGATTTTTCAAGGTGGATGCAATGGTTGGTGTCTCCTACATCCACCAACTTGTTATTTTAAACACCGTTTGTACGATACACGGAACATAGATCCACCATCTGGCCATTCTAACCAAGGCTTGAAGGTGGATGCAATTTAGATCCACCACTTGACCATTCTCACCAACTTTTTCAAGGTGAATGCAGTGGTTGGTTCCGCTAAGTCCACCATCTATCAATTTTAAATAGTGTTTATAGGAAAGAAAGACCATAGATCCACCCCTTGGCCATTCTAGCAAAGTATTGCTAGGGGGCTGTAGAGCGTATATCCACCACTTGGCCATTCTAACCATGTCCTGAAGTTAGGTACATTCAACACTTGGCCATCATAACACTTCTTATTTTAGATAATTTGTATGGGATGAGTAGATCCTACATCCACCACCTGGCCATTAGACTCAGAATTGGGATGGAGGTGCATCATAGATCCACCACTTGGACACTATAACAAAGGCTTGAAATGTGGATCCAATTGTTGGTGTCTCCTACATCCACACTTTGCAATCTCAAATAAAGGGTTTGAAATAGGTAGACCTTAGATTCCCTAGTGGGCCATTCTAACCAACTCCTAGAGGGTCAACCATCCAAGATCCAAGAGTTGGCCGTTCAAGCCAATTTTTGGAAGGTGGGTGCAATAATTGGTGTCTTCTAAATCCTCCAATTTACAACATTTAACAAAGTGTATAAGAAAGTTAGAGCTTAGATCCTTACCCATTGTAGACAATTCTTGAAGGTGAAGGCATCAAAGATCCACCACTTAGCCATTCTAACCAGATTCTTTCAAAGTGAACGCAATGGTTGGTTTCTCTTACATCCACCAACCTTCTATTTTTCAAAGTGATATCCAAATTTTTCAAGGTGGATGCAATGGGTGGTGTCTTCCACATCCACCAACTTCTTATTTTACACTACGTGTGTACAATATGTAGAACCTAAGTCCACCACATTGCCATTCTAACCAAGGCTTGAAGGTGGATACAATTTGGATCCACCACATGGCCATTCTAACCAACTTTTGCAAGGTGGATGCAATGTTTGGTTTTACCTATGTCCACCATCTATCAATTTTAAATAGTGTTTATAGGAAATATAGACCATAGCTCCATCACTTGGCAATTCTAACCAAGGATTGCTCGGTCGGTGTAGACCGTAGATCCACCACTTTGCCACTCTCACCATGTCTTGAAGTTAGGTTCATTCAACACTTGGCCATCATAACACTTGTAATTTTACACAATGTTTGTGGGATGATTAGATCATAGATCCACCACTTGGCCATTTAGACTAACAATTCGGAAGTAGGTGCATCAAAAACCCACCACTTGGCCATTATAGTTAAGGCTTGAAACGTGGATCCAATTGATGGTGGTCTCCTACATCCACCACTTTGCAATGTCAAATAAAGGGTGTGAACCAGGTAGTCCCTAGATTCCCCAGTGGTCCATTCTAACAACTCCTAGTGGGTGAATGCATCCAAGATCAAACAGTTGGTCATTCAAGCCAATTTTTGGAAGGTGGGTGTAATGGTTCGTGTCTTGTAAATCCTGCAATTTACAATTTCTAGCAAAGTGTGTAAGAAAGGTAGAACTTAGATCCTTAGCCATTCTAGCCAATTCTATAAGGTGGGTGTATTCAAGATCTACCACTTGGCCATTCTAAACATATTTTTTAAGGTGGATGCAATGGTTGGTTTCTCCTACATCTTGCAACTTCCTATTTTACAAAGTGAGTACATCCAAGATCCACCACTTGGCCATTTTAACCAGATTTTTCAAGGTCGATGAAATGGTTGCTTTCTCCTACATCCACCAGATTCCTATTTTTCAAGGTGAGTGCATCCTATATCCACTAATGGCCATTCTAACCAGATTTTTCAAGGTGGATGCAATGATTGGTGTTTCCTACATCCACTAACCTTATATTTTCCAAAGTCAGCGCATGCAAGATCCACCACTTGGCCATTCTACCCATATTTTTCAAGGTGGATCCAATGGTTGGAATTTAGTGACGCTCGATGGTTTCAAGATAGACCGATGATGTCAGGTTCCTCTAGTCTGATGATGGGGATTCTCTCTTTTTGCCTCAACCAAAAGAGTATCTCTCGCTGCTCTTTCTCTAGTAGCTTCTTTTTGTTTCCAATGCGGGCTTTAGTTTCTTCACCCTAGCAAGCGTGTGTGGGTGTGAGCACACACGCTTGCTAGGGTGAACACACCCTTGTTCAATTTTGTTAAAAAACAAATTAAATGGCCATGCTTTGCATGTTGTAGGGCAAAGGCTACAAGCTCTTGTAGAGCACACAGTCAACTTTGGAGTCTACTCGTTGCCCCAATGTCAACATTGGTTGACATGACTCTACTCATTGTCCTAAACCGTAGCACTATACACACGCCACTCTGGTCACTGCCTTTGATCTGCTGGGATCCCTATTTATGTGACTGTGTGGATGTGTGTGTACAAAGCACACATAACTTGCATGTCCTGATTCTTACACACAAGATTTATGGCCCACAACACTAACCAAATACAATGTGTTTTCTTGAAGAGCCTCACACTGCTTAGTCACACCAATTTTTAGACCTGCAATTTTTCCAAGGCCTCGATTCTAGCTTCAATAATTTTCTTCTATCAATTGTCTTTCCCTCAATTGATTTTAATCTTTCGGCTCAAGCTCACAAGCTTCTCATTGTTTGCTCATGTCCATCTGAATTTCTACTTCCACATTGTTGGCTCCCTGACTCTGATTCTCTGCAAATCTCAAGGTTCTTCTCAATATTCCATTGCTCCAAGAGGAGTTTCACACAAGTGGGTGCGAGGAGGAACCAAGACTTGGGATCAGGACACCCAAGCTTTGATACCAGTTGTGGGGGTGTGGTAGCTCATGCATGTGCGTGTAGGAAGGGGGAAGGACAAGATAAGAAGAGAGAAATTTTGGGAGAGACATACAACATAGAAACAATCATAGTCTGTGTGTCTCTTTATTTATTTATATAAGAGAAGAATACATTGTTAGCGAGTTAGTAAGTGTAGGGAATGTTCGGGAGGCTGGCAATAGGACCTTTTCACAATAGCAATTGCAATAGTCTCACCATCTTTCTCAACATAACAATTGGTATGATCAAAAAGTACAAACAGAGAAAGATCAATGAGTCTTCTAATTGAGAAAATATTATGTTGAAGATTTAGAACATGTAAAACCCCTTGTAAAGCTTGAGTTGAAATAGATAATGTACCAAGATATAAATATTCAATACTCTTTACTTGACAAGTTGTGTCATCAGCAAGATAAACAATACACTTAATAGGTACAGAATGATAGTTATGTAGCCACTTAAACAGATCTATATGTTATATTTCCTATAGCACCAGAATAGATACTGAAAAGAAAAACATCAGGTTGGTGCAACCAAAGTTCGTCCAAGCTAGAACGTGTGTAATGACAAGCTAAGGTTGTAGCCAAGTGCAGTACAGGAGGCTAGAGTAAGTATGAAGTCCTTGGGCATGACTAGTGGCAGCAGGAAAGTATGTTTAAAGCTAATTTTTAGGCCAAGAAAGCTCCAAAGTGTCTCAACTGGGATGAAAAGTAAAGGTGCCTGAAGTGCGGAGTCAGTGCTCTAGAATGTGAGGCTGTAGGTGCTCTAGAAGACGGTCTAGAAAACTCGTCAAACAGAGCCATGATGAGCAAGATACTGAAGTTTGAAGTTAGAAGGTTTAGCCAATCCCAACGGATAGGAAGCTGGGGAAAGGTGGACCAAGTGGATATTAGTGTATGTATGTGTAGTGCTCAAGTTATGGAGCATGTCTGTCTTCTCAAGTTGCAGATTAGAGCTCTGGATAACAAGTTATGGCTAGTTGAAGTTTTTCCCATGGCCCAGTTCGTGCCCACTTGACCGCATGGGAAGTTATGCCATGTGGCATTTTTGGGCCTCGACAGAGTTTCAAAGGGTGCTATGTGTTGGAGCTATATATGGCTCACTCTACTGAACTTGGTCTCACCTATATATTTGTATCTTGTCCTCAATATGAATCAGTCTTTGGGAGCGTATATGGTGTGTCTCTTGTCTCGTCTCTCTCTCTCTTTCTCTCTACATCTCAACATGGTATCAGAGCGGTAACGATCACGTGCCGATTCAATTTATGGTGACAACAGTATGTGTATGCGATTCACATGTAAGATTCAAAATTGTTACAAATTTTATTTTTGAGCGTTGATTCTTGTTAACTGTGGTTGTTTTGTGTTAAGAAGAATATGATTAGTGTTTTATGTGGCGTTTATTTATAATCAATCTAATCGTTGATTACGTTTTCTTGTTAATGACACCCTGAACTTCATCTCAATTTTTCTTGCTGTTCATCTCAAAATTTGCTGTTCTTATGATAACATTGTTACTATTCTCTCTAATAAAGATGGTCTTGATTTCGACCAAGCTTGCATGTCTTTAATTGAATACTCTCAACGTCAAGAACGTCGGAATGCTGGTCACGATACATCTATGATTTCACAAGAGGAGACTGAGTCACAACAGATGGAACGTGCTTTTTATGCTCGAAGGCGTCCATTTCAACGAGGAAACCGCAGAGGTGGCCGTCGCGGTAATATTTTCTCTCGTCTCAAATTTCCTAATAAGCAATGTTCTTACTGCAATAGAAATGGCCATACCGAAGATGATTGTTGGGCACGTCAATATGATGAAGAACACAATATTACCACAAAACAACCACGTTTATCTAGAGACTCTTCTTCTTCTTCTTGTGAATATTGTGGACGATCTGATCATCCCACTCATATGTGCTATAAGCGTCGATTCGACACAGATTGGAATAGAGCATATGCTACTGAACATCGAAACAACATTGTACCAGAAACAAGCTGCGTCCTATGTTCAGTTGCTCCAGACAGAATACTTCATGTACGGGATGGATCACTTTTTATTGTCGATTCTGGTGCTACAGGAAATATGACATATCAGTCTAAGTGGCTCCATAACTATCATCCACTGCCAGTTCAACGTGTTGTTTATCTTGCTGATGATACTACTTGTCAAGTAAAGGGTATTGGAGACTTATATCTTGGTACCTTATCTTCTTCCACTCGAATTTTGCGAGGAGTATTACATGTACCAGATCTTCAACGTAATCTTCTTTCAGTTGCTAGACTTGTTGATCTTGGTCTGTTTGTTGGATTTGATTATACCAAATGCCGAATTGAGAAAGATGGACAGACTATAGCCACTGCTCCTCGAAACGGTAATTTATTTGAACTCTCTCTCAACGATGCTGTAGCAAATATTGTCACTGCTCCAGGTGATCATGATTGCAAAGTATGGCATCACCATTTTGTTCATGTTGATTTCTCAAAACTCCTTGATCTTCAACGTCGTGATCTTGTTCATGGCATGGATCTTAAAGCCCATCCCCATATGGGAATTTGTGAATTTTGTGCTCTTGGGAAACACAATCGTAAACCCTTTCCTCTTTCAAATACAACTCATTCTCATGACATCTTGGATCTTGTTCATACTGATATATGTGGACCTCTACCTTCTTCGAGATCACAATATCGCTACTTCATTACTTTCATTGATGATTTCTCAAGGTATACGACTGTATTTCTACTTAGACAAAAATCTGAAGCCTTATCTGTTTTCAAACAATTCCACAAGGCTGCAGAACTTCAAACTGGTCGTCGCCTTAAGAAGCTTCGTAGTGACAATGGAGGCGAATATGTTTCTCGAGAGTTTGTGAGTTACTGTGCTGACAGTGGAATTCATCATGAACACACTATTCCATATTCGCCTCAACAGAATGGTGTTGCTGAACGAAAGAATCGCACTATTCTCAATGCTGTAAGATGTATGCTGATTCATTCTGGCTTATCTCGTGTTTTCTGAACTGAAGCTACTTTGACAGCAACATTTATTCAGAATCATCTTCCTACTACTGCACCCTCTGGTAAGATACCCATCACAGCATGGACAGGTGACATTCCTTCTGTATCTCATTTTCGAACCTTTGGATGTATTGCTTATATTCATGTTCCCAAAGAAACACGAACAAAGCTTGATGCTCTTGGTCTTAAAGTTATTTTTATTGGATATTTTGACACTTCCAAAGGCTACAAATTCTATGACCCTTCCTCCAAGAAAGTAATTGTGAATCGTGATGCTACTTTTAACGAACAGCTTATGGGAGGCTCATGGTCCATGGATGATTCTGATGATACTAAATCATTGCTTCAGGCTTTTCCATTTCTTTCAGAAGATGAAACTCTTCTTATAGAGCAACTTTCCTCCTCACAACCATCCATTCCAAATGTTTCCAATGATGATATTGATATTTTTGTTGATCTGCCTATTGATTTTGAACATGGCTCATGTCATGTTTATGATGACGATATTGCTGATAATGCTTTTTCTACTTCTGAAGATCCCGTTACTTATGATGAAGCTATCTCTTCACCACAAAAGGATCAATGGCAAGAGGCTATGGAAGCAGAGTACGATTCTCTTATCTCTAAAGGTACATGGATACTAACTGAATTACCTCCTGGTCGTACAGCTATTAAATGTAAGTGGGAGTATAAAACAAAAGTAAAAGCAGATGGATCTTTTGACAAGTTCAAGGCGCGTTTAGTTGCAAAAGGTTACTCCCAAGTAGCTGGTGTTGATTATCAAGAGACTTTTTCACCAGTTGTTCGCATTACAAGTGCTCGAGTTTTATTGGCATTTGCTGTTCAATTTGATTTAGAAGCTTATCAAATGGATGTGCGAACTGCTTTTCTTAATGGTGACTTGGAAGAGGAAATTTATATGGAACAACCAGAAGGGTTTGTTATTCCAGGTAAAGAAGACCTTGTTGCTCAACTCCATAAGGCACTATATGGTCTCAAACAAGCTTCGCGAGCCTGGTATACAAAATTTGATCTTTTTCTCACCTCTAAAGGATTCATCTCTTGCTCGTCAGACCCCAACTTATACATAAAATGCCAAGGTAGCAGTTTTGTGATTCTTGCTCTTTATGTGGATGATACCATCCTTGTTTCCAATGATTTGGGATTTCTTCAGCAAGTGAAAAAGTTATTGTCTTCTGCATTCGATATGGTGGATCTTGGAGAGATTCACTCTTGTCTTGGCATTCAAATCCTACGGAACCGTACAAAAGGTATTTTATTCCTTCGACAGTCAAAGTCACATTGCAGATACTATTCAAAAATTTGGTATGGAATCTGCACATTCAGCCAACACACCTTGTCTTGCGAGCTCTACGAAGAATACTTCTGACAATGGCGGTCAACTTGTCACAAATCAACGTTATGCTAACTTGATTGGATGTCTTCAGTTTGTTGGCATGAACACTCGTCCTGATATTCTGTTTGCTGCTAACTATCTTGGACAACATCTTGCATGTCCTTCTCTTAAGCATTGGTCTGCTGCAAAGCATGTATTGAAATACTTGAAAGGCACTACAGATTTTGGTTTAGTCTATCGACGACAACTCACATCGGATTCTATGCAATCTCTTTCTCTTTTGGGTTACACAGATGCAGACTGGGCAAGCTCACATTTATCTATGCGATCTACTAGTGGAAATTGCTTCTTTATAAATGGTTCTCTTGTTTCTTGGACAAACAAGAAACAACGTTATGTTGCAGTTGATATTGGTCACTCTCCTCTTTCTATCACACCCTTGCGGTGTGACAACCAAAGTGCTATTAGTCTTGCAAAAGACTATGTTCAACATAATAAGTCAAAGCACATTGCTGTCCATTATCATTATGTCAGGTATGAAGTACGCAAGGGAACCATTATGGTTGAACACTGTCCAAGTGACCAGATGATTGCAGACATTTTGACCAAAGGCCTCAATGAGTCACGTTTCATCCTCTTGCGCTCGGAGCTTGGAGTTGCTTTGGCCTCACTCTTTCTAGATTAGCTTCTTTTCTATTGTAATGGCTTTGTACATATGACATTGTAATCTTTTAGGTACCATGCACTATGCACACTCCACATTTGCACCTTGTGATATCTAAGTCACTTGAATATTTGTACATAGATGCACAATTCACTTTCACATCATCACCGCTGGTTCATATTTCACATTGTATAGGGGCTTGGGTTTTTCCCTTGAACTCCCCAAGGGTTTTTTCTCATCCAAAGCTAGAGACCTTTGTTTGAGTGGGGGTGTTGGAGCTATATATGGCTCACTCTACTGAACTTGGTCTCACCTATATATTTGTATCTTGTCCTCAATATGAATCAGTCTTTGGGAGCGTATATGGTGTGTCTCTTGTCTCGTCTCTCTCTCTCTCTCTTTCTCTCTACATCTCAACACTATGCAATGTATTGGATCAACCGAGATTGACGGCTCTTGATTCTCAGCCTCGAGCGCCAAGTTATAGCAAGACAAAAATTGGGGCAATTGCTCGAGGAAAGGTACCAGGTAATTTCTTTAATTATTTTTGACAACCTCGGTTTGTGCCCTTGGGAGGATCAAGAAGTGGCAAGGATTAAGCGGGTGGAAGTTCACAATGCGAGTTGTTAGTGGGTTTTCCCAGTTTGGGCATATAGTCATTGAGAAGAAAGAAGCAAAGCTTTGAAGAGGGTAGAGAATTTTCATTTCCAATATTTTTTTTAATGGTTGTTTTTGGAATTTCAAGGGCCTTGGATTGGGAGTCTGAGAGTGCCATGTGGCACGAGAGAAGTCCCATATATGAGGGGATGGGACCAGTTGACAGGGTATATAGCCCAAAGGTGGGCTCACTAGTGTTATCGCAAGAAAGAGAGAGAGCTCCTTGCATGGGTTGGCTATGACTACCACTCGGTGCTACGTCGTCGACTCTGCGTCGTTGGTGCTTTGAACTAGCTGCATGCCGGCCTAGCCATGATTTTGGAAAGGATGGGCGGTGCCGATGGCACATGACCACGTGGCGGTGGTCTGTCGGCTCTCGCAGAGAATGATGATGTGGAAATGTACCACGACAGTGGCCGTTCTCGCATCCTCAAGGGGCCCTTTTGAAGAAAATTCAAGCACCCCCCTACTAGGGATGTCGTTAGTGCTAGGGGGCAGGGGTTGAGTCCCATGGGACGTGAGTCTGGTGGAAGAGAAAGAGTGAGAGAGAGAGGATGGCCGAGAAAGAGTGATAGAGAGAAGATTCGAATTGGTCAGACGAAAGAAAGCTAGGGCAAGACAAAGGGGGGAATGGTCAAAGGAAACCAAGAAGTCAAGTCGAAGAGCAAGCTCAAGGGGAGATCCTAAAAAGGGGTCAAAGGGCTAGGAGAGGTGGTCCTCTAAGTGATAGAGAGAAAGGATGATTCCAAGGGTGGCCAAGGAATCAAAGGGTTGGCCCAAATTTTCAAGAGGAGATCAAAGAAGCAGTGTAAGGCTCAACCTTCTAAGGGTGGAAATAAAGGGGCAAATAGTAAATAAATAAAAAATGCCAAGGGGCACTAGCGATGTTGCTAGTGCAACCCCCTCAAGTGCAAAGAAGAGAGCAAGTGACATTAGGGAAAATTTGGACTCACAAAGGGGCCTTATAAATGTCTAAAACGGACATGCGGTAAATTTTTTGTAAATTAACTCTAAACTTGGCGGAGATTTGACAGTCAGAATCTACTCTTCAAGCTCTTTCTATTGATATATAGCACGCCATGAGATTCCTCATATTTTGAGAGATTCTATTTTTGATTCTCTACACTACAACATAACCCAAAGTTATCGATGCCCGTGCCTTTCCACGTCCATATCGACGCTCTTACCATTCGTCGATATCCGCATCGATAACTCCGTCGATATGCCTGTGGATATAAGCGTAGAAAGGTAAAGTTTTCCACGCGTATATCGACGCGTATATCAACGCTATATCGACGCAAAGAATCTGGGGGGAAAAAAGCCGAATCCACACGCAGGGGCCATTTTTGCCCTCAACGCGCGCGTTCTTAGATCTTGGCCGAAACCTGCGCAGCAGGTATTATGCCACTCTTCCCCCCCCCCCCCCAACCCCTCTCTCACTCTCTCTCTCTCTCAGTCTCTCTCCCTCTCTCTCTCTCTCTCTCTCTCTCTCTCCACATCGTGTGTGTGTGTGTGTGTGTAGGAAAGAGATAGAGATAGAGAGAGAGCGGTGTGTGTGTGTGTGTGTGTGTGTGTGTAGAAAAGAGAGAGAGAGAGAGAGAGAGAGAGAGAAAGAGAGAAGTTTGTGTGCGTGTAGGAAATTAAAGAGAGAGATAGAGAGAGAAAAATGTGCGTAGGAAATTAAAACTAGAGAGAGAGAGAGAGAGAGAGTTATGGTTTGCGTAAAAAATTAAAATTAAAGAAAGAAATGAAATGAAATGTTATATTAGCTCTTCAAAAGCCCAAAGTGACCTATGAGACCAGAAAGTTACAATGTGGTAGACTGATACAAAGTCAAAATAACAAGATAAAAAAATGACAAAATAAAATATTATGGAATCCTAAACTGTTGGGTGTGGACTAAGCAGCTAAAACAGCTAGCTCGGATAGGTAGATCATAAGAGATCCAGCATCTGTCGCTCGCTGACCTCATCAATCTCCTCCATGGTCAGTAGTCTGACCGGGCGTTGTGCATGTCGAGCCAAAGTGACCTGGATCGTTTGATGCAGCCTATGACTTCATTTCACCAGCTCAAAATACATTCGAAGCTCAACTCTCACCTTTACACATGAAATCCCTCTAGGGAGCAACAACAGCGGCGTCGTTGCTCTTAGAGACAAGCTTCCTCCTCAAAAAAGGTTGGGCGGGCGCATATAACAAGCTGTAGGTCAAACGAATAGAAGAAACGCCCAAAATACAAGACGTTTTTGAAGTCCGGTTGGGTTTTTCTACGGAAAAACGCAAACAGACTTCACAAACGGCTTCTACGCCGTATGTCAAATACGGTTGCGTTTTTCTATGAAAAAATGCAAACGGACTTCGGAAATGGCTTCTATGCCTACCGAAAACATTCGTAGTCCATAAGGTAGTCTTAAGGCAATGTCAAGAGCGTGTATGGCAAGCCGTATGTCAAACGGACAGAAGAAACGTCAAATACACAAGCCGTAGGTCAAATCCGGTTGCGTTTTTCTACGGAAAAACGATGACGATCTTCGGAAACTAATTCAATGCCTATCGAAACCATCCGTAGTCCATTAGGTAGTCTTTACGCAATGTCAAGAGCGCGTATGGCAAGCCATAGGTTAAATGGATAGAAGAAATGCCAAATACACAAGCCGTAGGTCAAATCCGATTGCGTTTTTCTACGGAAAACGCAGACGGACTTCGAAAACTCATTCTACGCCTACCGAAACCATTCATAGTCCATTAAGTAGTCTTAAGGCAATTTCAAAACCGTGTATGGAAAGCTGTAGGTTAAACGAACAGAAGAAACGTCAAATACACAAGTCGTAGGTCAAATCCGGTTGCGTTTTTCTACGAAAAAACGCAAACGGACTTCGGAAATGGCTTCTATGCCTACTGAAACCATCCGTAGACGATTAGGTAGTCTTTAGGAAATGTCAAGAGGGCGTATGGCAAGCCGTAGGTCAAATGAATAGAAGAAACGTCAAATACACAAGCCGTAGGTCAAATCCGGTTCCGTTTTTCTATGGAAAAACGCAAAGGGACTTCGAAAATGGCTTCTATGCCTACCGAAACCATCCTTAGTTCATTGAGTATTCTAAAAGCAATGCAAGAGCGTGTATGGCAAGCCGTAGGTCAATGGGTTTGAATTAACGCTAAATACACAAGCCGTAGGTCAAATCCGGTTGCGTTTTTCTACGAAAAAACGCAAACGGATTTCGGAAATGACTTCTATGCCTACTGAAACCATTCGTAGTCCATTAGGTAGTCTTAAAGTCATTTCAAGAGCGCGTATGGCAAGCCGTAAGTCAAACGGATAGAAGAAACGCCAAATACACAAGCCGTAGGTAAAATCCGATTGCATTTTTCTATGAAAAAACGCAAACGGACTTCGGAAATGGCTTCTATGCCTACCGAAACCATCCGTAGTTCATTAAGTAGTCTAAAATCAATGTCAAGAGCGTGTATGGAAAGCCGTAGATCAATGGGTCTGAATTAACGCAAAATACACAAGCCGTAGGTCAAATCCGGTTGCGTTTTTCTACGGAAAAACGCAAACGGACTTCGGAAATGGCTTCTATGCCTACAGAAACCATCCGTAGACGATTAGATAGTCTTTAGGAAATTTCAAGAGGATGTATAGCAAGACGTCGATCAAACGGATAGAAGAAACGTCAAATACACAAGCCGTAGGTCAAATCCGGTTCCGTTTTTCTACGAAAAAATGCAAAGGGACTTCGGAAATGGCTTCTATGCCTACTGAAACCATCTGTAGTTCATTAAGTATTCTTAAAGCAATGTTAAGAGCGTGTTTGGCAAGCCGTAGGTCAATGGGCTTGAATTAACGCCAAATACACAAGCCGTAGGTCAAATCCGATTGCGTTTTTCTACGGAAAAACGCAAACAAATTTCGGAAATGACTTCCATGCCTATTGAAACCATCCGTAATCCATTAGGTAGTCTTAAAGTCATTTCAAGAGCGCGTATGGCAAGCCGTAGGTCAAACGGATAGAAGAAACGCCAAATACACAAGCCGTAGGTCGAATCCGATTGCGTTTTTCTACGGAAAAACACAAACGGACTTCGGCAATGGCTTCTATGCCTACCGAAACCATCCGTAATTCATTAAGTAGTCTAAAAGCAATGTCAAGAGTGTGTATGGCTAGCCGTAGATCAATGGGTTTGAATTAACGCAAAATACACAAGCCGTAGGTCAAATCTGGTTGCGTTTTTCTACGAAAAAACGCAAACAGACTTCGAAAATGGCTTCTATGCCTCTTGAAACCATCCATAGACGATTAGGTAGTCTTTAGGCAATGTCAAGAGGACGTATGGCAAGCCTTAGGTCAAGCATATAGAAGAAACGTCAAATACACAAGCCGTAGGTCAAATCCAGTTCCGTTTTTCTCTGGAAAAACGCAAAGGGACTTCGGAAACGGCTTCTATGCCTACCGAAACCATCCATAGTTCATTAAGTATTCTTAAATTAATGTCAAGAGCGTGTATGGCAAGCCGTAGGTCAATGGGTTTGAATAAACGCCAAATACACAAGCCGGAGGTCAAATCCGGTTGCGTTTTTCTACGGAAAAATGCAAACGGATTTCGGAAATGACTTCTATGCCTACTGAAACCATCCGTAGTACATTAGGTAGTTTTAAAGTCATGTCAAGAGAGCGTATGGCAAGCTGTAGGTCAAACGGATAGAAGAAACGTCAAATACACAAGCCCTAGGTCAAATCCGATTGCGTTTTTCTACGGAAAAACGCAAACGGACTTCGGAAATGGCTTCTATGCCTACCGAAACCATCCGTAGTTCATTAAGTAGTCTAAAAGTAATGTCAAGAGCGTGTATGGCAAGCCGTAGATCAATGGGTTTGAATTAACGCAAAATACACAAGCCATAGGTCAAATCCGGTTGCGTTTTTCTACGAAAAAATGCAAACGGATTTCGGAAATGGCTTCTATGCCTACTGAAACCATTCGTAGACGATAAGGTAGTCTTTAGGCAATTTTAAGAGCGCGTATGGCAAGCCGTAGGTCAAACGGATAGAAGAAACGCCAAATACATAAGTCGAAGGTCAAATCCGGTTGCATTTTTCTATGGAAAAACGCAAACAGACTTCGGAAATGGCTTCTATGCCTATTGAAACCATCTGTAGTCCATTAGGTAGTCTTAAGGCAATGTCAAGAGGGTGTATGACAAGCCGTAGGTCAAACAGATAGAAGAAACGTCAAATACACAAGCCGTAGGTCAACTCCAGTTGCGTTTTTCTATGAAAAAACGTAGACGGTCTTCCAAAACTCATTCTATGCCTATCGAAACCATCCGTAGTCCATTAGATAATCTTTAGGCAATATCAAGAGCGCGTATAGCAAGCCGTAAGTCAAACGAATAGAAGAAACACCAAATACACAAGCCGTAGGTCAAATCCAATTGCGTTTTTCTACGAAAAACGCAGACGGACTTTGGAAACTGATTCTACGCCTACCAAAACCATCCGTAGTCCATTAAGTAGTCTTAAGGCAATGTCAAGACCGTGTATGGCAAGCCGTAGGTTAAACGGACAAAAGAAACGTCAAATACACATGTCGTAGGTCAAATAGGGAAATAAAAGAGAGAGAGATAGAGAAGTAGAGAGCGAGACAGAGAAAGAGAGATAGGGAAATAGGAAAAAAGAAAGAGAAAGAGAGATAGCGAGAGCGAGATCGAGAGAGAGAGAAAGGAAGATAGCCATCGGATGTTGAAGAAACTATGGAACTAAAAGAGGCAAAGGGGTTTTGCCCGCTACATGCATTGACATGTACACCTGGGAGTGCACGTATGTGTCTACCCATATAGGATTTGACAAATAAAGACGAGATTTTGACCCGGTGGTCGTGATCTCCCTACACCTCTGGACCGAGGTGTACGGAGATTGGGCAAGACTAGAGAATGCAAGGTAGTTTATGGTTATGTTTAACTTTCTGTTTATGCTTATGGTTATTGTTAATTTTGTTTCTGGCTATGATCAAAGTGGTTATATTGGTCGGTTATGGTTTTAAGTTATGGTTATGCTTTAAAGTTATGGTTATGGTTCGTTATGCTTATGCTTTTAAGTTATGGTTATGGTTCGTACGTTATGGTTATGCTTTTAAGTTATGGTTATGGTTCGTTATGGTCATTGGCCTTAAATCTCATGTGAGATCCTACATGGACAGCATGTAGGAGGCGTATACATGATATATTTTTTTTGAAAAGTTTATGTAAACACGAAGGGAACTCTGCCGAAATTTTTGCGAGAGCAGGGTTGATTTTGGTGCTGCTCGCTTTCTTGGGCAGAGGGCAGGAAGTCTGGCTATGGTGGCTCTATCCATCTTTTCACTGGGCACAGGCCAGGCTACCTGCCCTCTGCCCAAGAAACTTTTTTCAGTTATGGTCGTCGATATCTGCGTCTATATAAGCGTCTATATACGCGTCGCTATCTACGTCGCCAATAAACCCTTTCCACGCATGTATCGACACTCTTTGCGATAGTTTCATAGGGACGCATATAGCGACGCGTTGTCAAGAAGTAGACGGTCTTGCCAGGAAGGCACCGGGCCTCTTGCTGTGAGAGTTTGTGATGAAGCTCAAGGGTTATGAGAAAGAGCTAAGATGTAGATAACATAGCTTCTAGAGCTAAAGAAGAAATGTAGCCAAAGAAGCTGCTCACTTTTCCTTGCAAACACACACGTGATGGAGAGAACTCATGAAAGATAGTCAGAACAAAACAAAAATGAAAACATCAAGATTACGATCATATCGTATCATGGCTAGGATAAGTGAATCTTTTGACTAATCCAAATGTTCACCCTAATAGATTGCACAGAATGGAAATGAAAGAAATTGCCTCTATGTGGATTATGGTTATTCATCGATGATATACTTAGTATGTTCAAAGATAAAGGTGTGAAAGAAGTAAAAGGAGAAGAAGAAGAGAGTTTCTCTCCCAAGCCCTATTGTTGCCCTTAGGCAATAAGGATACTGCCGGGAGAGAAGTACCTGTAGCAGGTAGATTCTAGAGTTTGTGGAAGAGAATGAGAACCTTAAGAGAGAGAGGTGCTTGTGAAAGATGAAGATATGGTTACTAACCTTGTGCACATAATTGTTTCCTGCAAGAAGGTTGTGCCCCTTACATTGCCAAGATTGCTGCTTGAATACCTTCCAATGAAACAATTAGGACACAACAAGAGAGATCAAAGGAGGAGTAAGATAGAATTAGAGATAGATCTAAGTGTGGTGGTGGTATTAAAGATAGATAATGAGAGATAGAGATAGAGTTAGAGACAAGTATTGGACTAGATATGCAAATGAAAGTAAAACTAGCAACATATATCTTACATGAGAGCAATCGCCACCACCTTAATGGAGAGAGAAGATGAGGCAAGACTTTAGCCTTTCTTCAAGAGAAAGTGTTGCACTAAGATGAGTATGACACTATGAAATTGAGCTATTCTCACTCACTCATAACTTGCCCCAATGAAGAGAAGGTTGCCCTTTTTATAGGTGAGGGAGCCATGTTTTACATAATCACTTGAGTAGGCTAAAGAGTTAGCTCAAATCAAATGTTCTTTGGATATTTATTAAAATGGGCAATATTAGGACTCAAAATATCATGAAATTCAGCATTTTTGGTCGTTGAGGCTCCATGTGGGTGCATGATGTATGTGGGGCCCACCTAGGCATCTTCTGTGTGGCTCCAACAGGGGGTTCCAACTTGTGTGTCTTGTCCTTCAAGGCATCTTTGAGGTGTCACATTCACATGCTTGTGTCTCTTATCTCCAAATATCTTGTTTTATGAAAAAATACCAACATTATCTCTTTTCACTTGATTCACCTGTTTACCATCTCTTCTTGCAGTGTAGTTGTGAGAGGATTTTTCACTCTTTTTCGTGAAACTTTTGACCTGTAACTCGGATTGACATGCTTCAAAAGGCAAAATTGGCCTACTAAAAGAGATTGACTTGGTTTTGGCCTTTTCTCCACACCCTTAGGTCGGGATTTTCAAATTGGGATGGTCCAAGAATCTTTGGATCTTCCTTTTCATAAAGTCTTCTAGTAGGTCCTTCCCTCTTGTATGTATCCAAGAAGGTATGCATTATTGAAGGGTTATATTATTAGATAAATGTGAAAAGAAGAAAATAATTTATATATGGTAGGGTATAGCTGAGATATTAGAAGAAATATACAAATGCTTTTCCCCCAGACAAAAAGAGGCACAATCATTGATACTTCTCTTGCAGTACTTTCTAATAGTAATGTACATTTATATTACTTCAAAGGTAAATACTAAGGTATGGTAGAAAGCTTTTATTTATGCATATGAGTATTATATGAAGTATACTTATGCATCAAAAGTCACAAGATAAATCGTTTAATTCCCGTTTCCACTATATACGTGCCACAACACGACATCCATCCCCTCTAAACCTGCACATCCTCCGGTATGTGCCATATTGTCTCTTTGTAAGATCAGCCCTCTTGTACATCTTCCTTGCTTTCTTCTTCACTGGATGATTCTAGAGCTTCATGTCCACTTTGATCTTCACCTGCGTTTTGCTCTTCTTCCTCATCAACATCTTCTAGATCATTGTCTCCTCTTCTCTTAAACATTTTGATACTTTTTCCTGCAATGGGAATATTTACTTCTGTACCATCTAGTTCAGACAAGCTTTAAGTAGCATTTTCATGTACATGCTTTACAACATACGGTCCAAACCATCTTTTTGAGAACTTACGCATGATTGTGTACTAGTTATCAAGGCTACTATCATACACTAAAACCCAGTCACCTTTGTCAATTGCTTTGCTCCTGAGTCGATGTCGCTTATCAAAGTAGTCCTTGTTTTTCAACCTTCCATTTTTGAGTCGTTCTTTTGCAGCTTCAATGTCTCCAGGTCTTCTCTCTAGTTGCCTTATTCGTAGTGCAAGGAGATCTTCCCTGCTAAGCCCCTCTTGCCAAGGTAGTACATTCCATGTGGGAATTGTATCTTCAATCGGCATCACTAGCTTTTGACCATACATTAGCTCCGCAGGCATGTAGCTAGTTACTGAGCTATGTGTTGTACGATCAACCCATAAAGCATATGGTAACATTTTTTGCCACTCACCAACTCTTCCTTCACAAGCCCTGGCCAAAGCTTTAATGATAGGAGGATGCCCTCTTTCACTCTTTCCATTGCCTTCCGGGTTGTAAGCTGTAGTAAGAGAAATCTTGATTCCTAATCTAGAAAATAACTCCCTTCCTTCTTCGGCATCCAGCTCACCTCTATCTGCAGTGATCTTTCCCACACAACCATAACGGCAGATCACCTCATCAAGAAGGAATTTGCACATAGCTTCTGTGGTTTTAGATCTTAATGCTCTTCCTTCAACCTGATTAGTTAGGTCCTCTCATGCAATAACGAAGTATCTCATCTGCAAGAGTCCTAAAGGCATTGTGACTAGATCCACAACCCATTTATAGTGCATGGCTAGTGGATATGTAGGGTGCAATCCATCACGATGTCGAACATTTGAATACATTTGACAAGTTACACATGACTCTACAAACTGAGATACATCTTTATACATACCCTTCCACCAGTATTTTTCTTTCAACTTGGAGAAGGTTTCGCACACACCCTTGTGTCCAGCCCATAGAATCTCATGAAACTCTTGCATAAGCTTTACTTGAGTCTCTTTTTTACATATAACTTGTTTTGGTGTAGCACCCTTTTGTTTAGGATGCTTCCACAAATAACCATCCATTAAAAAGTATCCATATGCTTTCCTGCGTATCCTCTTGAATTCTTGTTCAGACCAATCATCCTGTTTTGTTAGAGTACTCAAGTAGCTTCCAATAGAAAGACAATCAACTTCATAAAGATCTTTCAAGAACAATTCAAGTGAATTAGTCATGCAAACATTGTTACCTTTGACATGAGAGATAGAATAGAACTTTGTGTCTACATCATCTCCCTCATCAATCATTTGTGACTCATCTTCATACCTTGCCCTTGATAGCATATCTACCATTGTATTTTCTTTTACTGCAATGTGCTTAAACTCGAGATTTAAGGACTTAATGTAGGCAATCCACCCCAACATAGCAATGTCTGGTGTTGAGCAGCTTGTAATCATCCCAAGAAGTGGTAGACAATCTGTTTCTACAACCACACATGCACCAATTAGGTACTCTTTCCCACTTTTCAAGGCTCTAACCATGCCCCATAACTCTCTCTTTATCTGTGGATAGTTTCTTTGGCGTGAACTTAGTACCTTTGCTCCAAATATTACCACATACATGTGTCCTTCTTTGTCATCTTGCCCTATTGTCCATCCAATCCCTGTAGGACTAGTGTCTACTATCACAATTACTGGCCTTTGACACTCATAGTCTACCTTTCTCAAAGTTGTTGCTGACTGGAGCAACTCCTTTATCTTTTTCATGGATTTTACATGTGCTTCTGTCCATTTAAACTTTTGATTCTTTCTAAGCAGCTGATAAAGAGGATCACCTACATGTGAATAATGTGGAATTCAAATAACATAGAAGACACATGCTCTCAGAAACCTTCTAACGTCAGTGATGCTAGTGCACGTTTCTTTCATTCTTTGGATGGTATCTACCTTTATTGGACAAGGTTTCCTACCATATGGCCCGCACATGTGCCCCACAATGAGCATTTCACTGACACCAAACATAGACTTTTTCCCTGACAATGTAAGATTCACTTCTTCCAACCTAGACAAAATTTTATCACAATCATTTATGTGATCTACCACAAATCTGCCACATCGCTTGAGATCCAAAGCTTCATCTTTGTCACTTTCTTCACATCCTTTGATAGGAAAATCATCAATGAAAGGCATTGTGATTTGAGGAATAAAGTCACGTAAGACCTTATTCATCCCATTCATCATATGTGCAACTGAGTTGGTTGCTCCCTGTGGCAAGGTACACATCCTTACCAAACCTAAAGGTGCCCTCATGGTTGTCAAGTCTCTGCTTTCGATTGCAAGCTGAAATTGATTATACCCTGAGTAGAGATCCCCCATTGAGTAGATTGCCCTCCCTGCAAACGCCTCTGTAAACTCATCCACAATTGGACCTATACCTACATTTCTAATTGTCACCTTGTTTACTGGTTGCATATCTTGGATGAAGCGTAGAGAGCCATTCTTCTTTGGAACTGTGAACCACCTGTTTGAGTATGGAGCACAAGAAGGCTCCAAGATCCCCATTTTGATTTTCTCATTCAGTAGCTCTACTAACTTTGGCAAATGAGCCTTTGGAACTGGAATAGGCCGTAGATTCCAAGGCACATGAGGTATTGTGAAAATTACCATAGGAGCTACAATAGAAGGATCAACACATCCTATCTCATGTGGCTCAAATGCAAAAGCCTTACCATGCTTTGAAAGCATTTCTTTGAAGCACTTTGTCTCCTCCTGTGTTAGAAAATCCTCGCAACCAATCTGCAACTCTTGAAAAGACTCCTTTATGAAGGTATGCCCGATCTTTTTAGGATTCCTCAAACTTGGTTGTAAAGAAGCCTGCTCAATCTCTTCCCTGTTGTTGGGTGGTAAGGGTGAAGCTATTGGTTTCACCTTATTTGCTACACTCTTGTATTTAGTTTCAACATGGACTTCTGGGACAACTATTTGGCTTTCTTTAAAGGCTTCTATTACTTGATACATTTCCATAGATAAAACTTCCACAACTTCATTTTCAAGATGCAAACGAGACCTCATTATAGCATCAAGCTCACCCATAGTATCTAAAAAAGAAACTGGTTCACAAAAACCCAAAACATTTTTAGTAGGCTTTAGCAACCCACTCTTTTTCATGCCTATTTGTACATTATGCACATATTGCCTCTCATCTTTTTCATGCCTATTTGTACATTATGCACATATTGCCTCTCACATCTCTTCAATTCTTCAAGTTTTGTAAAACATACTGATCCATTCCTTGTTACCAAGGAGCTCATTGAGAAATTTTCACATGTTTTTGGATCAGGCGAGACCCTTTTTCTTTCTGTACCACTATAATCCCGCTTTACAATGGTACTTGGCCAAAACCCATCAATTCTCTATGATCATGAAACTCTTTGCTTACCTTTGGTAGAGGATGTTCTCTGAGGTTGTCACGATTTCTTTCATGGTTTACACAAACTATGAGAAATTGGACAGCTCGTTTACCATCTTTGTTGCGTATCCTAGCATATGCTGAACCATTGTCCATTACCTTTGTTTCCATTCGAACTCCCACAATGTAGGGCTGTCCAAGGATGAGACAATATGAAGATGTATCCTGTACAAAGAAGTTTTGGTCAATCTTTACATCACCTATTGTCACCTTCACACCTGGACATGCTGCATACAATTCACCGGATGCATTGTTTGCCACTTTCACCATCCAACCATGATCTGTGTCCATCGGCCATTTGCACTTGTTGTAGAGACTCTTTGACATTATGTTTATTTCTGAACCATGGTCAATCAAGGCAACAAATCTCTCTTCAAGATCACCTACCTTGACCAAAGTTTCTGTAGTAGCCCTTGCCCAGTGACTTCGTGAATAGTAGCTCCTAGGAATATCTTCAACTTCTTCATCATCATTTGAGAAATGCACTTGCTTCACTCTCCCACTAGATTGGTAGCATCCTACCATAGTTCCATCATCCTCCTCCTTATTTTTTGGATGTATCCCTTGTGTCTTTGAGGTTTCCCCTTCAACCTATGGACGAGAAACTTCAGCAAGAGTTTGCCTCTTCCTCTTGATGATGTCAATGATCTCCTCATGGAATTCACGCTTTGCAATGCCAAGAACTTATCCTAGAGTAAACTCAATCTTGCTATTTAAGATCCTTTCCTCCAAGACTTCCTTTAAATCTGTAGCAACCTCAATATCAGATTGTAGTTTATAAGTTGGGCCTTTTGTCTTACCTTTTGCTGGCTCTTTCTTCTTTCTTGTTGTAGACTCCTCCATGAGTACTTCAAGTGGAGATGCTCCTTGTGTTTAGGGTGTTTGAGAAGGCATTGAGTCGCTTCTTCCCCCACTTCTCGAGGCTCTTTTTGATGGTCCTTCATCAAATTTTTCACGCCTGCGCTTCTCTTCTACAATCACCTCATTTTATTGGCATTTTGTAATGTAGGCATGCACTGACAATGAGTCCACTGGATCATTCCATCTTGTTTCTAGACGTATGCAATCACCTGCTTCATGTAGAATCTCTTTTGTAAGCTTTCCCTTTTTAGCTAATTGCATGAAATTTGGCCAAATTTGACCATGATGGTCACTCGCCTCTTCATCAGTAAGATGCTCAATTTTTACTCCATAAGTAGCTGCCTCAACTGAAGAGGTGCATGGTTAGTTGCTATATCTTCAACTAAGGTTTGCATTCTCCCCTTTCCAAAGTTAGTTCTCAAGGGTAGACCTGTCTCTCTTAAGTGGATTTTACCATCCTTAAAAAAGACAACTCTTTTGACAAAGCATCACTAAAATCATCACAATCCCTTCTTACATGGTTTGTACTATCACACCAAATACATCTATTAACAAACCATTCTTTGGGCTGTTGGCTTTGCCTAGGAAGTGGCCCTGATGGTTGGCCTTTTTCTTCAAGCTTTGCAAGCTTCACCTTCAAGTCACGCATTCCCTTCACAAGCTCACCTAGCATGGACTCATCAAACTTAGGAGCGATAAAAGAAGGCTTTACCATTTTGTCAGAAGTTGAGGTGGAACGACTTGTAGTGTTTACTGCCATCTTGTCCCTTCTTCTTTGTCATTTGGCAAACAATGAGACATCACCTTCAACCTCATTCCAGTCGATCTTTAGTCCTTGCTTAGCATCTTTATCTTCAAGAAGAAGCTCCAAATTTTCTTGAAACTCTTTACCTACAGCTTGTAAGAAAAGATATGTCTTCCTTGCATCTAGTGTGGCCCTTTCTGTCCTGGTGAGTTGTGCATAGCACCGCTCAAATTCCCTAAGTAGCTCTATTATTGATAGTCCTTGCTTTGGCTTGACTACCCATTCTAACAATGTCCTTTTGGTCACTCTCTCCGAGTCCTCCATGAAATATTCCTCTTTTAAAGCTACTTTGACCTCTTCCCAATTTCTCCCATGCCCATCTTTAATTGCCCTAACATGCTCCCTAATTTCTGGAGCAACAACTAGCTCAAAGCTTTGAATCATCTCACCTTCTGACACGCGATGCAACTCCATCTCTTTCAAATACTCGCGTAAGTACTTGGTTACATTTTTGCCATTGAACTGATCCATTATGTTGACGACCGCTTGGATGGCCTTCATTGCTGATACTCCCTTCTTTCAGCAGCATGTTGTTGTTGCATGAACATTGCAAATGCTTGAAACATTTGCATTGTTGCTGGGTCAAAATGCATACCCTGTTGCTCAACATGATCACCCATGGTTACGCAGAAACTCTCACCCTAGCAGTTTCGCGTCGGGCTTGCCAAAAATATGTCAAGAAGTAGGCGGTCTTGCGAGGAAGGCACCGGGCCTCTTGATGTGAGAGTTTGTGATGAAGCTCAAGGGTTATGAGAAAGAGCTAAGATGTAGATAACATAGCTTCTAGAGCTAAAGAACAAATGTAGCCAAAGAAACTGCTCACTTTTCCTTGCAAACACACACGTGATGGAGAGAACTCATGAAAGATAGTCAGAACAAAACAAAAATGAAAACATCAAGATTACGATCATATCGTATCATGGCTAGGATAAGTGAATCTTTCGACTAATCCAAATGTTGACCCTAATAGATTGCACATAATGGAAATGAAAGAAATTACCTCTATGTGGATTATGGTTATTCATCGATGATATACTTAGTATGTTCAAAGATAAAGGTGTGAAAGCAGAAGAAGAAGAGAGTTTCTCTCCCAAGCCCTATTGTTGCCCTTAGGCAATAAGGATACTGCCGGGAGAGAAGTACCTGTAGCAGGTAGATTCTAGAGTTTGTGGAAGAGAATGAGAACCTTAAGAGAGAGAGGTGCTTGTGAAAGATGAAGATATGGTTACTAACCTTGTGCACATAATTGTTTCCTGCAAGAAGGTTGTGCCCCTTACATTGCCAAGATTGCTGCTTGAATACCTTCTAATGAAACAATTAGGACACAACAATGTAAAGAATGAGGATGCAAGAGAGCTACACAAGACAAGCACAAAGCACACAGAGATGGAAAGCTTCTTCATCTTCTTCACAGAAAAGAGAGTACAAAATGACTAAGTGCTAAAGCTGAAAAGTAGCACATATGTACATGCGGTCATTAAGTGTGAACTCGCTAGAAGCGTACTAGGCTGGCACTATAAGTGTAGTCCAGCTGTAGAATCACTGGCAGAGATCCTCCGTGTCGGTCACCTAACGCGCCAGTGAGTAAATGCCGTAAGCGTCCAAGACCCGTAGTGGATGCCAGCTCAAGGTGTAGAGCTCGACATCTCAACACTCCCCCTCGAGCTCTGCATGTCGCAGAGTCCAAGCATAGTCCGGAAACGTCGAAGCTTCTCAGCTCCAAGGGCCTTGGTAAAGATATCCGCTATCTGCTCCTCTGTGTTGACGTAGACCAAGTCGATGTCGCCCGCCAACACTCGCTCTCGAACGTAGTGGTAATGGACCTCTATGTGTTTGGTCCTGGCATGGAACACTGGGTTCCTAGCCAATTGCATGCTGCTGAGGTTGTCACAATGGATGAAAATCTGCTGGTCCACCTGCACTCCCAAGTCCTCAAGTAATGTGCGTAGCCAAGCTACCTCGCACGCCGCAACTGCTGCACCTCTGTACTCGGCCTCTGTGCTCGATAAAGCAACCGTAGGCTGCTTTTTGCTGCTCCAAGTAACAGCAGCACTCCCAAAAGAGAACATGAACCCACTCGTAGATCTCCTATCAACAATGCTACCTGCCCAATCTGCATCTGTATACCCATACAATGCTAATGGTGCATCTGCTGCATAGAACAATGCGTAGTCAAGAGTACCTTGCACATACCTAAGTGTGCGTCGTACTCCATCCAAATGTGGCTTCCTCGGAAGCTGCATGAACTGACTCTCCAAGCCTACTGTGTAGCTCAAGTCTGGCCTCGTGATAGTCAAGTAGATTAGACTACCCACAATCTTCGTGTACATGTTGACATCCTCAACAACATCACCCTTCTCTGCACTCAGCTTTGCATTCACATCCAAGGGAATAGAAATTGGCTTACAATCATCCATACCATACTTTGACAACATGTCCAAAGCATACTGTCTCTGTAATAGCCATACACCCTCTGGAGTCCTGATCACCTCAATGCCAAGAAAGTAGTGCAACTCGCCTAAATCTTTCATTTCAAACTCCTGTTTGAGAAGACCCTTCACATGGTCAATCTCCATAGCATTGTCACCAACAATAATAAGGTCATCTACATATATGGTAATGACCACAATCCCCACATCACTCTCACGTACATAGAGTGAATGATCAGCATGAGCTCTCCTAAAACCAATACTGACAAGATACTTGGCAATCCTGTCATACCATGCTCTAGAGCCCTGCTTCAAACCATACAAAGCTTTGAGAAGTCTGCATACATAATCTGGGTAACTTGGATCACCATAACCAGGTGGCTGATCCATATACACTTCCTCTTGCAACTCACCATTCAAGGAGGCATTCTTTACATCCATTTGATGCATAATCCATCCTCTAGATGCAGCCACTGCTATGACAGCTCTCACAGTCGTCATCTTTGCCACTGGAACAAAGGTCTCCTCATAGTCTATGCCATACGTCTGTGCATAACCCTTTGCGACCAGCCTTGCCTTGTGACGCTCAATGTTACCATCAACCTTATGCTTGGTTTTATACACCCATATACAGCCAATAGCTTTCTTGCCACTTGGCAATGGCACCAACTCCCATGTGTCATTTGCTTCCAATGCAGCCATCTCTTCATTCATTGCATCATCCCAATGCACATTTCCAACTGCATCCTCAAAACATGTGGGCTCCACATCCTGTATCACCTTAGCCATGTAGGCTTGGTGATGCGCTAGATACCCATCATAAGTCAATTTCTGAACTGGATTTCTGACTCTATTAGATCTGCGCGGTCCTGGGTCACTCCTTTGCCCTCTAGCATCTTCTTGTACTTTCCTTACACCAGGTGTCCTGACAGCCGGAATTCCAAATTCCTCATCAAGACTTTGTTCAGAACCATCTGAATCCATGTCTACATGTGAAAAACCTGATGATGCATCAGCCATAAAGGGAGGTTCATCAACCTTTTCCTTTCCTTTTCGTGATACATTCCCTGTACCTGTTGGTGGAGTAACCTGCGTACGTAGTCTACCATCCCATGGTTTCTCAACAGAGCCACGAGAAGAGGACTCTTGTGGTCCACTCAAAACCTGTGACTGTGGCCTCACATTTTGTACAACCACATCATCTTTTACATCAGCCCCAATAGTGCCATGTGCATTACTGTACCAGCTGCTCATCTCATCAAAGACTACATCTCTGCTCACTCGTAATTCTCGTGTAGTAGGATTGTAGCACCTGTACCCCTTTTGTTCAAGGGAATATCCCACAAGAATACATTTCTCTGCTTTAGGATCCAATTTCCTACGCAACTCATCTGGTACATGCACGTAAGCTATGCAGCCAAACACTTTCAAGTGTGCCAAATCAGGCTTTGTACCTATAAACTTTTCGCAGCTGTAGGTGTCCTGTTCATAATGTACACAGCTGTATTTACAGCTTCAGCCCAGAAATGATGAGGCATGTTCTTCTCATTCATCAATGCACGTGCAACCTCTGCAATGTGCCTGTTTTTCCTTTCTGCGACCCCATTCTGCTGTGGAGTATATCTGCATGTAAACTGCCTGTGTATACCATGCATTCGCAGAAAATCTGAAAAATCATTGGAGAAGTACTCTCCCCCTCCATCTGAACTCAATGTCTTGATTTGCATATCTGTCTCCTTCTCAATCATGACTTTGAAGTCTTGAAAGTGACCAAACACTTCACTTTTGTTACGCATGAAGTAGACCCATACTTTCCTTGTATGGTCATCAATGAAAGAGACATAATACCTGCAACCATGTATACTTGCAGTATCGGTTGGACCCCAAACATCTGTGTGCACCACCTCAAGTGGCTTTTTACATACATTGTGCTCATGTGGAAATGAGCCCTTTGACTGTTTTCCAAACTGGCATGCTGCACACACTTTATGCATACCATCCACCTTGAATTTGGGCAAACCTTTTACAATCTGTTTTGATTGCATGCTGCGCAATCTCTGCTCATTGACATGGCCAATGCGTTTGTGCCAAATGTCAACATCAGCCACAACACCTGTGCCCTATGTAAATAATGCAGCTTTTACCTCAGGCATGTCTACATTCAGCGTAAACATTCTGCCCACACATTTGCCCTCTGTGATCAGCTTACAGCCATTCTGGAAATCTTCTACATAACAGCCATTTGGATTGAAGCGAACCTGCAAACCCTGCTCAACCATTTTTCCAACAGAAACAAGATTCTTTGTAATGTTTGGGACATGAAGTACATCTGCTAAGTAGCAATGGGGTGAGCTGTGTCATCTCCTGTCTGCACATATCTTGACACATCTGGTTTGCGCATATCTCTAAACCACTCTCCACGAGACGTCATGTGATTAGAAGCACCTGAATCCACATACCAAGCATCATCTTGGGTGGAATTCTCTGCAGTCATTGTATTCATTACATGCTGCATAACAAACATGCGCTCGTTTTTGCTGTCATCTACATCTCTGCTAGTAGATGCATAGTTGCCCTGTTCTCTCTTTCTACTTGCTTTTCCCTTTGGACAGTCACGTGACATGTGACCTCTTTCACCACAAGTCCAACATTCTCTACTATCTGGAGTATGTTGCTGCCTGCTTGATCCTGCACCACGACCTCTTTGACTCCCCCTGCCTTGAGACTGGTTTCCCCTGCCACCTGTATTGTTTTGATTTGATTGACCTTCCAGAAATTGGCCCCTGCAACCCCTTGGGCCTCGACCACGACCTCTACCTCTACCTCTGTTGGAGTTAGAATAGAAGTCCTGTTCAGAATTATTTCTGCCATGAGAAGAAGATGTGTCAAGGTTCTTCTCCTCAAGAATAAGCATAGAAATCAAATCTTGGAACACGGGGATGTCGTCTCTTGTATTCATGGAAGACCTGAAATGTACATACTCATCTCCTAGACCATCCAAGCATGCACGGACAATGTGATCGTCTTCCACTGAGACTTTAATAGATCATGGAGCCTCAATGATACTCTTGATCTTCAAAGCATAATCATTGATGGAGAGGTTGTTCCTCTTAACCTGATTTAGCTCTGACTTTAGTTGAAGCTTCCTGGCCTTGGTGTTCACCTCGAACACTCTGCCTAAGTTTTTCCATGCAATGGCGGGGGTTTCAGCATCCTGTAGATAGCCCATCATGCCATCTGTGATGCTCATAGAAAGCCAATACATCACTTTGCTCTGGCCTTGTTGCCAGTCCCTCAAAGCTTTCCTTTGTTCTGCTGTAGCATTTGCCTCGGGAATCTCTGGTTCCTTTTCATTGTCTCCTTCTACATAGTCCCAATAACCTTTTCCTTTTAGGAAATTTGTTATTCTGAACTTCCATGCAGGGTAGTTATTTTTCTCAAGCTTCTCAGTAACAATCTGACTGAAACCGTCAGACATCTTGAAGCACCAAGACAAAATAGCTGCAATCTGCAAAAACCTGCAAATCTGCTGAACCTGCTATCGTGGTTCCTGTAACGCTTTCTACACTCAACAAGTGTCCACAATCAAGCGTTTCACAACCACTGTACTTGTACGATAAATCTATGTATACTGCACTTTGGAGACCTGTTCAGAAACTTGTGCAAAGAACCATGTAAAGAATGAGGATGCAAGAGAGCTACACAAGACAAGCACAAAGCACACAGAGATGGAAAGCTTCTTCTTCTTCTTCACAGAAAAGAGAGTACAAAATGACTAAGTGCTAAAGCTGAAAAGTAGCACATATGTACATGCGGTCACTAAGTGTGAACTCGCTAGAAGCGTACTAGGCTGGCACTATAAGTGTAGTCCAGCTGTAGAATCACTGGCAGAGATCCTCCGTGTCGGTCACCTAACGCGCCAGTGAGTAAATGCGGTAAGCGTCCAAGACCCGTAGTGGATACCAGCTCAAGGTGTAGAGCTCGACATCTCAACAACAAGAGAGATCAAAGGAGGAGTAAGATAGAATTAGAGATAGATCTAAGTGTGGTGGTGGTATTAAATATAGATAATGAGAGATAGAGATAGAGTTAGAGACAAGTATTGGAATAAATATGCAAATGAAAGTAAAACTAGCAACATATATCTTTCATGAGAGCAATCGCCACCACCTTAATGGAGAGAGTAGATGAGGCAAGAGTTCAACCTTTCTTCAAGAGAAAGTGTGGCACTAAGATGGGTATGACACTATGGAATTGAGCTATTCTCACTCACTCATAACTTGCCCCAATGAAGAGAAGGTTGCCCTTTTTATAGGTGAGGGAGCCATGTTTTACATAATCACTTGATTAGGATAAAGAGTTAGCCCAAATCAAATGTTCTTTGGATATTTATTAAAATGAGAAATATTAGGACTCAAAATATCATGAAATTCAGCATTTTTGGTCGTTGAGGCTCCATGTGGATGCATGATGTATGTGGGCCCCACCTAGGCATCTTCTGTGTGGCTCTAACAAAGAGTCCCAACTTGTGTGTCTTGTCCTTCAAGGCATCTTTGAGGTGTCACATTCACATGCTTGTGTCTTTTATCTCCAAATATCTTATTTTATGGAAAAAGAACAAGATTACCTCTTTTCACTTGATTCACTTGTTTACCATCTCTTCTTGCAGTGTAGTTGTGAGAGGATTTTTCACTCTTTTCCCTGTAACTTTTGACCTGTAACTCGGATTGACATGCTTCAAAAAGGAAAAATTGGCCTACGAAAAGAGCTTTACTTGGTTTTAGCCTTTTCTCCACGCCCTTAGGTCGGGATTTTCAAATCGGTATGGTCCAAGAATCTTTGGATCTTCCTTTTCATAAAGTCTTATAGTAGGCCCTTCCCTCTTGTATGTATCCAAGAAGGTATGCATTATTGAAGGGTTATATTATTAGATAAATGTGAAAAAAAGAAAATAATTTATATATGGTAGGGTATAGCTGAGATATTAGAAGAAATATACAGATGCTTTTCCCCCAGACAAAAAGAGGCACAATCATTGATACTTCTCTTGCAGTACTTTGTAATAGTAATGTACATTTATATTACTTTAAAGGTAAATACTAAGGTATGGTAGAAAGCTTTTATTTATGCATATGAGTATTATATGAAGTATACTTATGCGTCAAAATTCACAAGATAAATCGTTTAATGCCCATTCCCACTATATACGTGCCACAGCACGACAGCGTAGCGATGTTAAGCGTCGCGATATACGTCGATAACACCCTTTTTTGTTGTAGTGCTAGATTCTAGACGGAGTTGTTCTCTTGTGATGCGACAACTCCGTCTAGAATTTAGAGAATCAAAAATAGAATCTTTCAAAATATGATAAATCTCATGGCGTGCTATATATCAGTAGAAAGATCTTGAAGAGTAGAATCTAACTGCCAAATCTTTGCCAAGTTTAGAGTTGATTTGCAAAAAATTTACCGCATGCCCATTTTGAACATGAGAGAGGAAGTCAAACTCCTTATAAGGCCCCTTTGTGAGTCCAAATTTTCCCTATTGGCAGATGAAGCAAAGGTGGTTGCCCCCTCCCAAAGTTGCTAATGGAGAGTGCAAGGTGGACCAATTAGAGCCCAAATGCCTAAATTGAAAGGGGCACCACTATATAAGCCCTTTTTCATGCTTTTTTCTACAGTAGGCTTCTTGCCAAGGCCTTGAGTCCGTGAGGCTATAGAGAGCCAAGATAGACTGTATGTGTGAATTGTTGGGTGAGATTTATTGTGGAGAGGTGTGATCCTACAAAGCCCCAAGTGTGTGTTTTCTTGCCCGACGACCATATGGGTGTGCCGTTTGATGTAAATGAGTTGTATAGAGTGTTTCAGTAGTGCCATGGAGCCTCCATTATGTTTCTTTTACGTTGTTTCCCTTGCCCCTCCTTCCCTACTTCTTCTACTTGTGTGTGCAGTGTCGCTGCATATGTGTGTGCCCCCTTGGGCCCCTTCTTTGTGTGCGGAATGGAAGTGAGAGTGTGGTTTTGTGTGTAGTAGTGGTGTGTGTCTCAAAGTGAGGAGTGAAACGCGTGGATAGATGAGTGTGTGTGTGGTTACGTTGTCGTGTTGGGACACGTACATACTGGGAACGCATGCTACAAGAGTTATCTTGTAACTTTTTAGATACATAGTTATATTTCCTATAATGTACATATGCATATATAAGTATAACAATAATCTTTCTATCTCATCCTATTAATCATCTCAAGGGTAATGTATTCTTACTTTACCATCAAAAAGTACTATGGGAAAAGAGTCAATAGCTCCGCCTCTTTAACTTGGGACAACAAGCATTGATCCTTTCTTTCTACCATCTGATTATTATCTCACACGCTATCTAGATCCTATATCTAGGGTAATTTCCAATCTATATTTATTCTATGTATTTTTTTATTTTTATTTTTTAAATAGCTACTAGGAGGGAATCAAATCCTAGTGGAACACTAGGTGGCATGATTTCAAAGCTACTCTTATTTTAATGCATTATTGCAAGCATCATTACAAAACTTTGTCAAGGAGAAATTTCATGCTTTCATATGGCATGAGGTGTCCATTGGAATCAAATAAAAGTCTAGGCTAAGGGGACCACAAGAAGACTTTTGATGCCAAAATTGTACCCTATTTTGATGAATTTTTTACACAAGGTCCCAATCCGAATTGAAAAGTACATATAACAAGGAAGTTTTTGCCCATATTTTTACTTTTTTATTTGGAGCCACGGTTGAGGAGATATGATTAAAATACTGGACCCAAGTCTGCCCACATCATGCAGGGACAACTCATTTCCAATTTTTCCAGTTTCTGTTCACAATGGCTCTTCTCTTCTTGTGTAAACCCTTGGGGGTTCCCTTCACCTATAAAAGGGTACCTCTTCTTCCTTGAAAACCACTCAAGAATTCAAGCCATTGAGGAGAGAAATTCATGAGGGAGTGAGTAGCAATGCCAAATTGTACTTAGCCATTAACATAAGCCTAAGCCTACACTTTCTCCTAGAGGAAGACTAGCCATTCTTGCATGCTATCCTTGGAAGATCAACTCTAATCAAAGAAGGTCTTGGACTTGGCGTATCAATCAAAGTTGATTTCTCTCCTCTTCTTCTCTCTCCGGCAATAATGGTGCTGAAGGGTTTGTCAAGTAAGATGTGGTCTACATTGATGTTTTCTTGATTTCTTGTTGTTTTATTTTTCATCTCTAATCCAACATATATATATATATATATATATCTAATCTCATCTCCTTAACCAAACCTATCTCTCTCACTCTTAGTAATTCATCCTCTCTACAATTTTTAGGTTCTCCTTGCTACAGGTACATCTCTCCCCGCAGTATCCTTATTGCCTACGGGCAAGAATAGGGCTTGGGAGGGAAACTCTCTTCTCTTCTCTTCCCTTCTCTTCTCTCATATCTACATTTTGCACATACTAGAGTTATCCTAGATGAATAATCCACATAATGATAATTTCTATCGCTTTCACTCTATACAATTTATTAGAATTAACGTATGGATTAGCCGTAAAATACACTTTAAACAACGTATAGTGTTTCTCTTTGGCCCAGAAAGGCTCAATAAAATACTTCCATCACCATATCCCATTATACTACCTCTCATAGACTATAACTTTTCTTTTGACGTAAGCGTAGTTATCTTGCTATGAACCAAGAGGATTTGTACACACAATTAATCCCAATCACTAGACAAAATATATATATTATGGTAAGCACAAAACTACAATTCCAAAGAACAATTCGTAGCCTATTTGGTCAGCCAAGATTGAATGCCATTAACTCATCTATTAACCCTTTCACATTACCCATGATACGATATGACCATAGCCTTGATGTTTTCATCTTTGTGTTGTTTTGAAATCTTTGTGTGTGTGAGTGCAAGAGAGAAAGAGTGGGTCTTCTTTGATTGCACTTATTTCCAAACCCTGGTCTTCATGGCATCTATGGTTTAACTCCTTCATATAGTTTTTTTTTTAGTTCTCTCACAAACTCTCACAGCCATAAGCCCGGTGCTTTCCTCGCAAGACCGCAAATTTCTTGACATATTTTTTGTGAACCCGACGCGAATCTGCTAGGGTGAGAGTTTGTGGGTAACCATGGGTGATCATGTTGAGCAAGAAGGTATGCATTTTGACCCAGCAACAATGCAAATGTTTCAAGCATTTGCAATGTTCACGCAACAACAACATGCCACTGAAAGAAGGGAGATTTCAGCAACGAAGGCCATACAAGCGGTCATCAACAGAATGGATCAGCTCAACGGCAAAGACGTAACCAAGTACTTACGCCAGTATGTGAAGAAGATAGAGTTGCACCGCGTGTCAGAAGGTGAGATGATTCAAAGCTTTGAGCTAGTTGTTGCTCCAGAAATTAGGGAGCATGTTAGGGCAATTAAAGATGGGCATGGGAGAAATTGGGAAGAACTCAAAGTAGCTTTAAAGGAGGAATATTTCATGGAGGACTCGGAGAGAGTGACCAAAAGGACATTCTTAGAATGGGTAGTCAAGCCAAAGTAAGGACTATCAATAATAGAGCTACTTAGGGAATTTGAGCGACGCTATGCACAACTCACCAGGACAGAAAGGGCCACACTAAATGCAGAGAAGACAGATCTTTTCTTACAAGCTGCAGGTAAAGAGTTTCAAGAAAATTTGGAGCTTCTTCTTGAAGATAAAGATGCTGAGCAAGGACTTAAGACCGACTGGAATGAAGTTGAAGGTGCTGTCTCATTGCTTGCCAAATGACAAAGAAGAAGGGACAAAATGGTAGTAAACACTACAAGTCCTTCCACCTCAACTTCTGACAAAATGGTAAAGCCTACTTCTATAGCTCCTAATTTTGATGAGTCTATGCTAGATGAGCTTGTGAAGGTATTGCATGACTTGAAGGTGAAGCTTGCAAAGCTTGAAGAAAAAGGCCAACCATCAGGGCCACTTCTTAGGCAAAGACAACAGCCCAAATAAGGGTTTGTTAATAGATGTATTTTGTGTGATAATACAGATCATGTAAGAAGGGATTGTGATGATTTTAGTGATTCTTTGTCAAAAGATGTCTTTTTTAAGGATGGTAAAATCACTTAAGAGAGACGGGTCTACCCTTGAGAACTAACTTTGGGAAGGGGGGAATGCAAGCCTTAGTTGAAGATATGGCAACTAACCATGCTAGCTCTTCAGTTGAGGCAGCTACTTATGGAGTAAAAATTGAGCATCTTAGTGATGAAGAGGTGAATGACCATCATGGTCAAATTTGGCCAAATTTCATGCAATTAGCTAAAAAGGGAAAGCTTACAAAAGAGATTCTACATGAAACAGGTGATTACATACATCTAGAAACAAGATGGAATGATCCAGTGGACTCATTGTCAGTGCATGCCTACATTACAAAATGCCAACAAAATGAGGCTATTGTAGAAGAGAAGCGCAGACGTGAGAATGCTGATGAAGGACCATCAAAAAGAGCTTCTAGAAGTGGGGGAAGAATTTACTCAATGCCTTCCCAAACACCCTCGAGACAAGGAGAGTCTCCACCTGAAGTACTCATGGAGGAGTCCCAACTTATAAACTACAATCTAATATTGAGGTTGCTACATATTTGAAGAAAGTCTTGGAGGAAAGGATCTTGAATAGCAAGATTGAGTTTACTCTGGGAGAAGTCCTTGGCATTGAAAAGCATGAATTTCATGAGGAAATCATTGACATCATCAAGAGAAAGAGGCAAACTCTTGCTGAGGTTACTCCTCCATAGGTTGACGGAGAAACCTTGAAGACACAAGGGATGCAGTTGCAAAATAAGGAGGATGATGGAGTTGTGGTAGGATGTTACCAATCTAGTGGGAGAGTGAAGCAAGTTCATTGCTCAGATGATGATGAAGAAGTTGAAGCTATTCCTAGGAGCTACTATTCACGAAGTCATTGGGCAAGGGCTACTAAAGAAACTTCGGTCAAGGTAGGTGATCTTGAAGAGCCATTTGTTTCCTTGATTGACCATGGTTCTAAAATAAACATAATGTCAAAGATTCTCTACAACAAGTGCAAATGGCCGATGGACACAGATGATGGTTGGATGGTGAAAGTGGCAAACAATTCATCCAGTGAATTGTATGCAGCATGTCCAGGTGTAAAGGTGACAATAGGTGATGTAAAGATTGACCAAAACATCTTTGTACAGGATACATCTTCATATCGTCTCATCCTTGGACAGCCCTACATTGTGGGAGTTCGAATGGAAACAAAGGTAATGGACGATGGTTCAACATATGCTAGGATACGTAGCAAAGATGGTAAACGTGTTGTTCAATTTCTCATAGTTTGTGTAAACCATGAAAGAAATCGTGACAACCTCAGAGATCATCCTCTACCAAAGGTGACCAAAGAGTTTCATGACCATAGGGAAACGATGGGTTTTGGCCAAGTACCATTGTAAAGCGGGATTGCAGTGGTACAGAAAGAAAAAGGGTCTCGCCTGATCCAAAAATAGGTGAAACTTTCTCAACGGGCTGCTTGGTCACAAGGAATGGATCAGTATGTTTTACAAAACTTGAAGATTTGAGAGGCAATATGTACATAATGTACAAATGGGCATGAAAGAGAGTGGGTTGCTAGACCCTACTGAAAATGTTTTGGGTTTGTGTGAGCAAGTTTCTTTTGTAGATACTATGGGTGATCTTGATGCTATAATGAAGTCTAGTTTTCATCTTGAAAATAAAGTTGTGGAAGTATGCTCTATGGAAATGTATGAAGTAATAGAAGCCTTTAAAGAAAACCAAACAGTTGACCCAGAAGTTCATGTTGAAAGTAAATACAAGAGTGTAGCAAAGAAGGTGAAACTAGTAGCTTCACCCTTACCACCCAACAACAGGGAAAAGATTGAGCAAGCTTCTTTGCAACCAAGTTTAAGGAATCCTAAAAAGATCGGGCATACCTTCACAAAGGAGTCTTTTCAAGAGTTGCAAATTGGTTGCGAGGAGTTTCTAGCACAGGAGAAGACAAAGTGCTTCAAAGAAATTCTTTCAAAGCATGGTAAGTCTTTTGAATTTGAGCCACATGAGATAGGATGTGTTGATCCTTCTATTGTAGCTCCTATGGTAATTTTCACAATACCTCATGTGCCTTGGAATCATTCCGGTGCCAAAGACACATTTGCCAAAGTTAGTAGAGCTATTGAATGAGAAAATCAAAATGGAAATCTTGGAGCCTTCTTGTGCTCCATACTCAAATAGGTGGTTCAGAGTTCCAAAGAAGAATGGTTCTCTACGCTTCATCCAAGATATGCAACCAGTGAACAAGGTGACAATTAGAAATATAGGTACAGGTCCAATTGTGGATGAGTTTGCAGAGGCGTTTGCAAGGAGGGCAATCTACTCAATGGGGGATCTCTACTCAAGGTATGATCAATTTCAACTTGGAATCGAAAGCAGAAACTTGACAACCATGAGGACACCTTTGGGTTTGGTAAGGATGTGTACCTTGCCACAGGGAGCAACCAACTCGGTTGCACATATGATGAATGGGATGAATAAGGTCTTACGTGACTTTATTCCTCAAATCACAATGCCTTTCATTGATGATTTTCCTATCAAAGGATGTGAAGAAAGTGACAAAGATGAAGCTTTGGATCTCAAGGGATGTCGCAGGTTTGTGGTAAATCACATAAATGATTGTGATAAAATTTTGTCTAGGTTGGAGGGAGTGAAGCTTACAGTGTCAGGGAAAATGTCTACGTTTGGTGTCAATGAAGTGCTCATTGTGGGACACATGTGTGGACCGTAGGAAAACTTGTCCAACAAAGGTAGATGCCATCCAAAGAATGAAAGAAACATGCACTAGCATCACTGAGGTCAGAAGGTTTCTTGGAGCATGTGTCTTCTATGTTATTTGGATTCCACATTATGCACACAAGGCTGCTCCTCTTTATCAGCTGCTTAGAAAGAATCAAAAGTTTAAATGGATAGAACCACGTGTAAAATCCATGAAAAAGCTAAAGGAGTTGCTCCAGTCAGCAACAACTTGGAGAAAGGTAGACTATGAGTGTCAAAGGCCAGTAATTGTGACAGTAGACACCAGTCCTACAGGGATTGGATGGGAAATAGGGCAAGATGACAAAGAAGGACACAGGTATGTGGTAAGATTTGGAGCAAAGGTACTAAGTGGTCGCCAAAGAAACTATCCAGAGATAAAGAGAGAGTTATGGGGTATGGTTACAGCCTTGAAAAGTGGGAAAGAGTACCTAATTGGTGCATGCGTGCTTGTAAAAACAAATTGTCTACCATTTCTTGGGATGATTACAAGCTGCTCAACGCCAGACATTGCTATGTTGCGGTGGATTGTCTACATTAAGTCCTTAAATCCCGCGTTTAAGAACATTGCAGGTAAGAACAATACAGTGGCAGATATGCTATCAAGGGCAAGGTATGAAGATGAGTCACAAATGATTGATGAGGGAGATGATGTAGGCACAAAGTTCTATTCTATCTCTCATGTCAAAGGTAACAATGTCTGCATGACTAAGTCACTTGAATTGTTCTTGAAAGATCTTTATGAAGGTGATTGGATTCTTATTGGAAGCTATTTGATTACTCTAGCAAAACAGGATGATTGGTCTAAACAAGAATTTAGGAGGATACGCAGGAAAGCATATGGGTACTTTTTGAGGGATGGTTACTTGTGGAAGCATCCTAAACAAAAGGGTGCTACAGCACAACGGGTTATATGTAAAAAAGAGACTCAAGTAAAGCTCATGCAAGAGTTTCATGAGAGTTTATGGGCTGGACACATGGGTGTGTGGGCAACCTTCTGCAGGTTGAAAGAAAAATACTGGTGGAAATGTATGTATAAAGATGTATCTCAATTTGTAGACTCATGTGTAACTTGTCAAATGTATTGAAATTTCGGACATCGTGATGGATTGCACCCTACATATCCACTAGACATGCACTATAAATGGGTTGTGGATCTAGTCACAATGCCTTTAGGACTCTGGCAGATGAGGTACTTGGTTCTTGCACAAGAGGACCTAACTAATCAGGTTGAAGGAAGAGCATTAAGCGCTAAAACCATGCAAGCTGTGTGCAAATTCCTTCTTGATGAGGTGATTTTCCGTTATGGTTGTGGGGGAAAGATCACTGCAGATAGAGGTGAACTGGATGCTAAAGAAGCAAGGGAGTTCTTTTCCAGATTAGGAATCACGCTTTCTCTTACTACAGCTTACAACCCTGAAGGCAATGGAAAGAGTGAAAGAGGGCATCCTCCTATCATCAAAGCTTTGGCTAAGGCTTGCGAAGTAAGAGTTGGTGAATGGCCAAAACTGTTACCATATGCTTTATGGGTTGATCGTACAACACATAGCTCAGTAACTGGCTACATGCCTGCGGAGCTAATGTATGGTCAAAAGCCAGTGATGTCGATTGAAGATACAGTTCCCACATGGAATGTACTACCTTGGCAAGAGGATCTTAGCAGGGAAGGTATCCTTGCATTGCGCTTAAGGCAACTAGAGAGAAGACCTGGAGACATTGAGGCTGAAAAAGAACGACTCAACAATGCAAGGCTTAAAAACAAGGACTACTTCGATAAGCGACATCGGCTCGGGAGCAAAGCAAGTGACAAAGGTGACGGGGTTTTAGTATATGATAGTAACCTTGATAACCAACACACAGTCATGCATAAGTTTTCAAAAAGATGGTTTGGACCGTATGTTGTAAAGCATGTGCATGAAAATGCTACTTACAGCTTGTCTGAACTAGATGGTACAGAAGTAAAGATACCCATTGCAGGAAAAAGGATCAAAATGTTTAAGAGAAGAGGAGACAATGATCCAGAAGATGTTGATAAGGAAGAAGAGCAAAACATAGGTGAATATCAAAGTGAAGATGAAGCTTTGGAATTATCCATTGAAGAAGAAAGCAAGGAAGATGTACAGGAGGGCTAATCTTACAAAGAAACCATGTGGCACATACCAAAGGATGTGCAGGTTTAGAGGGGGTGGATGTCGTGCTGTGATACGTACATAGTGGGAACGCATGCTACAAGAGTTATTTTGTAGCTTTTAAGATACATAGTTATATTTTCTATAATGTACATATGCATATGTAAGTATAACAATAAGCTTTATATCTCATCCTATTAATTATCTCAAGGGTAACATATTCATACTTTACCATCAAAAAGTACTATGGGAAAAGCATCAATAGCTCCGCCTCTTTAACTTGGGGCAGAAAGCATTGATTCTTTCTTTCCACCATCTCATTATTATCTCACACCCTATCTAGATCCTATATCTAGGGTAATTTCCAATCTATATATATTCTATGTATTTTTTATATATATATTTTTAAAAAAATAGCTACTAGGAGGGAATCAAATCCTAGTGGGACACTAGGTGGCATGATTTCAAAGATACACTTATTTTAATGCATTATTGCAAGCATCATTACAAAACATTGTCAAGGCGCAATGTCATGCTTTCATATGGCATGAGGTGTCCATTGGAATCAAATAAAAGTCTAGGCTAAGGGGACCACAAGAAGACTTTTGCTCCCAAAACTGTACCCTATTTTGATAAATTTTTTACACAAGGTTCCAATCCGAATTAGAAAATTCATATAAAAAGTAAGTCGTAGGTAATGAGCTGAAGTTTCTGCCCATATTTTTATTTTTTTATTTTGAGCCATGGTTGAGGAGATATGATCAAAATACTGGACCCAAGTCTGCCCACATCATGCAGGAACAGCTCATTTCCAATTTTTCCAGTTTCTGTTCACACTGGCTCTTCTCTTCTTGTGTAAACCCTTGGGGGTTCCCTTCACCTATAAAAGGGTACCTCTTATTCCTTGAAAACCACTCAATCATTCAAGTCATTGAGGAGAGGAGTTCATGAAGGAGTGAGTAGTAATGCCAAATTGTACTTAGCCATTAACATAAGCCTAAGCCTACACTTTCTCCTAGAGGAAGACTAGCCATTCGTGCATGCTATCCTTGGAAGATCAACTCTAATCAAAGAAGGTCTTGGACTTGGCGTATCAATCAAAGTTGAATTCTCCCCTCTTCTTCTCTCTCCATCAATAATGGTGCTAAAGGGTTTGTCAAGTAAGATGTGTTCTACATTGATGTTTTCTTGATTTCTTGTTATTTTCTTTTTCATCTCTAATCCAACATATATATATATATATATATATATATATAATCTCGTCTCCTTAACCAAACCTATCTCTCTCACTCTTAGTAGTTCATCCTCTCTATAAATTTTAAGTTCTTCTTGCTACAGGTACATCTCTCCCCGTAGTATCCTTATTGCCTACGGGCAAGAATAGGGCTTGGGAGGGAAACTCTCTTTTCTTCTCTTCCCTTCTCTTCTCTCATATCTACATTTTGCACATACTAGAGTTATCCTAGATGAATAATCCACATGATGATAATTTCTATCGCTTTCACTCTGTACAATCCATTGGAATTAATGTATGGATTAGCCGTAAAATACACTTTCAACAACGTATAGTGTTTCTCTTTGGCCCAGAAAGGCTCAATGAAATACTTCTATCACTGGATCCCATTATACTATCTCTCATAGACTATAACGTTTCTTTTGATGTAAGCGTAGTTATCTTGCTATGAACCAAGAGGATTTGTACACACAATTAATCACAATCACTAGACAAAATATATATATTATGGTAAGCACAAAACTACAATTCCAAAGTATAATTCGTAGCCTATTTGGTCAGCCAAGATTGAATGCCATTAACTCATCTATTAACCCTTTCATGTTACCCATGATACGATATGACCATAGCCTTGATGTTTTCATCTTTGTGTTGTTTTGACATTCTCTTGTGTTCTTTCTTTGTGTGTGTGAGTGCAAGAGAGAAAGAGTGGGTCTTCTTTGATTGCACATCTTTCCAATCCCTAGTCTTCATGGCATCTATGGTTTAACTCCTTCATATATATATATTTTTTAAGTTCTCTCACAAACTCTCACAGCCATAAGCCCGGTGCTTTCCTGGCAAGACCGCAAATTTCTCGACAACGTGCGAGTGTGTGTGCAGGTGACGGCCTGCTAGCGTGTGCCATGAGTTTCAAAGGTAAACTCTAGTGGATTCGAGTGTTGTGTATGCCCTGGGCTATAGAGAGGCGGTCATTTTTGTGTTGGGTGTGTTTTCCCTTTTCCCCTGTCCATCCTCTAGTTCCCCCACAAAGGAGCGATCTGATGCTCCTAGTTGATATCGAAGCGGTGGTTTTGGTGATACAAAAGGTGTGACCTTTGAAGAGCTGGTGCTGCTAAAGATGGCATGGATTGGTTTTCCAATTTTCATTGCGGCAATGTTGTGGAAACATGGCTTCAAGATTACGCGTTATTCGTGTTGGAAAGCGGTTTATCAAGAGAAGACGGTGCTATACAGGTGTTCTCGCTCCTGGCTCGTGGTAAAGCGAGGCTATGGTTCGATGGCCTAAGTGATAAATAAAAGAGTGATTGTGAAGCCCTAGGGATGGTTTCTCAAAGGAGATACATAGTGGATGTGCACTTGGATGAAGTAAAGAGAAAGATTCATGGACTAAAGCAGATCTTGCAAGGTGATTTTCAATCGTTCGAGTGGGAGTTTGAAGTCCTTCAGGGAAAATTGATCAAGGTATCTGCTACAAAAAATGCCAGTTTTTAAAAGTTGAGTAAATTCATGGACTGCCTGCATTAAAAAGTGCATGATAAAGTCGATATAGATGGCCTGATGTCGTATGAAGATGCGGTGGCTCTAGCGAAAGGGTGGACCAAAAATATTTTAAAGAACTGCAAAACTAGGCGGAGTTTTCCAAATGGGGTGGTAGCCAAGTCATAGGTGGTGCAAAGGGGAGTGCAAGCGTGAGAAGAACCAAATTTATTTGGCTATAGAGAGACAGGGTGGTTCCTATGCCGAGGATGCCGGGTAGAGCGGCCTCAATTGTGGAGGAAGTGCACATGGTTCCAGAGTGGGCAAAGGAGGTTTTTCCAAGTTCAAATGTTGTTGTTGAAGCTCCATTGAAGTGTGGTAAAGGTCAAAGAGTGTTGTTTGCAGACGAGGTCAAAGAAATAAAGCTAAAGGAGATTCCTAAGATTGAAACCAAGGAAGACTAGTGACAGTAGCTCTATGGATGCAAACACAAGTTGGAAGACCGAGTCATCTCAATCTAGGTATGATGAGTTTGACCTCTTACATGTGAGTGGAGAGGTAGTGAATGCATACAAGGAACAACATAAAGTGCAAGCCAAGATGCCAAATGAAGACCAAGTGAAGCAATTCAGGCCTACAGATGAAGAGCAGTTAAAAGTGATGTATGGCGCCATGCTAATGGCTATGATAATGAAAGTGGCAGTGGAGTATGCCATGGTAGCAGAGCATGATGCACTTGCAGAGTAGGCATGTTAAGTCGACAATCAGATGGTGCTAATCAGCTTTGAACGGCCAGTTGACGAGGAAGAGTTAGATGATGCTGGAATTGAGTGCATTTGAACGGCCAGTTGACGAGGAAGAGTTAGATGATGCTGGAATTGAGTGCATGGAAGGTGAGAAGGAAAGTATGGAGCCGAAGGTAGAAGTGATTCCTATGAAGCTAGCGCACCCTATGACAGGTGATGAGAGTTCCAAGGTGGTGTTCAAGATTTTCAAGGAGGTTTGTGAGTGGTGGGTGAAAGGGATATTGATAAAAGTGGTTATGCAATGGGTTATTGAGCAGGTATAGGATCTGCTAGAAGAGTATCTCACTTAACATGGATGGTATGGAGGGTCAGGTACACGTGCAGGTATGTCTTTGGATGGCGAGCACGATGATGTTCTATTTGATGTGTTTGGAGTGGGCAGTTTTGGATGAGTGCTTGGAGTGGTAGAGGTATGTTGCTGGCAGTTTCTGTGTGTGGTTGGTTATGTGCATTGTTGTGCAAGCATGCAAGGGTGTTACAAGTGGGTGGAAGAGGTCAAGGCAAGGTTTTTGACCCAGGTGATGAGGAGAGGTAAAGGAGGAGATTTTTTGACCCAGGTGATGAGGAGAGGTAAAGGAGCTGTTAGAAAATGCCAGGTTTTGTACATATACTAGGTGTTTTTTTAATTTACAAATAGCTTGTTTGAAGTGTGTAGTTTACTGGTGCAATAAGCCTATGTGTGGTTTAACATAGATGTTCAACTAGGGGGTGGGCAATGATAGTGCAGCCAAAGTTGGTCCAAGCTGAAGCGTGTGGAATGCGAAGCTAAGGCTGCAGGCAAGTGCACTGCAAGAGGCTAGAGCAGGTATGAAGTCCCTGGAAAACTAGTGGCAAGGGAATGTATGTCTAAAATTTGTCCAAGCTAGAAGGTGTGCAATGACATGCTAAGGCTGCAGGCAGGTGTAGTGCAAGAGGCTAGAGCAGGTATGAATTCCCTCGCAGACTAGTGGCAGCGGGAATGTATGTCTAAAGTGTATTTTTTGGTAAAAAAGGCTCCAAAGTATCTTATCTGGGATGCAAGTAAAGGTGCCCAAAGTATTGAGTACTACACTGGAATGTGGCGCTTGAGGGGCTCTAGAAGCCGGTCTAGACGGCTCATGAAATGGAGCCACGGTGTGCAAGATACTGAAGTTTGAAGTTAGGAGGTTTAGTAGATCCTTGATGGTTGGCAGGGTAGCTAGGGATAGGTGGTTGAAATAGATGCCAGTGTATGGATGGGTAGTGCTCATGTTATGGACCATGTCTATCTTCTCAAGTTGCAAATCAGATCTCTAGATACAAGTTATGGCTAGTTGAAGTTTTTCTGGGGGACCGGGTTTGTGCCCACCTGACCACATGGGAATGGTCGAGCAAAGCAAATGGGCCCAAGCCGGCATGCAGAATGGTCCAAAGAAGCTCCGAATTGGCCGGACAAAAGCAAGCTATGGAAAGAAAAAGGAGAGAATGGTCAGGGGAACCCAAGAAGGCAAGTCAAAAAGCGAGCTCAAGGGGAGATCCCAGCAACGGGTCAAAGGGCTAGGAGAGGTTGTCCTCCAAGTGATAGAGAGAAAGGATGAGTCCAAGGGTGGCCAAGAAAGCAAAGGGCTTGGAAAAATGATCAAATATGAGATCAAAGAAGCACTGTAAGGCTAAGCCTTCTAAGGATGGAAATAAAGGGAAAATAAATAAATAAATAAAAAATGCCAAGGGTCATTAGCGATGTCGCTAGTGCTCCCTCCTCAAGTGCAAAGAAGAGAGAAAGTGCGCAAATTAGGGAAAGGTAGCTACCCCCTCCCAAAGTTGTTAAACGAGAGTGCAGGGTGGACCAATTAGAGCCCAGATGCACAAATTGAAAGGGGCACCCCTATATAAGCCATTTTTCATAGTTTCTACCATAGTAGGCTTCTTGCCAAGGCTTTGAGTCGATGAGCCTGCAGAGAGGCAAGATAGAGTGTGTGTGTGTGTGTGTGCATGTGTGTGCGCGTTCTTGGGTGAGCTTTTTGGTGCAGATTTGTGTGCCTGCAAAGCCCCAAGTGTGTGTTTTCTTGCTCGGTGACCATGTGGGTGCACCGTTTGATGTAAATGAGATGTACAAAGTGTTTGAGCAGTGGTGGATCCTCCTTTGTGTTTCTCTTGTGTTGTTTCCCCTTCCGGTGCGGATGTGTGCGCTCCCCCCGGGCCCGTTCTTTGTAAGGGAAAGATAAATGGGTCCTAGACGAGAAAGATAGAGGAGATGTCCAAACAATTATCTAGAACTATGAAGACTTCAAGTGAGAGTGTGATTTCATGTGCAATACCGGTGTGTGCCTCAAAGCGAGCAATGAAACGCATGGGTAGCTAAGTGTGTGTGTGTTTACACGTCGGTGTGTGTGTACGCAACGGCCTCCCAATGTGTGTCATGAGCTTCAAAGGTAAACTCTAGTGGATTTGGGTGATGTGTATGTCCTGGGCTATAGAGAGACAGTTGTTTTTGTGTTGGGTGTGTTCCCCCTCTCCAACGTACATGAAGTATTGTGTCAAGAGGAGGTGAAAATAAAACACAAGCTACATCTTGTTTCTAGTACAATGTTTTCATGATGTTGGATAGCATATGCTCTATTTTGATCTACATAAAGTCAATGTTTCAAGCAATGTGACAGGGATTATCAAATTGTCCACAATAATCACAATAAGAATAATAATCTCTAGATAAATGTGGTTGTATTGTGGTAATGTTGTGCTCTTGGTCAATCGTCTTCAATATGACCATTTGAGTTGCATTAAAATTCATGCTTACTAAGAAATTTCAGACAAGAGAAACTACTACCATGATTGTTACCATATATGTGTGGTAGTGATGTGTGTGAACACACTAGGACCGTCGGGGCATTTTTTCCTTCTTTAGGAAGTTTTTCCCCCCGAGCATTGTATATACGCCCATCACTCTAGGACTATCTATCTTTCCATTGCACACTAAGTAACACACTCTCTATTGTGTGCCTTGAGCTTCCTGCGTCTTCTCCAAGATGTCTGTGTTTCTCTACAACCCTAGTTCCAACAATTGGTATCAGAGCAGGTTACATCCTCTCGGGCTTAGTCGCCAGCTGCTCCATCACACGCCTGCTCACTTTCTCCGATTACAGTGAGGTTTGGCGAGTGTTTGTAGGTTGACAAATATTTCAAGAAAGCTCGTAGAGCTTAATCTACTCAAATTTTTGATTCGGGCTCATTTCGGCCTCCGTTTTCACTACAGGCAGGTCTATACAGGCAATTTCATCATTTTGTGCAGAATTTTGGTCAGTGCCATTTTCTGCATAAAAGGTGCCTTACAGTATTTGTGCTATATAGCATGTATTGTTTCCGCTCCATTTCTCCTATTTTTGGGCAGTTTTCACATCAAGTGCAACATTTACCATGGATGACAACAACAACACAGATGTGTTCAAGTTGGAAAGATTGTGCTTACTGCTGCAAATGGCAGTTCCTTCACACTTGTTGATGCACTTTATGTACTTGGGATCAAGAAGAATCTCTTGTTTGTATATGCACTTGCTAGACTTTAACTTGTAGTCAAATTTGTGGATGACAGATGTACAGTTCATGATCTCAGTTTTGGTGATGAAATTGTTGCATCTGGCCTTTTGTGCCATGGGCTATATAAGATCACTTTGTATGACAAGTGTGGATAAAATTTTGCAAATGATGTTGAAGATTCAAGGGCTATTTCAGATGCAAAACTTTGGCATGCACGTTTTGGTCATTTGAATTTTGCCTGTTTGCTGCGTTTGTAGAAATCTGATATGATTGCTTCTTTGCTGCCTCTTGAAGCACCTATCAAACATGTTTGTGAAGGCTGTATTTTGGGTAAGATGCAGCATTCTAAGTTTCCAAAGGATGGTTCAGTTCGGTCCACATGTAGGTTGTAGCTTGTGCATAATGACGTTTGTGGGTCCATGCAAACTCCGTCCCTTGGGCAACTACCTTTACTTCGTGACTTTCATTGATGATTACTCCATGCATGCATGGGTATTTCCGCTTAAAGCGAAGTCCGAAGTTTTTATGTGCTTCAAACAATTTCTGGCTATGGCTCAAAATGTCTAGAAATGTACTATGGGCACCCTCTGTTCCGATCGTGGGGGGGAGTATATGTCTCATGAATTTAATGCATTTCTGGCTAATCATGGGATAAAACACCAATGTACAGTGCCTTATACACCTTAGCAAAATGGTGTTGCTGAGAGGAAAAATAGGTCACTGACAGAAATGGCACAATGTATGGTCAAAAGTCAATCTTTGCCGCTTTTTTTTTGGCTTGATCACGTGTGCCACTTATGTACATATCAGGTATCCTACGAAATCTTTGTAGTCTATTACTCCATATAAAGCATGGCATGATAGAAAGCCTTCTATTGAGCACATACGTGTTTTTGGTTGTTTGGCATATGCTTTGGTGCCACAAACACAGCGCAAAAATTGGATGATAAGGCTGTCAAATGTATTTTTGTTGGTTATAGTGCCGAAAGCAAAGGTTACATGTTGTATCATCGGCAAACAAAACTTATTCTAGTTTCACGAGATGTAGTGTTTGTGGAAGATTCTGTTGAGCCCTTGCTGTCATGTACTAGAGACAGTAATGTAAGCTCACAGGACATTTATGACACTTTGTTGCCTCTTTTCAGTGGTGGAAATACGAATGTAAGTTCCAATGAGGCAAATGTACAGCCTATGGGGGTTTCTGAAAATGTTATAGATCAGCCTATTACTGACGCAGATGTACATGATGTACTTCTCAGAAAAATATGGTCCTTCTGGCCATGGTCACTTGTTGCTTCATCCGCCAAACACTCCTCTGATGAAAAGGTGTTGTATTGTCCTACTAGGGATCTCTCCATATTAGCATAATGATTTTTGGTGTAGTGGGAGCCACATTGCTTGAGGAGAGCTTTGTGCCATCGTAAAATCTTTATGTTATGCCAGTTCCTTGAGCCATTCTTGCAAACAACGCCACTCAACTAGCATAGTAAGAGATCAGCTTGTATCATGACGCATTAGAGACATGTTCTTCAAACAAAGACATGTATGAATTCAACATTTGCAAGCTGTATAATAAAGACACTTGTTAAGTATATGCTGTACAAATTTGCAAGTTTTTCCATCCAATAATCCTAAAATGTACATTAGGATGAGATTACCCACCTCTAATAAGCATGGATTTGAAGCACCTACGTGCAAGATGTAAGAAAGAAGGTTGTTTTAGAGAAAAAGTGGTGACACTTGACCTCTCTAACCTACAACCTTTCACTATTTGTGTACAAAAGCAACCTTTTTGCTAAGCACTACAAAAAAAGTAGAGGCAACACCTTAGACTTCAAAGTCTGTGATAAGAAGAACACAACCAAAAGTAAGAAGTATATTGTTACCTTGCACCAGGGGATGTTTCTTTTAAATATGTGATGGTATTAGCAAGCTTCATAATGTACACATCCTTTTCTTGCAATTTTTGTTGGAGAGTTTCAACCTCCCTCTTTGAAGAGGCAATACTGTCTTGTAACTCTTTTGAGCTGAAGAGCTTGACATTTGTGCATCCAACAAATGAAAAGATGTACTTGCACCCATACAGAGGAGGGAGGGAGAGGAGAGAGGAGGAGGAGAGAACAAAGGTTTTTTTTTGGGGGGGATTTTTGTTTGAAAAAGTGGACTTTTAGTGTTTGTAAGTTTTAAAAAAAGTCAAAAAATTATTTTTTCATATGTATATATGTTGGGGGGAAGTTTTAAGTAAAAAATAAGTAAAAAACTTTTGGCTCTTAGTGACCCATGTTTTTGCTGATGTGGTCACACTCCTTTGCTCCCTTCACTTTAAAAAAGCTAAAGAGAGAAAGTGAGCTCCTACGTCCACATCCTACATGTGTCTAAAAAAAAGGCTAGAAAAGCCTACTCAAAACTAGCTTCTTGAATGTCCTTGTCCCCTTAACCCTATACAACATTAGCCTTAATCCCTAAAAATTAAGATTCCTTACAAGGCCCATGCAAGGTCCATATTTCTCCTAATGGTCTGTAGAGGAGTCTTTCTTTGGTCATAAACTTGGGGGGTTCACTATGTGTAAAACTACCATATCACGTGCGTTCAAGACATGTTTGTAAAACTCCTTATCTGTGAATTTTGTTAAGAATATAATGTACCCTTTTCTTTTAAAATCTGTAAGTTTTTTTCAAATTTGAAAAAATAATGTCCTTATGTATATATATTTTTGTAAGTTTCAAGAACTTTAAATACCCTTCTGTTCAACTCACGTGATAGGTTACATTTTTATTAGGTGACCTCCCCGGGGTCATAAATAATATTGATCCTCTCTGTGGGATTTGAACATACAAAGTGTTTCATTGAAAAAGACGACCATACTTCTCATAATGGTAATCCAAATGCACACACATCTTGTGTGTATATTCTACACACTTTAGAGTTGCACTCTCTGCGTATCGTCTCTCTGTTCTTCTATTTATTTGTCTTCTCAACATGGTATCACAGTCTAGCTGCTTTTCCTTCACAAAAATAGAGTGTTTTTTGCCTCGTGGTTTCGCGCAACGCGCGCAACAAAAATCTAGAGTTCAACAAAACATAAAATCATCATTACTTTCTACTCGAAACTCGGATTTCAATGTTTGAAGAGTCGGTCTTAAGGTTTTGGGGCATTTTTGAGCTATTGATCATGAGAGATTTGTCAAATTCTGCACTAGAAGTAACTTACAACAAATTGATAACAACTTGTATTACATTTTCAATTGAAATCTTTGAAACGTAAGAGCTTTTAAATTTTCAAATCTGTTTGTGTTAAGCTTCTTGTTATGAATCTTTGATTTAACTTTTACGCATCGTATGACATTCTATTTGCATAAAAAACCTAAGATTGAAAATTGATTATATTGTTTGCAATCAGACCTATATATTGATACATATCAAGTTTCTTGTTGCATGATTTTTCGATTTGCAGGTCATTTTGTGTAAAAGAAATTGGATTGAAAGTTAAGCATATAAAATTTCCAACATTTTGTGTAAAAGAAATTGGATTGAAAGTTAAGCATATAAAATTTCCAGCATCTTTAACTCAATGTATATATTGAAAGAAGGTGACAAATTAAATTATCTCTATATTTACTCTTTATGTGTCTCACATATGCTTTGATGCATGTATATCGAATTACATCAAAGTCATATCCCTTGAGATCTTTTTTTTTGGCTTTCGGTTTTGATTGCATATGATTTATGATAAAGATCATTTTTTTAAAAATATTGAGGGTTTCATGATACTGTTATAGAAAGAATTATATCCATCACGTCATATTTTACATAGAGATTATATATATGCTATTTCATCTATATAAACAAAAGAGTGAGTTGTATCCATCATAGATGTTAAGAAATAATAGTTTTGATTATTGGTAAAGAGTTATGATTATAGATATTAACAAACACTAATTTTCATAATTTATGTTGTATTCAAAGATTCACGTTAAAAATAAATATGTGGATAATTATTTTTATTCTTTCCATGTGGATGATATAAGGTATTATGTTTCAATGATTTATGTAACTATATTTCAAATATTTATGATTTTGATTATTATTTTATAATCTTTAATAAATATTCACACTTATGCTTTGACAATTTGTATTATTTCTCTTCTCTGTAAATGTCAATGATTATGATTATGATGGTTTATCAAAAAACTATTTTTGACAATTTACTTTTTTTAAATTAAAAAAATCAAGGAGTTATAATTTTAATATTGTGGTATCTTCGATAACTTATATCCAATCATTATGATTTATTGATTCATATCAATTCTTTATATATAGATATTGAAGAGTTACAATTTTGATGATTTCTAAAAAAAAATACATTTTAACAATTTTTTTAAAAACTAAAATATGAAAAACTTATGATTTTTACTCATTATGAGTTCTTATGATCGTTTGTTATTGCGATTGTGTTTATAGAGTTCTTTCATGATTCTATAATATGATTTTATGATTAGAAATTGTTTATAGTGATCGTTCATTATTGAGATGATGATTATTATTATTATTTCATGTAGTTCTTCCTTGACGTCACGATATATTTTCATGAGTAGAAATCGTTCCTACTAATCGCTCCATTATGACAATAGTAATTATTTCATGGAGTTGTTACATGATACCATGATACATCTCAATGATGATTAGAAGTCGTTTATACTGATCATTCATTTTTTTCAGATAATTTTTATTTCATGGAGTTGTTCCATGATGTCATGATGCGTTTTTATGATGCTCACAAGTTGTTTGTATTGATCGTTTCATTATTGATATGGTTATTATTACATGGAGTTGTTTCATGATTCCATGATACGTTTCTATGATGATTAGAAGTCATTCGTATTGATCGTTTATTATTGAGATGATTATTCTTCCATGGAGTTATTCCATGATGTGTTACCATGATGATCACAAGCCGTTCATACTAATCGTTTTATTATTGATATGATTATTATTCTATGATGCCATCATGATTTTCCATGATGATTAGAAGTTGTTTGATCGTTCATTTTATTGCTATTGATATGGTTATTATTCCATGGAGCTCTTCCATGATGCTATGATGTGTTTCCATGATGATTAAAAGTCATTTTTATTGATTGTTCATTTTATTCATATGGTTATTCTTCCATGGAGTCTTTATGTGATGACATGATGCATTTCCATAGTGATTAGAACTTGTTCGTATTAGTCATTCATTAGTGACTCGATTATTGCTTTATAGAGTTGTTTCATGATGCAATGATATGTTTTCATGATGATAAAAAATTGTTCGTATTGTTTGTTTTTAATTTAGATAAGTATTCTTCCATGGAGTTGTTCCATGATGCATGATGCGCTTCCATGATGATTAGAAGTTATTTTTACTGATCGTTTGTCACTAAGATGCCTATTCTTTTATAGAGTTGCTTCATGATTCCATTATGTGTTTTCATGATGATCCGAGCCTATTAGAAATTTTTGTTTATCATATTTTGTTGGTTTTCCTTGCTTCTAGAGGTTTGCAATAAAAGAAAGAGTGAGAACAACCTCTTGGAAAAATTAAAAAAAAATGATTTGATAGGAATTTTTCTTGACTAGTTCACCGGAGGTGAAAGGTAGATGGAGAACCTAGTGGTAAAGGAAAGGGAAAATATGTAAATGTGAAAAGAAAAAATATGATGTGGTTGTGGAGCCATGCACCCATGATTCAAGGGTCATGAGTGGCTCATATCATCATGGCTTTGGAGCCATATGATGATTCAAACAAATGGGACCCAAGTGGAAGACTTGGTAAAGGAAGAAACCAGACACATGATTTTGCTGAATTTTTAAAAAATACTTCCACTCAGATCCAAGAAAAGCTGTCTTCATCAAAGTTGTAGCTGATGAGCTGGAGATTCTGGCCATATTTGTTTTATAATTTTTGCATCTACGGTCTAAGAGATATGGCCAAAATGGTGGACGTCAATTTTTTCAACTGTGGTGGAGACCACCCCCTCTACCTTTACACACACACACCCTTCCTTTTCCACATTGAGACCTTCTCTAAAAATCAGCCATTAGTCTTCTCACCCTCCTCTCCTTCCTCCTCTCTCTCAAGCTCAAAAACCCATCAAAATTCCTCTTCTAATCACCTCTCAAGTCATGCTTAATCTTGTTGTAATTCATAAGTCCTCATTCAACCCCTTTCTATTATTACTAGATATGTATTGATTTTATGTAGATTCTTTACATTTTAAAATAAGGAAGCTCTTGGACTCAAACTATGGAGGAAGGAGTGAAGACAACATAAGTGATGATGGAGCTAATTGGTCAACAAATCACTTGGAAGGAGCTTCTTCATTGGTTGAATGTCCCTAATCAAGCTTCAATTGTACAAATTACACTTGAATCTTAACCTCACTCCTAATCACTCTCTTTCCTATATAAAGAGGCCTTCCCCTTTGTAATTTCAAGCCTCCCTCAGCCCATTGAGCCTTTGTATCACTCACCATGAGCCCATAAGCTCATTCATTCACTCTATTCTTGCACATCCTAGAGTGCAAATTGTTTCATGCTAGTAACCTCTCCTCCTCTTACTTATGTTAATTAAGAGAAATGTTTATATGCGTGTGAGAGTGCTTGATGTGATCTTGGCTAATCCTTGAGTGATTGTTTGGTAATCTATATGCTATTTGTGTTGGGAGTGTTTGAAGTCATCCATTCCTTGTACACACACTACGGTTAATGCTTCATTCATAGTGATCTCTCTCTCTCTCTCTCTCTCTCTCTCTCTCTCTCTCTCTCTCTCTCTCTCTCTCTCTCTCTCTCTCTCTCTCTCTCTCTGTGTAGCGGTCCTAGTCCACGCTTCCAAGACTAGGTGGTGCCCTCATCTCATTTCCCTTGTGGCGCAATGGAGTTTGTTTTGGTGTAGAGGCCGCCATTCCAAATTTCCTTCGTCATAAATTGGTGCCCCCACTGAGGAGTTCTCAAGCAGTGCTCTATCAATCCTATGAAGGAAGATCCATCAAATTCTCCGAGACTTCCACTATGGTCTCCCCAAGAAGCTCGAGAAAAGAAGCGTCTTTATCGACAAACGGCACGTATGCGGGTAAAGAGATTTAACTACACACACCTTGGGGGCAATGGTCAGACTCACTAAACCCTGGTGAGCGAGCTCCCAATTGCCTCCAAAAGGATCGATTTATCTCAGGTTTGTACCCCTTGCTAAGGGAGAAGGTAAAGAGCAAATTTCCAAATGCTTTTGAAGATGCCTTAAGAATTGCTAGGGAAAAAAATAGAAAGATTCTCTATCAAGCCCAAGCTGGCCAGCTAGCTTTGGGAGGCAATATCACAACTATGGAAGCTTCTCACATACCTCCAAATGTGCTTAATGCACCAGACCTCAATAGAGGTCAACAAGAAGATATGCTCCAACAAATAAACAATCTTACAAACCAGCTAGAGGGGTTGAGAGTAAATCTTGTGCAGGGTGCAAGAAGGCCTATTGAGGGAAATGGTGGGAATCGGCCACCAATGCGACATCAAGCAAGGGAAATGTTGTGTTACAATTGCGGGGAAAATGGCCACGGCATGTATAATTGCCCTCATCCCAGAAGATATGACTACCCTGTCAGAGGTCCTCGACAACAAGTAAGTCCACCCCGTGCTAGAGCCCAAGCACAAGAGCAACCACAACCTCAAATTTTGCAGCCACCTCGTGCTCAAGCTCAAGCCCCTGCTACTCAACCAAATGTGAGCATCATAAGGATGGAGGAGGTCCTCAAGGGCAGAAGCAACCAGGAAGAAATAGCTAAAGGGAAGATGAAGATAGATGAAGTGGCTACAATGCCTATCAAACGTGTGCGTGTCCAAGAAGAAGTAGGTAAAGAAACAAGCAAGGATGCAAGCAATGAAGCAAGTACATCTCGGGCAACTAAAGATGAAGCCAAGAAGAGAAAGACCCGTACTAGGTCTCAAATTGACATTTCTGATTTCCCTATGGGATCTCGGACACAACCTTATGACTTGACAGCTGATGTGAGTTCTCAAGGACCAAAGATTACTTGGCCACAACTACTTCATATCTCCCCAAACCTTCGACGACAATGGTAAAAAATGGTGAGCACCAGGGCAAAGCGAAGTAAGCTAGTAAGTGTAATCAAAGCATATGGTCTCAAGGATATAGTGCCTTTGGTGGAGGCTCAAATCAAGGGACAACGGATTCCAAAAACTTACATTGATAGTGGAGCAGAGGTTTGTGTCATGACAGAAAAGCTAATGCATCAATTGGGTTTAGAGGTGATGGAATCATCAAACTTTAGGGCAAAAATGGCTAATAATGTCTCTGTCACTTGTGTGGGTGTAGTGAAAGCTTTGAGAGTTTCTGTTTTTGGAATCACTACAGAGGTTGATGCTTATGTGATGCCAGTAAAGGGAGAAGAATACCCCCTTATTTTAGGACGACCTTGGTGTTGAGATGTCGAGCTCTACACCTTGAGCTGGCATCCACTACAGGTCTTGGCCGCTTACGGCATTTACTCACTGGCGCGTTAGGTGACCGACACTACCAGTGATTCTACAGCTGGACTACACTTATAGTGCCAGCCTAGTACGCTTCTAGCGAGTTCACACTTAGTGACCGCATGTACATATGTGCTACTTTTCAGCTTTAGCACTTAGTCATTTTGTGCTCTCTTTTCTGTGAAGAAGAAGAAGAAGCTTTCCATCTCTGTGTGCTTTGTGCTTATCTTATGTAGCTCTCTTGCATCCTCATTCTTTACATGGTATCAGAGCCTGGTGCAGGCAAGAGAGGCTAAGAGAGCAAGAGAATCACAATCCCTTCGTTCGCAATCCACGACCAGATGCACAAGTTTCTGAACAGGTCTCCAAAGTGCAGTATACAGAGATTTACTGTACAAGTACAGTGGTTGTATGTACGCTTGATTGTGGACACTCGTTGAGTGTAGAAAGCGTTACAAGTACCACGATAGCAGGTTCAGCAGATTTGCAGGTTTTTACAGATTGCAGCTATTTTGTCTTAGTGCTTCAAGATGTCTGACGGTTTCAGTCAGATTGTTACTGAGAAGCTTGAGAAAAATAACTACCCTGCATGGAAGTTCAGAATAACAAATTTCCTAAAAGGAAAAGGTTACTGGGACTATGTAGAAGGAGACAATGAAAAGGAACCAGAGATTCCCGAGGCAAATGCTACAACAGAACAAAGGAAAGCTTTGAGGGACTGGCAACAAGGCGAGAGCAAAGTGATGTATTGGCTTTCTATGAGCATCACAGATGGCATGATGGGCTATCTACAGGATGCTGAAACCCCCGCCATTGCATGGAGAAACTTAGGCAGAGTGTTCGAGGTGAACACTAAGGCCAGGACGCTTCAACTAAAGTCAGAGCTAAATCAGGTTAAGAGGAACAACCTCTCAATCAATGATTATGCCTTGAAGATCAAGAGTATCATTGAGGCTCTTGGATCTATTAAAGTCTCAGTGGAAGACGATGACATTGTCCGTGCATGCTTGGATGGTCTAGGAGATGAGTATGTACATTTTAGGTCTTCCATGAATACAAGAGACGACATCCCCGTGTTCCAAGATTTGATTTCTATGCTTATTCTTGAGGAGAAGAACCTTGACACATCTTCTTCTCATGGCAGAAATAATTCTCAACAGGCCTTCTATTCTAACTCCAACAGAGGTAGAGGTAGAGGTCGTGGTCGAGGCCCAAGGGGTTGCAGGGGCCAATTTCTGGAAGGTCAATCAAATCAAAACAATACAGGTGGTAGGGGAAACTAGTCTCAAGGCAGGGGGAGTCAAAGAGGTCGTGGTGCAGGATCAAGCAGGCAGCAACATACTCCAGATAGCAGAGAATGTTGGACTTGTGGTGAAAGAGGTCACATGTCACGTGACTGTCCAAAGGGAAAAGCAAGTGGAAAGAGAGAACATGGCAACTATGCATCTACTAGGAGAGATGCGAATGACAACAAAAACGAGCGCATGTTTGTTATGCAGCATGTAATGAATACAATGACTGCAGAGAATTCCACCCAAGATGATGTTTGGTATGTGGATTCAGGTGCCTCTAATCACATGACGTCTCGTGGAGAGTGGTTTAGAGATATGCGCAAACCATATGTGTCAGGCTATGTGCAGACAGGAGATGACACAGCTCACCCCATTGCTCATGTAGGGGACATACCTCTAAATACGAAGAGTGGGAAATCAAAGTACTTAGCAGATGTACTTCATGTCCCAAACATTACAAAGAATCTTGTTTCTGTTCGACAAATGGTTGAGTAGGGTTTGCAGGTTCGCTTCAATCCAAATGGCTGTTATGTAGAAGATTTCCAGAATGGCTATAAGCTGATCACAGAGGGCAAATGTGTGGGCAGAATGTTTACGCTAAATGTAGACATGCCTGAGGTAAAAGCTGCATTATTTGCACAGGGCACAGGTGTTGTGGCTGATGTTGACATTTGGCACAAACGCATTGGCCATGTCAATGAGCAGAGATTGCGCAGCATGAAATCAAAATAGATTGTAAAAGGTTTTCCCAAATTCAAGGTGGATGGTATGCATAAAGTGTGTGCAGCATGCCAGTTTGGAAAACAGTCAAAGGGCTCATTTCCACATGAGCGCAATGTATCTAAAAAGCCACTTGAGGTGGTGCACACAAATGTTTGGGGTCCAACCGATACTGCAAGTATACATGGTTGCAGGTATTATGTCTCTTTCATTGATGACCATACAAGGAAAGTATGGGTCTACTTCATGCGTAACAAAAGTGAAGTGTTTGGTCACTTTCAAGACTTCAAAGTCATGATTGAGAAGGAGACAGATATGCAAATCAAGACATTGAGGTCAGATGGAGGGGGAGAGTACTTCTCCAATGATTTTTCAGATTTTCTGCGAATGCATGGTATACGCAGGCAGTTTACATGCAGATATACTCCACAACAGAATGGGGTCGCAGAAAGGAAAAACCGGCACATTGCAGAGGTTGCACGTGCATTGATGAATGAGAAGAACATGCCTCATCATTTCTGGGCTGAAGCTGTAAATACAGCTGTGTACATTATGAACAGGACACCTACAGCTGCGGTGCATGATGTAACACCTGAGGAAAAGTTTACAGGTACAAAGCCTGATTTGGCACACTTGAAAGTTTTTGGCTGCATAGCTTACGTGCATGTACCAGATGAGTTGCGTAGGAAATTGGATCCTAAAGCAGAGAAATGTATTCTTGTGGGATATTCCCTTGAACAAAAGGGGTACAGGTGCTACAATCCTACTACACGAGAATTATGAGTGAGCAGAGATGTAGTCTTTGATGAGATGAGCAGCTGGTACAGTAATGCACATGGCACTATTGGGGCTGATGTAAAAGATGATGTGGTTGTACAAAATGTGAGGCCACAGTCACAGGTTTTGAGAGGACCACAAGAGTCCTCTTCTCGTGGCTCTGTTGAAAAACCATGGAATGGTAGACTACGTACGCAGGTTACTCCACCAACAGGTACAGGGAATGTATCACGAAAAGGAAAGGAAAAGGTTGATCTTATGGCTGATGCATCATCAGGTTTTTCACATGTAGACATGGATTCAGATGGTTCTGAACAAAGTCTTGATGAGGAATTTGGAATTCCGGCTGTCAGGACACCTGGTGTAAGGAAAGTACAAGAAGATGCTAGAGGGCAAAGGAGTGACCCAGGACCGCGCAGATCTAAAAGAGTCAAAAATCCAGTTCATAAATTGACTTATGATGGGTATCTAGCGCATCACCAAGCCTACATGGCTAAGGTGATACAGGATGTGGAGCCCACATGTTTTGAGGATGCAGTTGGAAATGTGCATTGGGATGATGCAATGAATGAAGAGATGGCTGCATTGGAAGCAAACGACACATGGGAGTTGGTGCCATTGCCAAGTGGCAAGAAAGCTATTGGCTGTAAATGGGTGTATAAAACCAAGCATAAGGTTGATGGTAACATTGAGCGTCACAAGGCAAGGCTGGTCGCAAAGGGTTATGCACAGACGTATGGCATAGACTATGAGGAGACCTTTGCTCCAGTGGCAAAGATGACGACTGTGAGAGCTATCATAGCAGTGGCTACATCTAGAGGATGGATTATGCATCAAATGGATGTAAAGAATGCCTTCTTGAATGGTGAGTTGCAAGAGGAAGTTTATATGGATCAGCCACCTGGTTATGTCGATCCAGGTTACCCAGATTATGTATGCAGACTTCTCAAAGCTTTGTATGGTTTGAAGCAGGGCTCTAGAGCATGGTATGACAGGATTGCCAAGTATCTTGTCAGTATTGGTTTTAGGAGAGCTCATGCTTGTTAGGAAATAAGACGTAGCTAAATAGATAATTGAGTAGATTACTTAATGGAGAGAGACAAATTTATATACACGAGATTATAGTGTAGAGAGAGAGAGAGAGAGAGAGAGTACACACGATATACGTGGTTCACCCAATGTGGGCTACGTCCATGGGAAAGCAGCCACTCAATGGCTTTGGTACTTCAAAACAAGAAGTAGTTTACAAAGGGATTATACCCTTAATGGAGCTCCCGCCTTGCTTCACTCTCACCACCTCACACTCACCTTGTTGCATCAACTTCACACTATGAAATGTGTGTAGAAATGGCCTCCTTTTATAGGCCAAAAGGGCTGCCCTCTCTTATGAGAGACAGCCATGTGTAGCCGCCCTTGTGCGAATAAGTCCAAATCGGACCCTCCAATCCGCCCATGTGTGGCCGCCCTTGAGAAGACAAGTCCGCTTTTGAATTCGGCCACCGGCCATTGAATTCGGCCACCGGCCACCGGCCATTGACTTCCGACCACCGGCCACCGGCCATTGACTTCCGACCACCGGCCATTGGCCATTGACTACCGGCCACCGGCCAACCGACCGGTTGTTTTCCGACCACTTTCCGATCGCCGTCCGGCCATAATATTCCGGCGAAAAGGAATATTCCGGCGAAAAAAAGTCTCGAGGGCCTCCGCCCCCGAGGCCTTTAAAGTTGCCCCTGATTCTTGTCCGTGAAAATTTTGGTTTCCGGTGAGCGATTTTCCTTCACGCACAATGGCTTCTCCTCATAATGGGGGCCTTACAAATGTGCGCTTTTACCACAGAAAATTACAAGGGTAAATCAGGCTCCATACTTAACAATGCTGATCATTCACTCTATGTACGTGAGAGTGATGTGGGGATTGTGGTCATTACCATATATGTAGATGACCTTATTATTGTTGGTGACAATGCTATGGAGATTGACCATGTGAAGGGTCTTCTCAAACAGGAGTTTGAAATGAAAGATTTAGGCGAGTTGCGCTACTTTCTTGGCATTGAGGTGATCAGGACTCCAGAGGGTGTATGGCTATCACAGAGACAGTATGCTTTGGACATGTTGTCAAAGTATGGTATGGCTGATTGTAAGCCAATTTCTATTCCCTTGGATGTGAATGCAAAGCTGAGTGCAGAGAAAGGTGATGTTGTTGAGGATGTCAACATGTACACGAAGATTGTGGGTAGTCTAATCTACTTGACTATCACGTGGCCAGACTTGAGCTACACAGTAGGCTTGGAGAGTCAGTTCATGCAGCTTCCAAGGAAGCCACATTTGGATGGAGTACGACGCACACTTAGGTATGTGCAAGGTACTCTTGACTACGCATTGTTCTATGCAGCAGATGCACCATTAGCACTGTATGGGTATACAGATGCAGATTGGGCAGGTAGCATTGTTGATAGGAGATCTACGAGTGGCTTCATGTTCTCTTTTGGGAGTGTTGTTGTTACTTGGAGCAGCAAAAAGAAGCCTACGGTTGCTTTATCGAGCACAGAGGCCTAGTACAGAGGTGCAGCAGTTGCGGCGTGCGAGGTAGCTTGGCTACGCACATTACTTGAGGACTTGGGAGTGTAGGTGGACCAGCAGATTTTCATCCATTGTGACAACCTCAGCAGCATGCAGTTGGCTAGGAACCCAGTGTTCCATGCCAGGACCAAACACATAGAGGTCCATTACCACTATGTTCGAGAGCGAGTGTTGGCGGGTGACATCGACTTGGTCTACGTCAGCACAAAGGAGCAGATAGCGGATATCTTTACCAAGGCCCTCGGAGCTGAGAAGCTTCGACGTTTCCGGACTATGCTTGGACTCTGTGACATGCAGAGCTCGAGGGGGAGTGTTGAGATGTCGAGCTCTACACCTTGAGCTGGCATCCACTACGGGTCTTGGCCGCTTACGACATTTACTCACTGGCGCGTTAGGTGACCGACACTGCCAGTGATTCTACAGCTGGACTACACTTATAGTACCAGCCTAGTACGCTTCTAGCGAGTTCACACTTAGTGACCGCATGTACATATGTGCTACTTTTCAGCTTTAGCACTTAGTCATTTTGTGCTCTCTTTTCTGTGAAGAAGAAGAAGAAGCTTTCCATCTCTGTGTGCTTTGTGCTTATCTTATGTAGATCTCTTGCATCCTCATTCTTTACACTTGGCTCATGGGTATAGGAGCTAGGCAAGATTGGGCAGCAGGAGACTTGGAGTTGAGGCCTCGCATGGGTGGCCATAGTCGGAAGGTGGTTTATAACCTAAAGAATGGGCGACAAGAGAACCTTGAACTAGAGACGTCAGCTGATGAGTGGAGCTCAAGTGGATGCTCCTCATCCATGGACGAGGAAGAGAGTTCAAGTGAAGAGAGTGATAGCACTCTCGAAGTCATGGGCGTCACCATAAAGGAAACTACCTCATCAGAAGACAACCCAAGGATCCAAATGGAGAATGTGTGGGATGCCAGCCTAGAGGAGATGTTATCCAAGGATATAAAGGAAGAAGAAAAGGAGGGTTATGTAAATGTTCTCAAGACGCATGCATCATTGTTTATTTCTGATTACACTCACATTACAGGTGTCACTGCAGTGAAGCATCATATCCATCTAAAAGAAGGGAGCAAGCCAGTAGTACAAAAACTAAGAAGATTAGGAGTTGTGCAACAAAATGCACTGTTGTCTGAGGTGAAGAGACTCTTAGAAGCAGGATTCATATACCCAGTAGAAGATTCAGAATGGGTCTCCCCAGTAGTGGTGAGGCCAAAGAAGAATGGTAAATGGCGAGTTTGCGTGGATTACAAGCCACTAAATGCTGCAACAAAGAGGGACCACTTCCCTCTCCCATTTCAAGATGAGATTCTAAATGAAGTAGCAGGCCATGAGAGATACACAGTGTGTGATGGCTACTCTGGCTACTTTCAAATACGCATTGCAAAGGAGGACCAAAAAAAGATTACTTTCATCACACCATGGGGATGTTTTGCATTTCGAGTCATGCCTTTTGGTCTCACCAACGCTCCAGCCACCTTTCAACGATTCATGAACATGGTCTTCCAACCTTACTTTGGTAAGTCCATAAGGGTTTTCATAGATGACTTTTGTATTTACAGGTCCAAAAGTATGCATCTCGGCAAGATTGATGAAGGATTTACTCGTTTAGCTAAGCTGGGTGGACAACTAAACAAGGACAAATGTCACATTGGGGAAAGCAAGGTTACACTATTAGGGCATGTAGTGTCCATCGATGGAATCGAGGTAGATCCTGAAAAGATAGAAACATTGCTAAATCTACCTTCCCCAACTTCCATCAAACAATTAATCTCCTTCTTGCAAAAGCTAAGATATTTGAGTAGATTCATACACTTACTCTCCCAAGTGATATTTCCTCTACAACAGCTGACTCGTCAAGAGACGCTTGTTTGGAGTGAAGAAAGTGAAGGGCATTTTAGAGAGATTAAAAAAATGTTAGGGTCACTCCCTGTAATCCTCCAACCTTGTTGGGAAGAAACATTCTTTGTAAACCCTAGTGTGGGAGAAGAGGCCATTGGTGCTGCCCTCCTACAAAAAGATCCAAAAACATCCTTTATGAGGCCTGTGTATTTTGCTAGCCGCCTCATGGAAAACACAGAGAAGGCCTACACCCTGATGGAACAGCTAGTGTTAGCTCTTATGTTTGCGGTAACCAAATTTCGGCCATACTTGCTGCCGAAGAGGTTTGTAATTATCACTGTGGAGGATATGTTTCCCTATGCACTACAACATATGGAAATCTCTGACAAAATAGCAAAGTGGGTGGTGCGACTTCAAGAGTTTGATTATACAATACAGGTTGAAAGAACAACTCGAGCATGCTTAGCCGACATTTTAACAAACAAGTGCTATGAAAAAGTTTTCCATTTGAAGAGAAAGGAACTACCACCACCTCCAGCTCCAGAGGCTTTGGTCAATGCTTATAGCCTCTACTTTGATGGAGCATACAAGAGAACCAAGGATAAGGCAGCTGCAGGCATCGTGGTCTTATCTCCATTGGGAGAGAGGATCCATGGTGAAGGGATCACTCTAGAAGATGTCCACTCCAACAATGAAGCAGAATATCATGCTCTAATTCATGGCCTTCGTTGGTGCCTCGATAATTCAATTAAGAGATTAAACGCTTTTGGTGACTCCATGCTTTTGGTAAGGCAAATGCAAGGTACATGGGCTTGCAAAAATTCCCGTCTCTCTACTAAAATGAGAGAAGCCAAGGCTCTTATGAGGAGATTTAGGGAGGCACAAGTACATCATGTGCCAAGAGACCAGAACAAGGATGCAGACCACCTAGCATCATCAAAGTTAAATGAGTCAATAGTGGGAGCAGTGGCCATCAAACTTCCACTTCAGCAAGGCAAGGAGGACTTGGAAGATATTATGCACATTCTGGAGTAAGGAGAGGCTCCTAAACACTTGAATGCAGGGGAAAGGCTATGGTTAGCTAGGAAGGCTACCAGGTATCACATAGTAAATGATGACTTGTATTGTCTTGGTAAGGATGGTGTGCTTAGGAGAGTGCCTTTGAAGAGTGAAATTGAAGAGATTTTAAAAGCTTGTCACGATGATATCTGCGGAGGACAGTTTGCACACGACGTCACTAGTAGAAAGGTTCTACAAGCTGGGTTTACTTGGCCAAGTCTTCATCGTGATGTCAAATACTGGTGTCAAACATGTGATGAATGTCAGAAAGCAGGACCACGACGGCTCATAGCTGAACCTCAGAACCCAATAAAGGTATATGGGCCCTTTGAGAAGTGGGGAATTGATGCCATAGGACCTCTACCACGCACTCAGTCGGGTAAAGAGTACATCATCATGGGAGTAGACTACATGACTAGATGGGCTGAGGCTATGCCAACCAATAGAATTACTGCTAAGGATGTGAGTCAGTTCATCTTTGACCACATCTGTTGCCGGTTTGGCACCCCTCTTAAAATACTATCTGATAGAGGACCAGGGTTTAGAGCAGACTTGGTAGGAGAACTCATGAAGAAGCTAAATATTCAGCATCAACTCTCTACTCCTTACTACCCTCAGTGCAATGGTTTGGTGGAAAAGGTAAATGGAATCATTTGCAAAATTCTCACCAAACAGGTACATGCTAGGCACCAAGATTGGGACAAACACCTGAATGGAGCTCTATGGGCCTATAGAACCTCCTTCAAAACCACATTAGGGTACACACCCTTCCATTTGGTTTATGGAAAGGAGGCGCTTTTGCCCATTGAAGTGAAGTTAACAAGTCTTCGAATATTGGGTAGCCAGGTAGGCTCTCAAAAGGAGAAATTACATCAAAGGATCATGGATTTAGAGAGGCTGCAATTGGATCATGAAGAAGCCATCAACCACTATTCTCAAGAAGCAGAGAAGCGCAGAGAAAAGTTCAACAAAAAGCTAGCATCCAAACACATCAAAAAGGGATCTCTGGTGCTTCGATATGACAATCGCTTCGACACTCGTAAGGATGGAAAGTTTCTTTTCCGATGGGAAGGCCCGTTCTTGGTCAACAAAAAGTTCAAAAACGGCTCTTACAGACTTCAAGACATTGATGGTAAAGTGCACAAGACCAAGAAAAATGGATGGCATCTAAAGCCTTATCACATCAGGATAAGGTCAGCTCAAGATCAAAGAAAGTAGGCTAGAGGCATAAATACCCCTAGCCAGGTTTGGGGGGGCTATGATCCGAGCCTATTAGAAATTTTTGTTTATCATATTTTGTTGGTTTTCCTTGCTTCTAGAGGTTTACAATAAAAGAAAGAGTGAGAACAACCTCTTGGAAAAATTAAAAAAAATGATTTGATAGGAATTTTTCTTGACTAGTTCACCGGAGGTGAAAGGTAGAGGGAGAACCTAGTGGTAAAGGAAAGGGAAAATATGTAAATGTGAAAAGAAAAAATATGATGTGGTTGTGGAGACATGCACCCATGATTCAAGGGTCATGAGTGGCTCATATCATCATGGCTTTGGAGCCATATGATGATTCAAACAAATGGGACCCAAGTGGAAGACTAGGTAAAGAAAGAAATCAGACACATGATTTTGCTGAATTTTTAAAAAATACTTCCACTCAGATCCAAGAAAAGTTGTCTTCATTCAAGTTGTAGCTGATGAGCTGGAGATTCTGGCCATATTTTTTTTATAATTTTTGCATCTACGGTCTAAGAGATATTGCCAAAATGGTGGACGCCAGTTTTTTCAACTGTGGTGGAGACCACCCCCTCTACCTTTACACACACACACCCTTCCTTTTCGACATTGAGACCTTCTCTAAAAATCATCCATTAGTCTTCTCACCCTCCTCTCCTTCCTCCTCTCTCTCAAGCTCAAAAACCCATCAAAATTCCTCTTCTAATCACCTCTCAAGTCATGCTTAATCTTGTTGTAATTCATAAGTCCTCATTCAACCCCTTTCTATTATTACTAGATATGTATTGATTTTATGTAGATTCTTTACATTTTAAAATAAGGAAGCTCTTGGACTCAAGCTATGGAGGAAGGAGTGAAGACAACACAAGTGATGATGGAGCTAATTGGTCAACAAATCACTTGGAAGGAGCTTCTTCATTGGTTGAATGTCCCTAATCAAGCTTCAATTGTACAAATTACACTTGAATCTTAACCTCACTCCTAATCACTCTCTTTCCTATATAAAGAGGCCTTCCCCTTTGTAATTTCAAGCCTCCCTCAGCCCATTGAGCCTTTGTATCACTCACCATGAGCCCATAAGCTCATTCATTCACTCTATTCTTGCACATCCTAGAGTGCAAATTGTTTCATGCTAGTAACCTCTCCTCCTCTTACTTATGTTAATTAAGAGAAATGTTTATATGCGTGTGAGAGTGCTTGATGTGATCTTGGCTAATCCTTGAGTGATTGTTTGGTAATCTATATGCTATTTGTGTTGGGAGTGTTTGAAGTCATCCATTCCTTGTACACACACTACGGTTAATGCTTCATTCATAGTGATCTCTCTCTCTCTCTCTCTCTCTCTCTCTCTCTCTCTCTCTCTCTCTCTCTCTCTCTGTCTCTCTTTGTGTAGCGGTCCTAGTCCACGCTTCCAAGACTAGGTGGTGCCCTCATCTCATTTCCCTTGTGGCGCAATGGAGTTTGTTTTGGTGTAGAGGCCGCCATTCCAAATTTCCTTCGTCAATGATAATAAGTCATTCATACTAATCATTCATTATTGAGATGATTCCATGGAGTTGTTTCATGATGTCATGATGGGTTTTCATGGTCATTATGAATTGTTCTAAGGGGATTCACCATTCAGTATCCCCCTATATTATAACATGCGTTCGTGGGGTATTTAAAAAACCCCTCTTTTGACATGTCTAAATAAATAAAAGGACCCCTTATTTCAGGAAATTTTTTCAAAATTGAATATAAAAGAAATCATTATTTAATTGTATCTCTGTTAAATTGCTTAAAATTTTTACATTGTAAAACCTCTCCTTTTGAACTCATGCTATACATTAACATGATTACATAATGCACCCCCCGAGGAATCGTTTGTATAGATCGTTTTTAATTGAGATGGTCATTCTTCAATGAATTTCATGATATCGTGGTGCTTTTTCAAGGTAATTTAAAGTTGTTTGTACTAATCATTTGTTACTAAATGGTTATTCATTTATAGAGTTGTTTCATGATACCATGATGTGTTTCATGATCGCTTGTTACTGAGAGGGTTATTATTTCGTGGAGTTGTTCCATGAGACATGATGTGTTTTTATATTGATTATAAGTCTTTCATATGAATTGTTTGTTAGTGAGATGATTATTATTCCATTGGGTGGTTTCATGATACCATGATGCCTTTTTATGATAATTATAACTTTTCTATACTGATCGTTTCTTATTGAGATTTTTTTTTGTTAGATAGACACAATAAGATGAGTAATCCACAACCTCTAGCATTGCCGTGGAAAACCAAAGGAAAATAGAAAGAAAAAATATTGTGTACGCGACAATAAATGCGGCTAAAAATATAGTAGTAGTTTACAAGCAATAAACACGATAATAGAAGCGAGAACATATTGCACTATTACCGCGTCTCTTGTTGTTGATATATTAACGCGTTTATCACTGCTAAGTGGGTAGTAAAAAATAAGGGTGCTCATTTGGGCCACCCAACCTTTATTTTTGACCTACAGAAAACAATGAAACATCATTTTTTTTTGAAAGAGTATACAGAAAAATAGAAAAATAAATTTAAATTTACTTAACCTTGAAAATTTAATGTAGAGAAGATCAACTATTTAAAAAAATTACAATAAAATAAAATAGTTGTATATATATTGTGCCACATTCGGACTTTATGAAAGTTTGGACAAACATTTTTTCATTTAACCTCCTCCTTCCGTGCCATGCACAAGCACGTACGTTTAATCACCTTGACTCTACCAAAATCCAAACCAAATTAAAAAAATCTCAACAACTCAAAACAATTGATACATAATTATTTGGTTAAACTTACCGCTTGTAGTGATCCAACCGCTGCGTCGAATTGCTCGCGACAAATGTGGTTGTTCTTGAACAACCATCACCAAGTTTCAAATTTTGTATGTCGCTTCCAAAACTTGACCACCTCTCTGGTTGGTCGACTAAGAGTGATATTTTTTTAATTTAGTAATAAAAATAACAAATCATCAACTACAATCTTTATAATTACCGATTTAGATTGTAATTTAATCATTCTTATATATTTTTCCTTCCATGGTGCTTTCCCTCCCAAGCCATAGTGCGTGGGAGTTTGTCTCGCCTAAGCTTCACGTTGTTGTTTGTAGGATGATCCCATTGCAGCCTAATCGCTCTTTTCTTGCATTGCCCACTCCCACTTTGCATCTCCCATGTTGCCACAATGATAGCTCCTATTTGGATCTCTAACTTGGTTGGCCATTGCATGCCGTACACTAGACTACTTGTTTTTAAAAATGTTTCTATGTAGCCCTCCAAGCACTGTTGTGAAAAATGTTGATCAGGGGGATTTGAGAATCTAGCATGCAACACATCCGCAATGTAGCGAGCATGATCGGGCAGTTGGTCTATAAACTTTATAAAACAATTCTTATACGTCGGATGTATAAGAATCTGAAGATGGCGTCAAAACGCCCTATCATGTGGTGTACAAAAGTCCACCTCCCCACCATATTTTAGCATGTAGTAGCACCCATGCGTGTCAGACACGGGTGTGTCAGTATCCTTGTCCTCTACGTCAAGGGCGGCACACTCTGAAATAGGGGACTCGTTCACTCCCACTACCAAAACAAGCGAAGCCACAAGATCCCCAGCCGCTACATCTCTATCGGCACTCACTGCCTTGAGACGAGCGTCGAAGTGCTCCACTAGAAGAAGTGCATCAACGGTATTTTGGTGAAGCAAGAGTGGAATGGAGTGGCGTGGGACCCTGTGCTGCCATGGGAATGGGACCCTCCGATGCCATGGGAGTGGGACCCTACAATGGAAGGGGAGTAGGACGGTAAGAAGGTGCCGTAGACTAAGGTTCCATCAGTGCGAGGCTCTGAATGTAAGGAGTACCTCCCTGACTCCCCCATGGTGTGGATTGCGGAGAAAGATTGCAAGTCGCAAGCTGTTGTGAAATGTACTGGCCAAGCAATGCATTCGTCAAACGGAGGTACTAGTCCCGTAAAGAGATAGCCCACTGTAGGTTTAGATCTACCACCAATGGAGAACCTAAGTAGAGTAGGTGTAGGATGGCCTTGCCTGCAATTAACAATAATAAACCCATAGCACTCATGGTTTAGGACTAACTAGCCACAAATAATCTTTATTTCTTTGCTTGGTCTCACCGCCTCAAGACTCGGGTCCATTGAAAGCGATGTCCACCCCGGGTGGGAGCCCACGTGGATGTGAACCAACCAAAAGAAGAGCCAGATGGTTGCTCCCCACTAGGTGGTCTCTTGTCTAGCATCTACATTACAGAGACCAATATGAGATTTAGATTTTCCCCCCCTACTCACTCATCTATATAAATGTACATAAGTATATATGCACATAAGCACGTAGATACATATACATACTAATAGACCTAAGTAGAGGCTAGTAGTACCAAAGGTCAAGTGGCACCTCTTTAGATATCATCACACTCTTAACCATGGTAAAACCAAAGGTACGTTGTAGTAATCCATGCATGAGTGGATCAATGACCACAATGCCATGATTAAAAAAGGACTATACCTAAGAGGAAACATCTAACCTTTGGTTGTTATGCTCCCGTACTCAATGCCTTAATACATGCATAAACAAATGTAAGCATCCCTATAATTTAAGTATATACAATTACATACTCTCTATAATTAAGTATAATTTAAGTATATACAATTACGTTAATGTAGCCATCGTTTAGGATTTAGGGTAAAGAGCTAGAGTTGTAAATGTAGCCATCATTTTGTGTTGTGCTTAGTGTGAGAATGCTTCTGCCTCTATAGGGTTCTTTGAAACAGCTACTTCCTCGACCCAATGCCTCATCCATAGAGAGAAAGAGAGAGATAAACAAAAAGAGTGAGAGAAAGATAGAAAAGGCAGAGAGAAGAGCGTAGAAAGTCATTTTTGAACTCCATCTTGGGGACATAAAAATACTTTTTTCAAAGCACCCCACAAAATGGTGGCTTCGCTTTAAATAATTGCTCTATACTTACTTGTAATCATAGCTCTATCTCTCTCTTTCTCTCTCTCTTTCCCTTCCTCTCTCTCTCTCTCTCTCTCTCTCTCTCTCTCTCTCTCTCTCTCTCTCTCTCTCTGGTTGGGAACTGTTCTCTCTTCCTCTCTCCCTTCCTCTCTCTCTCTCTCTCTCTCTCTCTCTCTCTCTCTCTCTCTCTCTCTCTCTCTATCTATCTATCTATCTATCTATCTATCTATCTATCTACCTCTCCATCTCTCTCTTTCTTTCCCTTTTACCCTATTCTCTCTTTCCCTCTCTCTCAATCTATCTCTTCCTCTATTCTCTCCCTCCCTCTCTTTCTCTCTATCTCTCTCTCTCTCTCTCTCTCTCTCTCTATCTATCTATCTATCTATCTACCTCTCCATCTCTCTCTTTCTTTCCCTCTTACCTTATTCTCTCTTTCCCTCTCTCTCAATCTATCTCTTCCTCTATTCTCTCCCTCCCTCTCTTTCTCTCTATCTCTCCCTCTCTTTCTCCCTTCCTCTTTCTCTCTATTTATCTCTCTCTCTCTCTCTCTCTCTCTCTCTCTCTCTCTCTCTCTCTCTCTCTCTCTCTCTCTCTCTCTCTCAAACTAGTGCTATCTGGCCACGTCTATACTGACATCGTCTAATCAGACATCTCATCGCATCCTAGCGACTATCTGTCGGATTTTGCAGAAAAAAAAACAATACTTTCTCTAAGTATAAACATATAATTACAAAACAATCTATTTTCTTATCTTATCATTAAAATACAACAAAGGTAAAAGAGTAAAGTGAAATTCTAACCATCCTACTGTGAGAAGTGAGAATGTCCATCAAGGAGTTTAAGCCCTTTTTGCTTGCGTATTTGCTCTCGTACAGTGTGGGATCACGTCCTGTTATCGACCACTGTTCAAAACATACAAAGAACACATTATGTTAGAATTTAAAAGTACAAATAAACGTAACTACTAAACCTAAAGGGTAATGCAAAAACACTTACAAAATCAGCCTCAAATGATGCCCACCCGCCGCTCCCCAAGTGGCGCGAGCTCCCTACCTCTACTCGTGCTTTGACTACCTCCTTTTGTTACTTCCACTTGTGAGAATTCTCATGTGTTTCTCGCTTCACATTCTTCCAATCTTCTTTGGCCAGCCAATTTGGCATGTTCCACACATGCTTTATTGCTTTTTTTACTTCAGAACGCTTGTGCTTGTAGTGTTAGTGCATTCGGACCTTCATTAGGTCTTCATTGAAGCGCTCATTTTGACTTGACACGAGAAACTTGTCATGCAACATACTGAAGACTCTATCTTTTAATTCATTTGGCACTTCACTCTAGATGTTTAGTATGTCATAATAATCAATATCTAATTCTCCTAAATGATTTTCTCATATTAAACTGATCATTTAATGTGGGGAAGTGCCAAGGGAGAAAAAGCTAGAATATTGGTTAAGTTAGCAGACCGGTCACAGTAGGGATCCAAAGGGGGGAAAATAGGGATCCAAAGGGGGGGGCCATCTGCAAAAGAACCATGTGAAACAATGGGCCAAAAAGACCCTAAGGTTCAGCCCATTAAGACTTCCAAAATGCTAAGGTTCCAAAATTCAAAGGTTGTGTCCAAAGGTTAACCCTAGGGAAAAATTGGATGCTTAGTGTGAGCTCAAAAAGTCTTTGCATATCCCTACATGGGAGGGGGCGAGCCCCAAAGCTAGGGGATGAGAGAGAAAGCCACACACACACACACAGGCTCCCTTTGCACAAAGGGAATGAGGGACACATGTCAGCTCCCTAGGCCAGATACCCACAAGGTGTGCCCAATTCCTATTGGAAGACCCTTGAAGTGGACCAATGAGAATTAAGCTAGAGTAAATCTAGTTTAATTAATTTAAAAACATTTAATAAAAGAAACCAATAAGAATTAAGTGTCCTAGAAGACTATTGGGCAGTCTCCCAAGGGGTCCAATGAGCATTCAGGAGCCCCATGGCTTGCCTGATTCCTATTGGCCAGGAGGCAAAGGGGTCCAATGAGAGTTTAGTTTAATTATTTAATTATCTAAAGCTCTCACAAAAGGGGAAAGGGGGACACATGTCAGAAGGCTATCACTTATGCTGCTTTATTCCTATTGGCTTGATCTGGGGAGGTCCAATGAGGAAAAAGCCAGCCTAACTTAGCAGCTAGGGCTCGCCCAAGAGAGAGGGGGGGCTGATTTTTGCTGGGCATTCACTCTCACACTCTCACACTTGACCATGTGTGAAGGGAAAAATACTCTATCTCCTCCCAAGCTTTAATGGAGAGCTCATCACCTACTCCAAGCTTGTGAGATAGAAGCCTACATCAACACTCTCTTGGCATGTGGATGCAAATCCAACCAAGAGCCAAGCTTCAATGCATGCTCATCTTCTCTACCAAGCTAATTACTAAGCTAAGCTATGCTAATATGAGTGATTATGTGAGGAGATGTACTTCTTTCTCGTAAGATACTTCTTTTTCCTCTCAATCTACTCTCATACCCTGCTAGCTCTCACCATCTTCGAAGGTGTGTGAGGTCTTGGGTCTGAGAACGGGGATAATTCAAGTTGTGTTTGATTAAGTGTTTTGCTTGGTGTATGAAGCTTCCATCTTCATTGCACTAGCTAGTCTTGAAGGAACACAAAGAATTGTATTGTACAATGTCTCTCTTGATGGGAGAAACCATAATACAAAGCCTTTTGGAGGGGGGACCGGCTCCATGCAAATCCGGTCCTCAACTGTTGTCAATAGCTTAATTGCTCTCTCTTTTGAAAGTATTGTCGATGCTATCTAACTAGGTGTTATGCTTTTTGTTGCTCTCTCCACCCAAGCACTCTTGTAATTCTCATTAGGAATCTATTCTAATGAAATGCCCACTATGTTCATGCTAATTTCCGCTACAAATGAGATTTTAGGCCATTAAAATGTTACATTGGTATCAGAGCTCAAGGTTTCTCTTTTCTTGCTCAAGAAGGGAGGTCCTCAAGCTAGCTACAAATGGTTGGTATTATTAATTGCCTGTGAGTAAGTAGAATAGGGATTTTTCAGCCTTTCAGTGCACCTGCCTTTGTGCAATTAACGGGGCATCACCGTCGAGAGCTATGGTCTTAATAGTGGAGTCCTACGGGGCTTGCCTACGGCTTAACCACTATTGAGCTATTAGAAGCTTGACAGGAGCCGGTGCTGTTTTGGTGTCGAAAGACCCTCTCTTCTATTCCTTGCAATTAATGGTATTCGAGCCGCGGGTACAGTAGCTTGAGTGCTTTTTCTAAAGGGGTAAAGAGGAGTATCAACTAGGGCTTGAAGTGCCAAAGTACACCTAAAAAGTTTACACCTAAAAGTTGTTAGAATGGCTGACAATATTAAAGAGAGTGAAATTAATGTTGATAACTTTGATTTTGCTCATGAGCAAGCTACTAATGATGCTTCAATGCTTGTTAATTATCTTGTTTCTAGGCTTCAACAAGCCATGGGCAATCCATCTCTCCAAAGTGAAGTGCAACGGCAGCTCCGTGCTCACGGGATTCTCCAAGCTCATCACCATGACGAGAGAACACCTAGGAAGCCTCCTTGTGAGACTACCAAAAGAGGTCTCTCTCCGATTCGGGAAGAAGAAGAGAATCCATATGAAGGGCTCAAGAACTTACTTCTTGATGCATCTCCTTCCCAAAGGAGAACTCAAGAGCCTCCACCGAAGGAACGAGAAAGAAGCGAGTCTCCCGCCACCTCGGCGGAGATGGCTCCACGAAGACGGCGGGCTAAACGCTCTCCATCACCACCAAAGCGGAGAAGACCATCACACTCTTCTCCACGTCATAATTCAAAGAGGGATGATAAAAAGCAAGAGAAGAAAAAGGCGAGAAAGAGGACACCCTCTTCTCCATCTTCTTCATCCTCTTCCTCTTATGAAAGCTATGGTGAAGACGACAAAGATCAAGACAAGAAAAAGGCGAGAAAGAGGTCACCCTCTTCTCCACCTTCTTCAAATTCTTCATCTTCTGAAGAAAGTGATGGTGCAACTTTTGAACCATCAAAAAGAAGAGGCCATAGAAAATCCTATGCCGCATGGAAGAGGTCGTCCAAGCTGAAGAAATTCAAAGAGGGAGGGAAGAGCATCTCTTTCCTTACCTATGATGGCACCTTCGGTGCTACAGACAAAGTTTTGGCCTTTATCCAGCAATTCGATGCGGCGTTTGGAGATGAGGGCTTCACGGAGTCCTCTAAGCTACGCCATGTAGCTATGCACTTTCAAAAGTCCGCCAGACAATGGTGGTCTAGCCTACGAGCCAACGGTGAAGCTCCACGAACATGGAAGGCTTTAAGAGCTTCCATTATGAAGCAGTTTTTGGCCACCGATGCCAAAGACAAAGTACTCACCGAATGGCGAAGCTTAAAGCTCTCTCCCAATGAATCTATCCACAAATATGTAGACAAGTTTTGGGACCTACAACTCAAAGCCACTGTCTTCAAAAAGTTGGATTTTGGAGAGCAAAAGCAACAATTTTGTGCGGGCTTAACCGAAGAAATGGCGGATTATGTCAACTCCCAAAGGCCACGTACCATATCGGCGGTAATACACCATACTATGGTGGCCTCGCGAATCAATTTCCAAACGGGGGGTAAAAGAAATAATAATAAGCCCCCGGAAAACAAAGGTTCCAATGAGCCTAAGGGGAAGGACAATGTCCAAAAGTCTCCTAAGGGCAATTCCAACAAAGCTAAAGAGAAGGGAGTTTACAAAGGAAAGAATAAACTCTCTCCTGAAGAGCTTGAGCGTTATCGTAAAGATAACCGGTGTTTCAAGTGCGGCGAACAAGGGCATGCGTACCGCGCTTGTCCCCAAAAGAACAACCGCCAAGATCCTCCTAGAGCTTCTTTGGTTGAAATCCAAGAGGAGGAGATTCACCAAACTCACCACAAAGGATCTCCTCTATGCCATGCTTGGGGAAAGGTAAGAGAACATGATGCTTTTATTCTCTTTGACCCTGGTTCTACTCACAATTTCATATCTATGGAGTTAGCCACCAAGCTAGGCATACAATCCTACGAGATGGGAGATATCCTACCCGCAGACAGTGCCTTCAAGGGGCAAGAAGCTTCAGTCACTCCCTTAATCGGGAAATTGAGGCTTCATGTCCAAGGCTATGTGGACAAAGAGGATTTCTTTATCTCTCCTCTCAAGCATGAGGATGTAATCCTAGGGGCACCATGGTTTGACCGTCTGGCTGCCCATGTTAAATTTCCTGAAAGGAGAATCTCCTTTAAGTTCAGGGAAAAGGACATGTATATAGATGCTAGGGAGATAGGTAACACCATCCCCATTGTACATACACCAGCTTTCAACAAGTCAATAAAGAGCTCTATTTCCGTGTACATGATTTTTGTTAAAGATTCTCAAAATGAACCTAATGCTTTAGCAAAAGAAAATAAAAGCAACCAAAAGGAATTAGAGTTATCCAATTTTCTCAAGGGGTTTCAAGATGTCTTTATTGACGACATCCCTTGTGAGCTACCTCCTAAACGAGGTAATGACGACCATGCAATTGAACTTCTTCCAGGAAGTTCACCGCCTAACAAACCTCCTTATAGAGTTTCTCAAGCTCAACAAGAGGAGATTATGCGGCAAGTGCATGAGTTAATTGAGAAGGGCATGGTTAGGCCTAGCTCATCTCCATTTTGCTCACCTGTGCTATTAGTGCAAAAGAAAGACGGCACATATCGTATGTGTGTCGACTATAGAGCACTAAATAGGATCACTATCAAGAATAGGTTTCCCGTTCCACGGGTAGAAGACCTATTTGATAAGCTACAAGGATCGACCTACTTCAGTAGGATTGACCTAAAAAGTGGCTATCATCAAATAAGGATAGTTGATCAAGACATTGTAAAGACCGCATTTCGTACTACATTTGGTCTTTACGAATACATTGTCATGCCTTTTGGCTTGACTAATGCACCAGCCACATTTAACCGCTTGATGGAGAAGCTGTTCAGACCTCATCGAACCTTCACTGGAGTGTTCTTTGATGATATTATCATCTACTCTAATTCATTAGAGGAACACAAGCAACACCTCCAGGTAATATTTCAAGTTTTAAGAGAGAATAAACTTTATGTTAATCGAAAGAAAAGTGAATTTTTCTTGCAAGAGATTCAATATTTAGGTCACATTATCTCTCAAGATGGAATCCAAATGGATCCATCCAAGTTAGAGGTAATAAAAGGATGGCCTAAACCAAGGAATCTTCATGAACTAAGAAGCTTTATAGGTATGTGTGCATACTATAGACGCTTCATAGAAAAGTTCTCACAAATTGCGGGACCATTACATGACCTAACAAAGAAAAATGTTAGGTATACGTGGTCTGCTAAGGAGAACAATGCTTTCGAAAAGCTTAAAGAAAATCTTATCTCTCAACCCGTGCTTACACTACCGGATCTCTCAAAACCATTTGAGGTCCAATGTGATGCTTGTGGTGATTGCCTTGGGGCTGTTTTGCTCCAAGAAGGGCACGCCATAGGCTATGAGAGTCGAAGGCTCGACCCTGTTGAGCAAGCTCTAGGCATATACGAAAAAGAACTCCTTGCAGTTCTTCATGCCTTAGACTCATGGAAGCACTATTTATTGGGGACTCCTTTTATTCTGCGAACGGATCACCAAAGTCTTAAGTACTTCATGACGCAGACCAAGCTCTCCGACAAACAAATGAGGTGGGCAAATTTCCTTTCGCAATTTCATTTTCATATTGCTCACATTGCTGGCAAGCATAATCAAGTAGCCGATGCACTCTCAAGACGACCGAGAGTGAATGCGGTTTCCATAGCAACTCACAATGATCTATCTTCAATGATAGATGAGTATGCTATTGATCCCGATTTTAGAGATGTGATTTCAGCCCTTGCATTAGGGAAGAAAGAAGAACCATTTACTTTACAAGATGGTTATCTTCTCTATGGCAATAGACTATGCGTTACTAACTCACTACGTGAGAAAGTAATGTATGAATCTCATGCTCCCCCATATGCGGGGCATAGAGGGATTCAGTCTACCCTAAAGGGAATTGAAACATATTTCTATTGGCCTACCATGAAAATGAACATACATGAGTATGTTTCCAAATGTGTGGTATGTCAAAAGACAAAATTTGATAGAGGGAAGCAACTTGGATTGCTTCAACCCTTGCCAATCCCTAATTCACCTTGGGAGAGCATATCCATGGATTTTATCTTTGGATTGCCTAAGTCTATCCATGGGAATACGGGAATATGGACGATAGTAGACAGGTTTAGTAAACAAGCTCATTTTATACCTGTCAAAAAGACTATCAAAGCCCATCAAATGGCAACCCTCTTCATTTCACAAATTTTCAAGTACCATGGCTTGCCAATGTCCATAGTGTCGGATAGAGATCCTAGAATGACCAGTAATTTCTGGAAGGGTCTCTTTGAGAATTTAGGAACAAGGCTAAACTTCTCTTCGGCCTATCATCCACAAACTGATGGCCAAAGTGAAATAGCTAACCTAACTATTCTCGATCTACTAAAAGCCTATGTAACGGAAGTAGATCAAAGATCCCAATGGGAGAAGTACTTACCCTTAGTAGAGTATGCTTACAATAACACTGTACATACTTCTACAGGAAAAGCACCTTTCGAGGTAATTGAGGGAAGATCAAAAAGTCCCTTGCTACTTAAGGTACATGCGAAGATCTTCGCTGCAGATGAGTATAGCCGAGACCTACAAGAATCTTTCCAAAAGATTAAGGATGCTATCTCTATCTCACAGCAAAGGCAAAAGGCTGCTGCTGACAAGCACAGAAGAGCCCAAGCCTTTAAAGAAAATGATTGGGTCTTGTTAAAGTTTCCCAAGGCTCGATTAAGGCACACGACGGGCAAGAATCCTACGGGCCACCAAAAGTACTATGCTAAACTAGCAAAAAGGTACTATGGTCCCTTCCAGATTCTTAGGCCAATCAATGAGATGGCCTATCAACTTAAGTTGCCCAATCATTGGCTCATTCACAATTCTTTTCATGTGAGCCTCTTGAAGCCTTACAAAGGAGAGCCACCTCAAGAACCAACTATTGAAGACCCACCGGAGATCGAGGACCACGAGGAGGTGCTGCAGCCCGAGTCCATTCTCCGACATGAAGACAAGGTATTAAGAGGCGGTAAGACTATCCGACGATATCTTATTAAGTTTAAGAATTATCCTTTTGAAGATGCTAGATGGATGCAAGGCATACAATTAAAGGATAACCTAAACCTTGTCAATGCTTACAATGCTTCCCAAGAGTAAGCAAATGTACAAAATGTTAAAAATGAACAAAAAATTTTGTCTTATAAGACTCTCTTTTTCTTTATTTGTGCACAAAAATGAAGTAGTATGCATGCTTAGATCAAGTTTGCGGAGACGACGTCTCCCGAACACCAAGTAGAGCTTGTCACTCTACTATGGAAGACTGATAGGACTAATGTGCAGACATGCTTGCGGCAGCCTCAGGCTCTCAAGCGCCAAATGGACTAGTCATCCATTATGGAATGATGTCGTAGGGTAACATAGGGATCCTCTACCCGCTAAGAAAAGGACTCATGCATATGCTTTATCTTCTCTACACCATAGTCGAGGACGACTATGATTTCAAGAGAGAGGTAATGTCATAATAATCAATATCTAATTCTCCTAAATGATTTTCTCATATTAAACTGATCATTTAATGTGGGGAAGTGCCAAGGGAGAAAAAGCTAGAATATTGGTTAAGTTAGCAGACCAGTCACAGTAGGGATCCAAAGGGGGGAAAATAGGGATCCAAAGGGGGGGGCCATCTGCAAAAGAACCATGTGAAACAATGGGCCAAAAAGACCCTAAGGTTCAGCCCATTAAGACTTCCAAAATGCTAAGGTTCCAAAATTCAAAGGTTGTGTCCAAAGGTTAACCCTAGGGAAAAATTGGATGCTTAGTGTGAGCTCAAAAAGTCTTTGCATATCCCTACATGGGAGGGGGCGAGCCCCAAAGCTAGGGGATGAGAGAGAAAGCCACACACACACACACAGGCTCCCTTTGCACAAAGGGAATGAGGGACACATGTCAGCTCCCTAGGCCAGATACCCACAAGGTGTGCCCAATTCCTATTGGAAGACCCTTGAAGTGGACCAATGAGAATTAAGCTAGAGTAAATCTAGTTTAATTAATTTAAAAAAATTTAATAAAAGAAACCAATAAGAATTAAGTGTCCTAGAAGACTATTGGGCAGTCTCCCAAGGGGTCCAATGAGCATTCAGGAGCCCCATGGCTTGCCTGATTCCTATTGGCCAGGAGGCAAAGGGGTCCAATGAGAGTTTAGTTTAATTATTTAATTATCTAAAGCTCTCACAAAAGGGGAAAGGGGGACACATGTCAGAAGGCTATCACTTATGCTGCTTTATTCCTATTGGCTTGACCTGGGGAGGTCCAATGAGGAAAAAGCCAGCCTAACTTAGCAGCTAGGGCTCGCCCAAGAGAGAGGGGGGGCTGATTTTTGCTGGGCATTCACTCTCACACTCTCACACTTGACCATGTGTGAAGGGAAAAATACTCTATCTCCTCCCAAGCTTTAATGGAGAGCTCATCACCTACTCCAAGCTTGTGAGATAGAAGCCTACATCAACACTCTCTTGGCATGTGGATGCAAATCCAACCAAGAGCCAAGCTTCAATGCATGCTCATCTTCTCTACCAAGCTAATTACTAAGCTAAGCTATGCTAATATGAGTGATTATGTGAGGAGATGTACTTCTTTCTCGTAAGATACTTCTTTTTCCTCTCAATCTACTCTCATACCCTGCTAGCTCTCACCATCTTCGAAGGTGTGTGAGGTCTTGGGTCTGAGAACGGGGATAATTCAAGTTGTGTTTGATTAAGTGTTTTGCTTGGTGTATGAAGCTTCCATCTTCATTGCACTAGCTAGTCTTGAAGGAACACAAAGAATTGTATTGTACAATGTCTCTCTTGATGGGAGAAACCATAATACAAAGCCTTTTGGAGGGGGGACCGGCTCCATGCAAATCCGGTCCTCAACTGTTGTCAATAGCTTAATTGCTCTCTCTTTTGAAAGTATTGTCGATGCTATCTAACTAGGTGTTATGCTTTTTGTTGCTCTCTCCACCCAAGCACTCTTGTAATTCTCATTAGGAATCTATTCTAATGAAATGCCCACTATGTTCATGCTAATTTCCGCTACAAATGAGATTTTAGGCCATTAAAATGTTACAAGTATGTAGTGTCAAAACACCTAAGATCAAAGGCCACCCATGTGCGAGATCACCTTCTTGCCTTCGTCATCCAAGATGATGCTACCGTTGATGTCAACCGAGTACGGTAAGTCCTCTTGCATGTCATGCGTGAACCTGGGTGTCTTGGTCGGAGTCTCGAGTGGTGTCTCTAGTAGCATCTCAATGGGGGTACGGACGCCAGGTGTCTCCACTAGAGTATGGACCCGAACCGAGGAGTGTTGACTGGGGTGACTCTTGAAGGAGTAGCTACTGATGTGTAGCAAGGAACGACTGATAGCCGTGCAAAACTTGGCATAGATGGCGATGTCGTGGCTCGTGTGGGGGCGGGCAAAGAAGGGGAAGGTAAGGAGCCTCTTAAAATACGAGGTGGTGTCAAGGCATCAGTGGTAGCATCCCCAGAGCAACCGCCCCCGCCATCACTAGAGTGTCGGTGCCTAGAAGACTTACATTGCAAACTCACCGTGGTCGCGCAACCCCGAGAGTAATCTCACTTCTCCTCATCACTTCTTCATCGCAGTGTTGTGCGCTTTTCAATTGGTTGTGCAACCATCTTAAGCTCATCAATGTTAGTAGGCTCTCTAGACCCGCCGGATAATGCATTGGTGGTGGTCTTCCTCGTCTCCACGCGATTCGTGCCCTTTGTTGCTCTTGCTTTGCATCCTCATATTGTGAAATCCACTTTTGCATCATTGGATTGAGAAGCATGCAAAATCAATTGATTTTAGCCTCTAGATCTTCCGTCATCTTCTTCTCAACACGGAGATTACACATGAGAATCCAAGATATGCCCTCATCATCTATGGTTCGCCATAGCGTGTCTCGAGCTTTATCAAATCCGTTTAGCGACTCTCCAATGTAAACTGGGACTCCAATACCAACCAACCTTCTACCATGCTACCCTCCAGACGTGCCTTCTGATGCACATATCCCTTGAGCGTTTCCATAAAATGTTCTAAAAAGAACATCCATCTGGAATGTACTATGTCGTCTATTTCCACCTCATCAACTATGTGAACAAGAAGATGCACTTGAATGGTTAGCATGGTAGTGGGAAAGTGTTTCTCAAACATGCATACAACCTCCACAATGTTTAGTTTGGCAAATGGTATGGAGTCTACATGGATCTCCTTTTGTGAGATCCATTGCACCAACTTCGCAAGTTTGTAGATTGTGGTACAGACGTAAGGAGACAAACATCCCTCAATGACCACCGATAAAATGAACTGCAAGACACGTCTAGCAGTGATATTAAATTCCACATACAAATTTGTTACACAATTCCCACTATGATATATTCCACTTCAAACATACCTGACACATTTTATGTGAGTCATGTGACTTCAAACCAGTAAGCTTCCCTCTTTAGTGAAACACGTTCGGAGCGAGTGCATTATGCCAGTGGGGGTCCACATAGATCAAATGGTCCCTTTTACTTTGCCTCCTTGGGCTCCTGTCAAAATACATGGTGCTTTAGGGAGTTTTATTCATCCAATGGATGTTGTCTACAGCCAATATTTCTTCGTACGATCCACATTTCTAAGGTCAACTCTTGCTCCCAAAGTATCTTTCTTGTTGATCAGATGGTCCCACAAGAGATTACCCACATTCTTGAATATGTGAATTGAATTGAGTAAGTGATTCATCATGAGTCTGAGCCAATATGGTAAATCGTACCATAGAGAGAGTCTCTTCATCCCTGGGGGTAAACCATCATCACACATCTCCTTCTGCTTTGACCATGCTTGTGCAGACATCCTCAGTGGATCTCTTCCCAAAAAACCTTCAGGTAACTCATGATTCTCTGGAAGATGCACTTGATGACCTTTGTAGAGTTTCTTCTTCAATGAGGGCACCCGATGTGCATTAAGTCTAGGTCCACATGTGACACATGCTCTATTTTCTCTTGTTTGAATCCCTGTATGTATACACATGACAATAGATAAGCTTGAGAAAAACAAAGATTTATAGTGATTAACTTTGAGTATAAATCACCTGAGCATTTTGTTAGTCCGGGATAGTCATGCATGGTCCACATTAGAATGCCCCTAATCAAATCATTCCCTCGGCCTGTGCGTCAGCTCATATCGAGCACTTCTATGCCAATCCACAATTGTTTTAGCTCTTCCACTAGTGGACAAAGATACACCCATATTCTTCACTTTATACCGCCCCGGCACAATCAAGCTTAGAAACAGGTGCCCCTTCTTGGTAGTCAAAAATGGGGGAATGTTGTAGTTGACGATGACAACAGGCCATACAATGTAAGATGTTGACCTATGACCAAATGGATTTATGCCATCCATAGCCAGGATAATGCGCAAATTTGAGATTCCCTGGGAAAATTCAGCCATGTGTCGTCTATATGTTTCCAGGCTGTGCAATCTGCAGGAATCCATAGCACACCATCCGAAGATCTATTCTCCTCGTGCCATGATGCTAGGGCGGCCATGGACTTACATTCAAAGAAATGCTCCATGCAAGGAAGCAAAGGAAAATGTCGCAAAACCTTTTGTGGAATTTTTTGTCCATGGAGATCTACTCGATATCTTTCGGAATCACATTTCGGACACTTCTCCATGTCTATGTATTCCCCTCTAAAAAGAATGCAGTCCTTAGGACAAGTATGAATCAAATTGTAATCCATCCCCACGTTTTGCAACATCTTTCTTGCTTCCTCTCTGGAATCTGGCATCACATTATCAGCTGGCAGTGTGTGCTCTTTGAGCAATCTACACAACAAAGAAAATGCGGTACACTTCTATCAAATCATTATACATCTAGATAAACACAATGTAATAGATCATGTGAAAAGCGTTGTGACGCTAATGTCACTCCATCCAAACTTTGTCTACATATTGAGAAGAACTAGGATCGCCTTCAATCTAGACACACTTGCTCCACCATACAATGGCGTATCGGCTTCACTTTTCATATCATCGTGGATAAGACTTTCTAAATCCATGATTGTCTCAATCATTTCATTGATCTCGGTCTCAAACATAGCCTCATTGGGAATGTGTTATGCATGATCATCCTCTGATCTGTCAGAGGCTACATCGTGTGGCCTCACGTATGCTTCTTGACCAAAGCGCCTATGACTACGTTGTCGTCCCGCTTTGCAGGCATCGGGTGAAAGATGGAAATCTGCATACTCATTCAAGGTTTTTCCACCTTATGAATAATGTTAACATCTCTTATGTTAGCAATAGATGTGTACAGCTTGAAGTGCTAAAGGAGTAGGTTCCGACGGCTCATCAACCCGAGCTACGAAGCCCAAGATATTGGAGTTTGAAGGTGTTGTGTGTTGCAGATCCTTGTCGGATAAGGCAGCTGGGGACAGGTGGCCCAAGAGGTTGTCAATGTATGGACGTGTAGTGCTTGATTTATGGAGCATACCTGTCTATTGAGACAGTAGATTGGAGCTACCATCTGCTGTTTTTTGAGGCTCGACCAAGTTTTTGATTGTGCTATGCAGCATATGGAGTTAAGAAGAAGAAAGTACCTGTCAGTTGGAGCTCAGAGCGTGATGTTATAGCACGTTGAAGTTGGGGACCCGTTGTTGAGCAGAGCAATACTGATGATTGTGGCAATTCTTGGGCGGACGGTTGGAATGCCTGGCAAAGTCAAGGTACAGCCGAGATAGAGGAAACCAAAGCTAGGAACATGGAGTTTCAAGAGAAGTTTATGGCTCGAGGAGAGGAGCTCTATGCCAAGTATGGCATGTCTAAGAAGGTGGGCCAAAAAATGGGTTTTTTTAATGGATTTTTTGGGCATTTTAGGGGCCCTTGGGTGGGTATGCTACTCAAGCAGTGCCACGTGGCCGTGAATCGTCCCACATACGCGAGAAGGCAGTGGCCATCAGAGGGTAAATAGGCAACGTGATGCCCCATTGGGGGTATTGAGCTGAAATGGGGAGCTCTCTAGCCTGGGCTATCGTGCGTGCACCTGTGGTGTTGTGCGGTGGCACGTTCGGTGTTCGTCAGCGGTCCTGGGTGGCGCTTGATGAGATGTGGATGATGACATGGCTGGGGGGTGGATTCCCGCGCTTATAAGGGCCAACACTTTTGAGGGGACACATGGGAGCACCGATCGCGCCATCGATGCCCTGCTTGGCTTGGAGAATTGTTCAGGTGGTTGGTGGCTTGACCCTCAAGTAAAGTGGCCCGAGATTGAAAAAGGGAGCAGCCCCATGTAGTGGCCGAGAATAGAGGGGCGAGCTGCAAAAGTGGGAGGAGGGTCACACGCCCGAGGGGGTGACGTTTTGCAAGAGGGCACTGTAGAAGAAGCGAGTGTTTTTTTGGAGAATTTGGGGGTTGGAGAGCCGAGGAAAGAGGAAGAGAAGGCAGTTCCTTTTGCTCAAGGTAGGAAGAGGGGTGGGAGTTCTTATGGGAGGTAATGAAGAGGAAGAAGCAAGGGTTTTTGACAGGAAGAAGGGCTGAGAACTCTCTCTCTCGCTCTCTCTCTTTTTCGAGAGCTTGATGCAACGAAGGGGAGCAAAAATTAGGTGAAATTCGGACTCACAAAGGGGCCCTTTAAGCAGTTTGACTTTACCTCTCTCTACCAAAACACACACATGGATAAATTTTTGCAAACAAAGTCCAAAGTTGGCAGAGGTTTGACAGTTACAATATGCTCTTCAAGCTGTATCTACTGATATATAGCACACCATGAGATTCCTCATATTTTAGAAGATTCTTTTTTTGATTCACTTAGATTTTGACAAAGTTGTCACATCATAGGTGAATCAAAAAAAGAATCTTCTAAAATATAAGGAATCTCATGGCGTGCTACATATCAGTAGATAGAGCTTGAAGAGGACATTCTAACTCTCAAACCTCCGCCAACTTTGGAGTTTGTTTGCAAGAATTTATCCATTCGCCGGTTTTGGTAGAGAGAGGTAAAGTCAAACTCCTTAAAGGGCCCCTTTGTAAGTCCAAATTTCACCTAATGCAGGTGAAAGAAGAAGGGAGTTTCTGGAAGCTCTCTGAAGCTCGCAAGGTAGAGGAATACTAAAGAGAAGGGATAAGCAAGATAAAGTTGTCTAGCAACAAGAGGATTGTTTTCTTCGGCTCTGGGGTTGTCTAAATAGCGCATTTTAAATCAGCAAGCATACCGACGTTGGCATATGCAACCAATTTGTATCAAGAGTTTCAGATATCTGTTGAATGGAAGCTTCTCATGTTTTCCAGCTTACTTAAGTGTTATTATCTATTCTAAGTCGGGTTTTAGCAAAAAACTCTGTTCCGATGTGTTAATCTCTAGCAATTCTCTCTAAATGCCTCTATATCATCTTATTAACACTATGTGGGCCCTAACCATACTAGTTACCCTTAGTTTGCACCTAGACTACATCTTCATCTACAGCCAGAAGCCCAGTGCTTTCCTGCTCCACCCTAAAGAGACGCGCACTCCGACAATTTGGTAGAGGGAGTGGATGTCGTGCCGCTTTGCAGCCATGGGGTGAAAGATGGAAATCTCCATACTTCTTTGAGGTTTTGCCAACTTTTGAATAATGTTAACAGCTATTATGTAAGCAACAGATATATAGAGCTTGAAGTGCTGAAGGAGCTGGTACGACGGCTCATCAAATCGAGCTATGGAGCCCAAGATATTGGAGTTTGAAGGTGTGGTGTGTTGCAGATCCTTGTCAAATAGGGCAGCTTGTGATAGGTGGCCCAAGAGGTTGTTAGTGTATGGACCCGTAGTGGAGCATACCCATCTTTTCAGATAGCAGATTGGAGCTACGGATACCGAGTTATAGCCGGTTGAAGTTTTGCAGGGGCTTAGGTTGGTGCCCGCTTGGCCGCATCGGGAGTTGTGCCATCTACTTTCTTTTGAGACTCAACCAAGTTTTGGATTGTGCTATACACCTTATGGAGGTAATGGGAAGAAACTGTCTGTCGATTGGCGCTCGGAGCGTGACGTTATAGCCTGTTGAAGCTGGGGACCTGTTGTTGAGCAGAGCAATATTGATGATTGTGGCAATTCTTGGACCGGCGGAGGTTGGAATGCCTAGCAAAGTCAAGGTATGTTTGAGATAGAGGAGACTAAAGCTAGGAACATGGAGTTTCAAGAGAAGTTTACGGCTCAAGGAGAGGAGCTCTAAGCCAAGTATGGTAGGTCTAAGAAGGTGGGGAAAAAAATGGGTTTTTTGGGTATTTTAGGTGCCCTTGGGGAGGATGCTGCTCAGGCAGTGCCATGTGGCCGTGAATTGTCCCACATGCATGCAAAGGCACTAGATATGAGAGGCTATATATGCAGCGTGATGCCCCATTGGGGGTATTGAGTTGAAATGGGGAGCTCTCTAGCATGGGCTATGGTGTGGGAACCTCTGGGCTATACGGTGGCACGTTTGCCGTCAGCTTGCGGCCTTGGGTGGTGTGTGATGCAATGTGGATGATGACATGGTTGGGGGGTTGATTCTTGCGCTCATAAGGGCCCAACACTTTTGAGGTGGAATATGGGAGCACCGACGGCGCCGTCGATGCCCTGCTTGGCTTGGAGAATTGTTCACGCGGCTGGTAGCTTGGGCCTCAAGTAAAGTGGCCCAAAATACAAAAAGGGAGTGGTCGCATGCAGTGGCTGAGAATAGAGGAGCGAGTTGCAAAAGTGGGAGGAGAGTCACACGCCCAAGGGGGCGCCGTTTTGCAGCAGGGCAGTTTTTGGAGACAGAAGAAGCAAGGTTTTTTTTTTGGGAGAATTCGGGGGTTGGAGAGCCGAGAAATGAGGAAGAGAAGGTGGTCCCTTCTGCTCAAGGTAGGAAGAGAGATGGGAGTTCTTTTGGGTGGGAAGGAAGAGGAAGAAGCAAGGGTTTTTGCCAAGAAGAAGGACTGAGAACTCTCTCTCTTGCTCTCTCTCTTTCTTGAGAACTTGATGCAACGAAGGGGAGAAAACATGTGAAAGAAGAAGGGAGTTTTTGGAAGCTCTCTCAAGCTTGCAAGGGAGAGGAATATTGAAGAGAAGGGATAAGCAAGATAAAGTTGTGTGGCAGCAAGAGCATTGTTTTCTTCGAGTTTGGGGTTATCTATAGCGAATTTCAAATCAGCAGGCATGCCGACTTTGGCGTATGCAACCAATTTGTAATAAGAGTTTTAGATATTTGTTTAATGGAAGCTTCTCCTGTTTGTCAGCTTAATTAAGTGTTATTATCAGTTCTAAGTTGGATTTTAGCCAATAATCTGTATTTTGATATGTGTTAATCTCTAGAAATTCTCTCTAAACGCCTCTATATTGTCTTAATTACACTAAGTGGGCCCTAATCATACTAGTAACCCTTGGTTTGCACCTAGACTACATCTCTGTCTATAGCCAGAAGTCCGGTGCTTTCCCATCTGACCCTAGAGAGACGTGCCGTCTGACAATTTGGTAGAGGGGGTGGATGTCGTGCCGCTTTGCAAGCACGGGGTGAAAGGTGGAAATCTTCATACTTATTCACGGTTTTGCCAACTTATGAATATGTTAACAGCTGATAACAAAAAATGTGTAGAGCTTGAAGTGTTCAAGAAGCAGGTCTCACCGGCTCATCAAACCAAGCTACAGAGCCCAAGATATTGGGGTTTCAAGGTGCGGTGTGTTGCAAATCCTTACCAGATAGGGCAACGAAAGACACATGGCCCAAGAGGATGTCAATGTATGGACGGGTAGTCCTCTATTTAGCGAGCATTCACATCTTTTCAGATAGCAGATTGGAGCTACGTATGACGAGTTATAGCCAGTTGAAATTTTGTCGGCGGATAGGTTGGTGCCCACCTAACCGCATCGAGAGTTGTGCCATCTGCAGTTTTTTGAGGCTCGACCAAGTTTTGGATTGTGCTATGCAACATATGGAGTTAAACGGAAGAAACTGCCTGTCGATTGGATCTTGGAGCATGACCTTATAGCCCGTTGAAGTTGGGGACCCATTGATGTGGCCAAACATTGTCGACCATGGAGAAAGCCTAAAGCAAGTACATGGAAGATACCAAGTGGGTGGTACAGTGATTGGCCAACTATTTGATGCTAGATATGGCAAGCATTGCCAGGATGTGTATGCTAAATGTGGTTGTTAGAAGGTCAGGGAAAATTTTAGCACTACCAATTGGGGGAGTTTAGAAGGCTCGAAGTGTCGGACTTTTTGGTGTTTCGTACAGCTTCACATTTGGGTCTATTAGGCAAGGCTATACCATGGAGAAGTTGTCTATTGTAGATGGACGGCCTTGTCTTTGTTCAAGTTTTATGTGGATTGCTCTCGAGGTGGACATCGACACAAGGGGCTTCAAAAGAAACGAAGCACATGTTTTCTTAAAGTGGAGAAACTCGAGAGTTAAAGGGCTTGCAGATAGGCAAAAACTATAAGGCTTTCAACAAGTAGTAGTCGCTGGCGTGTGAAGCAGCACCAAGGAAGGATTTTTTAAAGGCTAAATGAATATATATATATATATATATATATATAAAACGAGCTGACTACTGGTATGCATGGGGTGGCGACGCCATCTGGATGGTGCAGGGAGTGTAGGTCCAGCAGAGGGCCTTCAAGGCTTGTTATGGAAAGAGTGGCGTCATTGCATGGGGGGAGGCGTTATCTGCATGCAGGGGGTTCCATTAGGAAGGTCGAACAGTTTGCAGGCATAGGGTGCTGAGGGGTGCCGTATGCATTTGGGTTGGGCCATGAGCATGGGCTACAGAGCACAAACTTGGTTGGAAACGCTATAGGAAGGCAAGGGACTGAGGGCAACCAGGGGGGTGATGGTCGGCTGCAGAAGGCTGCAAAGAGACGCACCGAGTGCTACAGATAGGGAGTGAAGGCGGATGTGGAGGGCCGAGAGGGCCAACACAAGAGGTTGCTTTGCTCAGTAGCCTAACAATCATAGGGTCCTAAGGGGTGCCGTATGCAAATCCAAGGAGTGATAAGTGCATGGGAGAAGTGCTAGAGAGTGAAAAAACCAAGCATTGCAAGGAGGCGGACTCGAAGGGTTAGAGTCCTCGGGTACATGAGAGTATGACTGCAGGCTGATACTCGCGTTGTGCAAGTTTATTGAAGGGTCTTTAGCCAGCTGCAAATTAAGGGTGGTAGCCTTTGATTGCAAATTAAGGGTGGTAGCCTTTGATTGCAACTATTCGAAGTTGTGCTGCCAAAGCATGGGAAGTTTTGTGGATCCGTGAGCAGGTTGAGGATAATTATTGTGCAAAGGTGTGGCCACCAGGATTTAGGAGCATAGCTTGCCATGAGAAGGAGTTGAAGACGCTACCAAAACTAAAGGGAATCAGGCCAAGTTACAAACCAGGACCGCATGAAGAGAAATGGTTGGGTGCAACCTACCAATACCCAAGCCTGCTATGGATCGCAAGTGGATTGAGCCAACCATGTGTAGCAATGTCAAAAGCTACACCATCGATTGTAAAAGATTCTATTGAATTTCAAACTCATCATAGATGAGTTTTCTCTCTTTTCTCTCTATTAGCTATCCTTGCACCTTCATCATCTATTGTATTATCTCATATGTGAGTGTGATATATGCGGACATCGTGTGTGCAAAAGAGCATATACTAGCTTGTGGGAGAGTACCTATCTATCAATGACCTTAGGGTGTCTGAGGGTATCGGGACTACTTATATGTGAGTGTATGGTGTGTTGTGACACTACAAGAGGTTATTCATATTAGCGACGCTCACACAGCGACGCTCAAAAAAAAAAATCCCGGCGTCGCTATGAGCGTCGCAAATTTCTTTGAAAATTTGCAACGCTCATAGCGACGCCGACTGGGCTAAAAAAATAACAGAGCGCGCCCAAAAACTCAGATCTCAAATCTGAGTTTTTCGACGCCCTCAAGCAAGGAGCAGGTAACGTTCTCCCTCTCTCTCTCTCTCTATCTCTCTCTTTTTCTTCTCCACACACACACACACACACACACACACGAGGAGAGGAAGGAGAGTCAGGTATGCTCCTTCCCTCTCCTCACTCTCATGTTCCCTTCCCTTCTTTCTCTCTCCCTCTCTCTCTCTCTCACACACACACATACACACACACACATAGTGTTTTTGAGAGAGAGAGAGAGAGAGAGAGAGAGAGAGAGAGTACAAACATAAACAAAAACGCACACACACATACATAAACAAAGAATGCACACACACATTGAGAGAGGAAAAGAGAGAGAGAGCATGCATAAACAAAAAACGCACGCATTGAGAGAGGAAAAGAGAGAGAGAACATGCATAAACAAAAAACGCACACATTGAGAGAGGAAAAGAGAGAGAAAACATGCATACGATCCAAAAAAACGCACACACATTGAGAGAGAAAGAGAGAGAAACTAATTTAACGTCGTAGGAAACTAATTAAAATTAAAAGACCTAAAGATCTAGCCGACGAGGAGTTGAACTCAAGACCTATTATTCAAGAGGGAAATGGCATAACCAATCTATCATACTTGGCATGGGTGATAGAAAGGTTATACCATTTGTCTCTTTTTATTGGCACACACATCCACACACGCGCACACACACAAGAAGAAGAGAGTTATAACATCGTAGGAAACTATCCTAAAAGACGTTAAAGATTAGGTTAGATGTAGACTTACGTTAAATTAGATTTAGGTTTATTTAAGTTAAATTATATTAGATTTAGGTTTATTTTTAATTAGATTTACGTTTATTTACGCTAGATTTAGATTTACGTTATATTAGATTAGATTTAGGTCTCCATAGACTGCGATGCCTGCATGAAGCGGGTGAAGAAAGCCCTCAATGGAATATAGGGTATTGCTGCCTTCACTCATGGTGGGCTCGGTCGATCCAAAAGTACTGGTGAAATGTCTTCAGAATATAGGGAAGAAGGTGGATCTTCAGGGCGGCAAGAGTCACTACATCCCCGACACAATGACTATCTAGACAACCACTAGTCATTCAACAGCAACTTCAAAGTTAGTAACAAGAGCAAGAACGGTCTAAAGGGCCAATTGCTGTCGTCAGATGTGGATGGAGATGAGGCAGCGTCACCGCCGGAAGTTAACTCTCACATCTTTAGTGATGAGAATGCCAACTCTTGCCGAGTTATGTGAAAAATTATGTGTTAAATCAGTTTTAAGGTTCTTATAATCCCTGTTAGTTTAGTTCTTTGTTTTTAATATAACATAATTTACGTTAGATTTAGATTTATGTTATATTAGATTAGACTTAGGTTTATTTAGGTTTACCCACACACACACACACACAAGAAGAAGAGAGTTTTAACGTCGTAGGAAACTATCCCAAAAGATGTTAAAGATTAGGTTAGATGTAGACTTACGTTAAATTAGATTTAGGTTTATTTTAGTTATATTTACGCTTATTTACGTTAGATCGAGTCCACGCAAGAATTACTTACGGTTTAGGGTTTAGAGTTAGACGAACAGTGAAAAGATCTACTGTGAAAAGATGTTAAGATTATGTGAAGTGCTACAGCTAGAGAAGAGGCAAAGGGGTTTTGTCCACTACATGCAGTATCATGTAGACGTGGGTCTGTAGATTTCTTGTACCCACAAATATAGGTATTGACCAATAAAGACGAAATTATAACCCGATGGTTCTGATCTCCGTGCACCTCTAGACCGAGGTGTGCGGGGATTGGACATGACTAGAGAATGTGAGGTAAAGAGAGAGAGAGAGAGAGAGAGAGAGATATATAAGACGAAGAATGCCAATAGAATATTAAATTTTTTGTCAAGGTTATAAGATTTTTATCTTCATTATGAGTGGTGACGAGGATGTGGGACCGTCCAACCGAAACACATATCTCTCAACGAGAGTCTTATGTCCTTGTGATCAATGCAAGCATGATGTGCGACGGACAAGACGTGTTTCTTTGCAGCACGTTCGCGAATTTGGCGAGTTCGATCCATCTATTATAGATCGAGTTGTTGCCAATTATAACTCGTCGGACTCTGACGCTAGCCAACAAGCAGCAATCTTGCAACCCAATAGACGTGTTCGCACGCGCTTTGGTCAAGCAGCATATGTGAGGCCACAAGATGTAGCCTCTGACAGCTCGGGGGATGATCATGCAGAGCACATTCCCAACGAGGCAATGTTTGAGCCCGAGATTGATGAAATGATCGAGACGATCATGGATTCAGAAAGGCTTATTTATGATGATATGAAAAGTGAAGCCGATACGCCATTGTATAATGGAGCACATATGTTTAGATTGAAAGCACTCCTGGTTCTTCTCAACATGCAGGCAAAGTTTGGATGGAGTGACACTAGCGTCACAGCGCTTTTCAGGTGATCTATTACAATTAGTTTACTTTAATAAAACTCTAAATGTATAATGATCTGATAGATTTTTACAAGACTGTATCGTATTTTTATGTTGTGTAGATTGCTTAAAGAGCACATACTACCAGCTGACAATGTGATGCCAGATTCCCGGGATGAAGCAAGAAAGATTTTGCGAAACTTGGGGATGGATTACAATTCTATCCACGCTTGTCCTAATGACTGCATTCTTTTCAGAGGAGAATACATAGACATGGAGAAGTGTCCGAAATGTGATTCCGAAAGATATCGAGTAGATCTCCACGGGACAAAAATTCCACAAAAGGTTTTGCGACAGTTTACTCTGCTTCCTCGCATCAAGCATTTCTTCGAATGTAAGTCCATGGCCGCCATAGCATCATGGCATGAGGAGAATAAATCTTCGGATGGTGTGCTACGAATTCCTGCAGATTGCGCAGCCTGGAAACATATAGATGGAACATGGTCGGATTTTGCCAGGGAAGCTCGAAATTTGCGCTTAGGCCTGGCTATAGATGGCGTAAATCCATTTGGTCAAAGATCAACATCTTACAGTGTATGGCCCGTTGTCATCGTCAACTACAACATTCCCCCGTGGTTGAATATGAAGAAGGGGCACCTATGGCTAAGCTTGATTGTGCCAGGGCGATATAAAGTGGAGAATATGGATGTGTATCTTCGTCCACTATTGAAAGAGCTACAACAATTGTGGATTGGCATAGAGGTGGTGGATATGAGCCGACACACAGGACGACGGAATGCTTTGATCAGAGGCATTCTAATGTGGACCATGCATGACTATTCCGGGCTAACAGAATGCTCAAGTGATCTATTGACACTCCTCACTCAGACACTGTAAATCTTGTTTTTTCCCATAGTTGATCTATTATCATGTGTATACATGCAAGGCTTCAAACAAGCGGATACAGAGCATGTGTCACATGTGGACCTAGACTGAATGCACGTAGGGCGCCCTCACTGAAGAAGCAAATCTACGAAGGTCATCAAGCGTATCTTCCAGAGAATCATGTGTTACGCGACGGCTTTTTGGGAAGAGAGCCACCAAGGATGTCTGCACAAGCATGGTTAGAGCAGAAGGAGGTGTGCGATGACAGATTGCCTCCAGGGATGAAGAGACTATCTCTATGGTATGAGTTACCATACTGGCCCCGACTCATGATCAATCACTTGCTCGATCCAATGCACATATTCAAGAATGTGGGTAATCTACTATGGGACCATCTGACCAGCAAGAAAGATACTTTGGGAGCCAGAGTTGACCTTAGAAATGTGGATCGTATGGAGCAATATTGGCCGCAAACATCGTCTGATGGATCGATAAAACTCCCTAAAGCACCATGGATTTTCACAGGAGCCCAAGAACGCAAAGTAAAAGAGACCATTCGATCTTTGCGGACCCCCACTGGCGTAATGCACTCGCTCCGAATGTGTTTTACTAAAGACGGAAAGCTTACCGGTTTGAAGTCACACGATTGGCATAAAATGTGTCAGGTACGTTCATAGTGGACTTTAATATCATTGCATAAAATGTGGACTTTAATATCATTGCTGCACATACTTTACAGTTTATTTTACCGGTTGCCATTGAGGGATGTTTGTCTCTCGAATCCTTAAACACAATCTACAAACTTGCAAAGCTGGTGCAATGGATCTCACAAAAGGAGATCAACGTAGACTCCATACCATTCGCCAAACTAAATGCTGCGGAGCTTGTGTGCATGTTTGAGAAACATTTTCCTACTACCATGCTAACCATTCAGGTGCATCTTCTTGTTCACATATTTGATGAGGTGAAAATAGCTGGCACAGTTCATTCGAGATGGATGTTCTTCTTAGAACGTTTCATGAAAACGCTTAAGGGATATGTGCGTCAAAAGGCACGTCCGGAGGGTAGCATGGTAGAAGGTTGGTTGGTATCAGAGTCCCTAGTGTACATTGGAGAGTGGCTAGACGGATTTGATAAAGCCCGGGACACGCTATGGTGAACCATAGATGATGAGCGCATATCTGGGATTGTCATGTGCAATCTCGGTGTTGAGAAGAAGATGACGGAAGATCTAGAGGCTAAAATTAACCGATTTTGCATGTTTCACAATCCAGTGATGCAAAAGTGGATTTCACAATATGAGGATGCAAAGCAAGAGCGACAAAGGGCACGAATCGAGTGGAGACGGGGAAGACGACCACCGATGCACTATCCGACGGGTCTGGAGAGCCTACCAACCTTCATGAGCTTAAGATGGTTGCACAACCAATTGAAAAGCGCACAACAATGCGGTGACGAAGTGACTGAGGAAGAGTGGGAGTACTCGGGGTTGCGCGACCAAGGTAAGTTTGCAATGTACGACATGCTAGTGACTTTATTTCTAAACGTTTGAACGGCCACTCATAATCTTTGTTCGTTGTAGTATAAGTCATACACAGGAGCATGGTGTGTAAAGGTCGATATTTTAGGGTGGAACGAATCGACCAAAAAGCGTTTTACTCAAGATTGTGGAATCATGGCAAAATTTGAACAGTCTAGTGTCGACGACGTTCCTCTGATGCAGATCCTGTGGTGGCGGAACTCACTTACTTCGGCACGCTGCAAGAGATTTTGAGGATCGATTACAGAGGATTTTGTTTGTGGTTCTTATTCGACTTCTTGTTCAAGATAATCATGGAGGGTCGCCAACGCTACTGTGCGTAGAGGAGAGTCTGATTTCTTGAGGTGGATTTTACTAAGAATGGACTGACCTAAGAGACACTTTCGTACTACCAGAGCATTGTGAACAAGTAAGCATGTAATAGTTAACATCCCCCTTTTACAAGTTATGTGCTTGGAAAGCTCTCATGTAAGTTATGTGGCTCTGGCAGGTAATATTTCATCTTACAAAGTCTACATCAAATGGTGGTACGTCATAGAGGTAGCCCCTAGTTGTGCAATGGACGTATGAAGGATACCATGTGCAATCACAACGGCATACAATGGAGGAGATCAGAGAAGATGTCAATCAGAAGCCGCTGCGGGTGGTGCCAGACGAGCATCAAGATGCTACTACTCTATATGGGGTGCATGCAGAGGAGCTACAAAAATGAAACAGAGGATATGTGTTTAAACGGAGAGCTCTATATAGATATAGGAAGTTATGCTGAGTTATGAGGAGGTTGAGAGAGAGATCTCTTAAAGCACAAATATTGTATTTGAACAATTTTGCTCCGTGTTGTTGTAAAGCTCTAGCGCTTTTCTACTCGCGCTCACATATTTTGATTGAAAATTCTAAGTTTTCGACTTGGCCTCTTCTATCACTCAATTCATTGCGTCAGCATCTCCCTCTCTTTCGGAGCATTCGGCGCGCTCCGAAGCTTCGGCGGTCGACGAGACGAGCTTCACACTCGTCTAGACACCGGCGCTCTAGTGGTGGCGGTGGCGGTTGTTGTGGGGATTCCGCCCCGATGCCTCCACACCGCCTCGTGTTCGACGAGGCTCTTTACCCTCCCCTTCTTTGCCCGCCCCCACACCAGCCACAGCATCGCCATCTACGTCAGGTTTTGCGCGGCTGACTGTTCTAGCAGCTACACACCTCTACCTACTCCGCCAGGAGCCACCCCACTCGACACTCCTCGCTTCGGGGCCCAGACGCCGGTGGAGACACCTGACGTCCGTACCCCCATCGACACGCCGCTAGAGACCCCTGCCGGGACACCCAGGTTCACGCGTCACCGGCCAGAGGGCTTGCCTTACTCCGTCGACTTCAGCGGCGGTATCATCATGGATGATGACGGCAAGAAGGTGATCTCGCGCATGCGTGGTCTTTGCTCTCAGTTGTTTAGACACTACATACTAAACAAATGGAATGACGTACCAAGTGATTTAAAAAACAGAGTCATCAGCATACTTCATGATGAGTTTCCTGTTCCAACACGGGATCAGCGCTTCAATGAAGACCTGATGAAGATTCGAATGTGTGAATACTGCAAACACAAGCGTTCCGAAGTGCAAAAACCAATCAAGAATGGGTGGAACAGGCGAGATTGGCTGGCCAAAGAAGATTGGAAGAATGCGAAGAAAGCAGCGCGCGAGAATCCCGACAAGTGGAAGCAACAAAAGGATGCAGCCAGAGCGCGAGTAGAGGCAGGGAGCTCGCACCACTTGGGGAGCGGTGGATGGGCATCATTTGAGGCCGATTTTGTAAGTGTTTTCGCATTGCTCTTTATGTTCGATAGTTTAGGGTTTATGAGTTTTTTAATTCTAACATAATGAAATCTTTGTATATTTTGACAGTGGTCGATGACAGGACGTGATCCCACACCGTACGAGCGCGAGTACGCAGGCAGGAAGGGCTTAAACGCCCTGATGGACATTCTCAGTTCTCGCGGCGGCATGGTTAGTATTAGGGTTTACTCTTTTCTATTTTTTGTATTGTTTTATAAATGTCGTTATATGTTTATACTTTACTGAAAGCTGTCTTATTGTCTTTTTTTGCAGAATCCGATAGATACACCGCTTGGACGCGATGAGACGTCTGACTAGACGACGTCAGTTTAGCCATAGCTAGATAGCATTAGTTTAGGGTTTCTCATAGCTTATGTATCATGAGACGGATTTTATACATCTTTTTGAACCATGTATATTATTACATTTGTCACCGCAGTTCCTTTTGCCAATCAATTCTTTATGCCTATGATGTTGTACAATTGTCATTATTACATTTGCCAATCAATTTATTTTGCCTATGATGTGTACAATTGTCAATTTTACGCTTGTCAATTTTGCAAACAATGCGTCTTGTGGGTGACTATTTTGGGTCTATTATCTACCCTTGCACTCTTTTTAAAAAGTGAATCAAGTACAATATGGTTGATGGGTGGCAGGGCATTCAATGCCCTGTCACCAAAAAAAAAAAATCTCGGGCGTCGCTAAAACCATCGCTATTTATGGCTCTGTAGCGTCGCTATGAGCGTCACTATAGTCTTCTGTGTAAACGTCGCTATAATCGTCGCTATAGGCGTCGCTATATAGCGACGCTCATAGCGACGCCTATAGCGACGGTTATAGCGACGCTCTCGTAGCGACGCTACTAGCGACGATTTTAGCGACGCCGGGGGTTATAAAAACCCAGTGTATTTCCGTCGCTAACAGCGTCACAAGAGCACACAACCTCTTGTAGTGTGAAGGGTTGAGGATAAGATCTATGATTGCATGCGGGGAGGTTGGGTATGGGCAGTCGAGGATGTGCAAGTCTATGCACGAGAAGTAGTCGTTTCATACAGGTTTTCTGGGTGTGTGTTAAATAGGGGATAGGGGTGTTGTGGAATCATTGGGCTATAGAGAGGCATTCACTGAGTGCACCGGTGCATTTCTCATTTCCCCCTTTCCATCTTGTGGTGCCCCCAATGAGGATCCACTGATTGATTCCTAACCAAGTGTTTGAGAATCAAGATGAAGTAGGAGTTTGGTCCAGTGTTCAAAGGAGGTGAAGAGGCAGATGATTGGATTGCTGATTTTGAGCTATTAATGGGGACAGTACTACAGATGCCAAGTGATGAAGCAAAGCTCCATAATCTACCTTTGGTGATGCGAGGTAATGCAAAAGCTTGGTTCGATGGTTTAGAAGATGCTTACAAGCAGAATTGGGTTGAATTTCGAGAGCACTTTCTACAAAGGTATCGAAAGGTGGTGTCGGCTTCCGAAGTAGATGCAAAGATTAAGGTTTGCAGTAGGACGTAAGTGAAAATTTTGATGCTTTTGTTGATAAATTTGAAGCTTATTGGGGGGATTTTGCGGCTTCTACCCAAGCAAACAATGTGGGGTATTTTAAGCTAGAAAGGTTTCTATCTTGCTTGCATCCCTATGTTCGTGAGAGAGTGGACTATGAAGATCCAAGGACTTATGACGAAGCTGTCAGAGTTGCAAGAGCAAATAGTCGAAAGATGAAGAAGAAGATGGAGGCAAGATTACTATAGTCAACAATCACGGTAGCCAGTGGACCTAAGCCCAAATAGATTGATGAGCATCAAGAGGTCCTTTCTTTTACTCATATGCATTTGATCAAAGCACGAGAAGCTAATGCCAGTCTAGAAAAGGGAGAAGAAGCGCCAATCAAGTCTCAAAAGATACAGAGGGGCATATTCAGAGTGCCACCTTGTTTGCTTCCTCAAGAGGACGAGATGATAGAAGATCTTTAAGAAGAGGTGTCAGTTCTAGAGTCAACAACGAGGCTGACAGCAAAGGTGTCAAGAAGCTCCTATTCAGAGTGCCACCTTGTTTGCTTCCTCAAGAGGACGAGATGATAGAAGATCTTTAAGAAGAGGTGTCAGTTCTAGAGTCAACAACGAGGCTGACAGCAAAGGTGTAAGAACCAACAAGATCAGAAGAGGAGTCTGACAATTCTCATAGCTCCAGCAGCAGTTTGGACACAGATAGCATGTGGGAGACAAAATCCATCTCTTCTAGGTATGAAAGTTATGATGTTTTTCATGTAGATGAAGTGGAGCAAGATGTATACGAGTTGCCTGCCAGTCATTTGAAGGTAAAAGAGGAGCATAGTGCAAGTGTGAAGATGCCTTGTGTGAGCAGGCCAGTCGAGCAGCCCTATCTTGTGTCCAGTGATGGTGAGTCCCTATTGGAGGAAGATGTGTGGTTTGATTGTGCATCCGATTTGATTGAAGAGCAGGTTTCTAAGAGTGACTTGCAAGAGTTAGAGAAAATAGTAGAGGTATGTCGAGGTAATTTGTCTATGCAAGGGGTGGGGCAACCTTGTCTTGATGGGCATATGGAGGTGCACAGTATAGTTTCAGAGTTTGTGTGTGGCCGTGGAGAGCTAACTCCGATAGATGACTCTATGGAAGATGATACAGGTGCAACCTATGAGAGTGAGGTTCCATGCAGAGAGGAAGATGCCACCAACCTTGTAGGTGATGAGGCATTCAAGAGGAGGTTGAAGCTCGAGCAGGTCATACTCTTGGATATGAAGAGTTGGTGTCAGTGCCTATTATAACGGATTTGGATACATTTTTGCAAAGGGAATAGGTTTACTTGACTATGTAGCAGGCTCAAGAAAATGGCATGGTTTTAAATCTATATGTTGTGTTGTTGATAGATATATTGTTGCAGGTTGCTTTGCAAGGTGTATTGTGAAGGTTTCAATACTCATATGATAAAGAGGATGCCAATGGAGGGTTCTGTAGTAGATGCCATGATAGCGGCTTGTGGTACCGGTGCTTCAATTGATCGCAAGTATGCTTATGGTTGGCAAGAAGGGTTATGGATGCAGGATGACAAAGCTCCATGCTATGAAGAGTTGTTAGGGTGGCCTGTCAATTGGCCTCCTACAAGTGTAAAGGAAAGCTTGGAGATACATCCTTTACTCTGGAGGGTGATGCAATAGCAGATGACTTTCTCTCTATATCTATCCTATTTATATAGCCACTATATCATTTTTCTTATGCACTCTATGTAGCTAGTTTATATCATTCTCTCTATATAGACCTGTTTTACCTAACTAATGCTATGGTTGAGCATGAATGCTCAAAGGGGGGGTGGGCAATGATGGTGCAGCCAAACATTGTCAACCATGGAAAAATCCTGAAGCAGGTACATGGAAGATACCAAGTGGGTGGTACAGTGATTGGCCAATTGTTTGATGCTAGATATGGCAAGCATTGCCAGGATGTGTATGCTAAATGTGGTTGTTAGAAGGTCAGGGCAAATTTTAGCACTACCGATTGGGGGAGTTTAGAAGGCTCGAAGTGTTGGACTTTTTGGTGTTTTGTACAGCTTTGCATTTGGGTCTATTAGGCAAGGCTATACCATGGAGAAGCTGTCTATTGTAGATGGACGGCCTTGTCTTTGCTCAAGTTTAATGTGAATTGCACTCGAGGTGGACATCGACACAAGGGGCTTCAAAAGAAACAAAGCACATGTTTTCTTAAAGTGGAGAAACTCGGGAGTTAAAGGGCGTGTAGATGGGGAAAAACTATAAGTCTTTCAACAAGTAGCAGTCGTTGGTGTGTGAAGGAGCATCAAGGAAGGATTTTTTAAAGGCTCAATGACTCTATATATATATATATAAAAAAAAAACGAGCTGACTATTGGTATATATGGGGGTGGCGATGCCATCTGGATGGTGGAGGGAGTGAGTCCAGCAGAGGGCCGTCAAGGCTTGTATGGAAAGAGTGGCGCCATTGCATGGGGGAGGCGTTATCTACATGCGGGGGGGGTCCATTAGGAAGGTCGGACAGTTTGCAGGAGGTCCTCTGGCATAGGGTGATGAGGGGTGCCGTATGCATTTGGGTTGGGCCATGAGCATGGATACAGAGCACAAACTTGAGGAGGTCATCACCGAAGGAGGGTTTCCACGCCGCTAGCTGCTGCAGGGTGATGACACCATGAGGATGTTGGAGCTATATATGGCTCACTCTACTCAACTTGGTCTCACCTATATATTTGTATCTTGTCCTCAGTATGAATCAGTCTTTGGGAGAGTATATGGTGTGTCTCTTGTCTCGTCTCTCTTTCTTTCTCTCTACATCTGCACATGGTATCAGAGCAGTAACGATCATGCGCTGATTCAATTCATGGTGACAAAACAGTATGTGTATGCAATTTGCATGTAAGATTCAAAAATTGCTACAAATTTTATTTTTGAGCATTGATTCTTGTTAATTGTGGTTGTTTTGTGTTAAGAAGAATATGATTAGTGTTTTGTGTGACGTTTATTGCTAATTAATCTAATCGTTGATTACGTTTTCTTGTTGATGACACCCTGAACTTCATCTCAATTTTTCTTGCTGTTCTGCTCAAAATTTGGAGAAACGGGAAAAGCGCAATGGAACTTTTCATCCAAACCTTGTTCGTCTCCTCGAGCTCTTCGATTTGAGTTCTAGGTTTGCGTCAATCGGAGTTCGCAGCAGAAAGTTATGCTGTTTTTACTGCAATTGAGCTTGACGCAGCTTTCTTCGTCCTACTTCTTCGTGAAGCGTCCGCGATCGTTTTTCTTATTTTGACGTTAACTTTTTCGAGAAGATTTAGCTTTTTTCTATTCATATTGTGGCCGTCAATCTTGCGTCTCACGCCACTCTATTTTGAGGACTCTTTTATTATTAACGTCTTCTTTACCCTGCCCTTTTTGGGTGATGTCTCTCACATCTTTGGAAGTTCCTTGAGCATCCTTCTTACGTTTATCGTTGACAGAACACAGTCCTCATATCTCTCTCATTCTCAATTGCGGCCTTCACCATATATGGTGTGCAAATTCTGCGATCTTATCTTATACGTCTTCTCGCAACAAGATATGGCTATGAATATTCTCATCAACGGCTTTCCTTCTGGCCAGCGTTCTGTTCCTCCTTTCCAAGGTCAAGGTTTTCCAGGCTGGAAAGCAAAGATGTTGTTAATTCTTGAAGGCGATGAACTCTCCGATGTTGTTCTTGGAAATCGTGTTTGTCCGCCTCAGCCTGTTGATACGGATAATGATAACGTACTTATCACTGAAGGACCTATATTTGAAGATTGGAATGCTGCCTATACGGATTGGCAACGACGTGATAAAGCAGCTCGTCGGTAAATTCTTTCTGCTCTTACTGATTTCCTTTTGCTTGATATGTACGAACTGCCTACTTCCCACGACGTATGGAAGTACCTTATTGCAAACTTTCAGAAGGAATCTGTCACAGAAATACTTTATTTGAGAGGGTTGCTTAACAAGTTACAATATGAAGTTGATACTGCCATGACGGGACATATTGAATCTTTCAAATCTATTATTAATCAACTTGCTGCTGCCGGTGATCCTGTTCCACAAAAGCAACTAATTACACTTCTCCTTGATACGGTGAAGGACTCTTCTTATGATAACATTGTTACTATTCTCTCTAATAAAGATGGTCTTCATTTCGACCAAGCCTGCATGTCTTTAATTGAATACTCTCAACGTCAAGAACGTCGTAATGCTAGTCATGATATAGCTATGATTTCACACAAGGAGACTGAGTCACAACAAATGGAACGGGCTTTTTATGCTCGAAGGCGTCCATTTCAACGAGGAAACCGCAAAGGTGGCCGTCGCGGTAATATTTTCTCTCGTCTCAAATTTCCTAATAAGCAATGTTCTTACTGCAACAGAAATGGCCATACTGAAGATGATTGTTGGGCACGTCAATATGATGAAGAACACAATATTACCACAAAACAACCACGTTTATCTAGAGACTCTTCTTCTTCTTCTTGTGAATATTGTGGACGATCTGATCATCCCACTCATATGTGCTATAAGCGTCGATTCGACACAGATCGGAATAGAGCATATGCTACTGAACATCGAAACAACATTGTACCAGAAACAAGCTGCGTCCTATGTTCAGTTGCTCCAGACAGAATACTTCATGTACGCGATGGATCACTTTTTATTGTCGATTCTGGTGCTATAGGAAATATGACATATCAGTCTAAGTGGCTCCATAACTATCATCCACTGCCAGTTCAACGTGTTGTTTATCTTGCTGATGATACTACTTGTCAAGTAAAGGGTATTGGAGACTTATATCTTGGTACCTTATCTTCTTCCACTCGAATTTTGTGAGGAGTATTACATGTATCAGATCTTCAACGTAATCTTCTTTCAGTTGCTAGACTTGTTGATCTTGGTCTGTTTGTTGGATTTGATCATACCAAATGCCGAATTGAGAAAGATGGACAAACTATAGCCACTGCTCCTCGAAATGGTAATTTGTTTGAACTCTCTCTCAATGATGCTGTAGCAAATGTTGTCACTGCTCCAGGTGATCATGATTGCAAAGTATGGCATCACCGTTTTGTTCATGCTGATTTCTCAAAACTCCTTGATCTTCAACGTCGTGATCTTGTTCATGGCATGGATCTTAAAGCCCATCCTCATATGGGAATTTGTGAATTTTGTGCTCTTGGGAAACGCAATCGCAAACCCTTTCCTCTTTCAAATACAACTCATTCTCATGACATATTGGATCTTGTTCATACTGATATATGTGGACCTCTACCTTCTTCGAGATCACAATATCGCTACTTCATTACTTTCATTGATGATTTCTCAAGTATACGACTGTATTTCTACTTAGACAAAAATCTGAAGCCTTATCTGTTTTCAAACAATTTCACAAGGCTGCGGAACTTCAAACTGGTCGTCGCCTTAAGAAGCTTCGTAGTGACAATGGAGGCGAATATGTTTCTCAAGAGTTTGTGAGTTACTGTGCTGACAGTGGAATTCATCATGAACACACTATTCCATATTCGCCTCAACAGAACGGTGTTGCTGAACGAAAGAATCGTACTATTCTCAATGCTGTAAGATGTATGCTGATTCATTCTGGCTTATCTCGTGTTTTTTGGGCTGAAGCTACTTTGACAGCAGTATTTATTCAGAATCATCTTCCTACTACTGCACCCTCTGGTAAGATACCCATCACAGCATGGACAGGTGACATTCCTTCTGTATCTCATTTTCGAATCTTTGGATGTATTGCTTATATTCATGTTCCCAAAGAAACACGAACAAAGCTTGATGCTCCTGGTCTTAAAGTTATTTTATTGGATATTCTGACACTTTCAAAGGCTACAAATTCTATGACCCTTCCTCCAAGAAAGTAATTGTGAATCGTGATGCTACTTTTAACGAACAGCTTATGGGAGGCTCATGGTCCATGGATGATTTTGATGATACTAAATCATTGCTTCAAGCTTTTCCATTTCTTTCAGAAGATGAAACTCTTCCTATAGAGCAACTTTCCTCTTCACAACCATCCATTCCGAATGTCGCCAATGATGATATTGATATTTTTGTTGATCTCCCTATTGATTTTGAACATGGCTCATGTCATGTTTATGATGACGATATTGCTGATAATGCTTTTTCTACTTCCGAAGATCCAATTACTTATGATGAAGCTATCTCTTCACCACAAAAGGATCAATGGCAAGAGGCTATGCAAGCAGAGTACGATTCTCTTATCTCTAAAGGTACATGGATACTAACTGAATTACCCTCCTGGTCGTACAGCTATTAAATGTAAGTGGGTGTATAAGACAAAAGTAAAAGCAGATGGATCTTTTGACAAGTTCAAGGCGCGTTTAGTTTTAAAAGGTTATTCCCAAGTAGTTGGTGTTGATTATCAAGAGACTTTTTCACCAGTTGTTCGCATTACAAGTGTTCGAGTTTTATTGGCATTTGCTGTTCAATTTGATTTAGAAGCTCATCAAATGGATGGATGTGCGAACTGCTTTTCTTAATGGTGACTTGGAAGAGGATATTTATATGGAACAACCAGAAGGGTTTGTTATTCCAGGTAAAGAAGACCTTGTTGCTCAACTCCATAAGGCACTATATGGTCTCAAACAAGCTTCGCGAGCCTGGTATACAAAATTTGATCTTTTTCTCACCTCTTAAGGATTCATCTCTTGCTCGTCATACCCCAACTTATACATAAAACGCCAAGGTAGCAGTTTTGTGATTCTTGCTCTTTATGTGGAGATACCATCCTTGTTTCCAATGATTTTGGATTTCTTCAGCAAGTGAAAAAGTTATTGTCTTCTGCATTTGATATGGTGGATCTTGGAGAGATTCACTCGTGTCTTGGCATTCAAATCCAACGGAACCATACAAAAGGTATTTTATTCCTTCGACAGTCAAAGTTTATTGCAGATACTATTCAAAAATTTGGTATGGAATCTGCACATTCAGCCGAAACACCTTGCTTGCAAGCTCTACGAAGAACACTTCTGACAATGGCGGTCAGCTTGTCACAAATCAACCTTATGCTAACTTGATTGGATGTCTTCAGTTTGTTGGCATGAACACTCGTCCTGATATTCTGTTTGCTGCTAATTATCTTGGACAACATCTTGCATGTCCTTCTCTTAAGCATTGGTCTGCTGCAAAGCGTGTGTTGAAATACTTGAAAGGCACTACAGATTTTGGTTTAGTCTATCGACGACAACTCACATCGGATTCTATGCAATCTCTTTCTCTTTTGGGTTACACAGATGCAGACTGGGCAAGCTCACATTTATCTATGCGATCTACTAGTGGAAATTGCTTCTTTATAAATGGTTGTCTTGTTTCTTGGACTAGCAAGAAACAACGTTGTGTTGCAGTTTCTACGACTGAGTCAGAATATGTTGCGGCATCACTTGCAGCTCGTGAGTTGATTTGGCTTCGACAAATGCTGGTTGATATTGGTCACTCTCCTCTTTCTAGCACACCCTTGCGGTGTGACAACCAAAGTGCTATTAGTCTTGGAAAAGACTATGTTCAACATAATAAGTCAAAGCACATTGTTGTCCATTATCATTATGTCAGGTATGAAGTACGCAAAGGAACCATTATGGTTGAGCACTGTCCAAGTGACCAGATGATTGCAGACATTTTGACCAAAGGCCTCAACGAGTCACGTTTCATCCTCTTGCGCTCGGAGCTTGGAGTTGCTTCGACCTCACTCTTTCTAGATTAGCTTCTTTGCTATTGTAATAGCTTTGTACATATGACATTGTAATCTTTTAGGTACCATGCACTATGCACACTCCACATTTGCACATTGTGATCTCTAAGTCATTTGAATATTTGTACATAGATGCACAATTCACTTTCACATCATCATCGTTGGTTCATATTTTTACATTGTATAGGGGCTTGGGTTTTTCCCTTGAACTCCCCAAGGGTTTTTTCATCCAAAGCTAGAGATCTTTGTTTGAGTGGGGGTGTTGGAGCTATATATGGCTCACTCTACTCAACTTGGTCTCACCTATATATTTGTATCTTGTCCTCAATATGAATCAGTCTTTGGGAGAGTATATGGTGTGTCTCTTGTCTCGTCTCTCTTTCTTTCTCTCTACATCTCAACAGAGGAGAGGGTTCATGGTTGGAAACGCTATAGGAAGGCAAGGGACTGAGGGCAACTAGGGGTGTAATGGTCGGTTGCAGAAGGCTGCAAAGAGACGCACGGAGTGCTACAGATAGGGAGTGAATGCGGATGTGCAGGGCCGAGAGGTCCAATACAAGAGGTTCAGTAGCCTAACAAGTATAGGGTGCTGAGGGGTGCCGTCTGCAAAGCCAAGGAATGATGAGTGCATGGGAGAAGAGCTAAAGAGTGAAAAAACCAAGCATTGCAAGGAGGCAAACTCGAAGGGTTAGAGTCCTCGGGTACATGAGAGTATGACCGCAGGTTGATACTTGGGTTGTGCAAGTTTATTGAAGGGTCTTTAGCCAGCTACAAATTAAGGGTGGTAGCCTTTGATTGCAGCAAGCACGTTGAAAGGTGGGAGAAACTATTCGAAGTTGTGCTGCCAAAGCATGGGAAGTTTTGTGGATCCGTGAGCAGGTTGAGGATAATTAATGTGCAAAGGTGTGGCCACCAGGCTTTAGGAGCATAGCTTGCCATGAGAAGGAGTTGAAGACGCTACCGAAACTAAAGGGAATCAGGCCGAGTTACAAACCAAGACTCCACGAAGAGAAATGATTGGGTGCGGTGCAACCTAACAATACCCAAGCCCACTATGGATCGCAAGTGGATTGAGCCAAACATGTGTAGTAATGTTGAAAGCTACACCATCGCTTGTAAAAGATTCTATTGAATTTCAAACTCATCATAGACAAGTTTTCTCTCTTTTCTCTCTATTAGCTATCCCTGCACCTTCATTATCTATTGTATTATCTCATATGTGAGTGTGATATATGCGGACATCCTGTGTGCAAAAGAGCATATACTAGCTTGTGGGAGAGTACCTGTCTACCAATGACCTTAGGGTGTCTGAGGGTATTGGGACTACTTTTATGTGAGTGTATGGTGTGTTGTGAAGGGTTGAGGATAAGAGCTATGATTTCATGCGGGGAGGTTGGGTATGGGCAGTCGGGAATGTTCAAGTCTATGCACGAGAAGTAGTCGTTTGCATACACGTTGTCTGGGTGTGTGTTAAATAAGGGATAGGGGTGTTGTGGAATCACTGGGCTATAGAGAGGCATTCATTGAGTGCGCTGGTGGTTTTCTCATTTCCCCCTTTCCACCGTTGTTGAGCAGAGCAATACTGATGATTGTGGAAATTCTTGGACCGGCGGTTGGAATGCCTGGCAAAGTCAAGGTATGGCCGAGACAAAGGAAACCAGAGATGGGAACATGGAGTTTCAAGAGAAGTTTACGGCTTGAGGGGAGGAGCTCTACGCCAAGTATGGTCGGTCTAAGAAGGTGGGCCAAAAAATGGTTTTTTTTAATGGATTTTTTGGGAATTTTAGGGGCCCTTGGGGCGGTATGCTACTTAGGCAGTGCCACGTGGACATGAATCGTCCCACATGCACAGGAAGGTGATGGCCATCAGAGGATATATATGTAGTGTGAAGCTACATTGGGGGTAATGAGTTGAAATGGAGAGCTCTCTAGCGTGGGCTATGGTGCAGACGCCTGTGGCACTGTGTGGTGGTGCATTCGACGTTCATCGACAGCCCTAGGGGTGGTGCTTGACGCAACGTGGATGATGAGGTGGTTGGGGGTTGATTCCCACGCTCGTAAGGGCCCAACACTTTTGAGGGGAACATTGGAGCACCGACGACGCTGTCGGTGCCCCGCTTGGCTTGGAGAGCTGTTCATGCGGTTGGTGGCTTGGCCCTCAAGTAAAGTGACCCAAAATAGAGAAAGGGAGTGGTCGCATGCATTGGCTGAGAATAGAGGGACAAGTTGCAAAAGTGGGAGGAGGGTCACACACCCAAGGGGGTGACAATTTGCAGGAGGGCAGTTTTTGGAGGAAGAAGAGGCGAGTTTTTTTTGGGAGAACTCAGCAATTGGAGAGCTGAGGAAAGAGACGGAGAAGGCGTTTCCTTTTGCTTAGGGTAGGAACAGGGGTGGGAGTTCTCCTGGGAGGAAACAAAGAGGAAGAAGCAAGGGTTGTTGGAAGGAAGAAGGGCTAAGAACTCTCTCTCTCTCTTGCTCTCTCTCTTTCTCGCGAGCTTGATGCAACGAAGGGGAGCAAATAGGTGAAAGAAGAAGGGAGTTCTTGAAATCTCTCTTGGGCTCGCAAGGCAGAGGAATATTGAAGAGAAGGGATAAGCAGGATAAATTTGTCTGGCAGCAAGAAGATTGTTTTCTTTGGATTTCAAATCAATAGGCATGCCGACGTTGGCATATGCAACCGATTTGAATTAAGAGTTTTAGATATCTATTTAATGGAAGCTTCTCCTATTTGCTTGCTTAATTAAGTGTTATTATATGTTCTAAGTTGAATTCTAGCCAATAAGCTTTGTTTTGATCTGTGTTAGTCTCTAGCAATTCTCTCTAAATGCCTCTATATCATCTTATTAACACTATGTGGGCCCTAACCATAATAAGTTACCCTTGGTTTGCACCTAGACTACATCTCCGTCTACAGCGAGAAGCTCGATGCTTTCCCAATCGACCATGGAGAGACATGCACTCCGACAATTTGGTAGAAGGGGTAGATGTCATGCCGCTTTGCAGGCATAAGGTGAAAGATAGAAATTTGCATAATTATTTGAGGTTTTTCCAACTTATGAATAATTTTAAAAGCTGTTATGCCAGCAACAGATGTGTGAATCTTGAAGTGCTGAAAGAGCAGGTATCGATGGCTCATCAAACCGAGCTACGGAGCCCAAGATATTGGAGTTTGAAGGTGCGGTGTGTTTCCGATCCTTGCCAGATAGGGTAGCTGACAGGTGGTCCAAGAGGATGTCAGTGTATGGATGCGTAGTGCTCAATTTATGGAGCATACACGTCTTTTGAGATAGCAAATTGAAGCTACATATACCAAGTTATAGCCAGTTGAAGTTTTGCCAGGGGCTAGGTTGATGCCCGTCTCACCGCATCGGGAGCTGTGCCATCTGTTATTTTTTGAGGCTCGACCAAGTTTTGGATTGTGCTATGCAGCATATGGAGTTAGCAGGAATAAATTTCCTGTTGATTAGAGCTTGGAGCGTGACGTTACAGCCCGTTACAAATAACTAAGTGTTATTATTTGTTCTAAGTTGGGTTTTAGCCAATAAACTCTATTCTGATGTGCATTAATCTCTAGCAATTTCTCAAAAAGCCTCTATATTGTCTTATTAACACTAAGTGTGCACTAACCATATTAGTTACCCTTGGTTTGCACCTAGACTACATCTCGGTCTTCATCTTGGAAGCCCGGTGCTTTCTCAATCGACCCTGGAGAGATGCGCACTACGACAATTTGGTGAACCCCATGCAAAATTGACAGGGGTAGACGGAAGCAACATTGTTAGCAGACCAAGATAATGGTATGTAACAATTAATGCAACAATTTGCTGCACTTATGCATCATCAGTAGATGATGACTTAAAGTTTGCAAAGGGAAATGGAAGCTCAAATTTGTGAAGCTAGACAAGCAGTAAGACTGATAAATTGGGGCACTTTGAAGGTCATGATATTTCTAAATTTTGCAAAGTTTATGAACAGGTTATGGAAGACAAGGGAGAAGAGGAGCATGCTGCAATGGAGAATTTTGTACTCGTTGTTGTGCCTAAATTACATGCACGGATTCAGGAATTGAGAACTGCACATGGTGCTACGTGGACATCGTTTAAACAAGCTCTCAAGGATGAATATTTTCTTGAGGATAAGAAGCACGTTACAAAGAAGAGTTTTTTGAAGTGGTTGCAGCAGGATAACAAGGGGCTATCTCCTCCCGAACTGCCGAGAGAATTTGAAAAGAGACTTGCTTAATTATCTGCAACTGAGTAGGCTGCTCTTAATTTGAAGAAACTATAACTTTTTGTACAGCCTGCAGATACAAAATTGTAGAAAAGCTTAGTGGATCTCCTTGAGGATCCCATAGGGGAATTGGGGTTGAAATCAGATTTTGGAAAGAAGTGATTGAAGCAGTGAAACCTTGAACCACTCGCTCCACTCTATCATCCACTGCCACAGGGACCATTGGATGCACCACAAGTGGCTCACCATGTGTCATGCCTTGCTGCCACCTTCTCTTGATTTTCTTAATCTTGGCCTCGGAAATTTCCAAAACTCTTTCAGATGTAGCAGGCTCCTCTTGATTGACCTTCTCCCTTACACTTGGATGGAGACAATACATAAAATGATGCACTTTTTAAAAATCCTCTAGAGGTACTTGGGATGCCGCCTCTAATTGCACCCAAAGTCCTTTGAAGTGTTGAAAAAATTCTTTAAAGTTAGCATGAACATCTTGCTGGAAACCTCTCAATTTTGTCATTGCTTCTATTGCGGTTAGCTTCTTTCCAAACCTGTCAAAAATTGCCTGCTTCACCTACTCCCATGTTTGCTTTTTGTCTTCATCTAAACCTTCAAACCACTCGTGAGCTTCTCCTTTGAGTGCAAGAGGAAATAGATAAAGCTTTGCTTCATCATTCACAATATGCATACCAAGCATATGCCACTTGAAGTCTACAATCCAGTCCTTCACATCCTCCTTCCCTGTGAACACTGGCCGGCTATATTCCATCCCTTTGAAGTTGCTTCTCCTTGCGTGAGTAATTCCACGGAAGTTGAAGTCTTGCACCTCAACCAAATCACCACTTTTCTTCAATGAAGCTCAAACTTCACAGCAAAACCGCTTCACCTAGGTGCTCAACCGACAAATTTTCACTCCCCGGCAGGATCGCCAAAGGATGATGGAGCAAAAGACATCGTGCACACACTCACACACCTCGACAACTCAACTCCACACAAGGAATTTACCTAAATTTCAACCCACACACACCACCACTCAAGAGCTCAATGAAAATACTAACTGCAAGCTCAATTCAAACTCCAAACATCTCGACCTACAAGCCCTTGCATGTCTGCCTGCAGACACGACAAGGTGAGTTGAGTTGATCAACACTTGAAATCACACTTGATGGTGACCAAAATATACAAGAAAAACCATCAAAAACTCCATCCACAAAAGGCTTCTCTCAAACCATTGCAAAGCCTTCACCTAACTCAACTCTATTGGACTCTTTGGAGTAGCGCCAACCTTAATGGCACTGATAGAGGGTCACATAGTCTTGCAAAAAGTCACACGTGCTTCCCTCAATTCCTTTCACACACACATCCATGGAAACATTAGAACTTACATAGACTCTCCCAAGTGAAAAATTGAAGAGAGAAAGCTCTCATTCACTCCTCCACACACTCGTAGCAGGACGCGAACGGGAAGGGACTACACTAGACCACCTGCAAGAACCCTGCTTTCTCCCACACAGAGAGAGGGGAAAGTGTTAAGACTTGGCTTCAAAAATTCTCACTCATCTTGAACCATCATGGCACCGTGAGTGATGTGGGTTTTGGAATCCTTTTCATACCTTTTTTGACCTTTTTTGGCCCAGTTTTCGCCAATTTGAACCCTTTCCAATATGTTTACCCTAAGAGTAAGAAACTACCTTTGTGCTTTGTAGTATTGTATTTTCCATATCTAAAGTACATGTGTCATACAATTAGAATTTTTTTTCTGAAGCCTTTGCCTATACGCCAGCTACCATACTTGCTCTTGGCCAAGTTGGTTCTTGGAGTGTTTGTCCCATCAATACTTTTCTCTATTGCTGTCATGATGCTCCCCCAATGTGCAATACGCACTTCCCACAATCTCAACCAAGATTCCATTGCAGGGATGTTTTTATGCATGCAATTTACATTTCTCCACCATTGTTGAAGGAGACAAGACTCCACTACAGCTGCCCCTTTAGAGGGCACTAAACGCCACTTTTTGCACATGTCTTTGTGAGTTGGTTGAGATGAAGAGACAATGTACTTTGTGGTGTGTTTCACCATGCTTTGTTTCCAATAAAAAAGGAGAGATTGCTCTCAGTGTTGTAAAAAATTGTCTTTGTCCCCATTGAACATGATGCAAACTGCATCCCAGCTCGCTTGAGCTTTGTCCGCCATGAATTTATCCAAATCCTCTCTCTCACATCCACGACCCTCGATAACTTCATTTATGCACTGCCAAAAAAGATTTGTGCTTTCATGTCTTGCTCTTTCATCTCACAAGATGCAATGGTGAGGAGATTTTGCATGCTACAACGTAAGGCATGTACATTGTTGCTGGTTGTTTCTTAAGATATGCCAAACTTCAAAAATATGTTCCTAAGAGAACAAACCTTGGATTGTAAATGTGGCATCCCATGGTAACCCAATCCACCACTCTGTGAGTGTGATCAAACTGCACCCAAGTGTGCCAAAGATCTCTAGGTCCACTTTGTTGCATTTGATTAACCAAATCCAATCCAGATGTATGCAGGAGAACTGTAGATATTTTGAACACAAATCACCGCTCCCCTTCTTCTCCTTGCCCAAGAAACATGATTCTGTGGAAAAAATAATATGTGCAATCTCTTCTTAGCGGCAGCAAGGAGTCCACCAAAGCTCTCCTTTGTTGGTCCATTTCTTGTAGCAGCCACAGACCTTCAAAACCTGTATTTCAAAGTTAAATTACTTTGAAATAATATGCATAAACAAGAGAAATAAGTAAGCATCCTCACCAATTTTCCTCCACTAAGAGACGCATTACCTCAACAACATTTTAGAAATTCTTGCTTACCAAGTACATGGCTAGAGCCCCCTTCTTGCATCAAAGTTGTTGTCACACTATTCCTTTGCCACACACATTTGTACCTTTCTTGTGTCTACATGTCTATCCACACTGAGAACTTCTGAAACCATTTATTTAGTTTTATTAGTGAGCCCTTTCGACGACCCATCCCTCATGTCATGTTGGTGAGTTCCTTGATGTACCATCAATCTGCTCATGCTTTCATCCCTTGGCACTGGACATAATATATGAAGCAATCACATGTATGCAACAAATGGGCGGCTGACCAAAATAGTGGCAAGTAAGCTTGCCACCAAGTCCATCTTGCAAATATCAACCTTGAAAGGTTAGCATACTTCCATTGAAATGCGTTGTGTTTGACATTCCAAAATTAACCCATTTGGGAAAACTCTCAATGAGACACTTTAAAGAACTTTCACACTGACTTTTGTGACACACTCAAAGAAATGGGATGTTTGATTTTTGAGGTTTGCGGTTTGTTCCAATGGTGTGGATCATACTTATGTTTCATAGCATCTATTAGATAAAACTTTCCTAAGGTCGGTGGAAACTAAAACACCATGTTACCATTGTACACCTTTGGTATCTTCGACACTTATTTGGTTTTTGCTATCTTTGAAAAAAGCTTCATCAAGGTGTTTGACTTCCTCATTGCATTAAAATGACAAAATACTATTAGTACTCCTTACCTTGGTAAAGTTTTGCGATGCTTGCTCTCCAAAGAGTTGTTCCTTGCTTGGACTAGTAAGGTCTATATAGGGAACATCCGCCAAGGGATTAGCCACGCCATATGAATTTGAGACTATGTCATCTTCTACTAGCACCAAAAAGTTTGTAGAGAGAGATTCGTCCTCAATATAAAAATCCTCTCCCAAGTGATTGCTTGTTCTCTCCATTGGTACTATCAACTCTTCACTCCCAATCATGACAATTGCATGCAGAGCAGTACATGTTTGTGGTTCAACTTGCTCTTGTAGATATTTAACCCCAAAAATAATCTTCCCATTGGGAAAAGCCCTTTCAAAATAAGGGAAGACTATACTACATGACATAATAGTAGAGAAGAAAAGGTAAGCACTAGATTGAAAAGATGAGAGTGAAAGCTTTTAGTTATGTGTACAAGATTTAAGAGTATTTTATATTAATCTTAGTAGTTATGATCAATATTTAATAGTTTTTGAAATCCGAATCAAAATTAAATTTTTTTAAATTGCATTTCTCCTCTCTCTCTCTCTCTTTCAAGAGCCCCCCATGGTGGATGTTGTTGTTTCTCTCTCTCTCTCTCTCTCTCTCTCTCTCTCTCTCTCTCTCTCTCTCTCTCTTTCTCTCCCCTCTCTCGTCTCCCCCACCTCCCCTCCCTCCCCCAAAATGAAAACCACCTCCACCTCTCTCCCTCTCTTATAACTACCCCTCCTCTCCCTTTGACCTGCACTCAACCCCCCCCCCCCCCCCCCCCCCCCCCCTCTTTCCTTTTGCCTTTATAAGGTCCCTTTCTCTTCTTTATTTTTCGCACACTCCCACTCTCTCCTTAACGTTAGTGGTCTCTAGAAAACCTTTTTCATTTGATTACCTCCCACCCTCTCAAACCTTCTCCTCCCACCATTTTTCATTTCATTTCTCTCAAACCTTCTTTTCCCTTCCTCTCTCATTTCATTTCTCTCAAATCTTCTTCCTCCCACTGTCAAACCTCTTGTCTTACTCTCATCCTTCATCTTTCCTTTAGAAGCCATAAGCACCCTAACTAACAAAAAAAATGCCAATTTTAACAAGAAAATAGTCCAAAGACGTGGATCGCCAACAATAAGAAATGACGATTCACACCACTCAAGAGAGAGGTTCAGTGGTTGGAGCGTCCATGTTGATGGTGGTGCAAGTGCCTCCTTCCACGGGTGTAGTCACGTCGATTATGAACCTCACGGATAACATGGGTAATGATCCTCTTATTGATTTCTTTGGATCCTTAGTTGAAAGCCACATCTCATTGAGTTTAATTGATGCACATGTTGTGCCATACAATCACTTGTGGCCTCGCTTCCCCCTTTGTCGTCTTTTGGCCAACCCGGCCATTAGAACGAATTATGATTTTGGGGTAGAACTAATGACCTCTATAGACAAAAGAGATTACCAACCCTGGGATGGCTCACTTCATTATGTCCAAAACTTTTCTCAGACAAGGTCCTATACTGTTTGATGGGCATGGCACTTATGGGAGAGAGTTAGTGGTGTCGGCCACATTTGATGGACCAAATTAGAGACATTCAAAATCTCTCACATGGAGGAGAAAATGCATTGTATGGGATGGAAACCATCGGCTTCATGCGTAGAAAGGTTGGGCATTATGGGAGCATCTGAATGGATTCTCTATACCAAAGGTTGAGTGCAGGATTGTGAAGTGCGACCCTGTGGAGATGACAGAATTTTTATTCGTGCTTTGTATGATCAATAAGTAATTTTCTTCACACATCTATTGGTTCATTTGATGTTATTAATAGTTAATATATTGTTACATTAAAAAATAGGGTGACATGAGCCCATGTGTCTCACACCACTGTGTACGATATATTTATGATGCATAAATTAGCACTTTCTGACCCACATTCCTAATTGGACAAATTCAATGAAGAAGATAGGGCGAAAGCTGAGAGGACACTTTGTGGGACGTAATGAGCCGTTCAAAATGGCTTAGACTACCTATGTCTTTGCTAGTGCAACTACTGTGGAAGGTAATTCTAAATTTATAATACACATGCATTAGGTAAGTACATGAGGTTTTTCTTGGAAATCAGTTTGACTTGGTGATTTGTATTGTAGGAAGAGTTTGGGTGCAATGTATCAGCTAAAAAAGGTTGTTTACTATCACACTATCACGGAGCTTGCATAAATTAAACCAATAATGAGTGAATGGTAAACATTGCTAGCACGCATGCACTGTCTTAAGGTGTGGGAAACCTCTCACCACAAAACCCACTTACAATGAACAAGAAACTTGGTAATGAAAACACACTTTCTCAAACAAGCTCAAATAAAGGAACTTAAAAGCTATGAGTCATCTTGCATTCACCAAACCCAAGGCACAAATGAAAGGATGACAATTTCAGAACCAAGACATGCCTTTGAAGCACCAAAAACTTAAGTTGTTAAAAATAGAAGAAAGACCATATTAGGTATTATGGTAAAAATCCCGCATTATGGGAATCTCCAAATTGACCAAATACATGTAATTTGGGAATTTCCAACTTAAAGTGGAAAAAAAGGAGACAAACTTGTTGATAAGATAGAGTGAAAATCTTATTGAATTGTGGTGTTGATAAACACCAATAGTCAAGAGGATGAACAAAGCATGAATTTGAAGAAACACTATTAATTAAATAAAAGAAAGAAAGGTTGCTATAGCTAGAGATCTTGTTTACAAAATTGACTCTTATAGTCACAATAGAAGCTCCACATAATCTACTCCAAGTTTGATGCCATATTCAAATTTTGATTCAAGTGTGGTTGATGTGCACGAGCAAGACTAGCTTTTAGAGCATGCCTTTCTGGAATCTTAATTCTAGAAAATGGTCCTTCTTTTCTGGGTCTCCGTGATCAAATGATTGCATCTACCACTTCCCACACTTGTGGGTCCTTGTAGTTGGTAGCCCAAAAACCTTTCCGGCAATTAGTACAAGCTTGCATATCCGTCATCCCACTCTTTTTTGCACAAGGTGTCCAATATTGAATCAAATTTTTTCTTATAGTTTAGTGATGTAGGCTCGTTATGAATGTATGATAAATCCATTGCAAGCCAAACTGGATAGATTTCCATGTCATTTGGAACTAGCATAACAAAGTCACACGCTCGCTGCTACTGCACGCTCCCCCCCCCCCCCTTGCGCCATCGCTGCCCCTCACCCTCCTTCTCTCTCTCGCCCTCACGCTGCCCCCAGCCCCGCCTGCGCTGCCCCCCCCCCCCCCTCCTCGCCCTCGGGCTGCATCCCCTGTCCCCTCTCGCCCTCGCGCTGTCTCCCTCGCCCAGCCCAGCCCGCCACCACTGCCCCCTGCTTCCCGCTGCCCTCGCCCCTAGCTGCCCCCTAGCCCGCCCGCTACCCCCCATTCTCTGGCTATTTTTTGGCGAAACAGCTTGATCTCCCTCCCCCCCCCCCCCCCCGCAGCCTTTTGTATCCTCGCTCGCCACTTTATCCTTCCCTCCATCCCCCCCCCCCCCCCCCCTATCCTCATTGTCCCCGAAGGTTTTCTGCGCCTGGCTCTGCAACACTTTTTCTTTGGACAAGTGTTCGGTGCACTCAGTTGTAGTTTTATCTTCATCGTTCGCTTCTTCGACTCAGCAGTAAACACAGATGGAGGCTCCAGCTCCGCCACAGAGGGACTCGCCTGAAGCCCCCTCTCCCGACCCCGTTGAGCCCACCATTCGACTTGCTCTTTCACCAACAGAGCAAGCGAGCCTTGCCGCAGAGGTAGAGCGCTTGCAGGAGACTTCTATCGTCTGCAAGGTTCTTGGCACCCGTCCTAGCAGAGGAGAGCTGCGAGACCTTCTCCAAGACCGCCTTCTCGCAGAGGTGGGCAATATTTTGGATGTCCAAATACTCGGATGGGGGTACTACCAGATCGAGTTCGAGACTTCCGAGATGGCCTCCAAGGTCATAGCATTGAGTCCACTGGCTATCCGAGCATCACATGCCCACTTTCGACAGTGGCGACATGGTTTTGACCCGACTTCGGATGTGCTAGTAGAGGAGGCAAACATCCCCATCTCAGTCTGCTTTCCGGGTTTACGGAGGGAGTACCTTCCACTTCTCTCCAAGATTGGCTCCGCCATTGGGACTGTTCTGGAGGCACCTCGTACGAAAGCATCAGTAGCTACCAAGGCGGCCGGCATCCCTTCAGTTTGAGTTTTGGTCAGAGATACCCACACGCTCTCGAAGGTCATCCTTTTGCCTCGGGCGAGTGGGGGTTGGTTTAGACAGAGTGTGGAGTACTCGGGTCCCCCGAACTAGTGCTTCATTTGCAGACAGATGGGCCACCTAGCGAAGGCCTGTCCACAGAGGAGGCCTCGACCTGCACCTCAGCCTCAGCCCCAGCCTGCCAAGGCTGGGCCGCAGCCACAGCCAGCGGCACAGTGCACAGATTCTGAGCCACCCTCCGAGCCTGGGGCTCCAGCGAAGGAGGGGTGGTAGCAGGCCCCTGGCCGTCAATGCCAGGGGCCACAGTGAAAGCCTAGCACTCAGAGTGGCCCTCAGGTGCCTACTCAGCAGTAGTGAGTTCCCACAGGGAACCGCTTTGGTCCTCTTGAGCAAGAGGAGCCCCCTACGCCAGCCTCCACTTCCGCTTCACCCTTGGCAGCCACCTCACCTTCAGATTTCCCCTCGTTCTCCCCATCCCCCCCCCCCCCCCCCCCCCCCCGCTTTCTGCTCCCGCCCACTCCCCACCTCGCCCCCCTGTCTCTGTCGCCCCACCCCACTTCTCTTCTCCTCTGCCCCCCCCTAGCTCCTTCTCCCCCTCCTCCTGCTCCAGTACCACATTCGACCCAGGAGACTGGTCCCTCGTCGGCAGCTAGGAGATCTCTTGGCAGCGCTTTTTCCACGAGTCTCCTAGCGAGAGAGGGTCAGCCATTCTTGCGGCCCCCTCTGCAGATTCAAACATCTTCCCTTGCAACTATCCCTCGTGGTCTGATGAGCATTGACCTCCGACGCCGCTGGGATTTCTTTGATTACGGATTCAATCTCTTTCTCTGCAATTCCGCAGTAGACCACGAGGCATCCTGCTTCAGGGTCCACACTCTGTTCCTCGCCACTAGGGGGACAGAGGCCTTGGACTCAGCAGTTGGTTTCTCCTTTCCCCTCTGTGGTAGGACCGAGACAGAGTGGTCCCTTGACTCAGTGGTGGGATGGTTTCATACACAGGTTCTCGAGTTCTCTCACCACATGGGAGAACTTGGAGTTACAGATTTGTTGCAAACTTTGTGGCCATTGGCCAAGTTTGCAGTGACACCCCCAGACTCAGCAGGATGTAGGCACATTGTGGTGTACTTTTTTGCTGATACGCAGTGTTTGCCTTGCTATGTATACATACATGAGGACTCTTGGACAGAGGAGGTTGCTTTATGCACGGCTCGCTCTGCTTGGGCTTGGGCCAGTCAGTCACTACAGGCTTGCCTATCTAGAGGACGCTCGGATGCGGATTACTCCCCATCCAAGCCTGCCTCGAGGATAGCCCGTCTTGCTGCTGCAGCAGCATTTGTTCTCTCTCGCTCCCCATGAGGATCGTCTCGTGGAACGTGCAGGGATTAGGTGGGCCTCAGTTTCAGCGACAGCGGGGCCGATTGCATCAGGAGCTTCAGCGTTGCCTTGTGGGAGGAGAGATTGATCTCTTTATGCTTCAGGAGCACCATTTGTCTGAGAGCCGCATTCGGCGATGTGGTCAGATTTTGCGTGGACATTATGATACCTTTTGGTCAGCTGCTTTTGGACCTGGAGGCATCCAGGGTGGGGTGTGTATGACTATTGCGGACTCATTGCAGCAGGCCATTGTGGGCAGAGGGATTATTGTGCCAAGCAGGGCTCAGTGGATTACTTTGCAGGTTCAAGGTGGCCTTGTGGGCTTCCTGAACATCTATGCGCCCAATGTGGCGAGTTCTCGTGCAGAGTTTTGGTCACAGATTGTTGAGTCTTTACCACAGGTTGACCATTGGTGTGTAGGAGGGGACTTCAACATGTTAGAGGACCCCTCTGATAGGATCGAAGGCAACCATTCTACTGTGCATGGAGTCAAGTTAGCAACTTGGGAGAGGTTGTGTATGACTTTGAGGGTCTCAGATACATGACAGCATTCTGGCTTTGTGAGGCCTCCACAGAGTCTTGCCTTCTCTAGATCGGACCGCAGAGTGGGAGGAGTGAATCTATCGCGGATAGATCGCTTCTACACTAGTGACCACTTCAGTGACTTGGGGGGATCAATGGACATCCTGGCATGGACATCCTTCTCGGACCATGCGCCAGTGATCCTCACAGTGGCAGACAGGCAGAGGAGTGGGAGCACGATGCTTCACATCCCAAAGCGGGTCTTGTTGGACTCAGCACTCAGAGAGAGGGTAGAGGCTCTCTGGACAGAGGGCATGGACAGCCAAGCTCTACCTGCAGACAGAGTGGCCTTAGGCCTAGCTCAGCTTAGCCACTTTTTTCTCCAGGAGTCTCTGGCTCGACGGGCTGTAGCGAGAGAGGAGGAGCATCGTCTCAGACAAGGCATTGCTTCACTACAGAGGATGCAGGAGCAGCATCCAGACAGTCCATGGTTGGAGGAGCAGCTACAGCAGGCTCGACAGGAGCTTGCTGGCACAGAGGAGAGGCGCCATGAGTTTGCCTTTCACCAACAGGCATCTCAATGGACTCAGGTGGGTGACAGAGTGACACGTGCTTTTTTTGAGACAGTGGGACCTCGGCACTCGCATGCCAAGGTCAATCAGCTGAGGAGACCCGATGGGTCAGTTGTTTGTGAGCCTGAGGATATGCGTGCAGTTGCTACTGACTTTTACCGTGAGCTACTGTCGGCTGAGCCCCAGTAAGAGAGACAGGATGCATGCAGGGATCAGGTTTGGGCGTAGATGCCTTGTCTTGTGACTGAGGAGATGCGCCAGAGGCTAGAGATTCCTCTTCAGCTTGAGGAGCTGCACACGGCTCTTAGGGCCCTCCCTCGTGGTAGCTATCCGGGTGAGGATGGGCTGACTCCCAGCTTCTTCTTGGAGTACTGGGACCTTCTTGGCCCAGGTCTTTGTAGTGCCTTTCAGTACATTCTGCACACAGGAGTGATGTCGGATAGCATGAGTGAGGGCCTGATTTACCTCATTCCAAAGGACGGTGGCTCCTTGGATGAGATTCGACAGTGGCGCCCCATCACCATCCTCAACTCAACCTACAAAATTCTTGCCAAGGCTCTGAGTTTGAGGATTCAACCACTTTTGGAGAGCCTTATTCATGGGACTCAGACAGGTTTTGTCAAGGAACACAGTATCCTTGACAACATCTTCACTTTCTGGGAGGCTTCTGCCCTGGCACGTCTCCGTGGAGAGGACCTTGTGATTCTTCTTCTCGATTTTGAGAAGGCATACGACAGAGTTGATTGGGAATTTCTAGAGGGCATGCTTCGCAGGATGGGCTTTTCAGATGCTTGGATCAGAGGGGTGTCAGCTTTGTACAGACAGGCTCACAGTCAGGTGCTTTTGGCAGGAGGTAGAGGTTAGCACTTCATGCTCACACGATCGGTCAGACAGGGTTGTCCTCTTGCCCCCTTTCTCTTTCTGTTCTATGCGAAGGCGATGAGCAGATTTTTGGTGTCACAGTAGGTTGGTTTGAGGGGCTTAGCACTCCCTATACGGGGAGATGAGCTTCTGGACGCTGAGTTTTCCGACAACTCAGCCTTGTACTTAGAGGGCCAGGAGGCCAATTTACACAGATGTGGGCAGGCTTTGGAGACCTTCTGCTATGCATCCGGCGCACTGATCAACTGGAGAAAGACAGTGGATTTCTCGGTTGGCAGTGCTCTTGTGCCAGATTGGATGCCAGGAGAGGGTTTTAGGTGGATTGCTCCAGGGACTGCAGTTCGATACTTGGGTTGTCAGGTTGGTTTGGATTTGTCCCCTGAGCAGCAGATTACTCCTCTTCTCCTGTCCATTAGGAGAAATCTGTTACATTGGAGCTCAGCACGACTTTCGCTGGCTGGTAGAGTAGTAGTTGCCAAGTAGGTGTTGTTGGCGACTATGTGGTACATCACTTCTTGCTGGATCTTCTCGAGTTCTTGGATCAGCCAGGTAGAGAGGCTGATCAGGAACTTCCTTTGGTCAGGTCGCGACACTCAGATTTCCGAGCCAAGGTGGCTTGGTCGGTCATCACACTTCCTTGTTCTCAGGGAGGGCTTGGGATCATTGATCCAGCACAGCAGAGCAGAGCCCTTCTTGGGAAGTTCATCGTCAGAGGACTTCTTCTAGGCGAGGAGCCTTGGAAGGAGTTCTTGCTGCAGAGGCTTCGTGCCAAGGTGCCTCAGTCAGGAGGCCCTTGGCAACCTTCGACCAGATGGATCTTTACAGAGTTGGGCCGAGTTGGTTTGAGCAGGAGACTGGGATCTTGGAGAGATTCACTCATGTCTTGGCATTGAGATTCAAAGGAACCACACAAGAGGTATTTTATTCCTTTGATAGTCAAATTTTATTGCAGGTACTATTCAAATATTTGGTATGGAATCCGCACATTTGGCCAACACACCTTGTCTTGCAAGCTCTACGAAGATCACTTCTGACAATGGTGGTCAACTTATCACAAATCAACCTTATGCTAACTTGATTGGATGTCTTCAGTTTGTTGGTATGAACACTTGTCCTGATACTTTGTTTGTTGCTAATTATCTTGGATAACATCTTGCACGCCCTTCTCTTAAGCATTGGTATGCATCAAAGTGTGTATTTAGATACTTAGAAGGCACTACAATAAAGCGTGTTTGGTCTGTCAAGAAAAACTAACATTGGATTCTATGCAATCTCTTTCTCTTTTTGATTACACAGATGCAAACTAGGCAAGCTCACATTTTTCTACGTGATCTATTGGTGGAAATTTCTTCTCTATAAATGTTTGTCTTGTTTCTTGGACCAACAAGAAAAAACACTGTGTTCTAGTTTCTACAACTAGGTCATAATATGTTGTGATATCACTTGTAGCTTGTGAGCTGATCTGGCTTCAACAAAAACTGGTTGATATTGGTCACTCTCCTCTTTCTAGCACACCCTTACAGTGTGACAACTAGAGTGCTATTTGACTTGCAAAAGACTATGTTCAACATAATAAGTCAAAGCATATTGATGTGCATTATCATTATGTCAGGTATGAAGTACGCAAAGACACCATAATGGTTGAACACTGTCCAAGTGACCAGATGATTGCGGACATTGTTACCAAAGGCCTCGTGCACACTCCACACTTGCAAACTGTGATCTCTGAGTCACTTGTATATTTGTACATAGATACACAATTCACTTTCACATCATCATTGATGGTTCATATTTTCACATTGTATAGAGGCTTGGGTTTTCTTGTGAACTCCCCAAGGGTTTTTAATCCAGACCTAGAGACCTTTGTTTGAGTGGGGTTGTTGGCACTATTTATGGCTCACTCTACTTAACTTTGTCTCATCTTTATATTTTTACCTTGTCCTCAACATGAATCAGTCTTTGGGAGCGTACATGGTGTGTCTCTTGTCTTGTCTCTCTCAAGTTTCTCTCTACATCTCAACACAAAATACTTTCGTGCGATTTCTTTGCATGTGAATGCCAAGACATGAGTGAATCTCTCCAAGATCCACCATATCAAATGATAAAGACAAAAACTTCTTTACTTGTTGAAGAAATTCCAAATCATTGGAAACAAGATGGGATCATTCACATAAAGAGTAAGAATCACAAAACTACCACCTCGGTAGTTTATACATAAGTTAGGGTCTCAAGAGAAAGAGATAAATCCTTTGGAGGTGAGAAAAGGATGAAACTTTGTAAACCATGCTAGCAAAGCTTGTTTGAGACCATATATTGTCTTATAAAGATGAGCAATAAGGTTTTCCCTTCCTGGAATAACTAACCCTTATGGCTGCTCCATATAAGTTTCCTCATTCAAATCACAATTCAAAAAAGCAGTTCACACATCCATTTGTTGAGTCTCTAAATTGCAAGTTCCTAAAATAGCACCTTGGACACTGGCCATTACCACTAGTTCTTCCACTTGTCCAAGATATGATCTAATATAGAAATGTCTATGAGTTATAGTATTCATAACCCTTGTGTAATGTGTAGTGTAACTTATACATTTTTTCAAAGAGAATTTATCTATAAATATGAACTTAACAAGGTGTTTCTTTTCAACTTACAGGATGGACTTTGAATCTGGGGAGAAAGTGCATATGGTACTTGATAATGAAATTGTTGGTATTGGTTGTGTGTGTAGAACAAATCTTGATTCCACTTGTGGTGGTACAAAGATAGGGCAAGGAAATGTATCTATACTAGTGGAGGAATGTTTGAAGGATGTGGTCCTCCTTTTTCTACAATGGATACTACATCTCTCCAAAGCTCATTATGGAGTGTTGTTCGATGGCTTAAGATTACTTTAAAGAAATCATTAATGAATGACAACATAATTGACATAAATGAAAGCTACAATGGTGATGAACAAGGGGATCATGTTGATCCTCTAGTTACAGATGCAATACCTATTACAAGCCTAGAGTTTGAAATGTCAATGTGAGAATCTTGGAGAAATCAAAGGGTCCTTTTAAATGACCACACAATGATGCACATTGTGAATGAAGGAACCATCTTGTATGTATTTCCACATGATTATGACAATTTTCAGGTACTTGGTGATGAATTTGTGGGTGTAGGTATTGAAAGGGAGAGAATGCAATCAGTGAGAATATGTTTGAAGTGGGAAGCATTATTTTGCTAAAGTGGCCCATCCAACAGACAACCATGTTGGATGGGAGCCCACTACAATGATTTGTTCCTGTTGATGGGATGCGTACTAGACGTGAGGATGTATCCAATGATGACAATGCTGGGAAAAATTTTATGGTAGTGTTGATGCCCCTTTTCTAAGGAAGAGATGATACGGTTTCATCAATAGGACTCAAAAAGTGCAAGCAGCACCAGCTTCTACTTTTTACCTTTTAGCTGAGTCAATTCAAAGGGTTTCATGCATTGATTGTTGTGGAAAAAAATGCTGTCAGTTTGCAGATCATGATTTGGTGACAAAATTACGGCAAGAATTTTGGGGAGAGTCTCAAAAGGCACTCACAAATTTTGTATATGATGTTCTATCTATATGCTATCAAAAAGATGAGAAAATGTGATACCAATTCAAGATAAATGGCTCTATTGTTTGCTGCACAACATGGCATGAGCTACATGATGGAAGACCAAAGATATCATTTTACCGATACAAGGAAAATTTTGAAAACGATGTGCACAAATATGTGCATGGTAACACATGTACACTGAGAAGAGGACTTCAACATACTAGTTTAGCAAGAGCACTATTCAATGAATTTGTGGATAACAACTCTGAGAAGATGCCACATAGAAGGAGAACATTACTAGATGGCTCAAGAGAGACTCAATTAGTGATTCCATCAATGGACAAACAAGTTGAAATTTTATGCAAAGTCAACACACTGGACCAAATGGGCTATGAGAAGAAGTTATTTCAATCTTCTTTTGGTAGAATTTGGAACAAAGAGTTTTTACATGTCACTTCAACAAAGACAAGTGAGTTCTCTAAGTGCAATGTCTGTAGTTCAAACAAGGCAAGGCTAGAAGCTAAACCTTCTCTTGAAGATAGAGCTCTTCTCTTGAGAGAAAGAGAAGTTCACATGGAACAACAGAAGAGTTGAAGGAGCTTATATTATGCATGGTGCACATATTCAAAAACTCAACCACAAATGCATGATAAGATGGATCAAAAGAAGACTGCCATTCCTAGATTACACATTGTTCCTAAGGGTGTGGATACTATATAAAATGTGTAGGTGGCTTTGATAGGTATGATCACTCATGGCCATCGAGAAGGTAATTACACTCACTTTGTCTTGAATGGTTTGTGGCCAGCTGATCCAAATCTTACAATTGGCTCAATTGCTAATTTTTTACATAGCTTAGAGAGGATAGATAAGCATCCTCTTGGTGATTTGGTAACAAATGGTGTACCAAGGAGTAGTATCTCTCTACTATATGCTTTGAACTCAAGGGATTCTTTAGACCACCACAACTTGAGTGATGGAAAAGAGCCCATTGTGCAACGATCGAAAGCAACAGAAGAGGAATTGGGGTCAACATTTTGCAAGTTGCTAGAGAACTTGTTACTACATTGGATAATTGTGTCGAGGAAAACTAAAATCAAAACTTATCTGCATATATGTTAATGCTTGTTGTAAGGGGTGTTTTGAAAACCATCCATCTAGGATTTTTGATGGTTGGCATACACATGAGGACATAGATGCCATGTTCAGTAAGTTTTTAAAGAAATTGAGAGTTACACAAACATATACTTTGCCACACTTGATGGATACATTACGAAATAGCTCATCTTCATCTCCGGCCCCATTTTTGCTTGGAAAGGTTCCCAATTTCAAGCAATATTGTGATGGACAAGACATACTTGTTAGACATTCCAAACCACTTCAATTCAGGTTTTTTATGCAAGATGAAACACCAATGATGCAGTATAAGGCACATGTAGGTGTATCAAGTTGAAGTGGAAGTATTTGCCTTTGGAAAACAGACATAGAAGGCAATCCAATGTTTCCACATGGACATCCACCTTTGGTAATGGCAGAATATTTCAAGGCACATGAAGAAGTGATTTTAGGGTTGAAGAACTATATTAAGTTTTGGCAAAATATAGGGAATGGTTCAAATGGGCCACCGTATTATAGACATGTGATAGAATACTGAAGTAAGGTGATTGACGAGCTTGGAAAAGAAACCATATCAGAGGAAGGATTTTATGAAAAATTTTGGCCAACAACTTAGAACTCTTGTCACCTCCAATCCACTACAATGAGCTTACAACAAGGATCAAAAAGATTCCTAGGTCTTGAAGAGTTGAATGATCATTTTTGTGGTCCTCACCGAGATAGATCAAGGGAAGAGTTTGACCCTATGTTTTGATGTGCACCAAGGTGAATTTGTTATGATTTTTTTTTCCGAGAAAAAGATCCTTCTATTAGTTAATGAAAATTGCCCATAGGGCTACATCCACCTTTGCAGGAGAGGGCTACAACAAGCATGATGGGGAGACTCTCCCAATGAAAAAACAACATATATACAATGGGGCTAAATCAAGAGATGGGAGGAGGGAAGAGCCACACAGGTGGACAGTAGTGCCATTTGAGCACCCCCTGGACCATGGTGTAGAAAGGCCCAGGGCGCCAGAGTCGGAGGAAAGCCTTGCGGCACTCCCGCATGCGGTCGGAGCTGCCCTGTAGTCCCTCAAGCTGTCCTCTTAGAGTATGGATCAGCTCTAGCCAAAAGTCACGAACAGTCTCTGCTGGTGGCACAGGGCGAGCCTCAAAGATGCGGAAACAGCGGGCCCGCCAGATGAACCAGAGATCTAGGCCGCTGATGAGCTCCCAACACTCCTCTCTCTCACTGCACCACTCCTATGGAGTAATATCTGTAGCAGGCTGGAGTGTAGGTCGCCTCCCCTGTATCACTATCATCCTGCTGGTGGAAGATAGCTCAAACTGAAGTGCCGAGCCCGTGAGGGTGGACCAAGCCGCTGCCCCCCAAGTGTATTGTCGAGCCGTGGAGAGGGCAGGCATCAGCCGAAGAACTCGTAGCCACTCCTACTGGGCCGAGGGACAGTCCCAAAGACAGTGACGCTGACTCTCCACCAACTGGTCATAGGCTGTACATGCGACCGAGTGACCACTATGCACAAGCCAGCTCCCTACTGCTATGGCTCTGTGTGCAACCAACCACTGGAACAAAGTGACTCGCCTCGGCTGTCTGGAGTCCCAAAGCCTCTGCCAAAAAGCTGCCAAGAACTCGACTGTGAGGCCCTCCTCCTGCCAATGACGTGCTACAGCGGGACGGGCCTCTCTCTATGTTGCAAGTATATGACGTCCAAGCCGAACAGTGTACTGAAAGAAAGGGACTCCTGGGCGGTCTGTAGAAGAGAAGGGGTCCCTCCATAGCCACTCACCAGGATCCCACTGTACTCGTACCAGTGGACAACACTCCCAAGCCCATAGCCTCCAGTGTCCTGTCTCAAGATCTGTTGGGTCAGGGTCTATGACGCAAGTCCTCCCACAGATGCCCACAACTCGGATCCTCTGGAAACAACACTCTGCTATCTGCGGGGCCTCTACTACAACTCGTTGTAATCGTCCCCCACGTTGAAGCTCGAAGAACAGGGCTGGGACAGTCTCTGAACAAGCCCTGACTGAAATGAGAACCTCCACTCGTGTGAAGGCTCCCATCCATCGCGGTGCTACTGGATCGAGAGGCGTGAGCCACTCAGCTGGAACTGACTGTGAGATGTCCTGACACATGCTTTGAACCCCTCTCATGCCCTGTAGTTGGACAGCCTGCACCTCCTCTGACAAACCTGTGAACTCTAGCCAGCCACCTAGAGAGCGCGCTGGACATGCTGCCATGGGACCCCAAGAAACATGAGGCCTACTCCCAACCAAGTGGCCTCTCTGAGTTCTAACCATGGGGTTCCAGACGAGGGGCTGCCGTAGGCGCTCCTCCGTGCACGTTGGATGTCTCTGCTCTAGGCCACGCCGTAAGAGCTCCCAAGAACGAAGCAAACTCACAGCGAATCGGTCCTCCAGTCCCCACTATATCAAATGTTGAAGAGAATAACTTTTGCACTTGCTGAAGAAATCCCAAATCATTGAAACAAGGATGGTATCATCCACATAAAGAGCAAGAATCACAAAACTTATACCTTGACGTTTTATGTATAAGTTAGGGTCTGAAGAGCAAGAGATGAATCCTTTAGAAGTGGGAAAAAGATCAAGTTTCATTAGGGCCAAAGACAACTCAAAAAGGGTTGTGTAAGGAATTGGTTAACTTACTAATTAGCAGAGCCGTTTATGGTCAAAACGGCTCCAAATTTGTCCATTTTGGTTATTTAAAGCATATCTACGCAATCTAAAGCGTATCTAGGTAGTGTTTCTTTCCCTCGTTGCGAATATTCATCTTTTTATGGTAGACTTGTAATGAGAGAGATTTATTTTGACCCCTTTATATTTTTTCCACCTATATTATTTATATTTGACATGTACATATTTTTTTAGACCCCTCAATATTTGATTTTCTTAGTTGTACTATTCATTTATATCATGATCTCAACAATATCTTCAATTATAGACCTACCAAATAAGGTCAAGGTTATGGGGCATGCATGCATGCACCATGGGGAGCTCGCTCTTGGATGTATTCAAAAGAATCATCCAAAGAAGGACCTCACAAGGACCTTGTGCAATGGAAAAAACAGTCGGTTTTGCTGAATTTTTAAAAATCACATGCTCCCCGAATTTGAAAAGGTGATACAAACAAAAGTTTTAGCTCATGAGCTGAACTTTCACCTCAAATTTTTTTATATTTTTTTGAGCTACGAGTTGTGAGCTATGATTTTATTGGTGGACCCCAGTCTGCCCATGCTATGCAGCCACACTCCCTCTTCCACTTTATCATTTTCCTCTTTCACACACACTCCTCCCTCTCCTTCCCACTCCCATTTCCTAATTCACCCTCTTCACCATTGCCACTTCTCTCACACCTCCATAGCCTTCATCCTCCATTTCTACACCCTAGGTGTCCCCCTTTCTCTCTACATATATGTCCATATTACCATACTCTCTTCAACTTTGTAAAGAACTTCAAAAAATCAGATAAAATCCAAGGTTAACCTCTGCAAATGAAGGCTTTATCATGAATTTTCCAAGGTTTGAAGATAACGTAGCTTCATCGACACGCGTTACTTCGCCATGCTGACCGCTTCTTCTATTGGTGCTGTAAAGAGGTGAATGTCAACTTCTCCAAGCTTCAACCTTGCTTTACAAGCTTATCCCTTCTCTAACTTTTCTCATCATATATCTCACCATTTGGTGAATGATTTTGTAAATATTTTTTTGTGATAATTACTAACTACTAACCACTAACCTTATTGTAAAATGCACCCTCTACTAGAGTAGGCACTCCCAAATTATTCACTCAATCCTCTCTCCTCTCATCCTCAAAAATTCTCTTCCCTTGAGCCCACATCCATGTGACTCAAAGGACAAGAGAGACCCACCCTCATTAAAATAAAAATAAAAATATGCATAATCTTTTATTCCTTCACATAAACTTGATTAGGCCTAATCCAAATTGGGGCTTCTAAAACCTATAAATAGAGCCCTTCTCTCCCTTGTAAAACATCACATGATCACACTACACCACACCATTCTCAACACATAACACACCACTCTTCAAGACTGGTTGTGTAGAGTGTGTGCATTGTGAGTGCTCTATTCCATCACTGTGTAGGTGCATGGAGAAGCTTGAAGCTAGTTATGCCATCTAGAGGAGTGGAGTGATACTATACTCTGCAATCACACTTGTAGCCTACTCTTGTCCATAAATAAGATTCATAGTTTTGGGTGCAATTGTATGCTACAACTACGACTCTTCTCTCCAAATTGACTTGATAAGTTGGCTCATCAGGTGGTTGAAGGTATATTGTCCTTGAAGTTTGTTGTGCCATTTCATGCTTGGTGGTTTGAGGGCTTGTTGAATTGTTTTCCTAAAAGGTAAATTGTAAGAGGGTGCTCGATGAGAGGGCTCCCGTGACCCTAAGACAATTTGTCTATTGGAAACAAGATCATGTTTTGTGTTGGCTCTCTATTTCTCATCAAGCTTTGTGTGCATCTAGTCTTTAAGGCTAAGACTGGGTTGCTCATTTTGATTTGTGCTCTTTACCTCTCTCTGGCATGGTGAATGTTTGTGTTTGGTGTGTGTGGCTATCTTGCATTCCCCTCTCTTTGTGCGTTTAAGCACAAGGAGATATCACGTGCGTCCTAGTTCGCATCTACAACTAGGTGGTGCCCCTTTTCTTGTTTGGTTTGTGGCTGTGGGTTGTTGTTGTCTCTGATTGTGCTTGCCCCAGCCCCAATTGAGCAGCACGGGAGCCTCGAAGGGTGTTTAGAGGCCGCTCTTCTTATTGCCCGCCCCGGACCGCCTCACTAGTATACATAGTAACACACGCACTTAGTACGGGAATAATAAAAGAAAATTTCTAGTTGCTAATTCAGATGCATCTAAAAAACCCAAGGGGTCCAGGGGTCCTCTCTCCCCTGAGGATTTTGATAAGGCCAATAAAGAGAAGCTATGTTTTCAGTGCTTAGGAAGAGGCCATGGCAAAAAGGATTGTCCCAAGGGGCAATCTGTTGCCCATGGGGAAGGAGAAAGCAGTGCACACGGTGCAACTACTGCCTCTCGAGTCTTCCTCCAAGTTCTCTACACTGGAAGTAACACACACTGTGTTGGTGCATGAATGTTGTCTCACAGCTTCAATGTGGCAACAGACCTTTGGACCACATGAGTTAGTATGTATGCACGTATATCTACAAGGGCACAAGGTGCGCATCTTGGTAGATGAAGGTGCTACGCACAATTTCATCAATTATGGATTGGTGAAAAAGCTCAAACTGCCTCAAACTCCGAGTACCCACCGCTACAAGGTAGCAATGATGAATGGACATGATACTGAAGTATGGGATACTCAATGCCGAGATGTTCCATTGGAAGTACAAGGGTACTCTACTTGTTTGGATTTTCAAGTTATGAACATGGAAAGGGCTGATGTGGTTCTTGGTAGGAAGTGGTTGCATAGCCTAGGACCATCACTCAAGCATACCTATGAGCACAACAGTTTGATGTTCGATTCCCATGGCACACATGTGTTGTTGTTAGGAGAAAAGGATAAACCATCATCACCACTGATTTGTACTGCCGAGCTTATGCAGCTCGTTTCTGATAATGAAATAGAACAGGTTTTCTTGTGTTACTCACTATCTCATTTTCTTTCTAACATTGAGTCTGTTGAACATTCCTCAACGCCGCATGCTTCTCTCTCCTCTATTCCACCAATTTCTAATTCTACACAAGCAAACATTGCTAATCAGTTACAAAAATTGTTAAAGGAATTTCAAGATGTTTTTCTTGATGATTTGCCATCAGGTTTACCACCAACACGCTCAATGCAACATGGCATTGACGTGGCTGCATGCTGTAAACCTGTTAGTAAAACACCTTACCGTATGAGTTACTCAGAGGTTGCTGAGGTGGAAGGTTATCTTGCTGGCTATCTTAGCAGAGGGTTTATATGACCCAGTTCTTTACCATGGGCTTCGCCTATACTTTTGGTGAAGAAAAAGGACGGCAGTATGCGCATGTGCGTAGACTACCGGGGCTTAAATGTGGTTACAGTTAAGAACAAATACCCATTGCCAAGGGTCGATGAGTTATTTGATAAGCTAAATCATAAACGAATTTTTTCAAAAATTGACTTGAGGTCAGGATATCACCAAGTCCGTATTCGGCTTACTGATATACCTAAGACTGCATTCCGAACACGGTTTGGACATTACGAGTTTTTGGTGATGCCCTTTGGGTTAACCAATGCACCCGCGACATTCATGACACTTATGGATAGTGTCTTGAAACCATATTTGGGCAAATTTGTCATTGTGTTCCTCGATGACATTCTAGTTTATAGTGCTTCTGAAGAAGAGCACTTACAACATCTCAGGCAAGTGTTTGAGTTGTTACGTGCAAACAAGTTATATGCCAAGGAATCTAAATGTGATTTTCTCAAGGAAGAAATTCATTATTTAGGGCATATCATTTCAGCTAATGGCCTATACATGGATCAATCCAAAGTGGATACCATCCGAAAGGCCACCTCCTAAAAATCTAGAAGAATTAGAGATATTTTTAGGCTTCGTAGGTTTTTACAGAAGGTTTGTTAAAAACTATGCTCACCTTGCTGTACCTATGACGGACCAACTAAAAGGCAAAGGTAAGGATTTTCAGTGGGGTTCCGCTCTACAGCAGATTTTTGAAACACTCAAAGATGCATTAGCTACAGCTCCTATATTGGCTATTGTAGATCCTTTGAAACCATTCGTTTTGGAAACGAATGCCAGTGACCGTGCTATTGGAGCAGTCATGTTACAAGACGGACGGCCAATTGCATTTGAAAGTAAGAAGCTAGATGTAGCTTAGCAAAATTATTATGCTTACGAACGTGAACTCTATGCAATAGTGTCTGCCTTAAAGACATGGCGTCACTATTTGTATGGTGCTTAGTTTGAGATTGTGTTTGACCATGAAAGTATCAAATGGTTTACACAACAAACAGATTCAAAGGGTCGAAAAGCCAGGTGGGCCGAGATCCTTCAGGAATATGACGCCAAGTTAAGGTATCGCAAAGGCCGATACAATATAGTGGCAGACGCTCTCAGTCGAATGCCAGAGATCAATTTGCTCTTATTCATGGAACTTCGTAGTGAACTTTTAGCATCTCTCAAGGGCAAATATGAGCAAGATGAAACATATTCCAAAGTGTGGAGCCATGTTCAAAAGAGGGATCCTTCTCACTCCAATGCAGGTAGTGTACAGTTAACCTCCACACCTAGTTCTCCTTTATCAAGTGATGAAATACAGTGATGGAAGCATTTTACCATCAACAATGGGTACCTACTCCACAAGGGGAGAGTTTGTGTACCGATGGACACAGACATTCGGTGCCAAATTCTTTTTGAATGTCATGATAGTCCAAGTCCAAGGCATCGGGGATTAGAAAAACTTATTCTCTCGTAAGACGACAATTTTACTGGCCAGGCCTACATGGCTTTGTTCAAGCTTATGTCTTGCATTGCCAGAAATGTCAAGTTAACAAAGCAAAGCGCCTGAAAGCAGGAGGACTGTTACATCCTTTGGAAATTCCCAATGGAAAATGGGAAAGTATCTCCATGGATTTTATAGTAGGATTACCAAGCACTATACGAGGTCATGACTTAGTATGGGTGGTCGTAGACAGGTTGACTAAACTCTGTAAGTTTATTCCACCAAATCAACGGTTAAGACACCAGAACTAGCAAGATTATTTGTGGACAATCTATACAAATTTTATGGGTTTCCAAGTAATATTGTTGGTGGTCATGACCCAAAGTTTAACAGCCACTTTTGGAGAGTTGTATTTAAACGATTGGGTACACAACTCAACCTCAGTACAGCTGACCATCTAGAAACAGATGGTCAAACGGAACGGGTTAACCAGGTGCTAGAGGATATGCTTAGAGCATACGTCAGCAAAAAACAGACAAACTGGGAAGAATACTTACCTATTCTCGAGTTTGCCTACAACAGTTCTAAGCATGTCACAACCAGCTTCAGTCCTTTCATGCTTATGTACGAGTTTCAACCTAGGTCACCAGTTACGGTGGGGTTGGCAACCTAAAAACTCCAACAGGTTAAGGATTTTCTCCAAGAACACATGGATATGCTGAAACTTGTTCGTCAGAATGTCGAACAATCATAGGATCGGTGTAAGAAATACGCTGATGAGAAACGTCGGCAAGTTACCTTCGAAGAAGAGGAGGAAGTATTTTTACGGATGCCAGAACATTCAGAAAGTCTGAAAACTCGACCGACACCTAAATTATCTCCCTGATATTGTGGGCCTTTCAAAACACTCAAGCGAGTTGGTGATCATGCCTACAAACTACTACTACCATCACACTCTCACATTCATCCGGTGTTTCATGTAAGTCGTCTACGAAAGCGGTTACATGGGGACGACAACGTCATTGACCAATAGGTTTTGGTCGATTACCTTGAACCTCCTACGTTACCGCATAAACCTGAACGTGTTATGGATTACCATGAGTTGTGTACACGCCATCATGTACTACAACAAGCCTTAATCAAGTGGAAAGACAGACCTGAAGAAGGTGCCACTTGGGAAAACATTAGTGTTCTTAAGAAGAAGTTTCCCACTTTTGTTTTCGAGGACGAAAACTCTCTTTAAGGGGGGAGTAATGTCAGGACGAGGGTCCTGTACCCTAAGAACTAGGATAGTCATGGACTACGGCCAAGGGTCAGGCTAGGCAATGTGGACAGGGGATCCGTCTAGGGCAAGGGGCTAGGATCCTGCCTATATAAAGGGAGGTTGGGAGGAGGATCCTAGAGTCTAGTTCCTAGTTCTTACATAGGCCTCACAATGTTGGGAAAGTACGGACTCCCTTAAACGAAGAACTACCCGAACATTTTGGAGAGTACTATCATGTAGACGGAATGATGCCATATGAAAAACAGAAAAAAAATCTTCTTTTCAGTATAATGTTTTTAATAACATTTGGATGAGTATAAAAAAATTTCAATCTGCTATGGATAGATACTTTAACATGCGAGAAGTAGATTGTGAAGGAAAAAGAGCACACCGATATCCTTTCTGTTATACAGGACCAAAATGCAAGTGAAAAACTCCATGTAGATGGCATGGGTGACTTTATTGTAGAATGGCACTTGAGTGCCGACCTAAAAGCAATGAAGTGCATGTTTGGTATATGTGGAGGTGCCAATACCAAGTATCCATGTCTATATTGCATTCAAGCACTGGAACAAAAGGATGGCTTGTAGAACACGAGATTGGAAAACCACCATCAAGAAATAGTGTGAACGTCATCGACTACCCATCGTCTTCTATGATCTAGGATCCAAGTCTAACAACAGATTTAAAAAATGTACATATATGTACAATGCATGGAGAGATTAGAATCTTGCACAAATTGCTTCGCCTCCATCTTGATTATGCATATCCTATTAAGCCAAGTAAACTTGTAGACGAGTGCATAGAAAAATGCAAGGCTTTGCTCCCTCAAATGGTTTTTCATGGTGGTCAAGTGCATCTAAAAAAATATCCTACTCTTTCAAAAGGAGCGGGTGATGTTTTGCAAGATGTTTCAATGGGTGGAGCAAAAGCCAGAAGATTTTTGAGTAACCATGACAACAAACAAGTTGATGTTATGTGCAACTGCTGGAAGATCTTTGTGTAACAACAACCAATGCCAAAAGTAGACTAGATGTATAGCCAACAAACGCATGGAAGTGTGGAAGAAGCTCGATAATTTTTTGAAAGTTTTGAGACACTAAGTTAGCTCTGCTACTTATGCAGTTGACTTTAAAAGACAATAAATCTTTTAATAACTGCTATTACAGATACTTGGGGAGCAAAAGACATCACATATTACTTGGTGAGTATTCAATTACTTTTTATAAAGTCTGGATATTATTTTACATTGCATCCTATGAGTTCAACTAGCCTTTTTTTTTATTTTTAGCATATTTTGTACCTGCATGGACCATATTTTGCAAAACAAGGACCCCTTGAAACATAGAATACTCAAGGAATGGAAAAATCTCACTATCAAGCGAGGACTTCTTTTTTCAAATGTACGAGAAAGGGAAGGGAACAAAGAAGGAGCAATGCACTAAAGGAATTATTTAATCGGCTCTATAGGAGGCAATTACAATGGATGAGATCAAACAACCATGCTGCTCAACCACAGATGGAGATTAATGCTTCACTTTGAAACTTTGTACCGAATCTTTCTAAAGAGATCCAAATTGAAAAAAGATATTTTGGTGCAAAAATTTGTCAAATTTACATCAGTTTTTTATTTATTTTTTTATCTCTAGGCATGTCACCCCTATATCTCAAAAACTTTCTTCTTTTATAGCCCCCAAGAAGGTTGACATTTGTCTCCTCAGCTATTGTTGCATAGCTAGAGTAGAAAGAAAGTATCCTGCAGCACACCCAAATATTCTAAGTGCTACAGATCTCTCAAGTAGCATGATCTTGTTTGCATTGATTTTAAAGGGAGTGTACCCCAAAAACTGTGACAATATCTTCAGGGCCAATATTGGCAACTTAAGATCTTCAGAATACTGCATGTGAAAAGCATAGAAGGTGGCACTATCCAATGTAGGCATGTAGTGCATGAGAGAGGAGGGTTCCCTTCTTGAAGTGCCCTCTATTGCTTTCCCTCTCGAGCCTTTAGCTCTCCCAAGAAAATTGTCTTTGTGAAGGAGTTCAATCTGCAAAACAAGACATAATGAGTAATTAAAACAAACTTGATAAAAAAGAAAGATTTCAGAAGGGAGATCAAGGTGAAACTAAATCTATCTTTTGCAACTCATCCTTGGAAATGACTTTTTCCTGAAGGAGATTGCATGATCCACTCATCTCTCTTATGTCAATGTCCTTTTTTATTTTCTTCAGCTTAAAGTCTCTGCCAAATGATTGGATGCCAAGCTCAACAAGTCTCTTCTCAAAATCCTCATCTTTGAGGGAAGGTTTCTTCTCTTTCACTCTTTTCATGCATAGAGCAAGTGCATCAAGAGCAGGAAGAAAATATTTATTGGATGTTTGAAGATCAAGTGCCAAAAACTCCTCTTTTGACTCTTCTTTTGTGTCAATAAAATGTTTGGCCACCTCAGAAGCTTCAGAAATGGTTGCAATACAGTAGTCCTCCCTCATATTAAGCAGACATTAGATATGATGGAGAGGGATATACTCTTTTCCATTAATATAGAAGTAGGGAAGGTTTAGAACAGTAAGGGAAGCCTCATACACCTCTACCTCCTCTGTGGGCTCATCGATGATAGTACTAGCTCTAAATTGAGCCACATCAAAATTTGCACTCTCCTGCTCCTCAGTTGCAACATCAATTTCCTCCTCTTCTAGACTTTCACTTTTCTCAAGTTGAAAAACTGTGGAAACGTTTGTATTTGTTCCCTTTTTGTCTGTATCTTTCACTTCATCACCTTTGCCTTGCCCATCACCTTTAAGGAACAAAAAGAAAAGAAAGGAGACTTCTTTTGGAACAAGGTTGCAAGGCTTTGAATGTAATTGACAAGGAATTTTTGGTGGACAAAAAAATGAAATCTTCTTAGAAAATCTTCCTAGCCTCCTTGTTACTTTTCCGTTCTCGATTGAGTTGGTAGTAAATTTAGTTAGATAGCAATAAGTCTTACCATCTAAAACCAAATACTTGCCTTCAATTGCCTCTTCAAACTCTTTGAATTATATTGACAAAAAGTCCTTCAAATATTCTAGCATAACTGCAAGATCAAACAAAGGGTTGAATATTTCATATGTCTTCGTGTACACTTCCATGTCACCACCATCCATGACGGCAACCAAGAGCTTCTCACTTGGACTCTCCTCTAAAATCTCTTCACGATGGTTTGGTTGGAAAAAAATTCAAAGCAAAGAAACTAGACCAAAACGGAGAGGCTAAGGCAGAAAAAGAACCCAAACGGCGCGATAGAAGCCCCAAGCACAATCTGCAGACTACCGATATCGCATCATGCACAGGTTTAGGCAGCAAAATCCAAACGGCGCGATAGAAGCATGAGGCACAATCTACGTCTTTCCTTTATCGCATCGTGCCAATCAATAAGAACGCGCCCACAGAACCCCGAACGAAGCGATAGAGCAATGATCCAAAGTTTGCAAAGACTCACCCTCGCATCGTGCGGGACCAACGTGATGGATAGAGAGAAGTGAGATAGAGTTGAGAGAGAAGTGAAATAGATCTTTGATGCTAAAACTTAAAGACTCTCGCGTCGTGTGGCACCAAAAAAAGTACAACACCACAAAAAGATGAGATGAAGCTTTATATAAGGAGGTCAAAAATGACCGTTATGGACACGTGTCATTCATGCACACGTGCCATGTGGCATGCTTTCAACGGACATTGTACGGATGGTCGGTTGTATAAAAAGCTCGAGTCACGTGTTCATTTTTCACCTTCCCCCAAAAAACACGTTCGCGTCCTTTCGTACCTCAAGCATCCTCCGACATCTCTTCTTTCATCGATCTGCACACCCTCTTTTGTGTTATTTCATCCACCCGCACACCCCCTTTCTGCCTGATTTACTCATCGGTTGCTACATTCTTTACATTTACTGCACAAAACGATAGCAAGTACTTCCACACTTTTGGAGTGCATCTTATCGTGTCTTGCAGTATCTTTTCATATTCCCGAACAACGCGATAGCGAGTTCATCATCTCCCCATACGACGCGATAGCGAGCTCTTTCAGATTGTGGGAGGACCTTCTATGGCGTCCTGTGGTACCTTTCCATATTCCCGGGCCACGCGATACCAAGATCTTCCAGATTGTGGGAGGAACTCTTTTCGCATTGTTTTGGATACTTTAGAAGTCACTTGGACCTCTGTTCGGGCCTTGTTTTGAAGACTTTTGTGACAAAAGACAGAAGTTTTTGACTATCAAATGGCGAGGACAAAACAAAATGCAAGAAAAGTTTACCAAGCCCCAAAAGATTCAGAGAAAGATGATGACAACCAAACGAATCAGTCGATTGAGAGGTTGTAAAGAAAGAAGGGAAACCACCTCAACCTTGCAGAAGGCCTACTGCTAGAAAAAGATTGAATTATCAAGTCAAATCTCTAAGGGAAATAAGGAAAGAACAAAAGTCTACTTGTCTTCTCATTCCAAAGCTACATTTCACGAGAGTTGTCAAAGAGATATCAGATAGACTGGTGAGCATGATGAATATCGAAACATTTGTTTCAGTAAGGTGGCAATCTGAAGCCTTGATGTGCCTTAAGGAGGCTGCTGAGGATTTTCTTATAGACTTTATGAGTGATAGCTACATTGTAGCTGCATTTGCTCACAGGGTCACACTTATGAGCAAAGATTTTGTGCTTGTGTCAACGCTGAGGTAAAAGTTTGATAAGGCTCTTGAGCTTATTCCTAGTGAGGATCTTAAGGCCTTCCAAATTTTAAATATCTCCCCTTCCAGGCAGCAGAAAAATTCAGGGGTTGTCATTGAAGATTTTACACATCATTATGAGACAAGAAAGGCCCAAGATATCAAAGCAGGCAAGGAGGTTGAGAGGGATCAAGACATGATGTCAAAGGATGCTATCCTTACAGAGCAAGCAGAAATTTTAAGAGCATCCAACTCTCTCCTTTATGAAAAAGTTACAGGCCAAATGGTTGTGGATGTCTCCTTTTGTGGGGATGATGAGGTGTACTATGACATATTCCCTCAAGACACAAGTATGCTTGTAAATCCCAACATTGAGCTTGGTGATACTATGTTCTTTATTTGTCTCAGGTATGTGTTGCCCCTTTGCTAACTATTAGTGCATGTGCAGGAATAAGGGCCTCATTGGGGGATGTGTTTTCTTTTTCAAGTGTCTTATGAGGGATCTTCCAGAGGCTATAGCTATGAAATCTCCATACTTGATCCTCTAGTGACACAGTGCCTTTTTAGCAAGCAAGGAAGCATTTCAATTTCTTTTGAATATTTTAACATGCTGACCTGCAATTACATAATATACCCCTATGTTGAAGGGTAAATCTTAACTCCTAACATGTTATTTATAACTTTTGTGATATTCCTAGCTAATAATTATTTTTTGTAGAGGACATTGGAGTCTTATTATCTTCAATATTTTGGAGAAAGATATTATATTTATGAATTCATTGTCAAGTATCCATGGGAGAAGTAAATTGTAAGTATGAAGTATAATAATGATCTATGCTTGATGGCCCATTGTTTTCTATCAGTAGCTTTTTTATTGATGTCTTCTTGCAGTGCTGCCAAACTTATCGTTGGTCACCTGAGTACCACAAATAAGGATTACAATATAGAAGGTTTCAAGTACTACAATCAAAAAGTGCCTTTACAAACAGACTCAACATCTTGTGGATGGAGGGTGCTTGCCAATGCATGGAGATATCTTGGGTCAAGGTGTAGGATGACTACACTCATTGTAAGTGTCTATCTCATGTGCCATTGATTTATTTTGATTTCTTAACTATGTATGTATGTACTCATGTCCTTTAATTTCTTTTTCTATTTGTCTCAGCTGCATGACTATCCAGAATCTTGGGTCACGTAGGTGAGAGAGAAGGCTGTTTCTATGGTTTTGGAAATATCAATAAATCCAAATGATCTAGAATCTCGTATGGCACCAACTACAGATGAAAAAGAGTCTCCTTTGCCACCAAACAAAGGTAGAGCCACCAAGGGTTTGGATGCAAAGAAAATGGATCACAAGAAGAAGAGTCCTACAAAGAAGATCCATACAAAGTAAATCCCTTCAAAGAAAAGGGATCACAAGAAGAAGAGTCCTACAAAGAAGAGCCATGCCAAGAAGAGTCCTGCCAAGGGGAAGAGTCCCACCAAGAAGAAGAGCCTTGCAGAAAGAAGAGCGGATACAAAGGGCCATCCATTCCACTCACCATTGAAATTCAAGGTTCAAAAGCATCGTACAACTAAGAACAATAAGGGGGAGGCACCTAGCTCACCTTTCAAGCTACCATTCATGTTGCCAAAGAAGGTTGCCAAGTCACCCAATCCAATCACTCCTCAGGAGCCCAAAGCACCAACCTTGCCAAGTCCCCCGTGCCAAGCCATGAGGAGCCCAAGTCACCACCACCCCCCCTCCTGAACTTTCACCCCCTCCTGAACTCAAAAGAAAAAGGGTCTCTGAGGATGCAGAATCCTCTCAGGCAAAAAGAAAAGTGGAGTTTCATGATTGATTACTCCACAAAAGTTATGTACACTTTTGTTCATTTTGTCCATATGAACATATACCCTTTGGTGATTCATAATTTTGTACTTCAAATACTTAATACCAACTGTTTGATTCTTAAATGTGTATCATGGTGTCATGTAAGTTTAAAACAACATAAATAATCATCACAATAAGGTCGAGAAAAGACAAATATATTTGCAAAATGCAATGATTACAATATTGAACTTGTTTTTTCAAGTCCTTGCAAGTGGCTCAAATACAACTCTTTTTGGGGGAAGGCATGTGATGCAAGAGGTTGAATTCTCCATCCTTGTGCTCACCACAGTTCCATCCACTTTGAATCTATACTTAGGAGATGTTTCATCAAGAAACTCAAGAGATTCTTTGACATCATGTAGTCTCCAATTTGTTGTTACTATAAGGTTGTTGTACTCGGTGTGTGGATGCACTGTGACCTTTAGTTCAAACTCTGGACAATTTTCCTCAGAGTCAAGAGGAACCCTACTACCTAATTTGCTTCTCCATCTCCTATAATCGTAGCCCAGAACTAATGATTGACGACATAGTTGATATGAGATAGACATAGAATTTGGGCTTACTTTACAACTAATATTATCGCCAATATGGAAAGTTTCTTTGGTACCTGATCCGCCTCCAAGTACATTATCTAGTTCAGTCATAGAAAGTCTTCTATTAAGCCACATCGTCTTTGTCCTCTGCAAGTCCATTGTTTTGAAACATGCCACAAAGACATGTATAGGCAAGAACCATTGAACTTTATTCCTTCTTGATATCCTGCCCGGAGACATAGCTTTAAGCATGTCTTCTTTGATCTTGGATTTGAATCTTGATATAGTACATGCATCAGGAGCTTCCCAGTCAAGTGAACTTATGGTGGGAACGAGTAGCTGATGTAGTTCTCCATATACACCTTCTCGTGATGGAACCTTATATTCTGCAAAATAGACAAACAAATCTATTGTTTTGTAAAAAGAATGTGGCTTGTCAGCATACATAGCATCTGCAATCCCTTTATCCATTGCTTTGAACGTCCCACTTAGACTCTTCACAGGCTACCATTTCACAGCTATTGAAGGAAATATAGCTGGAACGGAATCAAAAAATGAGGAAAAACGATGGGAGAATGAAAAATTCATTGTATCAAATAGAATTTCTTTTTACCTTACAATAAGAATACGGTGTGGGATTTCGTCCCAGTCTAACACCATATCCTTGGCCATGTACACATGTTGAACCTTAGCTATCTAGTCATTGTCGGTCACTTTGAAAGCAAGAACACGACCTTTCCAATGGTTTTTTACTTTATCACGTTTAGTTCTCTTCACTCTGTGTACACCTTTGCATGAAGGAAGCATTGTTACCCACTCATTCACACGAAAAGATATGGGCTTCCAAAGACCATCCTCTCTAACATTATGAAAGTCACAAGAAGTTATGTTATATGAAGGCGACGTGTAGAAGACGCCATGGAAACTCAGAGATTAGATAATGTTGAACCGGAGAGAGAGAGAGAGAGAGAGAGAGAGAGAGAGAGAGAGAGAGAGAGAGAGAGAGAGAGAGAGAGAGAGAGAGAGAGAGAGAGAGCGCATGTAGACGAGAGGAGAGAGAGACGACACCAACATGTACAAGCCCCAAAGTGTGTCTATTGATCACACAAGATGAGTTATATAGAGGGGACCAAGGTGCTATATATATATATATACTATATATAGCTCAACACCCCCACTCAAAAGAACGTCCCTAACTGTGGATGAAAAAACCCTTGGGGGATCAACAGAAAAACCCACAGCTCTATATATACCCACCATTTTATTAAAACATTTTAAATATACATTTACAATGTTCAAAGGAGTTACATCCTTCTTGTTTTACAATGTGCCCTTTCAAGGGTCGTTAACAACCCTATATATACAGTTGAATTGATGCAAATTCTTCAATATCTTTCAAAATCTCCAATATCTTTGAGTAGCTTGAATATCTTTGCGTCTCTATACACACTGATTGATGTGACTTTCATCCTGTAAAACAGTATAAACTCAAGAAACATATTGAGATGTGAAGGTTAGAAATAACCACATCACATTGTCCTTAGAGACGTTCGTGACGTCATTCTAGAGACGACATAGGAACAAATGTAACGACGATACAATCATATATGCAGACGACATAGAAACAAACATAATATCAATGTAATCACATGTGCACACATATATACAAATCCAAGATATAATGAACATATTGGGACCCCCAAGATCGCAACAGCTGACTGTTGTTTATCATCATGGCTTTATGTACCATGGTATCAGAGACGTTTTCTACAAATCAAATAAAGACTGTAAAATAGTAATCATCATCATGGCTTTACGTAACATGGCATTAGAGACGCTCATAAAATTTTTGAAATAGCAATCATCATGGATTTACGTACCATGGCATCAGAGACGGTTTTCTTCCAATCTTTAAAAAAAACTATAAAATAGTAATCATCTTCATGGCTTTACGTACCATGGCATATTCACAATGACATCAAAGACGCTCAAAAATTTTTGAAATAGAAATCATGGATTTATGTACCATGGCATCAAAAACACTAGTTTTGTGCCAAATTTGCAAAATCTCAAGACAATAATTACTCAGTAGATAATGACTAATTATCTATTGACTAATTATTCAAGATAATAATTAGTCAGTAGATAATGACTTGGTAAATCTTGTAAGCTCTTGATTGATGATTCAAATGAAAACCATCACACACGTTAGTATACGATCCCATAAGAAGATCATAAAATTACGTGAAGTATTTATGACAAATTGCAGCGAGATCAATAGCAACAAATTACAATAACTGATGTCCAAATATACAATCTCAATATGGCAAGGTCGAGGTGACCGGAAATATTTGTGCCTTAGAAAAGGTATTCATAAAGATAACATGTTGGTGCTACTCTAATCGAAGCCAAAAGCAACCTTCACGCTGGTCATTAAAACAGTTCGCAGAGACCGCATCAATCAACTAAGAGGATTTTGCAAGTTGCTCTTGTCGGCAATAATAGCAACAATAATATTCCGCTCACTACAAGTTGGGGCATTATCGTACGACCATGATAGTTGCGAGCTCATCATAGTAGCGGACCAGGAAGATTTGCAGGTTGTTGTTGAGGCCAACCTGTACCGTAATCAGTGTTCAAAAAAAACCATTTTTCCAACCATACAAAATTCCTTTGCTTGAATTTTCTAAGAGGAAATTTTAGAAAATTACGTTATTTTTTCTGATTTTTACACTATTTTTATCTCTTTTGGAGAGGAATATCTCCTTTTCTCCTCGCCCTCAATCGGCATTTTTGAAATTGAAAACCGCACGATATTAAGCTGAGACACATTTTTCCAGAACACTGACCATAATAACCTGAGAGTTCGTAGCAGCCCAACCAGATTTGCAAACCGAGAGTTGTGACAATAGGCCGAGCAACAAGATGAGAAAGTTTGCATGGCAGCAAATAGTACGCGGCTCCTTGCTGCTGCTGAAAACTCATCGTGTTGCCAACCGAGCAGCACACACAGAATAGCACGGAATCACCCTCGACAGTTCTATACTTAACAGACCCTAATTGGCTTGTGTTAGCTTGAATAAACATGATGATTACTAAATAGGAAGATTAAGCTAGCGAGAGAATCTCGCACATGGCTTCTGCTACGAGGTATATATTGCTTGTTTGTGCTTGTGCTACGAGGTATATATTATGGTTTGTGCTTGTTTGTGCTTGTGCTATGAGGTATATATTGCTTCGCTAGGGAATTTTTGAGCGCCTCCTGATCACAAAATGCTATCATTAGCTACCAGCCACTAGAGTTACACAGACAAGCCACGAGCGAGGGTGGGCATATTTGGACTGCTCGTTACTATCTGCCGCCACCAGCGATATGGACACACCATCGAGTTGTGCTAAACTTAGGAAAAATACAGCATAGGCAGAGTAACACAGGCAAGCCACACAGTCGAACACGCTTATTTTTATTAATAAAGCTTGGTATTTTCTTAAATTAGCCTGCAAGTAAAACGCTAAATATAACATCGTTTCTTCGTGAGGCAGTACTGTTGCAGTTGATTTATGTTCTCAAGCACTCGCTTGTGCATACGAACCTATTTCTCTGTAGGCAGTGATACAGGCCACACAAATGAGGTCAATCATGTCACAAAGGTTGCGGAGCTTGCGTGCAAAAGAGAACCTGCTTGTATTTCATTGGTTCAGCTAGAAGACCAAACACCAATAGAAACCCTAGGACATATGCTCCGTGCACACATAACCATCTACCTATGTTTCTCCTTTCTCGCTCATACATTTTGAACCCAAAACCGACAGATTGTAACGTAACTATTCACGTCTACAAAGAACGCAAGAACAAAGCAACTACAATAAAATACAAGAAAGATGGCCAAGAAGAAATACGTACGCGTAAAATGTATCTTCATGCTTGAAGCATAGGGAGTTTCCATAGCCATAGCTCGACAGAGAACACATGCAGTGAGCTCTGATGCCATGTTGAACCGGAGAGAGAGAGAGAGAGAGAGAGAGAGAGAGAGAGAGAGAGAGAGAGAGAGAGAGAGAGAGAGAGAGAGCGCATGTAGACGAGAGGAGAGAGAGACGACACCAACATGTACAAGCCCCAAAGTGTGTCTATTGATCACACAAGATGATTTTATATAGAGAGAATCAGGGTGCTACATATATATATATATATATATATATATATATATATATATATATATATATATATATATATATATATATATATATAGAGAGAGAGAGAGAGAGAGAGAGAGAGAGAGAGAGAGAGATACTATATATATCTCAACAGAGAAGAAGAAAGAAAATATAGAGACGGGAAGACTTAGCTAAGAAAAACACAAAGTTGCAAGCTTTTGCAAATCAGATTTGGCTTCCAAAGATGTTGATTCAAGCACAAATAGGTGAAGAGTTTATTTGGATTCCCAAACAGTTAGAATATCAACTCCCAAACTCTGAATCTCGCCATCAACCAAGCATACAAGGCTTTGAGAAAATACCACTACAGACTCACACAAAGACAAGGTGGATCCCAAAGAATTCTCTTCAAACACAAACAAAGCATAGACAGGTATGGGTTCTCAAGAAAGCATCATCAACAAAACAACCAAGAATAATGAAGAAGTGGGTCCCAAAGGAGACCAATAACATGACTGTAAATGCACCGCCACTTGAACTCTTTCAATTCCTCCTACGATTATAGTACAGTTAAAAGAGATCTCACTTCAAGCTAGACTCCACTCAGTGGAACACTGTCAAATATGACATCCAACCACAAGGCCAAAATGGATCCAAAGAAGAATCAAAAAGATAAGTAAGACTTCAAAAAATCTCTAGAACCTTCAATCAAGAAAAGGGCAGGGGAGCTTCAAAGACCATCACATTGCTTAGATTAGGAAGCCTCGCCAGCAAATTCCAATAAGAAAATTTCTTATACCCACATCTTGCATAGCATAAATCTTTTTCATCCATTGTATGTGTAAGCATAATAGGACTACATTACAAGTCTTGCATAGGCACAACTTTGAATTTCTCAAGTACAAGACATTCCCTTGGCGATACCCTGTCGTCAAGGAGGACTCCAAATAGGAGGGGAGAAGAAATTCTAAAATGCAAACCTACTATACAAATATTAGAGGGTAATTTTTTGTGAGTTGTATTGAACTTTTTGTGTTTGATTATGACATTTTTTGACAAAATTCAGAGTATATGCCCTCATAGTAGCATTACAAGAGGACTGCGGGGACAAAAGCCATAAACGAGCCCCTAGGGACATGTGTATAGTGTACATAGTGTTTAGAATTCTATTAGAATGATTTTGCTTTTTGGTTGACTTGATTTTTGGTTTTACTTTATTATTTTTGTGAATTTTTTAAAAAAAAGAGGAAAAAGTCCATAATCCAGATGTAGAAAAGACTGAAGAGATGTAGAGAAACGCAAAAAGAAGAAGGTGCAAGAAAATGATGACACTTCACGAAATATGTCTCAAACGCCATATGCATAAGGCTATGAAGTCAGTGGCAAAAAATGACTGAGAATGGTCATCAAACTCCAAGGTGGCCTCCAAGGACAAAGGAAGTTGGCGATGCGACTAAGCAAAAGCAACCACGAATTGTAAAGTTGCCTATCAGACACTTCATGCGACTACAAGGCCGTATACAGGAAGTAGATCTTTATACTGTAAATCTTCTATCTTGTATGTGACTTAATGAATCCTAAAAAACATAAGGGACAAAAAATATTGACAATAACAAAAGGGGTACAAATGACAGTTCAGACATCTATCATGATAGATATCTGCAGGGGCAACCAAGAGTCAGGCCAAATTTTGGTCATCATCATTGGTTCTATAGGTGATTGCTAGCCAGAAGGTGCCAGGTATGCCCATCATTAATTTTTTAGACTTAAATCCAAAAAGTGCCAAATACAAGTCCAAATCAAGCCAAACTTTGTTAGGAGGCTATGCATAGAGAGTACAAGCTAAGGGTTTTTATTTTAATTTTTTAAACCTAGTCAAAGATGCAATTTTGTTCAAATCTAAAGCCATGCTAGCCATCTACATACCCTGTACATCATGTATATGAACTTTGGGGACAAATGGACCATGATAGCTCATAGATGGTCATCTATTGTGAATCATGTCTCGGATAAGGCCTTTTGATGCAACTTACTAACTTGAGGAATTAATTGGGGTTTTTCATGCTTCATTTAAATCATGTATCAAGTAGAAGTAGTATATTAATTTACACAAAGCACAAAAGCTAACAGTGGCAAATGCACCTTTTATCACCTTGATGCAAAAACAAAGGAGTCACCAACAAAGAAGAGTAGACACAAATGATAGACAAACCAACCTTTGCAGGGTTACATATCTTGTCCTTGATGAGGCAGATCAAATGTTGGACGTGGGTTTTGAGCCTCAAATCAGCAAAAGTATCTCCCAAATTCGGCCTGATAGACACGCTTTGTATTGGAGTGAAACTTGGCCTAAAGAAGTTGAAGTTTTAGCCAAACGATTTCTACAGAATCCTTACAAAGTTGTCATTGGTTCACAAGATCTGAAAGCCAATCATTCAAATCTACAGATTATAGAAGTTGTTTTTGAAAATGAGAAATACTCAAAATTGACAGATTTGCTAGAGCAAGTGATGGATGGAGATTTCTGTATCCATTATCATTAGAGTCAAGTTGAACGAGATTAGTACTTTTTGAATTTGGATCTGGAAATAGCCGTATCATGACAGCAAGAGATATTGTAGCTTTAGGCATGGATGTGAAGGACATAAAGTTCGTCATCAATTATGATTTTTATGGATTATAGTTCTTGTTGTGGTTTGACAAACGTATATGCAATTAAGCACCAGACAGCCAAATGACAACAAAGACCGCACCGACATTGACAACTAGGTCATGTTGGGGACAAAATGAATTTGGAGGGGGGTAGTGTTGACTCGCAGGTCAAGATCACAACATAACTCAACAAAGCCTTATTATTTCAGAGTTATGAAATGCTATGGATTATGGTTAAAAACATCATTTATAATGAGTAGTTAGTCTAGTTCCAAAAGCTGGGGTGCTATAAAACTTCAAGATTATACAAATCCATTTTACCCCTGAAACTCTATTTTAGGTTTAACCTATGGTAGCCTTAGTATATAAGGTACGTAGGTCATTTTGTAAAGAGAACGTTTATCATAATCAAGTTTTAAGCTGTCGTCGACTGTGTGTGAGAGAGAAAGAGAGAGAGCGTGAGCTTCATCCTTGTGCTACTCCCCGCTCATTCATCACATTGGAGATCCAACTACATCATCGTGATAGGCTTGGAAAGAGCTAGGAGACAACCCCAAGCATTCCACATGAGACGGAGTAAACGCGCTCGCACATCTACGAGCTATTTGTGGCCATAAGTATATCAATAGTAGAATTCAGTTTTGGGCACTTCTAAAATCCGGCTTTGTCTTCATATGCATTTTCCTCATATGGGTTTAGAGTAATGGTTTTGAGTGTAGAGGCTTTGGGATAGGTGTATCCTGGTGATGGGATGGTGTTCCTTAAGTTTCGTATGATTCTTGCATGATTTACTGAGTTTCCTTCCATTTGTGTGTATGTGGGGTAGGTGTTGTGGTTGAGAGAAGTGAGATTCATAATTGTGGTTTAGTTAGCCTTCTAGAGTGTTGTATGTGTGGGATGGTCTCAGTCTGACAATCTAAATTGATTACCTACGTGTGCCTATCGTGTCATCTATGTACTCGATTGACATTATGTTGATCTAGGTTGTGTTGCATGCACTTTATAGGTGTTGTGATTCACTCCCGCAACATGTACTCTTGCTTTTGAGCATTATGAGAAAAATCAATGTGATCAAGGAAGGTTCAATGAAACTGTGAAGGACAAAGAGATAGAGGAGGGTGAAATAGTATTAAGATACAATAGCATATTGGATAGCACATTTCAAAAAGAGTTTCAAATCAAATGGGAGGGTCCATTCATGGTAGCAAAGAAGTACAAGAATGGCACTTATCAGCTTGCGGATTTGGATGGAACCATGCACTCATCTAGAGTTGATGGATATAGGCTCAAGAAGTATGTGCCAAGAATGATGAAAATTTTAAAAGATGATATGTTTCTTGAAGAGAATGACAACTCAAATGTCACTTTACATGCAGAGGAAATTTCTGGGGATGATATGTGCTCTTTGTTTGCCCTAGAAATTGTTGCTGCTGATCATGAATGATCTAGCAGAGTACGGGATTGGCAAGTTATGACAAGTTTTTTTATGCAACTAAGAAAACATCTAAAGATTTTATGGATGCTTGCCAACTTTTTGAAAGAAGTCGCATATGTAGATTCCATGTACATACTCAAGCATGCTCAATCAAGGTCATCATTATGTACATATCCCTTGGAGGGATTGGACCCTTGTTTGTGGCATGATGGTTTTTTAGAATTCCTTGTACATGATGTAAATATGTTTTTGGGTCTCAATAAAACAAGTGAAAGTATAGAGAATGCTCTCTCATGCACAAAAACGTGATATGTCTAGTTGTCGTGCACCTTGGCTATATCCTTGCAGATTTTATCCAGATCAAGTGCGTCGTGTATAAAAAGTGATGGATTCATAAATGGAGTGCTTTGAAATGCTTTGAGGAATCCCCCTAACAAATTTGGTGGTTTTTTGCAACCATTTGCCCCAATCCCCATTGATAATGGCTTTTAATAGGAAAAAATAGGTTCAAAAGTGGTCAAAAGTTGGTCAAATTTGGCCCAAATTGGCACATTTTTAACATATCACTTCACATGTTGTGGAAGGGTAAAGGGGGGAGACTGCTTGCTGAAGTGAAAAAATAGAGAATTAATTACTCTAAGAGAGGGAATCAAGAGGATTCACGGTGGTGTGTGTGTGTACAGTCCCGCACCCGTTTGTCGCGTTGTTTCTCTTCTTTCCCACCTTTGAAGAGTGAACTACACCTTTCTCTTGTCGATTTGATGATTAGAGATCATCTTGGGCTCTCTATGATTGAGATTTTTCCATGGTTATGGTGTTTTAGTGAAAATTTGATTTGTAAAGCCCGATTTTGAAGCATGTTTGGAACTTTAAATCCTTATCTCTAGTCAACACAAGAACAAAACTATACAAAGCAATTTGAGACACCCTATGGATATTGTCTCATAGGCTATGATCGAGAATCATCGCAAAAAGAATGGTGATTCTGAAACAAAACCAACTACTTGTCAATGCAACGGCCAACTTTTCCAAAGCACGTCAATATGACCATTCAAGTGATCTACATAAAACTTAAAAAACTGCCTTCATAGGTCGTTAGCATTATGAAGTAAATATGCTTGCCAACAGCATCACAAAGCTTAATCAATGCAGTTTGGAAACCTATATGTCAAGAATGTCAGTCCTTGTGCCCATCATCAAAGCCTTGTCATGCTCAACTTTGAAGAGTTCTGAAAAAATTGATAATATGTAGAACAAAAAACTCAGAGTTTAAATTAATTTCTGTCTCAAAAAGGCCTCGAATCCTGCTTCACCACAGCAATCCAATCCGAAAATCACTCCTTGCTCCGCTTCAACATTAGGGAAAATATGAATCCCCGAATGGTCTTGTAAGAGCAACCAATCATATTTTAGTCAACATTAGGACATAAAGGGGGAGCATGGATAGCCCATATCTACCTACCTCAAAACTATATCATGTAACATATCTATGGAAAGAGCTTGGCATTGCAATCCAAACGCACTATTGTCCGACAAATTTGAAGTTAATTTGCTCAAGTTATGGCCGTTCATAAAAAATCCTAAAATTGGTGGGAATGTGGCCATACCCCATTCTCATTAGTGTAAAGAGTATATTCCAAAAGCATCTTTGACCCTAAAGGGCCCTTTTGAGGTTCATATTTTTCCTAATGAGCTTCTTGAGTATTTCTTTGCTTGCAGAGCGGCCTGAAACTTTTTGGTTTGAATTTTGTTGCACGTCGTAACTTCTTGGCCTGAGCAACCGTGTGCTCTAATTTTTTCCCAAGCAAGGTTATGTTGTTGTTCTCACGTTGAGCCTTCGCATGTCCAATTTTGAGCCTTGAAATGGGTGAACCCCCTTGGAAACAACACACAAGTTGCAAATTTGCTTCATGTGTGTTGAATCAAATTATGCACTTTTTGCATGCAGTGTATATGACCTTTTGGATTTATTATTCTTGTCTTATAGCCTTCTCAAGCCTTGCCTGACGGTAGAAAAACTTGTCAATGTATGCTTGTCATATGCCTTCGCAAGCCTTTCTTGATGGTAGACGACCTTGTCAACATACTATTTTTGGATGAGAATGACCCTTGACCAATTTAAGGGTCACTTAGAGCCTCCAAGTGTGAACCCCTTTAAAGAAAGCCATGGTGGCTTACTATCGGTAGTGCAGGAAAAGAGAGAAGAAGTGAAGGTTGCTCTGCATGGATCCATGGCATTCCTACCAGTGACAAAATTTCTTGGTCTCAACAACACAAATCTATGGAGCTAACCCACATGGGGTTTGGTGCAGATCGCGTGAGTAGGGATTTGTCCATGTTAGGGTACCTTCCCACAGCCTTCTCCTCCCCTCAAATGTCCCTTCCTTGACCTCTCCGTATCCAAGGAGACATGCCCATGATGTGGCATCACAGCTAAAACCCCACTATGCAAGCTTCCTAGGAAGAGATAGAGAGAGAGAGAGGGTCAAGGGTGTATACCCATGGAGCATGCAAAGCCTCCACAACTTCCCCTAAGCTTTGATAGCAATGAAAGGCCTTGGGTACCACCACATGCTCATCTCCACCCAGCCTTACCCCTATATAGACCCAAGGTCCTTAGTTTAGGAGTCCCCTTCATCATGCATGCATAGATTAGGGCCTTGCCTCCTCAGTCCTACCTTAGGCCTAACATGTAGGGAGAGAGTAAGTCCCCTAAGGATTTGTGGAGCTAGAAAAGAAAAAATTCACTTTCTTGGGGACTTTTAGAAAGAGGAGAGGCGTTTTTAGACAGAGGGCTCCCACACGAGAAGACATGAGACACGTGTAAAAGGATTGTATAGAGAGTTAGCTCTTCTCATCCCTTTTTATCTCTTCTTAGTGTGATCTCTTGTGCCTGTACTTGGGGTGCGTGTGTGTCTGATTCCCTTGCAACAAGAGTGTGTGTGTGTGTGTGTGTGTGTGTGTGTGTGTGTGTGTGTGTGTGTGTGTGTGTGTGTAGCACAAAGAGAGAGAGAGAGAGAGAGAGAGAGAGAGTAGAAGAGGGAAAGAGAGAGCTTGAAGGTGTGTCTATGTAGATGTAAATGTTTGAATGTGGGTGTGTCCATGAGAGTGTGAGAGAGTGTGTGTACTACGCTTGAATATTTTGGTTCAAGCATGTGAGGGATAAAATCGTGTCTTTTGTGAATCAGTGATTAGGGGTGGTGTGGTCATGATGAGCTATAGAGAGGCTGTTTTCTTTGTGTTGGTGTGTTTCCCCCTTCTCCCCTTCCAACGAGGTCAAAAACTTATAAGATCTGATAAATCATATTTAAAAGGGTTTCTCTATAGTTGATGGTGAGAAAACATACATGGGCTCCACGAGAAAGATAAACATTTGTCATGTCACTTTCACAATGTTTCCTCTTAAGGAGAATGGTACTTCTAGAGAGCTCACCGCACCTTAAGGAATGAATGGTAAGCTAGAGTTTTGATATTCCCTTGCAAACTTTTTCCAAACTTGTTGTTTGCCTCATGTTTGTTTTTGAATGGATAAAAACCAGATTTGAAGACGATGTCATAGTTGGTTATGAGGATTGCTTTATTAAGATTGGTAAGAATAAAAAGTGTAAGAAGGGTATGTTTTTGGAAGGATAATCAGATTCCTCCCATCTATCTAAGACCATCCACCGTTTGCACTTATAACCACATTATTTATAGGCCTAAAAGCCATATTAAATAATGCTAGGATAATCCCAAGGTCAAATAGAAAGAATAAAGGAGCCAACTCCACCAATTTAATTCCATGTAATGTATGGTAGCCCCCCTTGCATTTCTAGTCTTTAGTGCTTTTGAAGAGGCTATTCGGACCTTGTTGGAAGCCATTCTCTTTTCCTTCATTAGTTCAAACTACCATTAATATCTTTACACATACCTTGTTCTTTCATTCAAGATTATTTGAGCCCATTTTTTCATGCGTTCACCATGTAATTCCAGAAACTATTTTTGGTTTGACTCTAAACATAGATATGTGCATTTGATTATTTTGAGTTTATAATAGTTGTCGGGATCTATAGGAATGTCTCGTGTTGCACACTCAAAGCAAACAAGCCTTCCTATTCTTATGTCTTGTTTAGATCATAACAAAAAATTCAATGAGGAGAAAAGGGTTGCTTCACAAGCAATTGATCTGACTAACGGGTCAATTGACAAGTCAAAGAGTAGTGGCAGTAGCTATGAGAGAGGTCCGTAACCTTAATACATCTTTAGAAGGTCCATAGCTATGGTTTATAATGGTTAGTAAGGTAGCATAACCTTACTACATCTTAAGAAGGTTCAGAACAGGTGGTTGATGTAGGTGCAACAAATGTTACCTCCCGGTTACCTCCTATGCTAGTAACAAAGAGATAGGGGAGGCCCAAGGGGTGATGCATGTGCAAGCCTTGTGCAAGCTTGATGTTAGGGAAAAGGAAAAATGATAGGGGAGATGCATCTGCATGTGATATTGGTGGGCCTAATTGACAAATTTTAAGGTAGATTCTCTAATAAAATAGTCATAATTAATACATGTGCTTAGACGGAGTAACAAGATTCTACCACTTACGCAAGAGATTAGAGAGAAAGTCTTGATGCAAAAGTAGATAGTAGATTATTGTGCATAATGTTTGTACAACAAAAGATATTTTGTAGAGCTAGAAGGGATACTTGAGTTGTCACAAATGCAAGCACTTTAGGTGGTTTATTGCAAGCCTTACACATCATTCACTTTCCACAAAAGGGGGATCACATAGATGTGAGCATACATGTGTAAAGGGGAATTCACATAGATGTTAGGTGAAACAAGGCCCACAACCCAACCAACCTCTTGTGGATTTTTTTGCACTCATACAACCCTCCTCTCAAAACCCACTAGAGATTGACACACAATAAAGAAGGCTCCCCTTAAACACAAGGGTAAGCACACAAGTCTCCCAAACCCAAATTGAGACACGTGTTGGAAAGGGGGAAAGGGGAACATACCCGGCACACAATCGATTGCTTCTTTATAGCCTAGGATACTCACTGCACCCCAATCCACTAGATATCACCTTCAAAACTCAGCACCTTTACACACAGATCATTGTCTACACACTTATCAACACATGCACGCTTCACACAATTGACTGACAGCATATCACACCAATCTTGCCCATTTGCGACCTTCAACACAACACACACCTCTCTCTCTTCCTCTCAAGTTCCTCTCTCACACACACAAAGGCCCAAGGTGGCACATGCATCTCACAAACTATCACCATACAATTTAAGCAGATCAAAGAGGAGAAGGGGGGAAAGGGAAAAGAAATAATGCACAAATTGGTTATGGTTTGCTTCAATCTTGGCAAAAAAACAGTGCTACAAACACCATGAAAATAGCTGCTACAACACGGCTCAATTGGTATGTTCACAACAAGTATAAAAAGCTTAAGCAATCTCAACTTCACCTTTGTGCATCTCCCCTCGTTGTTGAGATCCGCACCGCATTCCACCTTTTCTTTGATCTTTGGATGCAAGCACTCGAGAAACTTTGACAGCTTTAGATATTGATTGCCTTTCACCCCAGTAGCAATCTCAAACTACTTCCAACATGCTTCAAACTAATAAAAGAAAATTTAAAATTCTTTCCTTACATCTTGATGTACCGCCTTTAGCTTTGCACCAGCCTCCTCTAGAAGAATGACCTGTCAAACCCACTTTAAAAATTGACACTGCAGCCCCTGTCATGAACTTCGATCATCACCCTTTAAATCATCAAACCAAATCTTGCATGTTCGTGCATCAACAGTGGCACCATTTGTAACCTCTCCGCATCTGTCACCATATGCATAGATAGCATCCATAACTCAAAATCAGCTAGCCAGTCTTTGGGGTCTTCAACACCTGTAAATATGAGACCAAATCTTGGTTCCATCATCTTTGCTAGCTTCAAATCCAACCACCAAACATTCTTTCACCATACTCCAACTGTCTATTAGCTTCTAAACACCACTCCCAACTTTAAATTAGAGCATCAGTGCGTTCCTCCATGTAACATTTAATGGTCTAAATAGCTTGTAAATAGTAGAAAATAACTTAACATAGTGAGCATTTCATTAACAGCAAGTTCCTAATGAGCATAGAAGAGTGCTTGGTTGGAGATACCAACATTAGCATAACACCTAATTAGTTCGGCATAAGAATACTTGAAAGAGGGAGAGAAATAGAACAATAGACAATTATTGAGGACCGGATTTACATGGATCGGTCCCCCTCCATTAGGCATTTGTATTATAGCTTCTCCCATTAAGAGAAACTTTGTACAATACAATTCTTTGTGTTCCTTGGTAAAAACTCGTTGGTGCAATGAAGATGGAAGCTTCATGCAACAAACTTACATGTGATAACACATAGCATCAATTCCCTCATGGTCTCAGACCCAAGACCTCACACACCTTTGAAGATGGTGAGAGCTAGCGGGGTATGAGAGTAGATATAGAGGAAGAAGGATTATTCTTACAAAAAAAAAAGTATTTCCTCACTTAATTACTCTTGTAGCTTAGCTTAGCTTAGTAATTAGATCATAGAGGAGAGAAGCATGGCATTGAAGCTTGGCCCTTGGTTGGATTTGGATTCCATATCCAAGAGTTGTTGGTGTAGGCCTCCATTCTCAAAACTTGGAGAAGAAGACGAGCTTTTTATTAAAGCTTAGAGAAGGAGATGACTTTCTTGCTCTACACATGAGTTGTGTGTGTGTGTGTGTGTGTGTGTGTGTGTGTGTGTGTGTGATTGTGTTAGGAAAAAGTGAGGCTTCTCTCTCTTCTTGGACGACCCTTTTTCAATTTCACTCTTGCTGGCATCCTATTGGCCCTTGAAAAGCTTAGCCAATTGCATTTGAAAAAGCTTTGTACTCATGTTGGCTCCCTATTGGCCCTTGAAAAGCTTAGCCAATAGCATTTGAGATGCCAATTCAAGAGCCTTGTGACAAGTGTCCACCCTTTTCCCCTTTTTGTAAAAGCTTAGATAATTAATTTAATTATCTAAATTCTTATTGGACCTTTTAGTCTTCTGGCCAACAGGAATTAAGCAAATTTGTAGGCTGCTTATTTCTCATTGGACCTTTTGACTATCCAATAGTATTTTTGGGGGATTAATCCTCATTGGTTCTTTTATCAAGCATTTTTAAAATAAGAAATTTAGTTTACACTAGCTGAGCCCTCATTGGTCCACCTCTATGTCCATCCAATAGGATTCAGGCAAGAATTGGGGGCTTTCCTGCATGCCTGACATGTGTCCTAATTGATTTTAGGTGTAAAGGTAAACCGATGTGTGTGTGTGTGTGTGTGTGTGTGTGTGTGTGTGTGTGTGTGTGTGTGTGTGTGTGTGTGTGTGTGTGTGTGTGTGTGTGTGTGTGTGTGTGTGTGTGTGTGTGTGTGAGAGAGAGAGAGAGAGAGAGAGAGATAGAGAGAGAGAGTGTTGTCTCTTTCCCAGCTTGCTCACTCTTCTATCCTTTCCTTGTAGCCACTTTGTTGACTTTAGCATTCAGCACTTTAGTCACTAAGAGCTGTTCCCATGGCTTAGGACTTTTAGAGTAAACATTTGGAACTTTAGCCTTTGGAAGTCTTTAATGGAGTTAAACATAAGGGTATTTTAAACTCCACTGGTGCACTTTTCTCTTTAACAGACCATCCCCATCTGGATCCCTATCTCCCCTCCTTTGGATCCCCTGTTGAGACAGGTCTGGCAGCCTTTCCAATATCTAGCCTTTGCTCCCCTTGGTATCTCCCCACATTAGGAAACTTCAGAGGTCATTTTGAGGGCCTTCTAAGAAAAAAAGAAGTTTGACTTTCTCTCTCTAGAATATAGGTATAGTAAAAGAAATTGTAAACTTGGAATAACCATGCAAAAAGTGCACTTACAAGTAGATTCTTGCCACAGCGTCATAATGGTCATGATGATTGAATAATAAATCGTTCTTAGTTGCATTTAATGAACGTCCTAGAATTGGAGGGAGTTTCTTGTACGTGGAATGTATGACTAAAAGAAATAGGACGTATCCTTCCAAACCTGCTCTCTCCTTACTCTCTCACTGTTTGTGCGCTGACTTCATAGAAATCCTCCCTTTCTTGCACTGTTGCATACATGGCTTCTTCTTCCCCCCCCACAAATGTCCTCCTTAAAAGACCCTTCTATCATCTACACATTGACCTAGATCCCCAATATACGCCATTGTGTAAGTGAGGAAAAACTAACATCAAAGTGACACCGATCATGATAGAGAGACGCAGAGCAGAGGGAGCAAAACACTTAGATATTTGGAGAAAAGGCTCACTCTATCCATTGAATCACATGACCAATGCTTTCCTTGCATTTTTAAATCCCACTAACTTATTGACCTTTGTAGGTAATGAAAAGAATGGATTGCTTGGCTACTGTAAAGCTCTAAATAACAAATCAGAAACTTATAAAGACATGGTGAAGCACCAAGCAAATGAGATTCAGATACTTTTAAACTTGCATTATGAGGACCAAAAGACTGTAATGCAACACATAAAATAATCACAGGTCTTGCGAACAAAGGTACGGTCATTACAAAACAAAGAGACAATGTTAGGCACTCGTGTGCGAAAGAAGAAACTACGGAATCTTGAAACGTTGAAGGTAGGCTCTCGCAGCCTTAAGAAAAGAATCCAAGCATTGAGGTGAGCATTGTAAACTATTTAATTAATTTAAATCAATCTAAGTTTTTGCTTATGTTAGTTATGCTTTCTTTGTAGAGATTCTATCTATCTAGACAAAGAAAACATACACTCGAAGGCCAATGTAGGAAAGCAGTTAAAGCCATTGATAACTAGTGGTCTTGCAAAGGATATAATGCATGACAAAAAGTTTAAGGTTTTGCAACGGGATGTCATTGATAGATTTGTTTAAAAGAATGCAGTGCCTGTCAAGCAAATACAGGGTACATTGGACTCCCTTGGTGTTAGTAAAAGAGGTTACTCAGCTATTCAACAGTCTATCTCTTCCATGTTTGTGGAAAAGGGAATAAAGTCTAAGATTTTACCAACAGCTGCAAGTGTTTGGAAGGAAAGACCCTTGCTCAATAATGAACAGACCGACTTCATTGGATGTCCATTTCATATTCAAGATATTTATAGCTCACAAGGAACTATTGTCACTTATGATGAGTACAACAATATCTTCATGGACTTGACTTTGTTGTAAACTAGAATGGTAGAGTTCTACAATATCACATTCGAAGAGACATGTGGCATTCTATATTTTGTTTTGAAGCTAGATGAGTATGAGATTCTTAAAGAGAAGAAGCTAGAGCGAGTTACAATCACATTAATGAATAGGGATCTATCCAAATGTCCCACTGATGACCCTTCATACTTCAATGTTCAATCAGAAACAAAGATATGGTGGCTTGGTGCATTTCAGGCAATCCAGTTATTTCCAATTTGCAGCTCTAGCAAGCCCTCTATTGTACCTAAATTTTAGATTTATTTTTTGTATCTCAAAAGGATTAATCTTGCAGGTAAAGAAATAATACCATGAAATTTTATTTTGGGTGTTCCATCAAACCTGTAAGGTCTCTGACCCGATCACAAGAGCACCCTTGTACCACGAAATGAATACAATGGAATGAGTTACTATTTTTAGCAGTTTTTCAGACTCTGTCTGTGCCATGATGTTTAGAATTTTATAAAGCTTCAAAATGTGAATTAAAATAATTTTTGTGAAAAATTTCCAAAAATAGTAAGTTTTTGGTCACCCGACCCGTCCAATCTTCACCGTCTCGAAAATCTGCACCTGTACCCCGAATTTGAAAAAAATGCATTTTCGGACCTCGGGGGCTGCTAAATATGGCAGGTACTCGGGCCAGTACGCATTAGTTAGAGCTTCGTATGGCAATTTACAGCATCAAAATCCGATTCGTATGACCCGTTTTAGCCTAAAACCAAATTTTCACAAAATTGTCCGGGAGGCACCGGGGGCCCGGGACTGTGTGGGAACAGGTCCCAGGCCACTCCAGATCAGCTTTAGCAGCTAGGGGGCGCGCTCTTGCTTTGTGGGAGTCTTGGGAAAGCTGCCAAGCCTGCAACTCAGTCTCAGAACCAGTTAACCAAGCCAACCTGACACTTGGTGGGCAGAGAACTGGACTTGCCATGCTTAACTGGAGAAGCTCCCAGATGCATTTAGCAACCCAGATCGATTTTCAGCCTGTAGGAGCCTATTTAAAGACCTGCATACACACACACACACACACACACACACTTATGATCACACACACACACACACACACACACACACACACACACACACACACACACACACACACACAGTGCATACACACACACACACATACATTGGGGAGGTGCTGCTGAATCACACACCTATTGAAGAAGAAGCTAGGAGGGAGGTGCTGCCAAATTTTCATCTCAAGAGGCTCGATTAGATCAGAAAATCGAGAAGATTACCAGCTCTTAATCACGGTAATGACAGTTTAATTAATGCCATCTGAAAATCCCTTTCTCTACCATCAAAATTTCTCGTACATTATGTCTATTCCTAGCCGAAAATCTCTATGACTACTCTCTAAATTCTCCTTATTCGTACTCTATTGTGTAATCATTATCCCATAGCTGAATTATCAGCCATTCTTCACTCTCGATTAATGATTAGAGCATAATTATCAGAATCTTCTCTCTCTACATAGCATAGTAATTAATCGGTAAGCTAGTATTTGTGCAGATTGAAGAGAATCACTATTGTAATCACTCATTAACATTGTAGCTTAATTGAATTCATTTCTCTTATGCATTAAAATGTAATTAAGGAGAAATTAATCCGTCAATAAGTCTCTAAGAATTGGTTTTTCCTCACACATATGCATAGGGTAAATCTGCATCATCTAATTGCTAGGAAATAGTTTAATCATACTTAATCCAATTCTCTGGTAATTCCAATAGTGAAATCCTAATTATTCTTGATCATGTAAGCCGAGTAATTATCTTAGAGCCGGTTCCCATAGGATTATGTGCCATCCTTAATGATTGCTTTATGAAAGAAATCTAGACTCTCATATAGGAGGGATTAATTGATGTCACTAATCTACCCATTGGACTGTTATGATGCTGTGAACCTTAGCTCTTTCTCCAAGCTAATCATTTAAAGTAGTGAGAAATGGCCCCCGTTAAGAGAACTCGCTTCGGTGGAGCCCACGACCGCGAGGCGGGAACAAGCAATGTCAACGGAAAAGGAAAGGCTCCCATGGACGAGCAAATACCGGCCATCTCACGGGCCATCGATGAAAAAGTGGAAGAGGTAGATCATATTTTTATTCAAGTTGTTTAATTTAACATTGCACACGTTTAGTTAGGAATAAAAATATCCCCGAACATGTTGGAGAAATCGGACGGAAACCTCGGCATTGAAATCATTATACATTAAGTTCTAAAGTAGGAAGGTAATGTTTGATGGGTATGCTGTTTGCAAGAGGAAAGAATGTCTTCTAGGAAAAATTTAGCTCGGCATGTTCATTTTATTTCCAATGTTTAATCAGTCCTGACCCCCCTACTGATCACAGGGGGTAGAGTTCCTCGTTAAGGGCTCTTGAATCCACGACATGCTTTCTATGCGGTGGATACCCACGACTTGCTCTCTATGCGGTGGGAACCCACGTCTTGCTTTCTATGCGGTGGGAGTGTCCATGACGTGCTTTCTATGCGGTGGACATACCTAGTTGTATGGGCAGCTAGGCGACAACGGGAGGAGTGAACTCTCGCTGGAGGGGGGATGTTGTACCTCCAGAACATTGGAATTTTTATGAATAAGTTTGAGTAGAATTTTTACTAGAATTCTGTCTTGGTGTTGTTTGCAATACTGGTTGAAGGGCTGTTTTAACGAACCATGTGATTCGGAATTAAACAAGGAATATTTATGTTGAACAACCTTTGTGGTAGTAATTAGGTCACACGATGGAGTGTGAGTGTGGGGGTGGAAAGTGGGGGCTTGGCTCGGGTTGCCAATGCCTACGAGATGGGTGGTCCCGATTGGTCGGGAACTCTCTGTCCCCATAGTGCTTACTCGATATTGGTATTACTCATTGCCCCTAGAGCGGCAAATCCTCGAGAATACGTGCCTCTGAAACATGGGGAAAAAGGCACTCGGGTTTTCTCTCCTCTTGGAAGGTGGGTCTTAGGGTCGCTAGATAGTTAAGTACGCTTCCCCTACGAGGTGGAGCTAGATCTCGTTGCTAGTAGGCTCAAACTCGACTCACTTTGTGATGAGAGATCGTCCGCTAGTGAACCCTGAACCATTTTGTTTGCTTCCGCTATAGATCTAGTGGCCACCAGGTTTACCATCAGATCCGTTGTTTGATACGACGGGGCGGGGACCTCACAAAACCCCTATTCCAGATATCATTGATAGGAAAATGAATCAAGCAAAGGTACTGGCTGTAGATGGGAGAGAAACCTTTCAAGTTCAATGGAATCTTGCAGGTGACCCTCAAGACACTGAAGTGTATGTATAATTGTGTAATGGGTTCCATGGAAAAGTCTCCATGCTTGTATTGCATGGAGCTTGCAAAGGTGATGGACCCAAAGTGGTGGCAAAAGGCTCCTGTTTGTCACAATCTAGACTCTAATTTCCAATCAATTTTGGATATACCACTTGTTAATGTCCATATTTGTACAATGCATGGTCTCTGCCGAATTGTAGAAAAGTTGATATATCTGCACATTGGGTTTGCTTGGAAAATCAAAAACTCGGCTGAACGACAAGTCGCTCTAGAGGCTTTGGAACTAGTTTTTTCATATATGGCTCTACATGGGGGCAATGTGAAAATCCAGCGGGACGAACAAAGGTCAACCAATGGGAAAGATGTACCCTGCAAACCATCCATAGGTGGGGTCAAGGAACGCCGTTTTCTATCTAAACCTCAAGGTATGAAAGATGTGAAGCTAACAAAGCGAGGGAGAGTATATCACTCTACCTACATTAGCAAAGTTGAGTATATGCACTGTAGAAAACTTCATTTAGCACTGAAAGACCAAGAGCCAACAACTCGCAATGCAAAGGGTGATGTGTGGCATTCCATTGACACGTTATTTCAAATGTGTGAGAATGATGATTGGTCGCAGGATAATCTCAGCAAGTTTAAACAGAACCTTCAGCTACTTAAAAAATCCTTCAAGACAGCATGGGCTGACACAAATCACTCATTACATGGTAAAGTCAAAGCACCTCAGATAGTCTTAGTACTAAGTTTGTGTTTAAATTTCTAAATAAATTTCTTGTTTGTAGCACATTATTTTTAATCATTTTCCATACTTCATCCAAAAGTATGGGAATCCAGGTATATGGAACACCCAAGGCCTGGAGAAGTCTCATTACATGGCTAGAAATGCCTACTTCATACACACATAGCATGGAGGCTCTTGAAATAAGGAAAACAGTCTGAAGGAGTTATTTGAGTGGTTTTATCGCAGAATCATTCATCACATGCAACAAAAGCAAGTATTGGCCTCTTCAACAACCGTATAGGCAATCAGACATTTGCACCTTCAGAAAAGAAAGTGAGGAGACACATTCAACAACTCAAGTGCTCTTGAAAGTCAAATGAGGTGGAGGGAGACAATGCAATATGCCAATCATTGATGGAACAAGAGAATTAGAGTTTAGATGATCGAATGTACCACAAATGCCTGTAGAATTAAATTCAATATATACCACAACTATTCAACATTTTGATGATTTGCAAATATTATTTGGAACCTCGCCCTCATATCTGATCATTAAATGTTTGCCATACTCTAAGAGTTCAGTAGGTTTTTCTTTCCCTAAAGATAATGCCATTGTTGTGTATGTGTAGTAGTATGTTGCACAGCCCCCAGTATATCCTGGCGAGTAACCAAAACATTCTCTCCCAAAAATCTTGTCGATGAGGATAATTTTGTCAGCATTTTGTGGCAGCTTTTGGACCACCTAAGAAGTGAGATAATGTCTTGAAAGCATAGGTTGCAGTATTTCCCTCTTGTGACATTCCATTGTGGAAGATTAGGATGGGTGTCTCACATAAACGAGGAAGATATTGTCCTAGACTTGCATCCCTACCAGGGAACTGTCTTCTTCGACGGTGAAGAAAGTTGTCCTTTTTAGCAATCCATGACTGTAAACAAAAGAAGTATTTGTGTATGTGAGAGAGAGACGGAGATAGAGATGTCGGGGGGGGGAATAGGATTTTATACCATGAAACTCTCATATTGCAAAAAAAGCTCATCCTTTCATAGGTTGACTGATCCGATTGACTCCTGGGCTGGTCGCTTAAACCAATCCTCCATATCATGTTTACTAGTTGATGGCTTGAGATTATTTTGAATAGTTTGAAATGTGGCTTCATGAGGAAGGCTTTCTTTATACTTTTCTGCCTTTTCAAAGCAGAGTTTAAGGCAGTCCAATGGGTTACTAGAAATCTCCATTGCCTCGTTATCACTACTGTCATCTGAAACAAATCCATTTCTCTCCTTTTGCTACTTGGAGATAGTGGCCAGTGCAAAGTCCTCCCGCAAACAAAAAATATATTGTATATCATGAAGGAAAATGTATGACCTATCTCCAAACTTAAACTCTGGCACTCTTGGTAGCATTAAGGTGGCTTGCCACTCATTGAAACCTAACACATCTAGAGGAAGCTTGAATCTGAGGTTTTCACTGAGAGAAGATTGCTACATTCCACCTCTTTTGCTTCTTCTTCAAGTTCAATGGACTCCTCTCTTTCTATCACTTCAATATATTCCTCATCCTTTTTCTCTTTTTCATCTGTTGGTAAATCGTGTTCCTCCATGACCTCCTTAGGATCTTTCATAAGACTTGTAAATATTCCACTTACAAATATTAGAAATCCAAAGGATTCTTGAACCAGCTTGTACTCCTTTTTATGTAAGCTGCACCAATGGGATCTGTACATAAGAGGCAATTGATTATACTTCTTGTAAGATTGTCTTTTAGGATCACGGTCTTTTAAATGGACTACCACCATTTCACCAGCATTAACCCTGCCCTCTTGAGTGTGAAGCTCAAACTTCTGTTGTTCCAGCTTCAAGTGTTCACTCTGTTCAGCTATAAATAGAGGGAGATTAAATGGAGCATTAAAAATGCAGGATACCAAGTCAAACTTATCACCAGCCCTAGACAAAATTGCAAATCTAAAATCCTTTCATCAATCACTGTAGGGTCTTCGTAAATAATTGTCTCTTTTTTCTTTGGGATTGTTGCGACACATTGGGCACTCTGCACAGTAGGTGCTGAAAAATTCACATCTCTCTTAAGTGAGTTCAGTAAAGTAAATTTTGGAGTAGAAGGGGACTCCATTTCAACAGATGGATCAGTTTCAGGCTCCTCCAAACTCATGGCAGGCTCCTCAAAACTCATGGCAGGCTCTCCACCAGATATATCAATGGGTTCTGTGAAGTCTACATTCCTCCTCATTGAAGTTTTTAACACTTCCGGCAATCTTCTCATAACGTTTTCTTGGCCAACAATACGCTAGAGATCTATTTTCTACCTCTTCCTCCTATGAGATCGTAATCCTGCCATTTATTTCATACTGAGAAATATAAGTTTCTTCAAAAAAAAATAACAAGAAGAGCACCACATGATTATATTAGTTTTGAACAAACAATAGGTAGGTATCTCACAATTATTTCCAACTAATCATATAAACAAAAACACAAGATGATTAGCATGTGTGCATCCTTTGATAGAATGCAAAATAGCTTTATAGTTGTGAAGAGCAAAAGCCAATCAAGTGGATCACGACGCGCGGAGTACATAAACAAAGCTACTGGCACGCCATGATCCACTTGATTGGCTTTTATACAAAGTAATAGCTTCCAAAACTTCAAAAAAAAAATTACTCCAAAAAAAAACCTTTGTACAAATTTCAAGAGTGGATCACGACGCGCGAAAAACATAAACAAACCTCCACAACACTACTAGCGTGTCGTGATCCAATTTCGGTTAGTGAAATGTTAAATGATCTTTTACATTTTGAAGCACAATTCCTAGACACAACTAAACTATGGACCAAATGAAAGTGAAGAGATTGCCTTTACCTTTGCCACGACTATACATTGCTCTTGGAGTAGAGATTCAGGACTGGAAATTTTGTTGTTGGTCTTCACAGTTCTGACTAATGCACCTTGTAGGAGACAGAGGCCTTTTTAACTCTCTCTCTCTCTCTCTCTCTCTCTCTCTCTCTCTCTCTCTCTCTCTCTCTCTCTCTCTCTCTCTCTCTCCTTTTCATACAATAGTAGACATTACCATTATCTTTTTAACGAAGCACGCCGACATGCAAAAAATGGCTGGTACAACCACAATAAATAGTTTTTTACAACCAAAAAATACGTGTACTATTTATGGTAACAAAAGCACACTTGGATTCATGATGAGAGAGAGAGATAGATAGAAATAGAAGGAGAGAGAGGAAGAGAGAGAGAGAGAGAGAGAGAGAGAGAGACCTAACCAAAGAGACAACCTCTACAAGAGAGAGAGAGAGAGAGAGAGAGAGAGAGAGAGACCTAACCAAGGAGACGACCTTTGCGAGAGAGAGAGAGAGAGAGACCTAACTTCTGAGACAACCTCTACAACCAAGGTGCAAAGGTCCTTCAAGCGTTTTCAACCAATTCAAAACAGCACATAGGGGAATCCGCCTCAAACCACTTCTATCCACCAAGAGAGGTATTTCTAGAGTGTTTGTTGATGTAGAAGAGAGAGAGAGAGAGAGAGTTTTTGAGTGTTTGTTGGGTTTGAAAGAGGAAGACGCAAAGAGAGAGAGGGAGAGAGAGAGTGTGTTTTTGAGTGCTTGTTGGGTTTGAAAGAGGAAGACACACACACACACACACAAAAAGAGAGGGAAGTCATGAATTGGAGCACGGTGCGTGATGGACTATTTTATTTACGCATTTGTGAGCCCGCCCGCCGTGATCCATACAGAGAGAGAGAGAGAGAGAGAGAGAGAGAGAGAGAGAGAGAGAGAGAGAGAGAGAGAGAGAGAGAGAGAGAGAGAGAGAGGGGGGGGGGGGGGGGGGGGGGGGGGGGATACAAGAAGTGGAGCACGGCACACAAAAGGCTATTATCCCGTCTCAATATTGAGCCCGGGTGCCGTGATCCACACAAAGAGAGAGAGAGAGAGAGAGAGAGTGAGGGGGGGGGAGGGGGGGATACAAGAAGTGGAGCACGGCATGCACAAGGCTATTATCCCATCTCAATATTGAGCCCGCGCGCCGTGATCCACACAAAGAGAGAGAGAGAGAGAGAGAGAGAGAGAGAGAGAGAGAGAGAGAGGGAATTCAAGAATTGGTGCACGGCATACGATAGGCCATATTCTCTTCTCAATTTTCAGCCCGCTTGCCATGATCCACTCAAAGAGAGAGAGAGAGAGAGAGAGAGAGAGAGAGAGAGAGAGAGATCCTTTGTATTTATCTCTTACAATGGAATGGCAAGAACAAAGGCAACAGTAAGGAAGGTAGGGAAAGGACCAAGGCTTGCAAAGAAAGCATGTGGAAGGTCTGCTAGTAAGAAGAAAAGTTCAGGTAAACCAACAAAGATATTGAAGGGACCAAGAATGAAGAATATTCAGAGAAACATGGGTTTATTTAGAGACATCAAAAAAGCTCAAAAATGTATTGAGCTTTGTGTCCCTAAACTTCCTTTCCAAAGAGAAGTAAGGCAAATTTGCGAGGAAGCATGTGTTGGTACAATGAGATGGAAGGATGTTGCCCTGCTCTGTCTTCAAAAGTAGCAGAAGATTTTTTACTGGAGTACTTTAATGATGTCACCATTGTTGTTGCTCATGCTCACCGGGTCACAATAATAGACAAGGACAGTGAGACACTCAAGAGAGTACGTTGGAGATACGATAAGCTCCTCATCCAAAATGAGTTTATTGAATCAAGGATATATTGCTAATACCACCAGGCCAACGGGATCATGGGGTTAAGATTCATGAGGTTACTCATGAAGAGAACACCAGAGTCAGAGTTAAGCAAGAAGAAAGACGTTGTGAGTGGGATGAAAACACACACAGCACCTCTATAACGACCCAACACACACTCTTGGGAAGATACACACACACACTATGGGGCACCACTCGGCTTAGACAACACACCTGGCCGAGATAGGGAACACACCTCTGGAGTGAGAGGAGAGAGACTATCCACTTGCCCACTCCACACAGACACACACACACACTCACACACCCAAAAAACTCATCTCAAAAGAGGATAATTTCTGATGTTTAGATACAATTGAGCTTGGGTCAACACCAATGGAGCAAATAGCTCACACAATATGGGTAAAATAAGCCAGATACAATCACAAACTAGAGCAGAAACTTCGCTCATAGGAGAAACTTACATAGAAAAACAGCAGGAAAAGAGTGAGGAATTTGGAAAAATGGACAGCACCATCGCGTCCGGAACGGCCCAAAACCCCAGTCTACGATGTCAAAGTGCTCAAATCCGACCTCGGATGAGCAGTTTACGACCAAAATAAGCTCCAAAATGAGCAAAAACACACCTGCGGTTGTTCCTCCTCTCTTCTCCACGTTTTTTCTGGTCTTCTCTTAGTTTTTTCAGTTCCCACACTTAGATTTATTAGTTGGGCACCCTTGGCCTTTTAGATGACCTCAAACGGACCCCGAACAGGCCAAAAACTGACCTCGCAGTGCATAGTTGTCACCTTTTTTGCATTATCCGCACACCTGGCACTCATTTCTTTTCAATAATGCGTCTCAAAACCACGTGAAGTGGCCCCAAAAAGTGGTCCTAATGATGACCTTTTTGCATAACTCTCACAAGAAAACACCACTTTGTGTCCGTATTCATCCACGTGCAAATATTGACCCCGTTCGGCCTCCTAACGCCACTCGATGCCATCTGACGCACCTGCTTACCTCATGTCGTCGGCCCACGGATAGCTTTCTCAAGAAGTTTTACGTGCTACCAACTTCTCCTTATTGTAGAAAAAACACAGTGGTACTGGTAATAGTGAAAATCGATGCACTGTGTACACCCTGTCCTACCTGTACACATGTGGGCCCCACGTAACCACCTGGCTCTGAAAAATGGGCAATTCTTTATTTGATGCACCATGCATATATATGTACATATGCACAATCCCTTGCTCCAAAAAACTCCTGACATAATTTGCCCATCCCCTAACCTGCTAGATCATTCATGATCAGCAGCAGCAAAGAGCGATATGAGACTCGCCGCATCACAGGTCTCCTCATCCTTCACCAACATTGCTTGCTCCACAGACAGTTCATCTTGCTCCACCATCATCAATCTAGCATGATACAATTTAAGACGCAATCCATTTACCCTTGACTTATGTAGAACACCATCCAGGTTAGCCAGCTGATATGTGCCATTTGGAAAACACTCCACTACCTTGAAAGGGCCTTCCCACTTAATTTGAAACTTCTTTTGGAAGGTGTTGTCCAGCTTATTGTTGTAGCACAAAACCAAGTCATGTTTCTTGATACCCTTACTTTTGACCTTTTCATTTATCTTTGCCAAGCCTTATCCTGCATCTGCCCATAATGTTCCAATGCACTCATCCTATCCAGTTGAACCTCTTGTAGCTGTAAGAGCCTCTCTTCGAATGCATCACCAGGCGGCCCAAGCAACTTCTCTAACATCTTGACCGCATGCAACTCTACTTCCACAGGCAATAGTGCTTCTTTTCCATACACCAAATGAAATGGAGTAAACCCTGTACCTGTCTTCACCGAAGTACGGTAAGCCCATAATGCACTAGGCAATTCCAAATCCCAATTCTTTCCTTGGTGCTGTGTCACTTTCGAAAGAATCTGTACCAACTCACCATTGAATCTTTCATTTAAGCCATTACACTGTGGGTAATAAGGAGTGGTATGCTGGTGCCTAATCTTCATCTTTGCACATAAAAAATTTAGCAGTTTAGCTCTAAAGCCAGGCCCCTTATCTGAAAGTATCTCCAGTGGCACCCCAAACTTGCAACATATTTCATCATACACAAATTTTGCCACATCCTTTGCAGTGATCTTTTTTACTGCTATAGCCTCTGCCCATCTAGAAAGATAGTCCACTGCTGTCAAAATATAGCTTTTGCCCCTGCTTGTGATAGGTAACGGGCCTATTGCATCAATCCCCCACTTTTCAAACACATCAAACGCCATAATGGTTTTTTGTAGCTCTGGCTTCAACACTCTCTTCCCAAATGCTTGACACCTATTGCAAGACCTACACCAATGGTGAACATCCTTGTACAAACTCGGCCATACATACCCCTCTTGCAAAATCTTATGCAAGGTGATCTTTAGAGCAAAATGGCCACCACATACGCCTACATGATTCTCTTCCAACACTCTGTAAATATCCTCCCGCCAAGGTACACGTCTCAACACGAGATCAACCCCTTTCATGTATAAGACATCACCAATCAATTTGTACCTGTATGCTCTATGCACAAAGCCATACTTCTTAGACTTCTGAATCTCCTTTGGAATGATTCCTGTTAGCAAAAACTCCTCTTCTTGATCCAAACTTTCCCGGCCATGATAAAGAGGTAAAGTGGTCCTCAACACAAATAGCTCCCCAATCATGCCTTGAGCTGCTTCATGTGCCTCTCCATTTAGAGCACGTTCCATGTGTTTGATGATCCATGCTTCAAACTTTTTTAACAGGCCTTTAATTGTGAAGCACATTTCCTTCAATGAGGTGTTCTTGCTCTTGCACACACCCAGCACTTGCTTCACCACTAACAAGGCATCACCTTTTATGCTCAACCTTCGAACCCCATGCTTCAAACAAATGTGTAATCCGACTTCCAGAGTAGCATATTCAGCCTCATTGTTACTATGAGCATCCAATTTGAACCCTCTCTTGCATACTAGCTTCCCCTCTGGATCATAAAGTGCTATACCCCCTGAAGCTGCATCATGGCTCTTTCTGTATGAACCATCAAAGAACAACACATGTGCATTGCTGATCTATGGCACTTCTTCAACTACCTTTCTCACCATCTCTTCCTTAACAATAAGGGGATTCTCCTTGTAGGTCAACAAATCAGCTAGGGTAGACCTTATACTATCTTCCACTAGAAAAGAGAACTCAAACTCTTGCAGCTCAATTACCCATTTCTTCACCACATTTGACATGTTAGTACCATTCATTAACTGTGGCCAAAAGGCATAACTTGTCAAGAAAACAAAAGGCCATGGTAGCAAGTAATGACGAAATCGTCGACAAGAAAATATTACACTGGCCATCACTAGATCTACTTCCGAGAACTTTCTCTCCGCTACCAACTTCACTCGGCTTGCACAATACACTCGCCTCATATAATGGCTGCCCTTCCCCTTTTGCAATAGCATGGCTCCAATGGCATCATCCCCTACTGAGGGATTTACATAAAAAACTTTCTCCCAATCAGGAGCCTGCATGGCTGACAAACCCCCTAACACCTCTTTCACCTCTTGAAACACTTCTTCACACTTGTCATCTCATTGCAATGGATCATGCTTTGCCACTTGTTGTAATGGATAAAGAATCTGAGAAGACAATGGAATAAACCTTGCCATGTACTTCACTTTGTGTATAAAGGTTGCCAATTGCTTCGTACTCGTAGGTGATGGAAGAAGAATAATAGACTTAACCTTGTCTGGATCAGTCTCAATGCCATTTTCTGACACCATGTGGCCCAATAACTTCACCCTTGGCTGTGCTAGATGACATTTCTTTGGATTTAGTTGTCCTCCACATTCATCATATCGAGCCAATACCATCTGCAGCTTCTCATGGTGTTCAGCCCTACTGCTATAAACACAGAATTCATCCATAAAAGCTTTAACACCCAATTTGCTCTCTCTTGATAGAAGGAAGGTCCATTTGACAACCCAAATGGCAATACTGTGTAGCAATAGCAGCCCCATGTCGTAATAAAAGTTGTCTTTGTGCGGTCTTTAAGAGCAATCTTCAATTGAAAATAGCCTGAAAAACCATCACACACACTGTACCTCTCATAACCTGCCACTGAATCCAAGATCTGATCAATGAATGGAAGAGGATATGGGTTCTTCTTAGTGGCTACGTTTAAGGGTTTAAAATCTACACAAATTCTCCACTTCCCATCCTTCTTTGGACTGACTACAACTGGACTCACCCATTCTGTGGTCTCCACAGGGACTATGAACCCTGCCTTCAATAACTTGTCCACCTCTTCTCGCAAGGCTTCCATTTGCTCTTGACCCATCCTTCTTAGCCTTTGCCGCACTGTCTTAGCACCTTCTTTCAGCTCTATATGTATCTCTTCGCCCTTGAACCCTCTGATCTCTTCATATGAAGTAATGAACAAATCAGGAAAACTAGCCAGCATGTGCAAATATATATCCTTCTCCATAGTTGAGAGGTCTCCACTGATCATTTGTGTCATCAATTCCTGCTTCTTTGACAACTCAACCTTGGTTTGCATCAGCCCTTCAATCACTTCATAAGGCCCTTCACTTTCATCTTCAACCTCATTCGCGAATGCAACTAAACCAAACTCTTGGATTTCTTTGTCCATCAAAAGAAATGCAACATCAGCATCCTCATCACTGCTGGTAGTGTTATCACTGTCCTCATCTGTCACCGTGGAAGAGTCTTCATCACTAGACTCATCCTCATCTTCATAAAGCTCCTCTAATCGTTTCCTTGTGTCCATATTATAAAGCTTCTTGGTACCTGTCTTTCCATAGAGGCTAATCGTACCATGTCGCCAATCTTGAACAGCTCCCACTGCACGTAACCATGGTCTGCCCAGTATAATAGGATATGCTCCCAACCCTGCTGGCATCACATGAAAATCAACCACTGCCTTTGCATCATATGCCTCCACTTCTAAGCTCTTTACAACACCCAAGCATTTTAATTTTTGATGGTTTGCCAATCTGATCCAAAACCCTTACACCCCAGCCACTGTGAGACCCATCTTCTCAACGCATCAGTGTGTTATGACGCATATTTGGGCTCCGCCATCTACATAACCTTGTCCAAAATTTTTCTTTTTATGCCACACATCTACTATTGGACAAATTTCTGGTAGCTCATCCATTGCCAATGACGGGAGCAAAGCGAACCCCGAACCCCGCCGGCCTCTAAAACACCGGGGACCGAATGGCGCGCCTCGAGCCTGTCATGGTAAAGCAAACAGGGGGCACCACCTAGCTTCAGCGGCTAGGACGCAAGCAACACACCACCATAACAAAGTTTTCATCCAAGAGAGATGGATGCTTGGGAGTAATGATGAAGAGGAAAGGGAATGAGATCAAGTGAGACAGAGAGAGAGAGAGAGAGAGAGAGAGAGAGAGAGAGAGAGAGTGAGGGAGGGGGTATAGCGGCTTAGTACTTAGGCACCACAAAAGGATGGCGAATCCGCACACCCTTCACACCTACACAAGCTCACTCCAAACACAAGACTAGGTGGCGATTCCGCACACCTCACATGGGCAAAACATTGCAAGAAAACATACTCACAAAACCTCAAGCTTTATTTAGAGAATAAGGCGATGAAATGGGGAGCATAGGGTAGGGGAATGAGAAGGGAGAGAGTGGTAGAGCACATGGCGGATAGGTGGGAGTTGATGGCGAAGACTCGCACGAGTATTATGGCCATCATCCTTCATTTAGTTGCCCTTCATCTTCCATATCCAAGGGTGTAGAGGTCATGCTCAAGACAAGCATGGTGATTGCGGTGATGGTGATGGTGTGGGTGTGTGTGTGTGTGTGTGCACTAGGCACACACAGTGCATAGTGTGTTCTTTGGTGATGTTGTGTGTGTGTTTAGTGTGATGGTGAACCCTCTTTATATAGGGTAGGAGGGGGGAGAAATTCTAGAATTTAAAAATGAAGAAATCATTATCTACACAGGCCATGTGACTGTGGGCCCCACTTGTCTGGCTGTGTGTATATGTGCCAGAACAGCAGTCTCATGAGAGAGAGACTAAGAGAGAGAGATGGGTGATGAAAAAAAAGTGAGAGGTGACATGGAGAATAAAGTAATTACAAGAGGGGAGAGAGGGGAGTGTGTTCAAAGGTGAATCTGTGTGCAGATGTGTGTGAACACAAGAAAAATCAGGTAACCACCGGGTGGGGATGGGTCTATGGGCACCTTTTTCAGTGAAACTGAGTGTGTGTGAGTGTGGGGGAGGCCATCTGGCTACAAGACAAGAGAGATTTTGAATTTTAGAGAGAGAGGGGGGTATTTGGATCATGGGAGAGTGTAGGAGAGAGAAAAGGGGGGGTGGGGTATACTGTTTTGGAAGATAGGAGAGGTGGCATGTGAGTTAGGGTGCATTATTGGTAAGGACAGGGGGTGGGGTAGCTTCAAGGGAGAGAGAAAGGAGAAAGGACAAGGGGAAGAGAGAGGGGGGTGACCTTTTGAGTGGAGGAGAGGAAAAGGGACACACGGCGGGGCAACAATGAAGAAAAAGGAGGCAAGGTGGGGATGGGCTGCCCCGCAGGCATGAGGTGGCCTATTTTACCTTTCTTATATATTTACATAATCATACTTTATTTTTTCTTACTTTTTCCAATGCCTTTTATCACTCCCTCCCTAAGAGGGGGTTTTCATGGGGTGGGGACGTGAGAAGAGGGGTATGGGAGCTTGGCTTGTGAAAAGCCCCCATCATTAGCCCTCCCTTTTGGCTAGAGGCATTCATGTCTCTAGCTCTGTTTCTACTTCCGCTTAGCTGTAGGATCCGATATCGAGTTGCCTTCTGAACTAGCCATTCCATTTGGCCGTTGGTGAGCTTTCTGGGATATTCATGAATCTGTAACAGGTCGGAGTGATAACTTGCTTCTTGGAATAGTGTCGGTTGATTAAAGGGGAAGCCCATGGCTTCCAGAACTTTGTGCCAGTGTCCTCCTGGATCCCAAGTGAAAAATAGGATCATTGTCTGCAGTGTCCTGACAATAAAATTTGCATGCCAAATTGGACCAAATTTGTAACAATCAGTAGCGAGAGGGGAAATGAGCATCTTGGCTCTTGCAAAGACAGAACGGAAATTTAAGATTCCAAAGAGTGTGCCAAGAATCCACCATGTATGGCCGCCTTGTTGGTGTGGTGAGCTCAAGTTGTCTTCAGAATCCTTCTTACTGCCATGACTAGAAAAAACTACAAGCATATCATGCTTCTTTTGGGTGTGCTCAAACATGTCAGCTTCCTTTACTGATGCTAATAGCAAGCCACCTACCTTGCGGCTTAAATACAAGCGTAATCCACTTACCTTTCTCCAAAGAGAGGATGCACTATTTGTAAAAAATTGTACCAAATTGCGAAGGTCTTCATTCTTGCATTCTATCAGGCTTTTGTCTATCCATGGCTCCTTAGCTCTTATCTCAATGCTGGTCCTCTCTCTATATGTTATAGCTGCTAGCCATAGCCATAGGTCTGATGCATCCCATGCAAACACAATGCTGTGTTGTGGAGGAGTTTGGAACATCCTTAAAAGGTTGGCAACATATTGATCATCAAACTTACTATGAACATCCTCACATAAACTGGAGGCATTACCCATCTCCAAGTTTATAACACCCTTTAGTAGACTAGAGGCATTACCCATCTCTAAGTCTATAACACTACACAATAAAGTCTTGCTCGGTTGCCAAGCCTCTAGAGAAATATCCAATTCCAAACCTTCAGTCATACTTACCTCTTCGTTATGGTCCTCTAGTGAAACTGCGTTGATGCAAGATTCCTTTAGCTTACTGCATTGTCCTGGGTCCATGCTGGTGCACAGGCTTCCGTTTTCAAAGCCCTCCCCTTTGCTTGATATGTTGTCCATCTTTTGCAAAGCCTTGCTAAGAGGCTGGTTTTCCTCTTCTCTTGTATCTTTCATGACCTTTGCATTCCTCTTACTCTGACGAGGCCTAATCAACACTTTACTCCTTCTTACCCTTACTGCCCAATGTTGTCGATTGATCTCTTTGGTGCCTATTTCATTCAAGGTTAAAGATGTAGTCACATTTGTAACACAATTTTCTTGGCTTACCTCCCCCACCTGGGTAGCATCTTTTGATTCTTTAACCTCTTGTTCCACTGCTTCAGTTCTTTGAATAGTCTTCTTACTTGATCCTTCTTCCATTACACTCATCTTGACCTCTTCTGCAAGACCAATGATACTTGGTGTGCGGGTACCAATTGATGGTGGGCGTAGGATGATTGTAAGTGGTGATTGTGGCAGACGTAGAATTTGTGTTGGTGGGGCTGGTGCTCGGGGTGGGGGTGTTCTTTCTCTAGGGGGTGACAATTGGTTCCTCCTACCTCCTCTATTATAGTTTTGTTGTGGTTTGTGACAATAGTACATACCGTGACCGTCTTCTCCGCAGTTGTAGCAGTGATACTCTCTGTTTTGTCGTCGTGCTCTTCCAGGGTCTTGATCTCTTTCTTGACTCCTCCCTTGCTGTATTAAGTGGACAGACAAATTCTGCAGTTGGTCAGTAATATGGGCCAACATATCCTGTTGGTCATCTCTTACCCCAAGAGCCGGTGGTGGTGGTGGAATGGTGGTTGTCGTAGTTGCTGGTCGACGTGATGTTTTTGTTTCTGTTGACTCGGTTTCTTTGGCTTTCATTCGCAGCTTCTTGTCCTTAAGGCAAGCAATCTCAACGGCTAACTCGTACGTAGCCGAGAATCTACCTTTCACCTTCTCCTTGAGAAGCGGCCATAAGCCATGCGTGAACCGATATTTTTTTAGGAAATCGGGTGCAGCTTTCTCCCTTGCCAGTGACTCAACCCACCGTTCCCACAAATCCACAAATTTGGACTCATAGGTGGCATACTCTAAAAGACCCTCTTGCTTCAAGTCTCTCAACTTGTCCCACAACTTTTCTGAAGTGGTACCTCCCCCAAAGCGCCTCTTAAAAGCGGTTTTTAAGGGTTCCCAGTCATCCTTGGTTGCTTGTGGAAGTGCATTGTACCATGATCTAGCTTCTAGCTTCATGAGATGCTTAAAGATTCTAACCCGGGATTCATCCGTATCTTTGTTGCTCACTACACATGCTACTTCAAAGTCATCTAGGAAGTCTATTACCAAATCCTCCCCCTTCTTTCCTTTAAATGTTGGAAATGCTATACTTGCCATGATTACTGAGAGAGAGCTAGAAAGACACACTGCTTAACTTGCAAAAGTTTTTTTCTTCTTTACAAGGAGGCGTGTATACCCTCTTATACTAGGACATAGATTAAAACTTCAAACGGTACATTGCCTTGTACCAAAGGTAAGACAAATGGCTGATCTGATGCCAGAACCTCAAAAAACCGCTCCCCACCCGGCATGGTGTCAATGACGTGCTGGTAGTGAGCCTTCAAATCCAGTATTACCTTGATTGAGCGTACACGTGTTGGTATGTGTGATCTGTCTTGAGGTAGGTTGTACTGATTCATGTGAAGCTTAGAGGTGCTTAGTCACTGTCCAAGCTTGTGGGAGAGGGTGGTGTTCTTTCCTGAAACAAACTCAGTAGATCCCTAGTTTCTCTAGTGAGAGTGTGAGCCAATGCTTCCGTTATCTGTGCTGCAGCATCAGGTGCGACTTGAAAACTGACTGTGATAATTACCTCGGTGACTTGAGTTACCCGATTCTCAAAGTAGAATAGTGTTGATTCTCTATTGTGCAGAGCTCCTTCCATTTTGTTGTTGTTGGTTGGTTGTAGGTTGCGGACATGGTTTCGACCTTCTCCTTCTTCTTCTTGGCACTTGGCCTATGTATATCCACTGGGTTTGGCGTGTTGGTTGACTCTCCCACTGCAAATCGATTACCGTTACGCCTGGCACTCGAGCTTCGATGGAGATGCGGAGTTCGTCTAGTTGTGCTTGGAGCTCTTCTTCCTCTGTCGTCCAATTAGCAAATCCTGCTAGCCATTCATCCATTCACAATAGTTTAGGGGTTTCAGTCTTGTAAACTGAAGGGCTTCATGAAAAGATCCTCAGTGGGGGCACCAAATGACGGGAGCAAAGCGAACCCCGAACCCCGACGGCCTCTAAAACACCAGGGACCGAATGGCGCGCCTCGAGCCTTTCATGGTAAAGCAAACAGGGGGCACCACCTAGCTTCAGCGGCTAGGACGCAAACAACACACCACCCTAACAAAGTTTTCATCCAAGAGAGATGGATGCTTGGGAGTAATGATGAAGAGGAAAGGGAATGAGATCAAGTGAGACAGAGAGAGAGAGAGAGAGAGAGAGAGAGAGAGAGAGTGAGGGAGGGGGTATAGCGGCTTAGTACTTAGGCACCACAAAAGGATGGCGAATCCGCACACCCTTCACACATACACAAGCTCACTCCAAACACAAGACTAGGTGGCAATTCCGCACACCTCACATGGGCAAAACATTGCAAGAAAACATACTCACAAAACCTCAAGCTTTATTTAGAGAATAAGGCGATGAAATGGGGAGCATAGGGTAGGGGAATGAGAAGGAGAGAGTGGTAGAGCACATGGCGGATAGGTGGGAGTTGATGGCGAAGACTCGCAGGAGGATTATGGCCATCATCCTTCATTTAGTTGCCCTTCATCTTCCATAGCCAAGGGTGTAGAGGTCATGCTCAAGACAAGCATGGTGATTGCGGTGATGGTGATGGTGTGGGTGTGTGTGTGTGCACTAGGCACACACAGTGCATAGTGTGTTCTTTGGTGATGTTGTGTGTGTGTTTAGTGTGATGGTGAACCCTCTTTATATAGGGTAGGAGGGGGGAGAAATTCTAGAATTTAAAAATGAAGAAATCATTATCTACACAGGCCATGTGACTGTGGGCCCCACTTGTCTGGCTGTGTGTATATGTGCCAGAACAGCAGTCTCATGAGAGAGAGACTAAGAGAGAGAGATGGGTGATGAAAAAAAAGTGAGAGGTGACATGGAGAATAAAGTAATTACAAGAGGGGAGAGAGGGGAGTGTGTTCAAAGGTGAATCTGTGTGCAGATGTGTGTGAACACAAGAAAAAACAGGTAACCACCGGGTGGGGATGGGTCTATGGGCACCTTTTTCAGTGAAACTGAGTGTGTGTGAGTGTGGGGGAGGCCATCTGGCTACAAGACAAGAGAGATTTTGAATTTTAGAGAGAGAGGGGGGTATTTGGATCATGGGAGAGTGTAGGAGAGAGAAAAGGGGGGGTAGGGTATACTGTTTTGGAAGATAGGAGAGGTGGCATGTGAGTTAGGGTGCATTATTGGTAAGGACAGGGGGTGGGGTAGCTTCAAGGGAGAGAGAAAGGAGAAAGGACAAGGGGAAGAGAGAGGGGGTTGACCTTTTGAGTGGAGGAGAGGAAAAGGGACACACGGCGGGGCAACAATGAAGAAAAAGGAGGCAAGGTGGGGATGGGCTGCCCCGCAGGCATGAGGTGGCCTATTTTACCTTTCTTATATATTTACATAATCATACTTTATTTTTTCTTACTTTTTCCAATGCCTTTTATCACTCCCTCCCTAAGAGGGGGTTTTCATGGGGTGGGGACGTGAGAAGAGGGGTATGGGAGCTTGGCTTGTGAAAATCCCCCATCACCAACACCTTTACTGAACCTCTCTCTGGCTCTTTCTCCATTGGGTTAACCATCCTCTTCCACTGTCGCTTTAGCTTAGGCACCATCTCTATAAGCTGCCCAAAAGTAACATCTGCCTTCCTGCTCGTCAAATCCTCCTTCAAGTCATATTTTAATTGCCCATCCCCTAGTGGAAAATCTGAAACATGAAACTTTCGACGAGCTCTCCTTTTCCTCTTGGCCTTGACATCCTCACCTTCATGGCTCTTTCCTTTCTTCTTACTAGGACCTGGGGCACTTCTTTCTTCCTTTTCCTCTGTGGTCCTCTTCCCAATAGGCATCACTATATTCTCTAGCTTTGATGCCTTCTCCAAGGTGACTACACTTAGCACTTTTGTCTTTCCTTTTTTCTCCTGGGTCAGTCCACTGGTTCCTTCGTCTCCCTTAATTTCGGTGCCATAATCATTTGACCTAGTTAACACCTGTCTTGGCAATGGATACATGTCTCCCCCCATCCTTGGTGTCTTATCACATTGCGGGCTGATGTGACCCAACTCTCCACAATTGTAACAGGTGGGCGTCTGCCTCCAAAACCTACCATTGCTTTGTCCAACACCATTCCTAGGTCTTTCTTCACCTCCTGGCTGATTTGCATACCTCCCTCGACCTCGATTATTTCCCACTTGACCTAGCATGTTTAGGCTGAGATTCTTCATCAAATCTACCACTTGCCTCATGTCTTGCCTTAGCCCATCATCTTGCACCGATGTAGTAACCACTGCTGGCATAACCTGAGTAGTAACAGGAACCACTGGTTCGTGATGAACCCCTGACATGCGACCTTGTAAAGACTCTAGAGGCTGAAATTCAGACCTCATGGCCAAAGACTCCACCCCTAACTGGCTCATTTTCCTCAACTTCCACTCTTTGTTCCTTGCTACCTCTAGTGCATCTTCATATGTCCTAGGCTTCTTTAGCTCCACTCTCCAACGTATATTCTCCCAAAGACCAGCTAAGAACCTGTCCTTCTTCATCATGTCAGGCGGGGGTACCTGTGGTGCTAAGGCCTTGCACATTCGCTCCCATGCCAATGAAAACTTATGTATGTATGCATCTACTGGCTCACCTCCCTTCTGCACCAAACCTTGTACTTCTTGCCACACTTTGTCAGGATCTTCTATCTTCACAAACTCCACTTCCAATCCATGCCTTAGATTGTCCCAACTCAATCTTACAGGTGGATCCGCTGCACGCAAGTCCTCTTCAAATGCCTTGGACCAAACTCGTGCATCACTCTTCAAACAAATTTGGAGAAGGCGTAACATTTGCGTAGGGTCATGAATCTGGTTGCTAATGCAGGAAACCTCCATCTTTTTGAAAAATTCTTCCACATCTTCATCGCTTCTTCCATGAAACTCCGGATAAGACAAATCCATGGCTACCCAAGTTTCAACGCTTTGAGAACCCCTTTGAACACACGTGCAAGAAACCAAAACTTTTGACTACCCAATCCCCAGAAACTTCAATGGAGCTCAACTTTAGATAAGGACAAACACATGCACATCAAATGAGTTTTCATAGTTGATCATCGCAATTACAACAGGCAAAGGACATTCCAAGATCTCTCGTAATCTTCTTCGCCCAAACATAAAGACTATGCGCTGCTGGAAAAAAATATTCCTGGACACATGAACATTTATCTGGATTAATTGAGTTAAATGAAATGGAGTGAATTGAGGGCCATTTTGATCATCCATTAAAGCCAACCATGAAGCTCCCAAGAAGGCACACCTGACTTAACCTCTGATTTTGCCAAAATTTCAGCAGCATAACAGTATAAATGGCTCAAAAGACCAAAAAACCAGCCATCATAACTTGGAAAAATTTTGGCAGAGTTTCCCCAGAAATAGAGCAGTAGGAACCCAAAATATAGACTGTATATATATGCATAAACTGTCAACAATAGAACCCGAGCATCAAGTAGGACTCACTAGTACATAGCTTATGGCGAGGTCATAAAAAGGGTGCTTCAGCTACCTGTATCACCGAAAGGATCTCTACATTTGAGAATCCCCCAGCTCAATAAAAACCTCACGCTATCGACCCTCACACGAAGGCTAATGCAAATCACGTATAGTCAAGTCTCACAAATGACTATCTTCCAGACCAAGTCTCAGAAATGGCTGGGACTGCCAAATACAACCAAGTATGGCTCCACAAATGCGTACAATGGCAGTTTCCACAAGTAACGTACAATCCAGCAGACAATGCGCTCAAACAGGCGCACGGTGATGCATACCCACAACAACTGCAAGTGACATCACTGCTAGTATATCACTGTACTCCAGCTACCTGTACCTGTGTCAATCACCTGTACCCGTACCTATCCCTGTCCCTGTAACCTGTAACCTATAACCTGCAACCTGTAATCCCGAAGCTCGAAGCTTGAAGCTCGAAGCAGAAGGTACTCGAAGAAGATCCTCAGTGGGGGCACCAAAAGAATGTGAGCAGGATGAAAACACACACAGCGCCTCTATAACGACCCAACACACACTCTTGGGAAGATACACACACACTATGGAGCACCACTCGGCTTAGACAACACACCTAGCCGAGACAGGGAACACACCTCTGGAGTGAGAGGAGAGAGACTATCCACTTGCCCACTCCACACAGACACACGCACACACACCCAAAAAACTCAGCTCAAAAGAGGTAATTTCTGATGTTTAGATACAATTGAGCTTGGGCCAACACCAATGGGGCAAATAGCTCACACAATATGGGTAAAATAAGCCAGATACAATCACAAACTAGAGCAGAAACTTCGCTCATAGGAGAAACTTACACAGAAAAAAATCAGGAAAAGAGTGAGGAATTTGGCAAAATGGACAGCACCATCGCATCCAGAACGGCCCAAAATTCCAGTCTACGATGTCAAAGTGCTCAAATCCGACCTCGGATGAGCAGTTTACGGCCAAAATAAGCTCCAAAATGAGCAAAAACACACCTGCAGCTGTTCCTCCTCTCTTCTCCATGTTTTTTCTGGTCTTCTCTTAGTTTTTTCAGTTCCCACACTTAGATTTATTAGTTCGGCACCCTTGGCCTTTTAGATGACCTCAAACGGACCCCGAACAGGCCAAAAACTGACCTCGCAGTGCATAGTTGTCACCTTTTTTGCATTATCCGCACACCTGGCACTCATTTCTTTTCAATAATGCGTCTCGCAACCACGTGAAGTGGCCCCAAAAAGTGGTCCTAATGATGACCTTTCTACATAACTCTCACAAGAAAACACCACTTTGTGTCCGTATTCATCCACGTGCAAATATTGACCCCGTTCGGCCTCCTGACGCCACTCGATGCCATCTGACGCACCTGCTTACCTCATGTCGTCGGCCCGCGGATAGCTTTCTCAAGAAGTTTTACGCGCTACCAACTCCTCCTTATTGTAGAAAAAACACAGTGGTACTGGTAATAGTGAAAATCGATGCACTGTGTACACCCTGTCTTACCTGTACACATGTGGGCCCCACGTAACCACCTGGCTCTGAAAAATGGGCAATTCTTTATTTGATGCACCATGCATGTATATGTACATATGCGCAATCCCTTGCTCCAAAAAACTCCTGACAACGTTACCTGGAATCAGAGAAATTAAAGAGGATACAGACTACTGCTGCTGATGAAGAGGCACAAAGGATAAATTATGGGAAAGTTACAACAGACTTAAATGAAAGAAACAACAATATTTTACATTCCATGAAAGAAGGACTATTAGCAACCATTCCCCTTGTTGATGGTACTCGGCAATTAGCACTCGATTCTGTTGATATTGGGATTTTGAAAGATCCCAATGCACAAATTACAGACTCTATTTTTTATTTATGCCTAAAGTAGGTGCTCTTCTCTACCTTTGAGATCCTTTACTATTGTATTTGGTCTCTAATTAAATCCTTGTTATTGATTGTAGCTTAATAAAGAGCCAGCTCCCTCAACAAACCCATACTGAAATACATGTTTTAGATCCACAGTTGTCTATGCCACTACGAATAAAAAACACCCCTTATGGCATATTGGAGAGATGGTTTGTCCACTGTCCAATGCTTCAGGTCACAACTCTAGTGTTTCCATACGAATCAAATAATCATTGGAGCCTTGTATGCATTGAATTGGACAAACAAGTGGTATGGACTATCAACTCCATACGAGGAACGCATTCAGAGATAAGAGTGTGAGTGTTGATATAACCTTGAGTTTTTTATTTGGGCGATGGACCTCAATATTGTTAATAGCAAATACTTTCACTATTTATAGATGTGTAAAAAGATTACTTCACGTCTATGGAAGGCTTTGTGGAGATCATGAACTCTACAGGGCAACCTTTAAAGCTGTCAAAGTACCTAATCAAACAGACCTAAATTCCTGTGGTTGGAGATGTCTTCTCCACGCAGAGTACATACTACAAAGTTTTTTGGCTTTGAATCCATTTATGTCTAAGGTATTTTGGACCAACTTGATGCTATTATTAATTGAAGTAATGACCACAAGTTAACCTAATTTTGCATAATGCTGTGGAAAATAATACATTGGAATATTTACAAAGGTACCACGCATCAATGATTCAACATCTACTATCTCTTTCAAATCCAAGAGCTCTAGATGCAGAAGACAATTTTGTCGATGACCAAATGATAACTTTAACAATGACCGGTGATGAGGAAGTCATGCCAGTTTCCACCACTAGAAACCAAATCCCTAAAATTCACCCCATATTAGAGGAACAACACCGGTTGATCAATGTGAAGTAGACCAAGCTCTTGAAAATGCAGATGTAGAATGCTCTTTAGAGGCGAGGAATGCAACAGAGGGTCCAGGCCAAGTAGAGGAGGATAAGGGAGTGCCTATTATTGTGGCACAGGATGAGGCACATGATCAATATGAGGGAGTCCAAGCTCCTATAATTGCTGATGTGAAGAGCTCTTTAGAGTTGAGAGAAGACATAGAGTGTCTAGACCATGTAGAGGAGGAGGCCAACGTTGCAAATCAAAGCCAAGAACAGACAACAGAACAAGTTAACCATTCGGCCATGGAAACACAAGAGCCCTGTACTGCACAACCACAAGAGGTGGACACCCTTAGCAATACAAAAGGAAACATCGACACTCAAGGACAGAATGTCAACATTAGAAATGACCAATATCGACTCTTGCTTCAAGTAGGTATGGTTGTTCCCTCTCTTTCTTGTTTCTAGCTACTTATATATATGCACACAATGATTGAAGAAACTAATTATTTTGGATCTCAATGGATTGTTGCTGCTACGACAGCCATACAATGTACATACAGAGATCTCCGTTTTATGTAGTTTTTGCTTGGGAAATCTCAAGCAGTAATTCGACCAGGCACAAAGAACTTTTTGAATTAATTTATTCCACAGTTTAGGGTTGATATCTGGTCTTCAATGCAGGCCCAAAACTTGAATCCCCTTGTTTCCATAGTTTGCAGTTTGGCCGAAATTCAAAGATCGGATTTTTATCTTGTGTATAGTCAAAGAAATTGTAATACCAATGTGGGACATTTCCACCCAACTAAAGCTAATGTACCACTTTTCCATAAGCCCTTTGAACATGTCAATGTGCCTTATGATGCTCTCAATACTTTGTTGATTGATGACACACCACATAAGAGTTTACTTAATCCACCCGGCACTACTATTTTCCCACCTTCATTTGAAGGGCATCTTCATGATTTGTACCTAACTAGAGGACATTTTGGTCTCATACCTGCAAGGAATGTACTTAAGCCCATTGAGCACATCGGGATTTGTACTTACAAATGTACTTAGTAATTCATTGTTTATACATTAAATTGATACTGTCTACCTGTCTATGTGTTTTTCAAATCCTCAGAGAGAGAGAGAGAGAGAGAGAGAGAGAGAGAGAGAGAGAGAGACTTGAGCAAACACTTGATATTAAGATTAAACTAGTCAAAAAAGTTACATTGCGTTGAAGCCATTCAAGCTAGATTACATGGGCACAATTTGAATACGGCCAGAAAGATCTCCACACAAAACATGCTTCCTCCTTTGTTGCATTACTCTTCGTCCGCCCAGCAAGAAATAAAAGTTTACGGAGTCAATGTCGGCAGTCTCCTCCACCATGTCATGTTGAAGTTGCAAAAGATTGCATTACTGTCTTATTATAATTATTGTCATAAGATTTAGGTCTTTGTCCACTACGTCCACATCTATGATAGCATTGTTTGCCAAACTTGCTGCTTCTTGATCCATAGGCACATAGCAACCTTCAACAATGTGAGAACGCTTGTACCAAAAGGAGATTATTAATGTCTTTGTCGCAAGAATATACTTGACAACGAAAGTGTCAAGAGCAATCTCGCAACATATGCCATCTGTTTCTTTCACATACCACCCTCGATCAAGAAGCTTATCACACAAGAGGGAATCAAATGATTTGCAAAGCAGCATAATTTTAGTAGCGTGGACATTGCAGGTATGAAATAACTCAACAAAGAGACCAACAGGACAGAAATTTGCAAGTTTCACCAATTTGGTGGGTACAGATTTTCGGAGAGACCTCTAAACATCCCTATAGAGCGTGCTCCTCAATGCCTCCCTCATTGTCGTGTCGGGAATGGGCCAATCCACGGAGTTCCAGTTGGCTGGTAGTGAAACCTTCACCAACACTCCTCTCTGATTCCTTTGATTGAGTTGGTAGAAATGGTCATAGAAGAAAATACCCTCGTCTGCAAGGCGTTTGCTAGTTCTGCCCGCATATTGCAAGACCCCAATATGAGCATGGGTCACAGAGATGAGACCTATAATGCACTCCAGTGGCTCCCTTTCTCATATGAGGAAGGATAGACATCTATGAATGTAAAATAATAGAAATAAATACAAATATGTGTATAACCTATTTAAATATCTGTAATAAGAGAAGAAAAAAATAGATTCACATTTCAAATGTAAGATAACATTTATAGAGGAGTGTTAAATAATTAACTCACAGTTGCATCGTGGATTATGCACCATGGAGACATTTCCGCCATTAGCAATCACATTAGAGTGAGAGAAAACATGTTGAACAAAGACCTCTTTCACAGTCTTCTTACCAACCTCGACTTTGAAATCTAGAACTCTTTCTTTCCATGCAGAACAAAACATATTTGTTGCTTTCATGCTTTTTCTCCTTCTTGGATGCATAAGAACCCAAGAACCTTTGCTTATCCTCTGCTCTTGCCACCTATATCTGTAGTGAGAAAGTTTGAGCTTGAGATAGTGCTTATGCTACTACATGGTCTTCTTGGCACACTAATGGTGAGGTTAGTTAGGAACAATGTAGAGCAACCTCTAGAACTTCTTGGGCGGGAAGAACACAAATCCATAGCTATAATGGAGGGAGAATGAGATTTGAAAGCCTTTCATAAAGGTAGTGGATATCTTTTAATGAAGGGAAAGAGATAGCTATCGATCACTAGTCAAGTTTCAGCAACTTGACGGCTACTGGCAGTGGGCCCTACAAGGAAGTTACCCTACAAAAAATGAGACAAATCTCAATATTTTAAAATGCTTTCTTTCATTTTGTGATGTTTTCCATGCATTTCTACATTACGTAAGGTTGCTACTCATTGGTTGCGCCTTCTTTTCTCTCTCTTCAATAAGGCCCTCCAAATGACCACCAAAATTTCCTAATGATAGTAAATGATCAGTTTAATATGAGAAAATCATTTGGGAAAGTAGATATTAGGTTTTTATGACATTACCTCTCTCTTGATATCATAGCCGTCCTCAACTATGAGGTAGAGAAGATAAAGCCTAAACATTAGTCCATTTGCTAGCGGGTAGAGGATCCCTATTTACCCTACGACATTGCTCCAAAATGTATGACTAATCCATTTGGTGCTTGAGAGACTTAGCTGCCACAAGCATGTCTGCTCATTAGTCCGTATCAATCTTCCATGTAGAGTGACAAGCTCTACTTGGTATTAGGGAGACGTCGTCGCCACAAACATGATCCTAAGCATGCATATTTCTTAACATTTGTGCACAGTAATGAAAAAGAGAGTCTTATAAGACAAAAACATTGATCATTTAAAAACATATATACATTTTCTTACTCTAGGGAATCATTGGAATCATTGTAAGCATTGACAAGGTTTAGGTTATCCTTTAATTGTATGCCTTGCATCCATCTAGCATCTTCAAAAGGATAATTCTTAAACTTAATAAGATACCATCGGATAATCTTACCACCTCTCAATACCTTGTCTTCGTGTCGAAGAATGGACTCTGGCTGCAGTACCTCTTCCTGGTCTTCAATCTCCAGTGGCCTTCTATGGTTGCTTCTTGGGGTGGCTCTTCTTGGTAAGGCTTTAACAGGGTCACATGGAAAGCATTGTGTATGAGCTAGTGGTTGGGAAACTTGAGATGATAAGTCGTCTCATTGATTGGCTTATGAATCTGAAAGGGGCCATAGTACCTTTTCGCTAGTTTAGCATAGCTTCTGTGGTAGAAAGTGAGACCACTTTCTGTAGCTTTGAAGCCCAGCTTACTGATGTGCCTCCAACTGTAAAGACATAGCCAGTAGTGCTCCTTCGAGTATCTTTGTCACATGCCATATCTGCATCAGCATACCCTTCTAGAAAAATATCAGTTCCTCCAAAATACAAAGCATTTGTTGTTGTCCCTTTTAGATACCTAAGTATCCACTTCACATCTTGCTAGTGTTCTCTACCTGGCCACATTAAAGAACCTACCGCTGCAGCATATGGAACTTTAGACATATAGGCTATCTCCTCTTGTTTCTTTGGACACATATCCTTCGTTAGTTTAAAGTGACCAGCCAAAGGTGTAGAAACTGGTTTTTCATTTTTCACTGCAAACCTTTCTAGTACCTTCTTGATGTAATCCTCTTGAGATATCTTTATTGTCTTCTTTGTCCTGTCCCTTGATATTTGTATACCAAGTATCCTCTTTGCAGCACCTAAATCTTTCATTGAAAAAGATTTAGATAGCTCCTCTTTTAGGTCTTTGATGTTCTGCATGTTAGCACTTGCAATCAGCATGTCATCAACATACAACATTAGGATGATGAACTTCCCATCTCCTAAATTGTTTGTGTAGACGCAATGATCTGAGTTGCATCTTCTGAATCCATGATCCAACATCCATCGATCAAACTTCAAGTACCATTGTCGTGATGCTTGCTTTAAACCATACAAGATTTTCTTTAACCTGCAAACCATTTTCTTCTTACCTTTTACTTCATACCCCTTTGGTTGAAGCATGTAAATTTCCTCCTCTAAGTCACCGTGAGGGAATGCCGTATTTACATCCATTTGCTCAAGATTTAGATCATGAGCAGCCACAAGGCTTAATACAAGCTTAATTGAGTTCATTTTTACAACAGGAGAAAATATTTCATTGAAGTCAATTAATACCTTTCTTTTGAGAAAACCCTTTTACCACAAGCCTAGCCTTGGTAACTTTTCTTCCCACCTTCTTCTTCCTTCAGCTTGTACACCCATTTATTTTGAAGTGCTCGCTTACCTTTAGGCAACTCAACCAACTCCCATGTTTGGTTGTGATGTAGTGAGTCCATGTCCATTCTTCTTTGGATTCGTGTTGCATAGCTTCTTCGTATGATTTCGGCTCTCCAGAATCTGAGATCAAGAGATGGTTGAAGGAAGGAACAAAACTTTCTGGAGGTCTACTTGCTCTTGTAGATCTTCGGGGAATAGGTTGAGGCTCCCCATTTGCTTGACGTTGTTGCACATTGTCACCGTTTGCAGTCCTTGAGTCTTCACCGTCCTCAAACTCCATGTACTCATCACCTGTTTCTTTTGTTTGTTTTCTTTCCAAGTAATTTTTGTACATATTTTGTTCGTTAAAAATTACATCCCTACTCCTTAATATTTTACCATCTTCAAGATTCCATAGGCGATACCCAAAGTCACCTTCTCCATAGCCAATGAAGAAACACTTTTTGAACTTTGCATCTAGCTTTGATCTTAGGCTTCTATCTATGTGCATGAAAGCCTCACACCCAAACACTTTGAGAAATGCATAATTCATCGGTTTACATGTCCATGCCTCTTCTGGAACTCTCCCATCCAATGCCATTGAGGGTGACCGGTTGATTAAGTACACAGACGTACTTACAGCTTCCACCCAAAGCTCAAGCGGTAGGCCTACATGTAGCCGCATGCTTCGTGCTCTCTCCATAATTGTCTTGTTCATCCTTTTCAAAATTCCATTTTGTTGAGGTGTCCTTGCGGTTGTCCTTTGCCTCCAAATGCCATTGCTAGCACAAAAGCTTTCAAAAGCTTGGCTGCAATATTCACCTCCATTGTCGGATCTGAGGCATTTAACCTTGGTACCTGTTTCATTCTCCACATAGGCTTTCCACCTTTGAAATATGGAAAATACATCAAACTTATTCTTCATGACATAAACCCATGTTTTTCTAGTTGCATCATCTATGAACGTTACATAGTACAATGAGCCACCAAGTGATGGTGTACTTGCAGGACCCCAAACATCAGAATGAGTCATCATTCGATACATCCTCACGTCTAGTACGCATCCCATCAACAGGAACAAAGCATTGTAGTGGGCTCCCATCCAACATGGTTGTCTGTTGGATGGGCCACTTTAGCAAAATAATGCTTCCCACTTCAAACATATTCTCACTGATTGCATTCTCTCCCTTTCAATACCTACACCCACAAATTCATCACCAAGTACCTGAAAATTGTCATAATCATGTGGAAATACATACAAGATGGTTCCTTCATTCACAATGTGCATCATTGTGTGGTCATTTAAAAGGATCCTTTGATTTCTCCAAGATTCTCACATTGACATTTCAAACTCTGGGCTTGTAATAGGTATTGCATCTGTAACTAGAGGATCAAGATGATCCCCTTGTTCATCACCACTATAGCTTTCATTTATGTCAATTATGTTGTCATTCATTAATGATTTCTTTAAAGTAATCTTAGGCCATCGAACAACAGTCCATAATGAGCTTTGGAGAGATGTAGTATCCATTGTAGAAAAACGAGGACCACATCCTTCAAACATTCCTCCACTAGTATAGATACATTTCCTTGCCCTATCTTTGTACCACCACAAGTGGAATCAAGATTTGTTCTACACACACAACCAATACCAACAATTTCATTATCAAGTACCATATGCACTTTCTCCCCATATTCAAAGTCCATCCTGTAATTTGAAAAGAAACACCTTGTTAAGTTCATATTTATAGATAAATTCTCTTTGAAAAAATGTATAAGTTACACTACACATTACACAAGGGTTATGAATACTATAACTCATAGACATTGCTATATTAGATCATATCTTGGACAAGTGGAAGACCTAGTGGTAATGGCCAGTGTCCAAGGTGCTATTTTAGGAACTTTCAATTTACAGACTCAACAAATGGACGTGTGAACTGCTTTTTTGAATTGTGATTTGAATGAGGAAACTTATATGGAGCAGCCATAAGGGTTAGTTATTCCAGGAAGGGAAAACCTTATTGCTCAGCTTTATAAGACAATCTATGGTCTCAAACAAGCTTTGCTAGCATGGTTTATAAAGTTTCATCCTTTTCTCACATCCAAAGGATTTATCTCTTTCTCTTGAGACCCTAACTTATGTATAAACTACCGAGGTGGTAGTTTTGTGATTCTTACTCTTTATGTGAATGATCCCATCTTGTTTCCAATGATTTGGAATTTCTTCAATAAGTAAAGAAGTTTTTGTCTTTATCATTTTGATATGGTGGATCTTGGAGAGCTTCACTCATGTCTTGGCATTCACATGCAAAGAAATCGCACGAAAGTATTTTGTGTTGAGATGTAGAGAGAAACTTGAGAGAGACAAGACAAGAGACACACCATGTACGCTCCCAAAGACTGATTCATATTGAGGACAAGGTAAAAATATAAAGGTGAGACGAAGTTAAGTAGAGTGAGCCATAAATAGTGCCAACACCCCCACTCAAACAAAGGTCTCTAGGTCTGGATTAAAAAACCCTTGGGGAGTTCACAAAAAAACCCAAGCCCCTATACAATGTGAAAATATGAACCAGCAATGATGATGTGAAAGTGAATTGTGTATCTATGTACAAATATACAAGTGACTCAGAGATCACAGTTTCCAAGTGTGGAGTGTGCATGAGGCCTTTGGTAACAATGTCCGCAATCATCTGGTCACTTGGACAGTGTTCAACCATTATGGTGTCTTTGTGTACTTCATACCTGACATAATGATAATGCACATCAATATGATTTGACTTATTATGTTGAACATAGTCTTTTGCAAGTCAAATAGCACTCTAGTTGTCACACTATAAGGGTGTGCTAGAAAGAGGAGAGTGACCAATATCAACCAGTTTTTGTTGAAGCCAGATCAGCTCACAAGCTGCAAGTGATATCACAACATATTATGACCTAGTTGTAGAAACTAGAACACAGTGTTTTTTCTTGTTGGTCCAAGAAACAAGACAAACATTTATAGAGAAGAAATTTCCACCAATAGATCACGTAGAAAAATGTGAGCTTGCCTAGTCTGCATCTGTGTAATCAAAAAGAGAAAGAGATTGCATAGAATCCAATGTTAGTTTTTCTTGACAGACCAAACACGCTTTATTGTAGTGCCTTCTAAGTATCTAAATACACACTTTGACGCATACCAATGCTTAAGAGAAGGGCGTGCAAGATGTTATCCAAGATAATTAGCAACAAACAAAGTATCAGGACAAGTGTTCATACCAACAAACTGAAGACATCCAATCAAGTTAGCATAAGGTTGATTTGTGATAAGTTGACCACCATTGTCAGAAGTGATCTTCGTAGAGCTTGCAAGACAAGGTGTGTTGGCCAAATGTGCGGATTCCATACCAAATATTTGAATAGTACCTGCAATAAACTTTGACTATCAAAGGAATAAAATACCTCTTGTGCGGTTCCTTTGAATCTCAATGCCAAGACATGAGTGAATCTCTCCAAGATCCACTATATCAAATGTTGAAGAGAATAACTTTTGCACTTGCTTAAGAAATCCCAAATCATTGAAACAAGGATGGTATCATCCACATAAAGAGCAAGAATCACAAAACTTATACCTTGACGTTTTATGTATAAGTTAGCGTCTGAAGAGCAACAGATGAATCCTTTAGAAGTGGGAAAAAGATCAAATTTCATTAGGGCCAAAAACAACTCAAAAAGGGTTGTGTAAGGAATTGGTTAACTTACTAATTAGCAGAGCCGTTTATGGTCAAAACGGCTCCAAATTTGTCCATTTTGGTTATTTAAAGCATATCTACGCAATCTAAAGCGTATCTAGGTAGTGTTTCTTTCCCTCGTTGCGAAGTTGTTGTGATTCATTTGCAGTTGTAATTGGTCTTTGATAGACACTCCGTGTAGTAGCATATTCTTTGCTTAGCGTAATGTTCAAGTGAAACTTGCGGTTATCACTAATGGAAGATGTATTACTCATTGTAAGTAATGAACACACAGGAAGTATAATGGACATAACGTAGTAGCAGAACAAGGTACATTAGAGAAGAAGAAAGAAAAATCGCAAATGGTGAGAGAAAAAAGAGAGATTGAGTGATTTAAAAGTGGAAAAAACTATTTGTCGCCAAGTGAAGTAAATGAGAACAAATTTCGAGGTGAGCCGCAAAGGAATGTCAAGAAAATGATATCTTTTTGAATATTTAGACACATGGACAAATGGGAGCTTGTATACACTGGATCCTAGCACTGGAAGGTATCCATCTTTTCACACACCTCATGATTTGATAAGATTTGTTGGTGATGGGGTTGATGGCTTACTAGGATATAGTTCTAAGCTATTTCATTTACACATTGATCATACACATTAAATTCAATATCTCAAAATTGCTTTGTCTTCAAACGCAACAAGAATTTTAGAACTTGAAAACCAAATAGCATCTCTAAAACAAGAAAATCATCAGCTTCAGACTTTAAAAGAAACTCCAATAGGATTAAGAGCACGAGTAAAATGAATGAGAGATGTAGTAAACTTAACAGAAGGTTTTGGACAAAGAAAAAAAGATTAAAGATTACTAGAGAACATGTGACTAGTCTCTTAGGATTTGATATGTCCAATGTTCAAGAAAGGGTGAGATTTTTTAATGAGGTAATGAACAAAAGTGACATTTTGAAACTTTTGAAACTTCCTGAAAATCAAACTCATAAGAAATTGGTATTTCAAAATTTACTGAAAGATATGGGTTTACTGGTCCAACCTTCTCAAATGCAAGAAGTCTATGACACAGTGGGGGTTAGTAGAAGGGGTTACAGGGCCATCTCTAAAACCTGGTTTCAGGTTTTAAAGTATTACAAGATTAAAGCTTTTGGGTTGCCTAAGCTGTCAGGACAAGGGTCCTGTACACTAAGAACTAGGATAGTCATGGACTACGGCCAAGGGTCGGGCTAGGCAGTGTGGATAGGGATCCATCTAGGGCAAGGGGCTAGGAGCCCACCTATATAAAGGGAGGTTGGGAGGAGGATCCTAGAGTCTAGTTCCTAGTTCTTACACTGGTATCAGAGCTTAGGAGTCTCTTACACTCTCTCTCTCTAGGAGTGGTCTCTTTCAATCCCTAAAAGAAAGCTATTTTGGTGAGAACCGTGGCTTTTTGGGGGCTTTTCCAAAATTAGATAGTTTTTTCCAAAACGGAACGCCCTTCCTGTTTGGGAACTGAGTGTGTGGTGCATGAAATCGAGAGGTTCCTTTCTTGGAGGGGGCACCATGGAGCAGTAGAGCCGTGTGTTATCACCTTTCAGCCATAACCGGCTTCGGCTAGCCTCCCCTTCATCATCTTCGTCCTCGCAATTCTGAGCACGCTGCTGCTCGTTTTTTTGCTTGTGATATTCACATTGGTGAGGCCCTTTGGCCATTAAACTGAAGCCTTGGCCACTAGTGGCAAGCAGCCTTTCCCACAGGAAATTCAGCGAGTTACAAGCGGTGAAGCAAGCCAGAGCAAACCAAGCAAGGAAAACTCTCGGCTTCAAGTCGAATCTCTTGAGGTCAGACTACACTCAGTACCTACAGAAAATTACATCACCTGCAGATTTTTTAGCGACGACTTCAAGAGTCATTCAAGCAATATAATCATCGACGCTTCCAACAATTAAGCTTCGACTCAAAGGTAAAGCTTCAACCATACATGGTGGGAAGTTCAATTTCAATTAAGCTTCGACTCAGGTAAAGCTTCAACAATATACGGGGCGGAGTTCGATTAAGTGCTACGACGCGGAGTTCGCTATACTTTGCACGATCTATCAGGTATTTTTTCTAAGTACTTCTTACACTGCACTGTGTAGCCATGGATTTGGATATCAACATGACATTAGATTTTGAGCAAAGTACTCCCGATCCTACCAATGACGGCTCGCGGCCAGATACTCTCAAGGAGAGTACCTGCGACGCTACGATAGGAGAAGATACTTATGAATTGCTCGTCATTCAGGAATTTCGTGCACTTCAGACACGCATGACAGTCATGGATGAAAATTTTAAGGCTTTAAATGAAAATGTTACTAAACTTTCCACTTTAGTCATTCAATTGATGCAACAGCAGACTAAGAGTCCGGCTGACACCCACATGCATGAGCACGTTGGAACACAAGGGCAAGGCCCAATTAATGAAACACTGCATACTCTCACTGCCAAAGAGGTAGATGATTTGTTGAAGAATTTCAAACCACCAGTTTTCAAAGGCGAAGACCGGGATCGCAATAAGGATGCAGTGAACATCTTTCTCAGTAAATGGGATGAAATTCACGCCTTACGGCAAACTCCGGATGCAATAAGATCTCTGCAAACGAGCTTAACTCTGGAAGGCAAGGCCTACAAATGGTGGATGTCTCTCAAGGAGAAGAACATCATACCACAGAGTTGGAAAGCCTTTGAATCAATTTTTAGCAAGGATTTTTGCCTACAAACGAGGCCAATCAGAATTGGACCGCTTGGGACACGTGTTCCATGCGCCAATTTTCGTCACTCCTTGAATATATCTCTCACTATAGTGACGTCATCCTCAAGTTGGAAGGATTGGATACCTTTCAACAAGTACGAGGGTTCATATGAGGTCTGACTCCAGAACATAAGAAGTATGTCGAATCCCAGGACCCTAAAACACTAGAGGAAGCCATAGTGAAAGCACATATTCATGATGACCCTGATGATAAGAAAACACATAACAGTAGCGTGCCTGCTAGTATACATAGTAACACACGCACTCAGTACGGGCATAATAAAAGAAAATTTATAGTTGCTAATTTAGATGCATCTAAAAAAACCAAGGGGTCCAGGGGTCCTCTCTCCCCTGAGGATTTTGATAAGGCCAAGAAAGAGAAGCTATGTTTTCAGTGCTTAGGAACAGGCCATGGCAAAAAGGATTGTCCCAAGGGGAAATCTGATGCCCACGGGAAGGAGAAAGCAGCGCACACGGTGCAAATACTGCCTCTCGAGTCTTCCTCCAAGTTCTCTAGAGTGGAAGTAACACACACTGAGGTGGTGCATGAATGTTGTCTCACAGCTTCCATGTGGCAACAGACCTTTGGACCACATGAGTTAGTACGTATGCACGGATATCTGCAAGGACACAAGGTGCACATCTTGGTAGATGCCGGTGCTACGCACAATTTCATCAATTATGGATTGGTGAAAAAGCTCAAATTGCCTCAAACTCCGAGTACCCACCGCTACAAGGTATCAATGATGAATGGACATGATACTGAAGTATCGGATACTCAATGCCGAGATGTTCCATTGGAAGTACAAGGGTACTCTACTTGTTTGGATTTTCAAGTTATAAACATGGAAAGGGCTGATGTGGTTCTTGGAAGGGAGTGGTTGCATAGCCTAGGACCATCACTCAAGCGTAGCTATGAGCACAACAGTTTGATGTTCGATTCCCATGGCACACATGTGTTGTTGTTAGGAGAAAAGGATATACCATCATCACCACTGATTTGTACTGCCGAGCTTGTGCAGCTCGTTTCTGATAATGAAATAGAACAGGTTTTCTTGTGTTACTCACTGTCTCATTTTCTTTCTAACATTGAGTCTGATGAACATTCCTCAATGCCGCATGCTTCTCTCTCCTCTATTCCACCAATTTTTAATTCTACACAAGCAAACATTGCTAATCAGTTACAACAATTTTTAAAGGAATTTCAAGATGTTTTTCTTAATGATTTGCCATCAGGTTTACCACCGACACGCTCAGTGCAACATGGCATTGACTTGGCTGCAGGCTGTAAACCTGTTAGTAAACCACCTTACCATATGAGTTACTCAAAGGTTGCTGAGGTGGAAGGTTAGCTTGCTGGCTACCTTAGCAGAGGGTTTATACGACCCAGTTCTTCACCATGGGCTTCGCCTATACTTTTGGTGAAGAAAAAGGACGGCAGTATGCGCATGTGCGTAGACTACCGGGGCTTAAATGCGGTTACAGTTAAGAACAAATACCCATTGCCAAGGGTCGATGAGTTATTTGATAAGCTAACTCATAAAAGAATTTTTTCAAAAATTGACTTGAGGTCAGGATATCACCAAGTCCGTATTCGGCTTGCTGATATACCTAAGACTGCATTACGAACACGGTTTGGACATTACGAGTTTTTGGTGATGCCCTTTGGGTTAAGCATTGCGCCCGCGACATTCATGACACTTATGGATAGTGTCTTGAAACCATATTTGGGAAAATTTGTCATTGTGTTCCTCGATGACATTCTAGTTTATAGTGCTTCTCAAGAAGAGCACTTACAACATCTCAGGCAGGTGTTTGAGTTGTTACGTGCAAACAAGTTATATGCCAAGGAATCTAAATGTGATTTTCTCAAGGAAGAAATTCATTATTTAGGGCATATCATTTTAGCTAATGGACTATACATGGATCAATCCATAGTGGATACCATCCGGAAGGCCACCTCCTAAAAATTTGGAAGAATTAGAGATCTTTTTAGGCTTCGCAGGTTTTTACCGAAGGTTTGATAAAAACTATGCTCACCTTGCTGTACCTATGACGGACCAACTAAAAGGCAAAGGTAAGGCTTTTCAGTGGGGTTCCGCTCAACAGCAGAGTTTTGAAACACTCAAAGATGCATTAGCTACAGCTCCTATACTGGCTCTTGTAGATCGTTTGAAACCATTCGTTTTGGAAACGAATGCGAGCGGCCGTGCTATTGGAGCAGTCCTGTTACAAGACGGACGGCCAATTCCATTTGAAAGTAAGAAGCTAGATGCAGCTCAACAAAATTATTCTGCTTACGAACGTGAACTCTATGCAATAGTTTCTACCTTAAAGACATGGCGTCACTATTTGTATGGTGCTTAGTTTGAGATTGTGTTTGACCATGAAAGTATCAAATGGTTTACACAACAAACAGATTTAAAGGGTCGAAAAGCCAGGTGGGCCGAGATCCTTCAGGAATATGACGCCAAGTTAAGGTATCGCAAAGGCCGATACAATATAGTGGCAGACGCTCTCAGTCGAATGCCAGAGATCAATTTGCTCTTATTCATGGAACTTTGTAGTTAATTTTTAGCATCTCTCAAGGGCAAATATGAGCAAGATGAAACATATTCCAAAGTGTGGAGCCATGTTCAAAAGAGGGATCCTTCTCACTCCAATGCAGGTAGTGTACAGTTAACCTCCACACCTAGTTCTCCTTTATCAAGTGATGAACTATAGTTATGGAAGCATTTTACCATCAACAATGGGTACCTACTCCACAAGGGGAGAGTTTGTGTACCGATGGACACAGACATTCGGTGCCAAATTCTTTTTGAATGTCATGATAGTCCAAGTCCAAGGCATCGGGGATTAGAAAAACTTATTCTCTCGTAAGACGACAATTTTACTGGCCAGGCCTACATGGCTTTGTTCAAACTTATGTCTTGCATTGCCAGAAATGTCAAGTTAACAAAGCAAAGCGCCTGAAAGCAGGAGGACTCTTACATCCTTTGGAAATTCCCAATGGAAAATGGGAAAGTATCTCCATGGATTTTATAGTAGGATTACCAACCACTATACGAGGTCATGACTCGGTATGGGTGGTCGTAGACAGGTTGACTAAACTCTGTAAGTTTATTCCGACCAAATCAACGGTTAAGACACCAGAACTAGCAAGATTATTTGTGGACAATCTATACAAATTGTATGGGTTGCCAAGTAATATTGTTAGTGACCGTGACCCAAAGTTTAACAGCCACTTTTGGAGAGTTGTATTTAAACGATTGGTTACACAACTCAACCTCAGTATAGCTGACCATCTAGAAACAGATGGTCAAATAGAACGGGTTAACCAGGTGCTAGAGGATATGCTTAGAGCATACGTCAGCAAAAAAGAGACAGACTGGGAAGAATACTTACCTATTCTCGAGTTTGCCTACAACAGTTCTAAGCATGTCACAACCGGCTTCAGTCCTTTCATGCTTATGTACGGGTTTCAACCTAAGTCACCAGTTACGGTGGGGTTGGCAACCGAAAAACTCCAACAGGTTAAGGATTTTCTCCAAGAACACATGGATATGCTGAAACTTGTTCGTCAGAATGTCCGACAATCATAGGATCGGTGTAAGAAATACGCTGATGAGAAACGTCGGCAAGTTACCTTCAAAGAAGGGGAGGAAGTATTTTTACGGGTGCCAGAACATTCAGAAAGTCTGAAAACTCGACCGACACCTAAACTATCTCCCCGATATTGTGGGCCTTTCAAAACACTCAAGCGAGTTGGTGATCGTGCCTACAAAGTACTACTACCAGCACACTCTCGCATTCATCCGGTGTTTCATGTAAGCCGTCTACGAAAGCGGTTACATGGGGACGACAACGTCATTGACCAACAAGTTTTGGTCGATTACCTTGAACCTCCTACGTTACCGCATGAACCTGAATGTGTTATGGATTACCATGAGTTGCGTACACGCAATCATGTACGACAACAAGCCTTAATCAAGTGGAAAGACTGACTTGAAGAAGGTGCCACTTGGGAAAACATTAGTTTTCTTAAGAAGAAGTTTCCCACTTTTGTTTTCGAGGAAGAAAACTCTCTTTAAGGGGGGAGTAATGTCAGGACGAGGGTCCTGTACCCTAAGAACTAGGATAGTGATGGACTACGGCCAAGGGTCAGGCTAGGCAGTGTGGACAGGGGATCCGTCTAGGGCAAGGGGCTAGGAGCCCGCCTATATAAAGGGAGGTTGGGAGGAGGATCCTAGAGTCTAGTTCCTAGTTCTTACATAGGCCTCACAATGTTGGGAAAGTAAGGACTCCCTTAAACGAAGAACTACCCGAACATTTTGGAGAGTACTATCATGTAGACGGAATGATGCCATATGAAAAACAGAAAAAAAATCTTCTTTTGAGTATAATGTTTTTAGTAACATTTGGATGAGTATAAAAAAATTTCAATCTGCTATGGTGAGATACTTTAACATGCGAGAAGTAGATTGTGAAGGAAAAAGAGCACACCGATATCCCTTCTGTTATACAGGACCAAAATGCAGGTGAAAAACTCCATGTATATGGCATGGGTGACTTTATTGTAGAATGGCACTTGAGTGGCGACCTAAAAGCAATGAAGTGCATGTTTGGTATATATGGAGGTGCCAATACCAAGTATCCATGTCTATATTTCATTTAAGCACTAGAACAAAAGGATGGCTTGTAGAACACGAGATTAGAAAACCACCATCAAGAAATAGTATGAACGTCATCGACTACCCATCGTCTTCTATGATCTAGGATCCAAGTCTAACAACAGATTTAAAAAATGTACATATATGTACAATGCATGGAGAGATTAGAATCTTGGACAAATTGATTCGCCTCCATCTTGATTATGCATATTCTATTAAGCCAAGTAAACTTGTAGACGAGTGCATAGAAAAATGCGAGGCTTTGCTCCCTCAAATGGGTTTTCATGGTGGTCAAGTGCATCTAAAAAAATATACTACTCTTTCAAAAGGAGCGGGTGATGTTTTGCAAGATGTTTCAATGGGTGGAGCAAAAGCCAAAAGATTTTTGAGTAACCATGACAACAAACAAGTTGATGTTATGTGCAACTGCTGGAAGGATCTTTGTGTAACAACAACCAATGCCAAAAGTAGACTAGATGTATAGCCAACAAACGCACGGAAGTGTGGAAGAAGCTCGATAATTTTTTGAAAGTTTTGAGACAACAAGTTAGCTCTGCTACTTATGCAGATGACTTTAAAAGACAATAAATCTTTTAATAACTGCTATTACAGATACTTGGGGAGCAAAAGACATCACATATTACTTGGTGAGTATTCAATTACTTTTTATAAAGTCTGGATATTATTTTACATTGCATCCTATGAGTTCAACTAGCCTTTTTTTTAAAATTTTAGCATATTTTGTACCTGCATGGACCATATTTTGCAAAACAAGGACCCCTTGCAACATAGAATACTCAAGGAATGGAAAAATCTCACTATCAAGCGTGGACTTCTTTTTTCAAATGTACGAGAAAGGGAAGGGGGCAAAGAAGGAGCAATGGACTAAAGGAATTATTTAATTGGCTCTATAGGAGGCAATATGGATGAGATCAAACAACCATGCTTCTCAACCACAGATGGAGATTAATGCTTCACTTTGAAACTTTGTACCGAATCTTTCTAAAGAGATCCAAATTGAAAAAAGATATTTTGGTGCAAAAATTTGTCAAATTTACATCAGTTTTTTATTTATTTTTTTATCTCTAGGCATGTCACCCCTATATCTCAAAAATTTTCTTCTTTTATAGCCCCCAAGAAGGTTGACATTTGTCTCCTCAGCTGTTGCTGCATAGCTAGAGTAGAAAGAAAGTATCCTGCAGCACACCCAAATATTCTAAGTGTTGCAGCTCTCTCAAGTAGCATGATCTTGTTTGCATTGATTTGAAGAGGAGTGTACCCCAAAAACTGTGACAATATCTTCAGGGCAAATATTGGCAACTTAGGATCTTCAGAATACTGCATGTGAAAAGCACAAAAGGTGGCACTATCCAATGTAGGCATGTAGTGCATGAGAGAGGAGGCATCCCTTCTTGAAGTGCCCTCTATTGCTTTCCCTCTCGAGCCTTTAGCTCTCCCAAGAAAATTGTCTTTGTGAAGGAGTTCAATCTGCAAAACAAGACATAATGAGTAATTTAAAAAAACTTGATAAAAAAGAAAGTTTTCAGAAGGGAGATCAAGATGAAACTAAATCTACCTTTTGCAACTCATCCTTGGAAATGACTTTTTCCTAAAGGAGATTGCATGATCCACTCATCTCTCTTATGTCAATGTCCTTTTTTATTTTCTTCAGCTTAAAGTCTCTGCCAAATGATTGGATGCCAAGCTCAACAAGTCTCTTCTCAAAATCCTCATCTTTGAGGGAAGGTTTCTCCTCTTTCACTCTTTTCATGCATAGAGCAAGTGCATCAGGAGCAGGAGGAAAATATTTATTGGATGTCTGAAGATCAAGTGCCAAAAACTCCTCTTTTGACTCTTCTTTTGTGTCAATAAAATCTTTGGCCACCTCAGAAGCTTCAGAAATGGTTGCAATACAGTAGTCCTCCCTCATATTAATCATACATTAGATATGATGGAGAGGGATATACTCTTTTCCATTATTATAGAAGTAGGGAAGGTTTGGAACAGTAAGGGAAGCCTCAGACACCTCTACCTCCTCTGTGGGCTCATCGATGATAGTACTAGCTCTAAATTGAGCCACATCAAAATTTGCACTCTCCTGCTCCTCAGTTGCAACATCAATTTCCTCCTCTTCTAGAATTTCACTTTTCTCAAGTTGAAAATATGTGGAAACGTTTGTATTTGTTCCCTCTTTGTCTGTATCTTTCACTTCATCACCTTTGCCTTGCCCATCAACTTAAAGGAACAAAAAGAAAAGAAAGGCAACTTCTTTTGGAACAAGGTTGCAAGGCTTTGAATGTAATTGACAAGGAATTGTCGGTGGACAAACAAATGAAATCTTCTTAGAAAATCTTCCTAGCCTCCTTGTTACTTTTCCTTTCTCGATTGAGTTGGTAGTAAATTTAGTTAGATGGCAATAGGTCTTACCATCTAAAACCAAACACTTGCCTTCAATTGCCTCTTCAAACTCTTTGAATTCTTCTGACAAAAAGTCCTTCAAATAGTCTAGCATAACTGCAAGATCAAACAAAGGGTTGAATATTTCATATGTCTTCGTGTACACTTCCATGTCACCACCATCCATGACGGCAACCAAGAGCTTCTCACTTGGACTCTCCTCTAAAATATCTTCACAATGGTTTGGTTGGAAAAAAATTCAAAGAAAAGAAGCTAGACCAAAACAGAGAGGCTAAGGCAGAACAAGAACCCAAACGGCGCGATAGAAGCCCCAAGCACAATCTGCGGACTACCGATATCGCATCATGCAGAGGTTTAGGTAGCAAAATCCAAACGGCGCGATAGAAGCATGAGGCACAATCTACAGCTTTCCTTTATCGCGTCGTGCCAATCAATAAGAACGCGCCCACAGAACCCCGAACGAAGCGATAGAGCAATGATCCAAAGTTTGCAAAGACTCACCCTCGCATCGTGCGGGACGAACGTGATGGATAGAGAGAAGTGAGATAGAGTTGAGAGAGAAGTGAAATAGAGCTTTGATGCTAAACTTAAAGACTCTCGCGTCGTGTGGCACCAAAAAAAGTACAACACCACAAAAAGACGAGATCAAGCTTTATATAAGGAGGTCAAAAATGACCGTTATGGACACGTGTCATTCATGCACACGTGCCATGTGGCATGCTTTCAACGGACATTGTACGGATGGTCGATTGTATAAAAAGCTCGAGTCACGTGTTCATTTTTCACCTTCCCCCAAAAAACACATTCGCGTCATTTTGTACCTCAAGCATCCTCCGACATCTCTTCTTTCATCGATTTGCACACCCTCTTTTGTGTTATTTCATCCACCCGCACACCCCCTTTCTCCCTGATTTACTCATCGGTTGCTACATTCTTTATATTTTACTGCACGACACGATAGCAAGTACTTCCACACTTTTGGAGTGCATCTTATCGTGTCTTGCGGTATCTTTTCATATTCCCGAACAACGTGATAGCGAGTTCATCATCTCCCCATACGACGCGATAGCGAGCTCTTCCACATTGTGGGAGGACCTCCTATCGCGTCCTGTGGTACCTTTCCATATTCCCGGGCCACGCAATACCAAGCTCTTCCAAATTGTGGGAGGAACTCTTTTCGCATTGTTTTGGATACTTTAGAAGTCACTTGGACCTCTGTTCGGGCCTTGTTTTGAAGAATTTTGTGACAAAAGACAGAAGTTTTTGACTATCAAATGGCGAGGAGAAAACAAAATGCAAGAAAAGTTTACCAAGCCCCAAAAGATTCAGAGAAAGATGATGACAACCAAACGAATCAGTCGATCGAGAGGTTGTAAAGAAAGAAGGGAAACCACCTACACAACCTTGCTAAAGCCCTACTGCTAGAAAAAGATTGAATTATCAAGTCAAATCTCTAAGGGAAATAAGGAAAGCACAAAAGTCTACTTGTCTTCTCATTCCAAATCTACATTTCACGAGAGTTGTCAAAGAGATATCAGATAGACTTGTGAGCATGATGAATATCGAAACCTTTGTTACGGTAAGGTGGCAATCTCAAGCCTTGATGTGCCTTCAGGAGGCTGTTGAGGATTTTCTTATAGACTTTATGAGTGATAGCTACATTGCAGCTGCATTTGCTCACAGGGTCACACTTATGAGCAAAGATTTTGTGCTTGTGTCAACGCTGAGGTAAAAGTTTGATAAGGCTCTTGAGCTTATTCCTAGTGAGGATCTTAAAGCCTTCCAAATTTTAAATATCTCCCCTTCCAGGCAGCAGAAAAATTCAGGGGTTGTCATTGAAGATGTTACACATCATTATGAGACAAGAAAGGCCTAGGATATCAAAGCAGGCAAGGAGGTTGAGAGGGAGCAAGACATGATGTCAAAGGATCCAACTCTCTCCTTTATGAAAAATTTACAGGCCAAATGGTTGTGGATGTCTCCTTGTGTGGGGATGATGAGGTGTACTATGACATATTCCCTCAAGACACAAGTATGCTTGTAATCCCAACATTGAGCTTGGTGATACTGTGCTCTTTATTTGTCTCAGGTATGTGTTGCCCCTTTGCTAACTATTAGTGCATGCGCAGGAATAAGGGCCTCATTGGGGGATGTGTTTTCTTTTTCAAGTGTCTTATGAGGGATCTTCCAGAGGCTATAGCTATGCAAATCTCCATACTTGATCCTCTAGTGACACAGTGCCTTTTTAGCAAGCAAGGAAGCCTTTCAAGTTCTTTTGAATATTTTAACATGCTGACCTGCAATTACATAATATACCCCTATGTTGAAGGGTAAATCTTAACTCCTAACATGTTATTTATAACTTTTTGTGGTATTCCTAGCTAATAATTATTTTTTGTAGAGGACATTGGAGTCTTATTATCTTCAATATTTTGGAGAAAGATATTATATTTATGAATTCATTGTCAAGTATCCATGGGAGAAGTAAATTGTAAGTATGAAGTATGATCTATGCTTGATGGCCCATTGTTTTCTATTAGTAGCTTTTTGATTGATGTCTTCTCGCAGTGCTGCCAAACTTATCGTTGGTCACCTGAGTACCACAAATAAGGATTACAATATAGAAGGTTTCAAGTACTACAATCAAAAAGTGCCTTTACAAACAGACTCAACATCTTGTGGATGGAGGGTGCTTGCCAATGCATGGAGATATCTTGGATCAAGGTGCAGGATGACTACACTCATTGTAAGTGTGTATCTCATGTGCCATTGATTTATTTTGATTTCTTAACTATGTATGTACGTACTCATGTCCTTTAATTTCTTTTTCTATTTGTTTCAGTTGCATAACTATCCAAAATCTTGGGTCACGTAGGTGAGAGAGAAGGTTGTTTCTATGGTTTTGTAACTATCAATAAATCCAAATGATCCAGAATCTCCTATGGCAACTACAAATGAAAAAGAGTCTCCTTTGCCACCAAACAAAGGTAGAGCCACCAAGGGTTTGGATGCAAAGAAAATGGATCACAAGAAGAAGATTCCTGCAAAGAAGATCCATACAAAGTAAATCCCTTCAAAGAAAAGGGATCACAAGAAGAAGAGTCCTACAAAGAAAAGCCATGCCAAGAAGAGTCCTGCCAAGGGGAAGAGTCCCACCAAGAAGAAGATCCTTGCAGAAAGAAGAGCAGATACAAAGGGCCATCCATTCCACTCACCATTCAAATTCAAGTTTCAAAAGCGTCGTACAACTAAGAACAGTAAGGGGGAGGCACCTAGCTCACCTTTCAAGCTACCATTCATGTTGCCAAAGAAGGTTTCCAAGTCACCCAAGCCAATCACTCCTCAAGAGCCCAAAGCACCAACCCCTACCAAGTCCCCCGTGCCAAGCCATGAGGAGCCCAAGTCACCACCACCCCCCCTCTTGAACTTTCACCCCTTCGTGAACACAAAAGAAAAAGGGTCTCTGAGGATGCAGAATCCTCTCAGGCAAAAAGAAAAGTGGAGTTTCATGATTGATTACTCCACAAAAGTTATGTACACTTTTGTTCATTTTGTCCATATGAACACATATTCTTTGGTGATTCATAATTTTGTACTTCAAATACTTAATACCAACTATTCGATTCTTAAATGTGTATCATGGTGTCATGTAAGTTTAAAACAACATAAATAATCATCACAATAAGGTCGAGAAAAGACAAATATATTTGCAAAATGCAATGATTACAATATTGAACTTGTTTTTTCAAGTCCTTGCAAGTGGCTCAAATACAACGCTTTTTGGGGGAAGGCATGTTGTGCAAGAGGTTGAATTCTCCATCCTTGTGCTCACCACAGTTCCATCCACTTTGCATCTATACTCAGGAGATGTTTCATCAAGAAACTCAAGAGATTCTTTGACATCATGTAGTCTACAATTTGTTGTTACTATAAGGTTGCTGTACTCGGTGTGTGGATGGACTGTGACCTTTAGTTCAAACTTTGGACAATTTTCCTCTAAGTCAAGAGGAACCCAGCTACTTAATTTGCTTCTCCATCTCCTATAGTCGTAGCCCAGAACTAATGATTGATGAAATAGTTGATATGAGATAGACATAGAATTTGGGCTTACTTTACAACTAATATTATCGCCAATATGGAAAGTTTCTTTGGTACCTGATCCGTTGATAGACCGCTTTTGGCGTGTACAAAGTAGTGTTTGTATGCATGGTCATATGTACAAAAGGATGTAAATAGATGAATTTTGGAGCTTTGCAAAGTGGTTTCAAGTTCAAAAAAAGATGCAACGTGTACACATTGTGAATAGTCAGGTTGGTGCGCTAGCAGTCGAACATATGTACATGCCCGTATAGGGTATCGGGGACTTGGATATGGTTTTAGGTGGCTTATTTTGGTTCTAAATGATGCGTTTGAGCTTTCTAGAATGTAAATAATGCAAGTGACAAGTGTGGGTACTCTCATCCCGCTCGAGAAGTTTGACACATGCGGTAACTGTCTATTTGCAATGCCTGATCTGCGGTGATACGTGCATCGCCCTAGAAGTGGTCAAAAATGGAATGTGGGGATTTGGAAATGTGATTTGGAAATCGAGGATCAAGCGTGCGAAATTTGGTGAATTTTGGAGGGGTTTTTCCTACGAAAAATGCCCGTTGGGGGCCAAAACTGGGCCAAAAAAGGTCAAAAAAGGTGTGAAATGGCTTCAAATTGCCACATCACTCAAGGTGCCGTGATGGTTCCAGCTGAGGGAGGAATTTTGAAGAGCAATATCAACACTTTCACCCCTCTGTGTGTGGGAGGAAGCAGGGTTCTTACAAGTGGTCTAGTGCAGTCCCGTTGCGTTCCCGTCCTGTTTTTGAGTGTGTGGAGGAGTGAATGAGAGCTTTCTCTCTTCAATTTTGCACTTGGGAGAGTCTATGGAAGTTCTCAGGTTTCCATGGATGTGTGTGTGCAAGGAATTGAGGGAAGAAGGTGCGGCTTTCTGCAAGACTATGTGACCCTATATCGGTGCCATTAGGGTTGGCGCTACTCCAAAGAGTCCAACAGAGTGGAGTTTGGTGAAGGCTTTGCAATGGTTTGAGAGTGGCCTTTTGTGGCTGGAGTTTTTGGGTTTTTGATGGTTTTTCTTGTATATTTTGGTCACCATCAAGCGTGATTTCCAATGTTGATCACCTCGACTCACCTTGTAGTGTCTGCGGGCAGGCAAGGGCTTGTAGGTCGAGGCGTTTGGAGTTTGAATTGAGCTTGTGGGTAGATTTTTTAGGGAGCTTTTGAGTGGTAGTGAGTGAAGTGAGGAATTCAAGTAAATTCCTTGTGTTGTGTTGAGTTGTCTGGGTGTGTGAGTGTGTGCACGATATCTTTTGCTCCATCATCCTTTGGCGATCCCGCTGGGGAGCGAAAATTCGCCGGTTGTGCACCCAGGTGAAGCGGTTTTGCTGTGAAGTGTGAGCTTCATTGAAGAAAAGTGGTGGTTTGGTTGAGCTGCAAGACTTCAACTTTTGTGGATTACTCACGCAAGGGAGAAGCGAGTTCAAAGGGATGGCGTATAGTCGGCCAGTGTTTACAGGGAAGGAGGATGTGAAGGACTAGATTGCGGACCTCGAATGGCATACGCTTGGTATGCACATTGTGAATGATGAAGCAAAGCTTCATGTATTTCCTCTTGCGCTCAAAGGAGAAGCTCGTGAGTGGTTTGAAGGTTTAGAGGAAGACAAAAAGCAAACATGGGAGCAGGTGAAGCTGGCAATTTTTGACAGGTTTGGGAAGAAACTAACCGCAACAGAAGCGGCGACAAAATTGAGAGGTTTGCAGCAAGATGTTCATGCTAACTTTAAAGAGTTTTTGCAACACTGCAAAGGAAATTGGGGTTCAATTAGAGGCGGCATCCCAAGTACCTCCAGGGGATTTCTTTAAAGTGCGTCAGTTTATGGATTGTCTCCATCCAAGGGTAAGGGAGAAGGTCGATCAAGAGGAGCCTACTACATTTGAAAGAGCTGTGGAAATTGTTGAGGCCAAGAGCAAGAAGATCAAGAGAAGGTGGTAGCAAGGCCTAACACATACTGATTCAGTTGTGGTGCAACCAATGGTCCCTGCGACAACGGATGATAGAGTGGAGCGTGTGGTTCAAGGTCCAGATCCTGTTACAGCCCGGGTTCTGCATGATCTTGCCGGTCAGTTCCAAGAATTAAGAATTAACATAATGAATAGAAACCAAAGAGAAGAGCGGCCAGCTGGGAGAGGTAGGGGACGAAGGCTACAAGGAAGATGCTACAATTGTGATGAAGAGGGTCATTACGCCCCTGATTGTCTTGAACCACCAAGAGAAAGAGGAGGGATATACCCCCTATATGGACGTGGTCGAGGAAGAATAGAAGAAAATCATCAAGAATGGGCACTAGAAGCACCACCGCCGCAACAACCACCACAATTGTTGCCTGGAAATGGAGAAGGTAGGGCTATCAACATCATTACCCTTGACCATCAAGATGTGGATGTTTTGGCCAATAAGAGAGCTAGGCATGATAGGGAGAAAGAGACAGAAGAAGAGAGGGAAACAAGAGCAAGGAAAGGAAAGGCTAAGGTAGTAGACAAACCAGAAAGTAGCAAGAGGCGGCGAAGAAGGAAAATTGGTCCAAAGGACTACCTCCTTGGCCAAGGTGTAGCTTAGCTTAGCTTAGTAATTAGATCATAGAGGAGAGAAGCATGGCATTGAAGCTTGGCCCTTGGTTGGATTTGCATTCCATATCCAAGAGTTGTTGGTGTAGGCCTCCATTCTCAAAACTTGGAGAAGAAGATGAGCTTTTTTTTAAAGCTTAGAGAAGGAGATGACTTTCTTGCTCTACACATGAGTTGTGTGAGTGTGTTTGTGGGTGTGTGTGTGTGTGTGAGTGTGTGTGTGTGTGTGTGTGTGTGTGTGTGTGTGTGTGTGTGTGTGTGTGTGTGTGTGTGTGTGTGTGTGTGTGTGTGTGTGTGTGATTGTGTTAGGCAAAAGTGAGGCTTCTCTCTCTTCTTGGACGACCCTTTACAATTTCACTCTTGATGGCATCCTATTGGCCCTTGAAAAGCTTAGCCAATTGCATTTGACAAAGCTTTGTACTCATGCTGGCTCCCTATTGGCCCTTGAAAATCTTAGCCAATAGCATTTGAGATGCCAATTCAAGAGCCTTGTGACAAGTGTCCACCCTTTTCCCCTTTTTGTAAAAGCTTCGATAATTAATTTAATTATCTAAATTCTTATTGGACCTTTTAGTCTTCTGGTCAACAGGAATTAAGCAAATTTGTAGGCTGCTTATTTCTCATTGGACCTTTTGACTATCCAATAGTATTTCTGGGGGATTAATCCTCATTGGTTCTTTTATCAAGCATTTTTAAAATAAGAAATTTAGTTTACACTAGCTGAGCCCTCATTGGTCCACCTCTATGTCCATCCAATAGGATTCAGGCAAGAATTGGGGGCTTTCCTGCATGCCTTACATGTGTCCTAATTGATTTTAGGTGTAAAGGTAAATTGATGTGTGTGTGTGAGAGAGATCTCTTTCCCAGCTTGCTCACTCTTCTGTCCTTTCCTTGTAGCCACTTTGTTGACTTTAGCATTCAGCACTTTAGTCGCTAAGAGCAGTTCCCATGGCCTAGGACTTTTAGAGTAAAAATTTGAAACTTTAGCCTATGGAAGTCTTTAATGGAGTTAAACCTAAGGGTCTTTTAAACTCCACTGGTGCACTTTTCTCTTTAACAGACCATCCCCATCTGGATCCCTATCTCCCCTCCTTTGGATCCCCTGTTGAGACAGGTCTGGCAACCTTTCCAATATCTAGCCTTTGCTCCCCTTGGTATCTCCCCACATTAGGAAACTTCAGAGGTCATTTTGAGGGCCTTCTAAGAAAAAAAGAATTTTGACTTTCTCTCTCTAGAAAATAGGTATAGTAAAAGCAATTGTAAACTTGGAATAACCATGCAAAAAGTGCACTTACAAGTAGATTCTTGCCACAGCATCATAATGTTCGTGATGATTGAAGAATAAATCGTTCTTAGTTGCATTTAATGAACGTCCTAGAATTGGAGGGAGTTTCTTGTACGTGGAATGTATGACTAAAGGAAATAGGACGTATCCTTCCAAACCTGCTCTCTCCTTACTCTCTCACTGTTTGTGCGCTGACTTCATAGAAATCCTCCCTTTCTTTCACTGTTGCATATATGGCTTCTTCTTCCACCCCCACAAATGTCCTCCTTAAAAGACCCTTCTATCATCTGCACATTGACCTAGATCCCCAATATACGCCATTGTGTAAGTGAGGAAAAACTAACATCAAAGTGACTCCAATCATGATAGAGAGACGCCGAGCAGAGGGAGCAAAACACTTAGATATTTGGACAAAAGGCTCACTCTATCCATTGAATCCCATGACCAATGCTTTCCTTGCATTTTAAAATCCCACTAACTTATTGACCTTTGCAGGTAATGAAAAGAATGGATTGCTTGGCTACTGTAAATCTCTAAATAACAAATCAGAAACTTATAAAGACATGGTGAAGCACCAAGCAAATGAGATTTAGAGACTTTCAAACTTGCATTATGAGGACCAAAAGACTGTAATGCAACACATACAATAATCACAGGTCTTGCGAAGGAGAGAAACCTTTCAAGTTCAATGGAATCTTGCAGGTGACCCTCAAGACATTGAAGTGATTGTATAATTGTGTAATGGGTTCCATGGAAAAGTCTCCATGCTTGTATTGCATGGAGCTTGCAAAGGTGATGGACCCAAAGTGGTGGCAAAAGGCTCCTGTTTGTCACAATCTAGACTCTAATTTCCAATCAATTTTGGATATACCACTTGTTAATGTCTATATTTGTACAATGCATGGTCTCTGCCGAATTGTAGAGAAGTTGGTATATCTGCACATTGGGTTTGCTTGGAAAATCAAAAACTCAGTTGAACGACAAGTCGCTCTAGAGATTTTGGAACTAGTTTTGTCATATATGGGTCTACATGGGGACAATGTGAAAATCCAGCGGGACGAAAAAAGGTCAACCAATGGGAAAGATGTACCCTGCAAACCATCCATAGGTGGGGTCAAGGCACGCCGTTTTCTATCTAAACCTCAAGGTATGAAAGATGTGAAGCTAACAAAGCGAGGGAGACTATATCACTCTACCTACATTAGCAAAGTTGAGTATATGCATTGTAGAAAACTTCATTTAGCAGTGAAAGACTAAGAGCCAACAACTCGCAATGCAAAGGGTGATGTGTGGCATTCCATTGACACGTTATTTCAAATGTGTGAGAATGATGATTGGACGCAGGATAATCTCAGCAAGTTTAAACAGAACCTTCAGCTTTTGAAAAAATTCTTCAAGACAGCATGGACTGACACAAATCACTCATTACATGGTAAATTCAAAGCACCTCAGATAGTCTTAGTACTAAGTTTGTGTTTAAATTTCTAAACGAAATTCTTGTTTTGTAGCACATTATTTTTAATCATTTGCCATACTTCATCCAAAAGTATGGGAATCCAGGTATATGTAACACCCAAGGCCTGGAGAAGTCTCATTACATGGCTAGAAATGCCTACTTCAGACACACATAGCATGGAGGCTCTTGAAATAAGGCAAACAGTCTGAAGGAGTTATTTCAGTCGTTTTATCGCAGAATCATTCATCACATGCAACAAAAGCAAGTATTGGACTCTTCAGCAACCGTATAGGCAATCAGACATTTGCAACTTCATAAAAGAAAGTGAGGAGACGCATTCAACAACTCAAGTGCTTTTGAAAGTCAAATGAGGTGGAGGGAGACAATGCAATATGCCAATCATTGATGGAACAAGAGAATTAGAGTTTAGATTATCGAATGTACCACAAATGCCTGTAGAATTAAATTCAATATGTACCACAACTATTCAACATTTTGATGATTTGCAAATATTATTTGGAACCTCGCCCTCATATCTGATCATTAAATGTTTTCCATACTCTAAGAGTTCAGTAGGTTTTTCTTTACCTAAAGATAATGCCATTGTTGTGTATGTGTAGTAGTATGTTACACAACCCCCAGTATATCCTGGCGAGTAACCAAAACATTCTCTCCCAAAAATCTTGTCGATGAGGATAACTTTGTCAGCATTTTGTGGCAGCTTTTGGACCACCTAAGAAGTGAGATAATGTCTTGAAAGCATAGGTTGCAGTATTTCCCTCTTGTGACATTCCATTGTGGAAGATTAGGATGGGTGTCTCACATAAACTAGGAAGATATTGTCCTAGAGTTGCATCCCTACCACGGAATTGTCTTCTTCGACGATGAAGAAAGTTGTTCTTTTTAGCAATCCATGACTGTAAACAAAAGAAGAGTTTGTGTATGTGAGAGAGAGACAAAGATAGAGATGTCGGGGGGGGAATAGGATTTTATACCATGAAACTCTCATCTTGCAAAAAAAGTTCATCCTTTCATAGGTTGACTGATCCGTTTGACTCCTGGGCTGGTCGCTTAAACCAATCCTCCATATCATGTTTACTAGTTGATGGCTTGAGATTATTTTGAATAGTTTGAAATGTGGCTTCATCAGGAAGGCTTTCTTTATACTTTTCTGCCTTTTCAAAGCAGAGTTTAAGGCAGTCTAGTGGGTTACTAGAAATCTCCATTGCCTTGTCATCACTACTGTCATCTGAAACAAATCCATTTCTCTCCTTTTGCTACTTGGAGATAGTGGCCAGTGCAAAGTCCTCCCGCAAACAAAAAATATATTGTATATCATGAAGGAAAATGTATGACCTATCTCCAAACTTAAACTCTGGCACTCTTGGTAGCATTAAGGTGGCTTGCCGCTCATTGAAACCTGACACATCTAGAGGCAGCTTGAATCTGAGGTTTTCACTGAGAGAAGATTGCTACATTCCACCTCTTTTGCTTCTTCTTCAAGTTCAATGGACTCCTCTCTCTCTATCACTTCAATATATTCCTCATCCTTTTTCTGTTTTTCATCTGTTGGTAAATCGTGTTCCTCCATGACCTCCTTAGGATCTTTCATAAGACTTGTAAATATTCCACTTACAAATATTAGAAATCCAAAGGATTCTTGAACCAGCTTGTACTCCTTTTTATGTAAGCTGCACCAATAGGATCTGTACATAAGAGGCAATTGATTGTACTTCTTGTAAGATTGTCTTTTAGGATCACGGTCTTTTAAATGGACTACCACCATTTCACCAGCATTAACCCTGCCCTCTTGAGTGTGAAGCTCAAACTTCTCTCGTTCCAGCTTCAAGTGTTCACTCTGTTCAGATATAAATAGAGGGAGATTAAATGGAGCATTAAAAATGCAGGATACCAAGTCAAACTTATCACCAGCCCTAGACAAAATTGCAAATCTAAAAGCGTTTCATCAATCACTGTAGGGTCTTCATAAAAAACTCTCTCTTTTTTCTTTGGGATTGTTGCGACACATTGGGAACTCTGCACAGTAGGTGCTGAAAAATCCACATCTCTCTTAAGTGAGTTCAGTAAAGTAAATTTTGGAGTAGAAGGGGACTCCATTTCAACAGATGGATAAGTTTCAGGCTCCTCAAAACTCATGGCATGCTCTCCACCAGATATATCAATGGGTTCTGTGAAGTCTACATTCCTCCTCATTGAAGTTTTTAACACTTCCGGCAATCTTCTCATAACGTTTTCTTGGCCAACAATACGCTAGAGATCTATTTTCTACCTCTTCCTCCTATGAGATCGTAATCCTGCCATTTATTTCATACTGAGAAATATAAGTTTCTTCAAAAAAAAATAACAAGAAGAGCACCACATGATTATATTAGTTTTGAACAAACAATAGGTAGGTATCTCACAATTATTTCCAACTAATCATATAAACAAAAACACAAGATGATTAGCATGTGTGCATCCTTTGATAGAATGCAAAATAGCTTTATAGTTGTGAAGAGCAAAAGCCAATCAAGTGGATCACGACGCGCGGAGTACATAAACAAAACTACTGGCACGCCATGATCCACTTGATTGGCTTTTATACAAAGTAATAGCTTCCAAAACTTCAAAAAAAAAATTACTCCAAAAAAAAACCTTTGTACAAATTTCAAGAGTGGATCACGACGCGCGAAAAACATAAACAAACCTCCACAACACTACTAGCGTGTCGTGATCCAATTTCGGTTAGTGAAATGTTAAATGATCTTTTACATTTTGAAGCACAATTCCTAGACACAACTAAACTATGGACCAAATGAAAGTGAAGAGATTGCCTTTACCTTTGCCACGACTATACATTGCTCTTGGAGTAGAGATTCAGGACTGGGAATGTTGTTGTTGGTCTTCACAGTTCTGACTAATGCACCTTGTAGGAGGCAGAGGCCTTTTTAACTCTCTTTCTCTCTCTCTCTCTCTCTCTCTCTCTCTCTCTCTCTCTCTCTCTCTCTCTCTCTCTCTCTCCCCTTTTCATACAATAGTAGACATTACCATTAGCTTTTTAATGAAGCACGCCGACATGCAAAAAATGGCTGGTACGACCACAATAAATAGTTTTTTACAACCAAAAAATACGTGTACTATTTATGGTAACAAAATCACACTTGGATTCATGATGAGAGAGAGAGAGATAGATAGAAATAGAAGGAGAGAGAGAGAAAGGGAGAGAGAGAGAGAGAGAGAGAGAGAGAGAGAGAGAGAGACCTAACCAAAGAGACAACCTCTGCAAGAGAGAGAGAGAGAGAGAGAGAGAGAGAGACCTAACCAAGGAGACGACCTTTGCGAGAGAGAGAGAGAGAGAGAGAGAGAGAGAGAGAGAGACCTAACCTCTGAGACAACCACTGCAACCAAGGTGCAAAGGTCCTTCAAGCGTTTTCAACCAATTCAAAACAACACAAAGGGGAATCTGCCTCAAACCACTTCTATCCACCAAGAGAGGTATTTCTAAAGTGTTTGTTGATGTAGAAGAGAGAGAGAGAGAGAGAGAGAGAGAGAGAGAGAGAGAGAGAGAGAGTTTCTGAGTGTTTGTTGGGTTTGAAAGAGGAAGTCACAGAGAGAGAGAGAGAGAGAGAGAGAGAGAGAGAGAGAAAGTGTTTTTGAGTGCTTGTTGGGTTTGAAAGAGGAAGACACACACACACACGCGCACACACACACACACACACACAGAAAGAGAGGGAAGTCATGAATTGGAGCACGGTGCGTGATGGACTATTTTCTTTACACATTTGTGAGCCCGCCCGCCGTGATCCATACAAAGAAAGAGAGAGAGAGAGAGAGAGAGAGAGAGAGAGAGAGAGAGAGAGAGAGAGAGAGAGAGAGAGAGAGAGAGAGAGAGAGAGAGAGAGAGAGAAGGGGGGGGGGATACAAGAAGTGGATCACGGCACGCAAAAGGCTATTATCCCGTCTCAATATTAAGCCCGGGTGCAGTGATCCACACAAAGAGAGAGAGAGAGAGAGAGAGAGAGAGAGAGAGAGAGAGAGAGGGGGGGGGGGGGGGGGGGGGGGGGGGGGTACAAGAAGTGGAGCACGGCATGCACAAGGATATTATCCCATCTCAATATTGAGCCCGCGCGCCGTGATCCACACACACACACACACACACACACACACACACACACACACACACACACACACACACACACACAGAGAGAGAGAGAGAGAGAGAGAGAGAGAGATCCTTTGTATTTATCTCTTACAGTGGAATGGCAAGAACAAAGGCAACTATAAGGAAGGCAGGGAAAGGACCAGGGCTTGCAAAGAAAGCATGTGGAAGGTCTGCTAGTAAGAAGAAAAGTTCAAGTAAACCAACAAAAATATTGAAGGGACCAAGAATGAAGAATATTCAGAGAAACATGGGTTTATTTAGAGACATCAAAAAAGCTCAAAAATGTATTGAGCTTTGTGTCCCTAAACTTCCTTTCCAAAGAGGAGTAAGGCAAATTTGCGAGGAAGCATGTGTTGGTACAATGAGATGGAAGGATGTTGCCCTGCTCTGTCTTCAAGAAGCAGCAGAAGCTTTTTTAGTGGAGTACTTTAATGATATCACCATTGTTGTTGCTCATGCTCACCGGGTCAGAATAATAGACAAGGACAGTGAGACACTCAAGAGAGTACGTTGGAGATACAATAAGCTCCTCATCCAAAATGAGTTTATTGAATCAAGGATATATTGCTAATACCACCAGGCCAACGGGATCATGGGGTTAAGATTCATGAGGTTACTCATGAAGAGAACACCAGAGTCAGAGTTGAGCAAGAAGAAAGACATTACCTGGAATCAGAGAAATTAAAGAGGATACAGACTACTGCTGCTGATGAAGAGGCACAAAGGATAAATTATGGGCAAGTTACCACAGACTTAAATGAAAGAAACAACGATATTTTACATTCCATGATAGAAGGACTATTAGAAACCATTCCCCTTGTTGATGGTACTCGGCAATTAGCATTGGATTCTGTTGATATTGGGATTTTGAAAGATCCCAATGCACAAATTACAGACTCTATTGTTTATTTATGCCTAAAGTAGGTGCTCTTCTCTACCTTTGAGATCCTTTACTATTGTATTTGGTCTCTAATTAAATCCTTGTTATTGATTGTAGCTTAATAAAGAGCCAGCTCCCTCAACAAACCCATACTGAAATACATGTTTTAGATCCACAGCTGTCTGTGCCACTCCGAATAAAAAACACCCCTCATGGCATATTGGAGACATGGTTTGTCCACTGTCCAATGCTTCAGGTCACAACTCTGGTGTTTCCATACAAATCAAATAATCATTGGAGCCTTGTATGCATTGAATTGGACAAACAAGTGGTATGGACTATCAACTCCATACGAGGAACGCATTCAGAGATAAGAGTGTGAGTGTTGATATAACCTTGAGTTTTTTATTTGGGCTATGGACCTCAATATTGTTAATAGCAAATACTTTCACTATTCATAGATGAGTAAAAAGATTACTTCACGTCTATGGAAGGCTTTGTGGAAATCATGAACTCTACAGGGCAACCTTTAAAGCTGTCAAAGTGCCTAATCAAACAGACCTAAATTCCTATGGTTGGAGATGTCTTCTCCACGCAGAGTACATACTACAAAGTTTTTTGGCTTTGAATCCATTTATTTCTAAGGTATTTTGGACCAACTTGATGCTACTATTAATTGAAGTTGTTGGGAGAAGAGGGGGAGATCGACCGCTTAAAGTACTCAACATAAGCTTTCAAGCCATCACCATCAAACTGTCCACCTCTTCTTCCAATTTCCAAGCACACACACTCACCTAGACTATGACACACACACACAGTAAACAGAGAATTGATATAGACAAGCTTGTAAGGAGGTGTAAGAGATGTGTAAGAGATGGAGACTAGATTAGAGAGTACACAACGAAATAACCATAGCTTAAGAGAGTAGAGAAGAGAATCTGCAAGAGAAAGGCCTAAATCTAGCCCCAAACTCCACGGCGCCTCTCTTGTGGAGTTGGTATTTAATATATTATTTTTGAGTTTGAGGTGCCAAAATTTGAGGCCCCTCTTTTACAACCACTTCACTTTTGTAAATGAGTGAAGCTCATTAGTTCTTGCATGACCCATAAGGGGAGTTCCCACTACAAATATTTACAGAGCCATAGTGGCTTATTGAAATGAGATTCTAAGATACTGTGCAACTATAAAATGGCCAAGAATAATTGCCGTCGCCTCTTCATCAACTCCCCTCATTCCACTCTACAAAATCATCATCAACTCATTTAGTAAAATAAATAGACAGCACATAATTAACCATTACGCCCAGCTATCCCAATTGCAGTTAACCACTACAACAGGAGGGTGCCCAGTCTCGTAACATCCCTCCCACCAGGGATAGCAACTGTCCTCAGTTGCTCAATAGAGAAATCAACTGGACCGTGAGTGATGGAAAGTGTGGAGAAGGTTGGGAAAGTTGCGAAAAAACTTTTCAGCATCCATTTGGCATCCTCTCTAGGGTGGCCCTTGAAAGTCAAAAGGTAACGGTTATAAACCATAGCTTAAGAGAGTAGAGAAGAGAATCTGCAAGAGAAAGGCCTAAATCTAGCCCCAAACTCCACGGCGCCTCTCTTGTGGAGTTGGTATTTAATATATTATTTTTGAGTTTGAGGTGCCAAAAATTGAGGCCCCTCTTTTACAACCACTTCACTTTTGTAAATGAGTGAAGCTCATTAGTTCTTGCATGACCCATAAGGGGAGTTCCCACTACAAATATTTACAGAGCCATAGTGGCTTATTGAAATGAGATTCTAAGATACTGTGCAACTATAAAATGGCCAAGAATACTTGCCGTCGCCTCTTCATCAACTCCCCGCATTCCACTCTACAAAATCATCATCAACTCAATTAGTAAAATAAATAGACAGCACATAATTAACCATTACGCCCAGCTATCCCAATTGCAGTTAACCACTACAACAGGAGGGTGCCCAGTCTCGTAACAGAAGTAATGACCACAAGTTAACCTAATTTTGCAGAATGCTGTGGAAAATAATACATTGGAATATTTACAAAGGTACCACGCATCAATGATTCAACATCTACTATCTCTTTCAAATCCAAGAGCTCTATATGCAGAAGACAATTTTGTCGATGACCAGATGATAACTTTAACAATGACCGGTGATGAGGAAGTCATGCCAGTTTCCACCACTAGAAACCAAATCCCTAAAACTGACCCCATATTAGAGGAACAACACCGGTTGATCAATGTGAAGTAGACCAAGCTCTTGAAAATGTAGATGTAGAATGCTCTTCAAGCGAGGAATGCAACAGAGGGTCCAGCCAAGTAGAGTAGGATAAGGGAGTGCCTATTATTGTGGCACAGGATGAGGCACATGATCAATATGAGGGAGTCCAAGCTCTTATAATTGCTGATGTGAAGAGCTCTTTAGAGCTGAGAGAAGACACAGAGTGTCTAGACCATGTAGAGGAGGAGGCCAACGTTGAAAATCAAAGCCAGGAACAGACAACAGAACAAGTTAACCATTTGGCCATGGAAACACAAGAGCCCTGTACTGCACAACCACAAGAGGTGGACACCCTTAGCAATACAAAAGGAAACATCGACACTCAAGGACAGAATGTCAACATTAGAAATGACCAATATCGACTCTTGCTTCAAGTAGGTATGGTTGTTCCAATAATATCCATTGTACTTAAATAATATACTCTTTCTTGTTTCTAGCTACTTATATATATGCACACAATAATTGCAGAAACTAATTATTTTTGATCTCAATGGATTGTTGCTACTACGACAGCCATACAGTGTACATACAAAGATCTCCGATTTATGTAGTTTTTGCTTGGGAAATCTCAAGTAGTAATTCGACCAGGCACAAAGAAATTTTTGAATTAATTTATTCCACAGTTTAGGGTTGATATCTGGTCTTCAATACAGGCCCAAAACTTGAATCCCCTTGTTTCCATAGTTTGCAGTTTGGCTGAAATTCAAAGATCGGATTTTTATCTTGTGTATAGTCAAAGAAATTGTAATACCATTGTGGGACATTTCCACCCAACTAAAGCTAATGTACCACTTTTCCATAAGCCCTTTGAACATATCAATGTGCCTTATGATGCTCTCAATACTCTGTTGATTGATGACACACCACATAAGAGTTTACTTAATCCACCCGGCACTACTATTTTCCCACCTTCATTTGAAGGGCATCTTCATGATTTGTACCTAGCTAGAGGACATTTTGGTCTCATACCTGCAAGGAATGTACTTAAGCCCATTGAGCACATCGGGATTTGTACTTACAAATGTACTTAGTAATTCATTGTTTATACATTAAATTGATATTGTCTACTTGTCTATGTGTTTTTCAAATACTCAGAGAGAGAGAGAGAGATGAGCAAACACTTGATATTAAGATTAAACTAGTCAAAAAAGTTACATTGCGTTGAAGCCATTCAAGCTAGATTACATGGGCACAATTTGAATACGGCCAGAAAGATCTCCACACAACACATGCTTCTCCCTTTGTTGCATTACTCTTCGTCCGCCCAGCAAGAAATAAAAGTTTACGGAGTCAATGTCGGCAGTCTCCTCCACCATGTCATGTCGAAGTTGCAAAAGATTGCATTACTGTCTTATTATAATTATTGTCATAAGATTTAGGTCTTTGTCCACTACTTCCACATCTATGACAGCATTGTTTGCCAAAATTGTTGCTTCTTGATCCATAGGCACATAGCAACCTTCAACCATGTGAGAACGCTTGTACCAAAAGGAGATTATTAATGTCTTTGTCGCAAGAATATACTTGACAACGAAAGTGTCAAGAGCAATCTCGCAACATATGCCATCTATTTCTTTCACATACCACCCTCGATCAAGAAGCTTATCACACAAGAGGGAATCAAATGATTTGCAAAGCAGTATAATTTTAGCAGCATGTACATTGCAGGTATGAAATAACTCAACAAAGAGACCAACAGGACAGAAATTTTCAAGTTTCACCAATTTGGTGGGTACAGAGTTTCGGAGAGACCTCTAAACATCCCTATAGATCGTGCTCCTCAATGCCTCCCTCATTGTTGTGTCGGGAATGGGCCAATCCACGGAGTTCCAGTTGGTTGGTAGTGAAACCTTCACCAACACTCCTCTCTGATTCCTTTGATTGAGTTGGTAGAAATGGTCATAGAAGAAAATACCCTCGTCTGCAAGGCTTTTGCTAGTTCTGCCCGCATATTGCAAGACCCCAATATGAGCATGGGTCACAGAGATGAGACCTATAATGCACTCCAGTGGCTCCCTTTCTCATATGAGGAAGGATAAACATCTATGAATGTAAAAGAATAGAAATAAATACAAATATCTGTATAACCTATTTAAATATCTGTAATAAGAGAAGAAAAAAATAGATTCACATTTGAAATGTAAGATAACATTTATAGAGAAGTGTTAAATAATTAACTCACAGTTGCACCGTGCATTATGCACCATGGAGACATTTCCGCCATTAGCAATCACATTAGAGTGAGAGAAAACATGTTGAACAAAGACCTCTTTCACAGTCTTCTTACCAACCTCGACTTTGAAATCCAGAACTCTTGCTTTCCATGCAGAACAAAACATATTTGTTGCTTTCGTGCTTTTTCTCCTTCTTGGCTACATAAGAACCCAAGAACCTTTGCTTATCCTCTGCTCTTGCCACCTATATCTGTAGTGAGAGAGTTTGAGCTTGAGATAGTGCTTATGCTACTACATGGTCTTCTTGGCACACTAATGGTGAGGTTAGTTGGTAACTGTAACATTTAATGGTTTAAAAACTTATGTGTAGCGGAAATTAGCATGAACATAGTGGGCATTTCATTAGAATAGATTCCTAATGAGAATTACAAGAGTGCTTGGGTGGAGAGAGCAACAAAAAGCATAACACCTAGTTAGATAGCATCAACAATACTTTCAAAAGAGAGAGAAATTAAGATATTGACAACAGTTGAGGACCGGATTTGCATGGAGCCGGTCCCCCCTCCAAAAGGCTTTGTATTATGGTTTCTCCCATCAAGAGAGACATTGTACAATACAATTCTTTGTGTTCCTTCAAGACTAGCTAGTGCAATGAAGATGAAAGCTTCATGCACTAAGCAAAACACTTAACAAACACAACTTTAATTATCCCCGTTCTCAGACCCAAGACCTCACACACCTTCGAAGATGGTGAGAGCTAGCAGGGTATGAGAGTAGATTGAGAGGAAGAAGGAGTATCTTACGAGAAAGATGTACATCTCCTCACATAATCACTCATATTAGCATAGCTTTAGCTTAGTAATTAGCTTGGTAGAGTATATGAGCATGCATTGAAGCTTGGCTCTTGGTTGGATTTGCATCCACATGCCAAGAGAGTGTTGATGTAGGCTTCTATCTCACAAGCTTGGAGTAGGTGATGAGCTCTCCATTAAAGCTTGGGAAGAGATAGTCTTCTCTTTCTTCACACATGAGATTGTGTGAGTGTGTGTGTGTGTGATAATGCCTTGCAAAAATCAGCCCCCTCTCTCTCTTGGGCTAGCCCTCTTGCTATTTGCTCTTGTTGAGCCCTCATTGGCTCTCCCCAAGTCAAGCCAATGACTATTATGCAGCATAAGTGATAGCCTTATGACATGTGTCCCCCTTTCCCCTTTTGTGAGAGCTTTAGGTAATTAAATAATTAAACTAAACTCTCATTGGACCCCTTTGCCTCCTAGCCAATAGGAATCAGGCAAGCCATTGGGCTCCTGAATGCTCATTGGACCCCTTGGGAGACTATCCAATAGTCTTCTAGGAGACTTAATTCTTATTGGTTCTTTTATTAAGTGTTTTTAAATTAATTAAACTAGATTTACTCTAGCTTAATTCTCATTGGTCCATCTCCAAGGCCATCCAATAGGAATTGGGCACACCTTGTGGGCATCTGGCCTAGGGAGCTGACATGTGTCGCTCATTCCCTTTGTGTAAAGGGAGCCTATGTGTGTGTGTGACTTTCTCTCTCATCCCCTAGAAGAAGGTCTTGCCCCCTCCCATGTAGGGATATGTGTTGACTTTGGAGAGCACACAAAGCATCCAATTCCACCTAAGCTTTAACCCTTTGGATACAACCTTTGAATTTTGGAACCTTAGCATTTTGGAAGTCTTAATGGGCTGAACCTTAGGGTCTTTTTAGCCCATTGTTGCACATGGCTCTTTTGCAAATGGCCTCCCCTTTGGATCCCTATTTTCCCTCCTTTGGATCCCTACTGTGGCAGGTCTGCTAGCTTAACCAATATTCTAGCTTTTTCTCCCCTGGCACTTCCCCACATTAAATGATCAGTTTAATATGAGAAAATCATTTAGGAGAATTAGATATTGATTATTATGACAGGAACAGTGTAGAGCAACCTCTAGAACTTCTTGGGTGGGAAGAAGACAAAGCCATAGCTATAATGGAGGGAGAATGAGATTTGAAATCCTTTCATAAAGGTAATGGATATCTTTTAATGAAGGGAGAGAGTTAACTATCGATCACTAGTCAAGTTTCAGAAACTTGACGGCTACTGGTAGTGCGCCCTACAAGGAAGTTACCCTACAAAAATGAGACAAATCTCAATATTTTAAAATGCTTTCTTTCATTTTGTGATGTTTTCCATGCATTTCTACATCACGTAACATTGCTACTCATTGGTTGCGCCTTCTTTTCTCTCTCTTCAATAAGGCCCTCCAAATGACCACCAAAATTTCCTAATGATAGTAAATGATCAGTTTAATATGAGAAAATCAGTTGGGAAAGTAGATATTAGGTTTTTATGACATTACCTCTCTCTTGATATCATAGTCGTCCTCAACTATGAGGTAGAGAAGATAAAGCCTAAACATTAGTCCGTTTGCTAGCGGGTAGAGGATCCCTATTTACCCTACGACATCGTTCCAAAATGGATGACTAATCCATTTGGTGCTTGAGAGACATAGCTGCCACAAACATGTCTGCTCATTAGTCCATATCAATCTTCCATAGTAGAGTGACAAGCTCTACTTGGTATTAGGGAGACGTCGTCGCCACAAACATGATCCTAAGCATGCATACTTCTTAACATTTGTGCACAATAATGAAAAAGAGAGTCTTATAAGACAAAAACATTGATCATTTAAAAACATATATACATTTTCTTACTCTAGGGAATCATTGGAATCATTGTAAGCATTGACAAGGTTTAGGTTATCCTTTAATTGTATGCCTTGCATCCATCTAGCATCTTCAAAAGGATAATTCTTAAACTTAATAAGATACCATCGGATAATCTTACCACCTCTCAATACCTTGTCTTCGTGTCGAAGAATGGACTCTGGCTGCAGTACCTCTTCTTGGTCTTCAATCTCGAGTGGCCTTCTATGGTTGCTTCTTGGGGTGGCTCTTCTTGGTAAGGCTTTAACAGGCTCACATGGAAAGCATTGTGTATGAGCTAGTGGTTGGGAAACTTGAGATGATAAGTCGTCTCATTGATTGGCTTATGAATCTGAAAGAGTCCATAGTACCTTTTCGCTAGTTTAGCATAGCTTTCGTGGTAGAAACTGAGACCACTTTCTGTAGCTTTGAAGCCCAGCTTACTGATGTGCCTCCAACCGTGAAGACATAGCCTATAGTGCTCCTTCAAGTATCTTTGTCACATGCCATATCTGCATCAGCATACCCTTCTAGAAAAATAACAGTTCCTCCAAAATACAAAGCATTTGTTGTTGTCCCTTTTAGATACCTAATTATCCACTTCACATCTTGCTAGTGTTCTTTACCTGGACACATTAGAGAACCTACCGCTGCAGCATATGGAACTTTAGACATATAGGCTATCTCCTCTTGTGTCTTTGGACACATATCCTTCGTTAGTTTAAAGTGACCAGGCAAAGATGTAGAAACTGGTTTTGCATTTTGCACTGCAAACCTTTCTAGTACCTTCTTGATGTAATCCTCTTGAGATAGCTTTATTGTCTTCTTTGTCCTGTCCCTTGATATTTGCATACCAAGTATCCTCTTTGCAGCACCTAAATCTTTCATTGAAAAAGATTTAGACAGCTCCTCTTTTAGGTCTTTGATGTCCTGCATGTTAGCACTTGCAATCAGCATGTCATCAACATACAACATTTGGATGATGAACTTCCCATCTCCCAAATTCTTCGTGTAGACGCAATTATCTGAGTTGCATCTTCTGAATCCATGATCCAACATCCATCAATCAAACTTCAAGTACCATTGTCGTGATGCTTGCTTTAAACCATACAAGCTTTTCTTTAATCTGCAAACCATTTTCTCCTTATCTTTTACTTCATACCCCTTTGGTTGAAGCATGTAAATTTCCTCCTCTAAGTCACCGTGAGGGAATGCCGTATTTACATCCATTTGCTCAAGATTTAGATCATGAGCATCCACAAGGCTTAAGACAAGCCTAATTGAGTTCATTTTTACAATAGGAGAAAATATTTCATTGAAGTCAATACCTTTCTTTTGAGAAAACCCTTTTACCACAAGCCTAGACTTGTACCTTTTCTTCCCACCTTCTTCTTCCTTCAAATTTTACACCCATTTATTTTGATGTGCTCGCTTACCTTTAGGCAACTCAACCAACTCCCATGTTTGGTTGCGATGTAGTGAGTCCATGTCCATTCTTCTTTGGATTCGTGTTGCATAGCTTCTTCGTATGATTTCGGCTCTCCAGAATCTGAGATCAAGAGATGGTTGAAGGAAGGATCAAACCTTTCTGGAGGTCTACTTGCTCTTCTAGATCTTCGGGGAATAGGTTGAGGCTCCTCATTTGGTTGACGTTGTAGCACATTGTCACCGTTTGCAGTCCTTGAGTCTTCACCGTCCTCAAACTCCATGTACTCATCACCTGTTTCTTTTATGTGTTTTCTTTCCAAGTAATTTTTGTACATATTTTGTTCATTAAAAATTACATCCCTACTCCTTAAGATTTTACCATCTTCAGGATTCCATAGGCGATACCCAAAGTCACTTTCTCCATAGCCAATGAAGAAACACTTTTTGAACTTTGCATCTAGCTTTGATCTTAGGCTTCTATCTATGTGCATGAAAGCCTCACACCCAAACACTTTGAGGAATGCATAATTCATTGGTTTACATGTCCATGCCTCTTCTGGAACTCCCCCATCCAATGCCATTGAGGGTGACCGGTTGATTAAGTACAGAGACGTACTTACAGCTTCCACCCAAAGCTCAAGCGGTAGGCCTACATGTAGCCGCTGTTGAGCTTATATGTGAAGCTACTACCCGCGATGGGGATTGGAATCGATGTGGTCTATAACTTTGCAGAAGAAAGTTTCTCTAAATTCTGCACCGATTTTGGGATATCGTCTCGGACTGCGAATATGTTTGAAAATCAAAATTTTACTTTTTGCTTTTGATTTTTCTCATAATTGAAAACTTCTCAATTATATTTTTCTTCATCAATCATATATTTGTTACTGACGTAACTTTGCTGCAGAAGCCAGTTACACATCGTTCCGATTCAGTCGAGCCGTTGATGATCGTCCAAATTCTATCGAGCTACTGTTGGTACATGATCTTTTGTTATATGATATACTCGTTCATTGATTCTCGTATAATTATTCTTTTAGAGATATAGTTTACGTCGTTTTATTGATAATTTCTCATTGATACCATAGTGATTTTGATGGTACCATGATGATGTTTTGTTAATACTTTGGTCATGGTGATTTTCGTTTATACCATGATGATATGTCATTGATACCATGGTTATTCTCGGTGGTGCCATGATGATATTTCGTTGATACCATGGTTATTCTCGGTGATTCCATGATGATATTTCGTTGATTCCATGGTGATTTTTGTTGATACCATGATGATGTTTTGTTGATACCATGGTTATTCTCGGTGATACCATGATGTTGTTTCGTTGATACCATGGTTATTCTCGGTGATGCCATGATGATGTTTTGTTGATACCATGGTTATTCTCGGTGATGCCATGATGTTGTTTCGTTGATACAATGATTATTCTCGGTGATATCATGATGCTTTTCGTTGATACCATGATCATTTATTCATTTTTATTGATATAATGATGATATTTTGTTAATACTTTGATGGTATTCATTGATCACTATATTAATAAATGTTGTTTTATGTAGTATATACACATATCATTTGTATCACATGATCACACATTTTGTACTTTTACGTTTATACTTTATGTACCATATGTTGTCGTGCGTATATATGTCGTCAAAAGAGTGGCGTCGCGAACCATCTCTTATGGCATTGTGAACGTAATTATTTCATTAACGATGCTAATAATTTTCATGACATGTTTTTTTTTGGAGTCTATGATCTATGTAGGATTGATCAAAGAATTGATTTTATGAAGACAAACTTGGTGACAATAAAAGATTTATGAAGATATGTTTGGTGATGCCATATTGATGACAACATGAAGACATGTTTGGTGATGCGATATTGATGACAAGCTACACAGCAGATCCATGGAGACACTTTTGATTACAAGCTAATCGATAGCTTTTACACCTCTTTATTGAACCTTTGTATTCATTATTGTATTTGATAGGACAGGAGTAATGTAACTCCTCATAAAACATTCATTGTAAAAGGAGTGATGTAGCTCCTCGTAAACATTTGTATATTCAATGATTTTTATAATATAACGGTGGGTGTATATAGAGCTGTGGGTTTTCCCCTTGATCCCCCAAGGGTTTTTTCATCCACAGTTAGGGACCCTTATTTGAGCGGGGGTGTTGAGCTTATATGTGAAGCTACTCAATATATGGCTTCTCTATATATGGCACCCAGGTCCCCTCTATATATACATCATCTCATGTGTGTATTCTACACACTTTGGGGTTCTACTTCTGTTCTCTCTCCTTCTCTCTCAACAGCCGCATGCTTCGTGCTCTCTCCATAATTGTCCTATTCATCCTTTTCAAAATTCCATTTTGTTGAGGTGTGTCCTTGCGGTTGTCCTTTGCCTTCAAATGCCATTGCTAGCACAAAAGCTTTCAAAAGCTTGGCTGCAATATTCACCTCCATTGTCGGATCTGAGGCATTTAACCTTGGTACCTGTTTCATTCTCCACAAAGGCTTTCCACCTTTGAAATATGGAAAATACATCAAACTTATTCTTCATGACATAAACCCATGTTTTTCTAGTTGCATCGTCTATGAACGTTACATAGTACAATGAGCCACCAAGTGATGGTGTACTTGCAGGACCCCAAACATCAGAATGAGACAACTCAAGTTTTTTATTTTTTCTTTCATTCCCTGATTTTTGAAATTTTACCTTCTTTTGTTTACCATAAACACAATCTTCATAGAACTGTAAGTCCACTTCTTTCAAACCTGGTAGAAGCTTCTTCGTTTGAAGGATTTGCATTCCTTTGGCACTCATATGCCCAAGCCGGTAGTGCCACACCGCACTGTCAACTGCTGTAGTTGTTGCACAAGCTGAAGATTGCGTGCTGATAGTACACAAGTAAAGTGTACCGACCTTTTCTCCCTTGGCAACCACCAAAGATCCCTTTGAGATCTTCCACCGTTTGTTTTCGAATGCAATGTTGTGACCTTCATCGCCCAATTGTCCTGTAGAAATCAAATTTTTTCGAAGAGAAGGAACATGCCTAACATCTTTAAGCTTTCATTGATTTCCGTTAGCAGTTTTGACAGAAACTGTACCTTTGCCGACAATCTCCTAAGCTTCATCATCTCCGAAGTATACATACCCAAAATTACCTTTAGTGTAATCTTGGAAATGTTTCTTGTGTGGTGTCGCATGGAATGAAGCCCCGGAATCTATTATCCATGAATTAGACACATTGTCTAATGAGAGAATTAGAGCAGCTTACTCTACTTTACCTGCCACATTGGCCTCCGATGTTGGCTTGTTGTCTTGAGACTCAGTCTCCTTCATCTTCTTGGACGGCAATCCATCTTGACATCGCCCTTCTTGCCGCAGTTCCAACAAAGTAGGTGTTCTGCAACTGAACCATTCTCTATCATCTTTAGATTAAAAAAGCGCTTCATGAGAAATACCTTATTGGATGCCGATGGTTTCTTGTAGAAGTCGTCAAGTGACTTCATCAAGTCCTCCGTGGTCTTCATCTCCGAAACATTGAAGGCCACCATTGACGCCAAGCTTAACCGGATTGTTCCCAGTGCCTTTCAATCAAGGACAATCCATGCTTCATCTTCCATTGTTGCGGGCTTCTTCGCAAGACCGCCTAGTGGCAAATAGAGGTCCTTTTGATAGAGATAGTCTTCAATCTGCATCTTCCAATGTTGGTAGTTTTTGCCGTTGAACTTCTCAATCTTGAGCTTCCCTTCCTCCGCCATAACTCCCACTCAATTCAAGGAATCCTTTCCTTGAGATAATTTAGCTACGAGCAAACCTTGCTCTGATACCAGTCGTTAGGAAATATGACGTAGCTAAGTAGATATTTGAGTAGACTACTTAATGGAGAGAGATAGATTTCACACACAAGAGATTATAGAGTAGAGAGAGAGAGAGAGAGAGAGAGTACACACAATATACGTGGTTCACCCAATGTGGGCTACGTCCACGGGAAATCAGCCACTCAATGGCTTTAGTACTTCAAAACAAGAAGTAGTTTACAAAGGGATTATACCCTTAATTGAGCTCCCACCTTGCTTCACTCTCACCACCTCACACTCACCTTGTTGCATCAACTTCACACTATGAAATGTGTGTAGAAATGGCCTCCTTTTATAGGCCAAAAGGGCTCCCCTCTCTCATGAGAGGCAGCCATGTGTAGCAGCCCTTGTGTAGATAAGTCCAAATCGGACCCTCCAATCCGCCCATGTGTGGCCGTCCTTGAGAAGACAAGTCCGCTTTTGAATTCGGCCACCCGCCACCGGCCATTGACTTCCGACCACTGGCCAACCGGCCAACCGACCGGTCGTTTTTTGACCACTTTTCGCCCGCCGTCTGGCCATAATATTCCGGCAAAAAGGAATATTCCGCTCAAGATTGGCCGTGAAAATTTTGGCTTCCGGCAAGTGATTTTTATTTTCGGCGAGTGACTTTTCTTCACGCACGATGGCTTCTCCTCATAATGGGGGCCTTACAAATGTGCATTTTTACCACAAAATATTACAAGGGATAAATCAGGCTCCATACTTAACACCATTGCCTGGCAGACTTTTGGAAATGCATAGCTACATGGTGTAGCTTAGAGGACTCCGTGAAGCCCTCATTTCCAAACGCTGCATCAAATTGTTGGATGAAGGCCAAGACTTTGTTCGTAGCACCAAAGGTTCCACCATAGGTAAGAAAAGAGATACTCTTTCCTCCGTCCTTGAACTGTTTAAGCTTGGACGACCTCTTCCAAGCGGCATAGGATTTCCTATGGCCTCTCCTTTTGAGTTCTTTGGGAGCTGCACCATCACTTCCTTCAGAAGAGGAGGAGTAGGCATTTGTATTATAGCTTCTCCCATTAAGAGAGACTTTGTACAATACAATTCTTTGTGTTCCTTGGTAAAGACTCATTGGTGCAATGAAGATGGAAGCTTCATGAAACAAACTTACACGTGATAACACATAAACATCAATTCCCTTACGGTCTCAAATCCAAGACCTCACACACCTTCAAAGATGGTGAGAGCTAGCGGGGTATGAGAGTAGATCTAGAGGAAGAAGGATTATTCTTACGAGAAAGAAGTATTTCCTCACTTAATTAATCTTGTAGCTTAGCTTAGCTTAGTAAAAATTAGATAATAGAGGAGAGAAGCATGGCATTGAAGCTTGGCTCTTGGTTGGATTTGCATTCCATATCCAAGAGTTGTTGGTGTAGGCCTCCATTCTCAAAACTTGGAGAAGAAGATGAGCTTTCCATTAAAGCGTGGAGAAGGAGATGACTTTCTTGCTCTACACATGAGTTGTGTGAGTGTGTGTGTGTGTGTGTGTGTGTGTGTGTGTGTGTGTGTGTGTGTGTGTGTGTGTAATTGTGTTAGGAAAAAGTGAGGCTTCTCTCTCTTCTTGGGTGACCTTTTTTTCAATTTACTCTTGTTGGCATCCTATTGGCCCTTGAAAAGCTTAGCCAATAGCATTTGAAAAAGCTTTGTACTCATGCTGGCTCCCTATTGGCCCTTGAAAAGCTTAGCCAATAGCATTTGAGATGCCAAGTCAAGGGCCTTGTGACAAGTGTCCACCCTTTTCCCCTTTTTGTAAAAGCTTAGATAATTAATTTAATTATCTAAATTCTTATTGGACCTTTTAGTCTTCTGGCCAATAGGAATTAAGCAAATTTGTTGGCTGCTTATTTCTCATTGGACCTTTTGACTATCCAATAGTATGTTTGGGAGATTAATTCTCATTGGTTCTTTTATCAAGCAATTTTAAAATAAGAAATTTAGTTTACACTAGCTGAGCCCTCATTGGTCCACCTCTATGTCCATCCAATAGGATTCAGGTAACAATTGAGGGTTTTCCTGCATGCCTGACATGTGTCCTATTTGCTTTTAGGTGTAAAGGTAAACTGATGTGTGTGTGTGTGTGTGTGTGTGTGTGTGTGTGTGTGTGTGTGTGTGTGTGTGTGTGTGTGTGTGTGAGAGAGAGAGAGAGAGAGAGAGAGAGAGAGAGAGAGTGTGTGTGTGTGTTGTCTCTTTCCCAGCTTGCTCACTCTTCTGTCCTTTCCCTTAGCCACTTTGTTGACTTTAGTATTCAGCACTTTAGTCACTTTAGTCACTTTAGTCCTATTTGCTTTTAGGTGTAAAGGTAAACTGATGTGTGTGTGTGTGTGTGTGTGTGTGTGTGTGTGTGTGTGTGTGTGTGTGTGTGTGTGTGTGTGTGTGTGTGTGTGTGTGTGTGTGTGTGTGTGTGTGAGAGAGAGAGAGAGAGAGAGAGAGAGAGAGAGAGAGAGAGTTGTCTCTTTGCTAACTTGTTGACTCTTCTGTCCTTTCCCTGTAGCCACTTTGTTGACTTTACATTCAGCACTTTAGTCACTAAGAGCAGTTCCCATGGCCTAGGACTTTTAGAGCAAAAATTTGGAACTTTAGCCTTTGGAAGTCTTTAATGGAGTTAAACCTAAGGGTCTTTTAAAGTCCACTGGTGAACTTTTCTCTGTAGCAGACCATCCCCATCTGGATCCCTATTTCCCCTCCTTTGGATCCCTTGTTGAGACAAGTCTGGCAGCCTTTCCAATATCTAGCCTTTTCTCCCCTTGGTATCTCCCCATATTAAGTGATCAGTTTAATATGAGAAAATCATTTGGGAAAGTAGATATTAGGTTTTTATGACACTCCATGGGGGCAACAGAAGATGGAAAGGGGAAAAAGGGAAACACACCCAATACACAATCAATTACCTCTCTATAGCCCAAGATACTCATTGCACCCCAATCCACTAGAGTTCACCTTCAAAACTCAACACCTTCACACATAGATCACTATCTGCATGCATACCAACACATGCATGCTTCACACAATTGATTGATAGCATATCACACCAATCTTTCCCGTTTTTGACCTTCACACATCACACACCACTCTCTCTTTCTCTCACACACACAGAGGCCTGGGGAGGCAGACGCATCTCACATGCTGTCACCAGACAATTTGAGAAGAGAAAATATGAGAAGGGGGGATAAAAGGACGAGAGTAATTCCATGGGCTAGTCGTCGCCCAACCATGCTATATTATAGCCTTCCCCTAGCATACACACTATCCGACAGTGCCGGTGGCCTTGCCCGTAGGATCTGTGTCCCTACATTACACACCCCCCCTTGGAGAATCGTTTTCGTCCTCAAAAACGAACGTAGGAAAATGTTAGTGCTGGGACATTCTCCCATGTAGAACCTTCTTGAGGTCTATCTAGCCATTTTACAAACACCTGTCGTCAGACATGATGTCTGGTGTGAAGCTCGTGAGAATCCAAATCTTTTTGGGTTCATGAGGGATCCTTAGCGGTTCGATAAGGTTAACTAACACAACTGTGTCAATGACATTATCATTTTGTCCTAGTTGTTGTCATAAATGGCTAACGTGAAAAACAGGGTGAACTCGTGAGTGCTCGGGAAGAACTAACTTATAAGCCACTTGACCTATACGTTTGAGAACAGTAAATGGTCCACATATCATGGTGAAAGTTTAGTAACTTTTCCGATCATCACAGAAGTGTGCATATATTGCTTATGTTGATCCACAAAGTAGAGTGTGGTGTGCAAAGTGAAATGTAAATATGTATTGTTTTAATGCCCCTTAGTTTGATTTCACCACTTTGATGCTAATATGTAAAATTGTTTACCACAAATTATTTGAGAAAAAATCTTGAGCTTGTCTTTCGAGAGAGCCTTAGAGCCTCTTAATTCATATGTGATGCACCCCTTGCGTAAGGGGGAATTATTAGCTTTTGGTTCATGGGACCAATCTCTTAAACATAATTCCAAAAACAAAATGAAAAAAATTTGGTTGGGCGAGTCCAGAATGGTCTACCGAAGATGTCAGTGCAACACATAGCATGGGGCAAATTTTACAACGTTATCATGTGAGCTTCAGGTTGAGGTTGATGGTGGCATCGGTAATTGAAACAGTGATGAATAGTAGAACAGTGGCGTGTGACCTAACCTGGGTGTGCCATAGTACAATTAATATCAGGGTCCTACTAAAAAAAGTGGCATTGAGTGTAGATTCTTATAAAATGTAATGGCCTACACAGGTTCTAGATGGTTGTGTCAATTGTGCAATCGATGTCGTGTGTGATGGTAGCACAAAGGACAACCATAAGCTCACCCTTAGGAGGAAAACTATAGCTAAATTATCTGGCAAGATGCTATATGTGCACAGTTTTGAGGAGTTGAGAGGTCAGTGTATGCGGATGGGCTCACGAATATTTGTTGAAGCTAGAGAACATTGGTGTTGAGAGCTATATTTGGCGATCCAATTCAATCCAAATTTTATGTGGGTGGGCAAGAGCTAAGTCATAGGCAAAGCTGCCAAATTTAAAGGCAGTCAAGATATTTTTTAAAGTTGAAGTATTGGTTTTTTTTTGCTAGAAAGTCACCTTTAATCAAACTAAGTCTCTTCCACATAGCTAGCTTATAAAGGCAGTCTACATATTCTTTAAAGTTAAAGGATTATTTTTTCTTTGATGGAAATTCACCTTTAATCAAACTTAGTCTCCTCCACATAGCTAGCTTATAATACCAACTGGTAGGGATTGATGAACTTGGCCTCCTTGCTTTCTTTCGAAGGTGGTTCCCAGCAAAGCAAGTAGCACAGTCATGACCCAAATGTAGCAGCCCTCTAAAAGACAAATCAAAACCATGTAAAATACCACAAAATTCAATACAAAATCTTCACAAAATGATGCAAAAATGTTAAATCTACATCTCCCAAGCAGTGAAAGTGAGAGTAGAAGTGCTTCAATCACCAATTGCACCACATTCTTACCATCAATTGGCCATGGAATTGGGTAATGAAAAAAATGAGAGTACGCCCAATGACAATAAGAGGTTAATTAATGATTTTAAAGCTTATTGGGATGGCTTAATTAGAGAGAGGTTGAGGCAATGCACCTATAAATACACATGCATGCACTAATCAACACTAATTAGCTAAGAAGGGTAGTGGCCCAAGGGCCTAAGACATGCCCAATACTTGGCAATTAGGTGATTATTAGAGGGGTTATTGGAAAAGGAAAATCGATTAACAAAAGAACAAGGAGCTACAAATGATGCATCTATATGTGCATATGTGAGTGAGGTTAATGATTCGTATAGAAAATATGAAAGATGCAATAGATGGTGGAAGAGTTGATGTGGTTGTTGAGAAAAAAGGGCAGGATGTGGTCTAGGATAAGACATAATCTTGGGATGACACTGTGTCGGGGGTTAGGAAAAGTGAGCACAAGTCCTCTTAGCAACCAGTAGCTGGTGTATGGCATCAACCATGGGAGACCTCCTTAGACCTCCATGCGCGCGCGCCGGGGGGGGGGGGGGAGGCGAAGTGGAGGGGCGTCATTATATGTAAAAGCTATATATTGCGTGCATTCAAAGACTATTTATAAAATCCTTTAGCTGTTAATTTTTCACTATTAAACGAAACCCTTTTCCTATTCAATTTGTAAATTTTTTTCAGGATCATTTTTTCAACACCGTTCTGCATGTTAAAATGTGAGAAAATATAGAAAAAAGTAATCCCTAATGTTAAACCCACATGATAGGCCATTTTTTATTGTAGTGACCCCCCGAGCTTTAGACCCTATCTTTGAGTTCAAGTCAATGCTAGTTCTTGATCTCGATGGTTTCTTGCTCAGCTAGCTTGAAGGTCATTAAAGTGCATAGTAAGTTCAGAGTTGCTCTAAAAGTGGATGCATAAGAGTTTGATGAGTGATGTTGTGAAAGGTTCACTATCTTAATTTACACATGTCGATAGGAGGAGAAGGCCATGTAGATTGTGAAGAGTTTCTTTTCAAGAACTTGGAATCACTTTTGCAAGGTGTACTCCAAAGTACACTCCCAAAGAGAAAGGAGGTTTTGCATGTTTATGGACAAGCCTCTATTTTACAAAAGGACCAAATCTTTTGGGTTTATGAACCAAATTTCTCATCAATAAATACCATCCTAATTGTTTATAGAGAGTGCAAGTGCACATATAATCCTCTCAGCTTTGAAGAATGCTTTTGATCGATGCCCATATGAGTGATGCTAGAATTTTCTTAGAGTTGTCAAGATTTGGTTGAAGGGCTAGCTCTTTCTTTCATAGCACTCAATTTATGTTCACTAAGATGCTATGGAGTATATTATGGATCATGAGTCCCTAGGCATGAAGAAAAATTGGACATTGAATATGCAAAAAATAGAAGAGCGGATGTGGACCGAGTATTACTAGTGTTGAGTGATGAAACCCACCACTATTTTCACGTGTGTTTTTGGCTTTGTGAACATCGCAATGTATATGGCATTTGATATTGTATGAAAAGGCACTGCCTTAATATCTATGTTCATGTACTGGTTTCAGTCACTCTTATAGTCTTTGCCCATTCAAGTTTGACATTTCTCATTAGGTTTTAGTGTATTGGTTTTGTTTCACAATGAGTTTGTGGTTTTTAAATACAAAATTTTGACATTGTTGGATATGAAAATTTTAACCGTGCATGATCATTAATCAAGTCTGAACGTGTCTACTCAATCAAATTGTTGGGTTGCACCTATGCAACTAGAGTTCCACTATTTCACTTGTGGGGAGAATAAAACAGGTAGGAAGGAAGTCTACAAGTCGAACCATGCATTTTGATCATTATGATCAATATATTGTAATGTAAAAGTACAAGAAAGAAACGTGCACCAAATTGAGTGTCTCTTTAGGGAGAAGGCACATAAACTTTTATAGGTATTGAACACTTACACCATAGTCCCCCCCTGGGGAGAAAATGAACATCTTTTTACAAGTTTTGGAGTAGGATCGAGATGACTCTTCCAACACCTCATGGGGGGGGGGGGGGGGGGGGGGGGGGGGGGGTGTGTTACAAAAACTTAGGGTTAAGAATACAAGATAGGGGATTAACATCATGAGTGATTGACATCTTTCTCATGCTTCAACATTAGGTCTCTATCCCAATGAAGAACTAAGGGTTGTGTCGTAGCGATAAAAACGTGATCTTTTTTGTCGCGTACATTTCTCCTCCAAGGAGTTTGGCGTGCTAGGTGAGCTTCTTGAAAACAAACTACACATGCTTGAAAAAACTAATAATGATTTTTGCAATAGCAAAGCAAAACTAAACGAGCTTGGCATCTGTATCTTTTTTTAATAAACCAAAACAACAAGCACCTCTGCAAACATTTCGCACCGACTCTTGTTCCTTTGATGTAGACCTCTGTCGGCACCAACTTGGGTCTTCCATAATTGGTCTTCAATTTCCAATAGGGAGAATTCATTGCTTCCTCAAGTTGAGGGTGACAACAACTCAAGAGTGGGGGGAAATGCTACTATACATTCTATTGTCATTCTTGTTAATGTTGCGATAGAAACTTTGAATGTTGTAATCTTGATCAGTGTCCTCAGTAAGCGTCATTGGTAGCAGTTGGGCTTCATAGTGTTATGTGGATTTGAAAGCTTTAAGAAGAGTGAGTTGTGGGTCATGATTACTGCATTAAGAGAGAAGCAATACTAGCAAGAATCAAGGGTGCAAGTTGGGTAGCTGAGACGTTGAGGGCCAATGCTTATGGATTAGCATGAGGATTTGGAAACATAGCCATAGCTTTGGTGGCAAAACAAGTAGAGGCCTATGATATTACTTTTGGGCTCTTGCACTTCGTGGAGGATCAAAGTGCCTTAAACCTTAAATATCATGGATGTCAACAGGCATCTAGGTAGCACTTGCATGAGATTATGGACTTACTTTTTTGCATCACTTGTGAAATATGCTTCAACTTGCCAAGATGACAGCAACATGGCCAAGAAAAGTAAGTGAGAAATGCACACAGAGCTAAAGATTGGAGTTTTGTATTGTGTAGTTTTTATGTGATAGTGCTCTCCCTTAACTTCCATCATCCCGCCAAAAACCAAAACAAGAAAATCAAGAACCCTTCCTAAGTACTCCTACGCCCGTCAACTCCACGAATGTAGCATGTAGTTTCAAGAGAGAAAAGTGCACCAAATTGAGTGTCTCCTTCTTAGGAGAAGGCACATCAATTTATATAGGTAATGGATAGTTACATCATAGCTAACACCTTGTTCTATGGACACACCACACACCATAGTATGTTGTTGCAATCACAAAGCAAAATTCTCCAACATCACATTGAAGCCATCCATGTGAGTGTCAACTATCTTAGCAATGGCAAACATTATTAAGTCACTTACATGTGTTTTGAACATCACAACAAGAAAACTTATTGTACACAATTGTTCCACACATGTGTACACACACATGCACCATGCATGAGACCCTCACTAGCCTTCTACGAACATTTCCATTAAGGACAAAGGAGAGATATATTAACACTCCCATTAAGGGAGAGTGATGTGATGAATGCTCATTTACCAATGAACACCCAAGTTATGCATGAATTGATATAATTATATTGTTATGAATGGATGGAAACAAACGACCAATTGATGATGTCAAGTAAGTTATATTCTACTCATGTCTCCATGTTTAATAAGCTATTGCAAAAGTGCAGCCATGTGAAGATAAGTGATTAAGATAATTAAACATTAATTATGTGTTGTGTTGCTCCTCTCAAACTCTTATGTCTGCTTCAGATGCACCACACAAACCATACTCAAAGAATACATAAAGAGTAAATGTCCCTTCCCATCAATGAAAATGGGTCTCTAAAATCATAGCATTGTTCACACCATTGTTTCAACTCCACCTACACTAGTACTATTGGCTTCTACAAAATAAAATTCATTACCCTGTAAGATTCCCTTTCTATCCCCTTTGCCTTGTCATGCCTCGAGCTCCTTCCCTCATCATCTCACCTCCCTGCATGCATGCCCCTATCCTTACACATGTCCGCTCTCCCACTAAGACCTACTACATTAGCCCTGACAAGCAACCTCTATGTGAATTTTATGTCCCTCACAAGTTCCCTTGTGTGTGACTGAGTTCAGGTGAAAATCACATGTGCCTCGTGATACCTCCCTCCCCAATCACTTGTGCCTCACCATCAGCTATTTCTAGCTTTGTCCCAATCGCGATCTTGCACTCTACAGTTTGTAAATGCATAGATTGCAGGGCCATGCACATGCCTCGAAGCAGCACACCCCTTCCTCCGGCACATGACATGATGAGAGAGAGAGAGAGAGAGAGAGATAATTGGAGTTGTCATCAACAAATCTAACAATATAAAAGTTGAACTAAAGAGTCTTGTAAGCTAATTAAAGGAATTTCTCATTTTTAAAAAGTTGGTACCCCCTACTTGAACCTAATGAAAGTAAGCTGCAACATAAATTAGGGATTTGCCTCTAACTAAACATCATGTTACTATAGTAACATGTCTGCTCCCCCATAAATATGATACCCCCTCCCTTATTTTTAATCTTGGGATATAAATTATTGGCGGCTTGCCCCTAACTTATAAACTTATGTAACTTGTATTAAAAAAAAAGCCCCTCCCCTAAACTTACCTGGGTGCAATAAGTTTTCCATGGTAAATTCCCCGAGCAAAGAGTTATAGAATTACATGTATGATATGGGCCCGGGGCATTCACTCTATAAGTAAAATGGGACGCCACCTATGAGCAGACAACTTTGATAAAACCCCTATATACGACTCATACTATGGAATATGACCCCCCTTTCTATGCTTATACGACAATCAATGCAGAAAATTAGCATACCCCTATTTTACATATAAAATTTAGGTCTCACATGATCTAACTTAGTAAAACGAGTCAAAGAGCGTGTAGCATAGTGACTAGCAATGTACTAAGGAACCACTTATGTTGATAACGAGATTTACCCTTAGTGTGTCTTAGTTTGACTTTCGAACTATGTACCCGCTCAGCTTGCACTCTAGCTACTCGTCCAATTCTACCCGATCTAAATTACTCAAAAAACATGGTCATAAAGGTATGCTAGGTTGCTTGCGTAAATTTGCATCTCTACAAACTCTTTATAGCCTTCATCCCTCAACAAATGAACTATAATCACAAAACAAGCAATTGATACAAAGCAATGTTACTTCTTGCATGGATCTTTGTAGCTATTGACTCAAAATTTCAAGGGTAGACTCTTTTGAAAAGCATGATTTTGAAAAAAAACTTCCTTTCATTTTTTCCTTTTCACACTCCCCCCCCCCCCCCCCAAAACCAATAAATATGATACCCCCTCCCTTATTTTTAAGCTTGGAAGATAAATTATTGAGGGCCCGCCCCTTACTTATATGCTTATGTAACTTGTAAAAAAACTTCTCTCCTTTGTTCTTACATGGTGCGGTAAGTTTTCCATGGTGAATCCCTCGGGGATATGGATTTAAAAATGAACACTTGAAGAAAAGTTACAGTTTTATGAAGGAAGAGGGGTCTTTTAATTCATGATGAAGTGTGGTGTGTGTGTGTGTGTGTGTGTGTGTGTGTGTGTGTGTGTGTGTGTGTGTGTGTGTGTGTGTGTGTGTGTGTGTGTAGAGGGGTTTTAAAAATACCTCTTGAATGCACGTGCTATAAGTATTTTTGGATGGTCGACCCCTCGGGTCTTCACCCTCATCTACTCTGCACCTATTCTCCCTAAGAAATGGAGTCCACCCGATTTAAACGCCCTAGCACATCCATTGAATCCAAACCACTTATGCCACATTAAATGAGCACAATCAATGGATCCCAATATCTATAGCCAAGGGTAGTTGGATTATAATGCAACAGAGCAAGAGAAGAAAATCTGTATCCAAGAACCCATTCTTGTCCTACTAGAAAGGGAGAGTGAAATACTTTCAACATGTTGGAGCCAAGAAGACAGTGAAAGAGGTTTTGGTACAGCATGTTAAGCTCAAATATTCCTCTGCACAGAGCTAACTATAAGTGTTTCACACGTCTCTTCTTGTTTGTGGTTAGTTCTCTTCTTGTTTGTTGGTTAGATGTACACAATATATTATCTTCTCTACTTGATTATTATAATTTTGGTTTGTGGTTCTCTACTATGTCTGTGGTTCTCTACATGATTGTTATAATTTTGGTTTGTGATTCTCTACTATGCTCATTACATACATGTATCCCTCAAGCATAGAGGAATGGAAACCAGTGGAGTGTGTCAAATATATTTTAGATGTCTGGCATGGATCCATTGGTGAAGAGATTTACGGAGAGAGAACACATAGTTCTCTAGCAAAAAAAGGGATATTCTTTTATAATCATTTTTATGTCCCACCAAAATCTATGGATGATAGGGGCATTGTCACCAAGGTTGTACTATCTAGTTTTAGAAGTGAAGAGTGGCCATTGCCAAGCTCAATAACAAGTGAAGGGCTATAGGTGCAAGATCTTTTATGAGATCCAAAAATGTCTAAAGACCAACATTGCAAGCAAACGTAGCAGAGGTTCAATCTTTATGTCCATCTCACTGTCTTTGTGGGTTTCTTTGCAAATCTTGATGTGCAAGTCTCTAGAACAATTATGTCGATTTAGCACTTAGACAGTGAAGATGTGTTAGAATTTGTGGATGAGGGTTGGAGGCAAACTGTAGTGAATGGGGTTCTTTGCAAAGTGCATTTGCCTCCATTACCTATAAATACATGATCCATACCTAGAACTTCATCATTTCATTTTTTTATAGTCAATGGCATCATGTGGGCGGGACTTGGTTCCTTTAAATCAAAACATGGATGATTTCAAGAGAATCTCCTTTTCTTTACAAGTGGGAGTTTGATACTAAGTCCCTTTTTGGTTGGTTGCTTGGAGGATGCATCTGCCTTATCTCTCTTTGAGCTCTCACCTTTGTCCATCTTTGAGCTCTCACCTTTGTCCCCCTTTGAGCTCTCACCTTTGTCTGTTGTATGAAATCTTCTGGTGTTGCCTTGACATCTCCTAGTTTTACATTTTCTTTAGGAACCTTCCTTGCAATTTGTTTGGTCCTTGCCATATCTATAGATTAGACCTAAATCAAGAAAAATATATAGCCATAGATTAGACCTCTTCATTAACTAAAAGAGGTCAAGGTCTGAAAATGTTTCACCAAAATGAAGGTTGTGTCCTCTCTATGAAAGTTGCCATATCTATAGATTAGAGCTAAATCAAGAAAAATATATAGCCATAGATTAGACCTCTTCATTAAATAAAAAAGATCAAGGTCTAAAAATGTTGCACCAAAATGAAGGTTGTGTCCTCCTTGCCATATCTATAGATTAAACCTAAATCAAGCAAAATATATAGTCATAGATTAGACCTCTTCATTAACTTAAAAAGGTCAAGGTCTGAAAATGTTGCACCAAAATGAAGGTTGTGTCCTTCTTGCCATATCTATAGATTAAACCTAGATCAAGAAAAATATATAGCCATAGATTAGACCTCTTCATTAACTTAAAAAGGTCAAGGTCTAAAAATGTTGCACCAAAATGAAGGTTGTGTCCTTTCTATGCGAAAATAGAGTAGCCAGATCCATGTCCAACTACTCTATTTTTGCATGGGGGGGCACCACTACGTCGAGTTATAAGGTTGTGTCCTCTCTATGCAAAAATAGAGTAGTCGGGGATCCATGTTCGATTGCTCTATTTTCGCATAGAGGGGACACTAGCAAGAAAAGTTCTAAAAAGACTTTGTGTCATCTCAACGCAAAAATAGTGAAGTCGAACGTGGATCTGGCTACTCTATTTTTGCACAGAGAGGACACATTCAAAAAAAAAAATCTAAACATCTCAAAAGACTTTGTGTCATCTTTACGCAAAAATAGTGTAGTGGAACATGGATCCTACTCTATTTTTACATAGAGAAGACACCACTAACAAAAGTTAAGAGGACACATTCAAGAAAATTTTATTTAAAAAATTGTAATAAACTATTATGTCCTCTCTACGCAAAATTAAGCTTGGCGGATGAATGATTGAATTCTCTATTTTTGTGTAGAGAGGACACAAACATGAAAAATATTTTTAAAAACTTTGTGTGACCAAATTTGCAAAGAAAGCATTAATACTCTAAAATATTACCTTCCAATGATCTTTGTGGACTTTCTGGTGTAGTAGGAGAAGTCCCGATGTAAGTGGAAAAAATTAGCAAAATTAATGATAGGGTGCAAGCGCCTCTTTATATAGGATGGCACGATTACCTATGTAAATTTTGAATCTACACAATTTTTGATGCATGGATTTGACCTTTGTGCACGTGTCTTGAGGTGCATGATTGAAATACTATTTATAGGTATCAAAGCTTCTATATATAATTTTTTTGGTCCGTCCATCCTATTTTGCTAAGATTTTTGAAAAAGATTCAAAGCTAAAGAGAGCCCAAAATTTTCTTACGGAAACACCAAGGTACGTATTTGTATTGGAATTTTTTTTGGTGAATTTTTTCAATGCGTATGTCATCTCTATGCAAAAATAGAGCAACCGAATATGCAACCGGATGGTCTATTTTCGCATTGCAAGGACATAAATCAATGAGTAAAAAATCTAGCCTCATATGTTGTCCTTATGCAAAATTAGAGCAGCCGAACATGCTTCCACATGTTCTATTTTTGCATTGCAAGGACACAATTCATTGAGCCAACAAAAAGTCATACCTATCGACACTTTTTCCTTGGTTGTGTCGCCCTTATGCGAAAATAGTACACCTGGATATACATACGAGTGCTCTTTTTTGCATAGAGAAGATGACAAATTGACTAGACCATTCTTTTTCATGTTTATGTCACCTTATGCAAAAATCGAACGCTCGGACCTCTATCTGGATGCTCTTTTTTCGCATAGGGACAACATATAGTCAAGTTCGTTGAAGACTAAACATGTTCAATCTCAATTTTAGTCTATCTTTGGTTGTGTCGCCCTTATGCAAAAATAGAACACCCGGGCATACCTCCGGGTGCTCTTTTTTTTCATAACGACGACATATGACCAAGTAAATGACATTTTAAGATGTTTTTGTTCTCAATCAACATGTTCAATCTTTCCTCCAAGTGTATGACATTTTTTGTTCTTTTGTGTGCAGAAAAGGTGACTAGGAAGAGTTTGGAGGGTGTTGATATTGAAGAGGTTGAGGAGACAAGTGATGAAAGGTTGATGGACCTACTATAACAAGTCAAGCATTTGTCTAAGTTTTCCTATGTAAGTAAAATATTTAATGTTCCCTTTGATCTTGAGAGTTTTCTAGAAGGCTAGACTATCAAAAGGTTTTTGTTGACCTTACAAGCTTAACAACTTTGTACACTTTAATGATAATTTTAGTGCAAGCAATTTCACACCAAGCACATGCTCGAAGAAGTTGGCATTACTCCAAGATGATTGAAAGAAGGGCCATAACCCCTGTGAGTGGCATGTAAGGCATGGTTGTAAGCTTGTGAATGAAGATAATATATTTTTGCTATTTTTGACTCTTATTCCAATAGAAGGAGAGTCAAAATCTTTGCAAAACATAGCATCTATGAATGTCCAAGATGTGGAGGAAACGCCTGAAGATTTCAGAGAGGAAATGGAGAGGCTTCAAATCAAAGAGATCTTGGATGTTGCAGAGTTCAATGCAAGGAACATCACCAAGGTGGAGCAGCCAATCCATATTCTAGAGGAGGAGCTTGATCCCTTTGTGTGCACAGCAACCATGCCCACCTACAAGATAAACAATAAGGAGTATTTTCTACTACAGGATATATAAAACCTCTTAGATCTAAGCAAGAACTACTGCCTTGCTATTTTGGCAGAGTGGGTAAAGCATGATAAAGGCTTTGTGGACTACAATACACCATGCCCATTATCATTACTTGATATAGACTATGAAAATTTTATTGATCAGTCCCATGTTGGAGAGCGTGTACTAGAATTTGTTCACAGCTATGAAGAGCAAGGGCTTCCCAGAAATGAGAAGTTTTAACAAATTCAAAAAAGATTGAAGATAGAACACATGGGCAAAGAAGTCTCAAGAGAGAGCAAAGAGATTAAACCAAGCTTTTCCATTGACCTTTGGAAAGAGGACCTTTTTGAAAATGATGAAAACCTTAAGTTAAAATGGCAAAATATACACATTATTTAAGCCATTGAAACTTCAGTGAAACTTCATTTCTATTGATTAATTTGAGGGGGGGTTTTGCACAGATTGATATTGTAGATCCTTATAAGTTTCTAGGGAGAGGAAAGGGCTCTAGGATTTTGGATCTAAAGAGGGATTAGAGTTTGAGCCATTACATTGGGAAGCTCAACAAGGAGACAATAGCTATCTACCACAGGAAGCTTTCCCAACCACCCACTCTCCCCATACTTGCATTGGTGGCTTTGTCAAGGTTGTAAGTTCACATCCAATAAGAGTTGGAGTGGGAAAAATCATACTTCTTGAAAAGCAAGAAGCCATTAGAGTTTTTGAACTTGCTCCACGATTTGAAGTGCATACTTTGGCACCATGGCCAGTTATGTCCTTGCCTCTTCTAGTGACATAGGCAAGCAGGAATACTTGAAGTGGAGGGGGAAAGTGAAAAGATTGATGTTGGCTCAAGCAGCCAAAACTGATCCTTGTATTATCCCCCACTTGCTTTCTTGCCTCTCTCTAGTAGAAAGCCATTATAAAAACCTTTCACTTGAAGATGATCTACTGTATGCACCCTTCCTTTTTTGTATATTCCTTTGTATAGCTATGGCAATATTTTAGAACTGTCTAATAATTTTTTAGTCTCTTGTGATCTTGTTTTGTACCACACTTGTCTGTAAAACCACTGGAATACTTCAAGCAAGCTATTAGCTTTTTGAGCTCCTCCACCATGTATAGTGTGCTTGAAAAACTTGATTCCTGTTTGATAGTGGAACTTCTCCATACCTTGAGTAGATCAGATTGACAAGATTCCATATTTATTTATAAACCAAGGAGTGTGATTGTAGATAATGTACTGCACAAAAAATTAATTTCTTTAACAACTTATGCAAGTATTGAAGCAAATTAGTAGAATCAAAATTCATGAGTATTACCATGTAGTGTGTGAAGTACTATGAGCTTTAAGCACTTGTCATAGCTTTCTTGAATCTATTCAACTCTTTCTTAAAGTTGGAGAGGTCATTCTTTTTCCAATAAGTATTGAAGCAAATTAGTAGAATCAAAATTCATGAGTATTACCATGTAGTGTGTGAAGTACTATGAGCTTTAAGCACTTGTCATAGCTTTCTTGAATCTATTCAACTCTTTCTTAAAGTTGGAGAGGTCATTCTTTTTCCAATAATTTTATCACAGAAAGAAAAGATTGCATCCAACTCTTCCCACACTTTTGCCTTGTCATTTCTTACTCTGTCATCAACTCCATGGTCCTTCATAGCATTGTGTAGAGCCTTCCACTGGCTATATTGGACTTTAGATGAACCCCTACCCAACTTTCCATGAAATCCTAAGAATGTTATGGCCTTCATCCTACCAATAGAAAATTTCCTAGGGACATTATTTCCACCAAATGACCTCTTTGGGTTTGACTCAATCACAAACATTTCCCCCATGAAGTCCAATATCAAACAATACCCTCTCAATACTTTTTCAGGAAGTTGCTCTAGCTAAAAAAGGTTGTAGTTTCCATGCAAACCCTATGTAGAGGTGCACAATCTTCTCAATGATTCTACAAAGTGCATACAGTGTATAGAGGTGGACATTTGAAATGGGAATATCTAAAACAGCTTCAAAGTTTAAACCTTTAGTGTGTCTATCCGGATCTTTTGTTCGAGTTAGTAGGATTCAGCTCTTTTGATGCACCCATGCAGTAGATACACGGGCTTTTGGAATTGGCACCCCTTGACACATTGTACATACAATATGGTGCAAAGAAAGGACGGAATGAGCAGAAGTAAATTTGAAATTTGGACCAAAAGAAAAAAACAGTGCATTGTGAGGGAGAATTTTTGGAAAAGAAACACATTTCCAAAAGATTTGAAAACGACACTATATATGAGACGCCAAAAAGTAACATTATGTGCATCTAATGAAAATATACAGTTTTCTCTCTAATTTTGAGTTTTAAAATTTCTTATTTGTTTTTTAAAAAAGAAAAGTATTTTCTCTCTGTACGATTCTTTGGAGGACGAATTGAAGACCTCAAACTTCCCTTTAATGAACCTTTCCTTTGGTTAGTTAGGACGAAGTGGACTTCCCTTTAACGAACCTCCCTTGGGTTAATTAGGCTTCATCTCGAAAATAGTTTGCGAGCAGTTACTGAATGGGAGGTTTTACACGTGTAGAATCCATGGCAGCGTGAGAGAAGAAGAAGAAGAGTATTTCAACGTTTTCGATGGAGAGAGAGAGAGAGAGAGAGAGAGAGAGAGAGAGAGAGAATGCCACTGGTTCATTTGACAGGCAGCATGTGTATTGCAGTCTCCTCAAGGTTATGCCGCCGCTACCTGCGCCCGCGCATGCTAACACATTTACAGGACTCCGTTGTTATGTATTTGCCTCACGTGCATAGAACATGTGGTTTTGCAAAATACCGTTTCACGTGACAATACTACAGAGAGAGTTATCAAACTTCAATGTTCTGTGCATCGGCCTATCTGACATGATCCTTTCACCACATTGTTCTCGGAAGGCTTTGGAATAGTACCTGCAACTCAGCGGCATGGTGCTTGTGAGACGAAACCCCAGCTTGTAATTTTGACATTATGTACAGCTTTCTTCAAAGTTGTGCAAAGAGAAAAGACCTCAAGGATGCAAGACTCATGCAATGTCTTATTGTTGATGATGGGTACGATGCTGTTGCCTTTTGGAATGATCATCTCATACGTCTCTTTGCTGAATGTGGCAGCTTAAAGGAGGCTGACAAAGTATTTTGCAAGGTAGTAGAACCAACAGTTTTCACATGGAATGCTATCATTTCAGCGCACGAAAAACTCGGTGAGCCTAGTGCAGCCCTTCAATTGTACACTAGGATGCAAGAAAATGGGGTGCTTCCTGATGTGGTCACATACTTATACATTTTGAAAGCATGTGGCAGTGTTAGTGACGTAGATCAAGGAAGGATCATACACGACAAGGTTACTATGAACGGACTTGAGGCCGATGTTAATCTTGGAAGCACTCTAATTAGTATGTATACTAAATGTGCTTGCCTTGACGATGGGCGCCATTTGTTTGACATGTTATCAAGCAAGAATGTGGTAACATGGGGGGCAATGATAGCAGGATACGCACAGTCTTCCGAGGGCTCTTTGGCTCTCAAACTTTTTGAAAGCATGCAAGAAGCATGTGTAGACCCAAGTGTTTTTACATACTCATCAACTTTGAAGGCGTGTGGTAGTGTCAAAGCCATTCGTGAAGGAAGGCTACTTCATCATGAAGTAATGAAACATAGGTATGAATTGGATTTGGTTATAGGGAGCACTCTTATTAGCATGTACATTGATTGCGGGCATTTAGAGGAGGCTCGCAGGTTATTCAATCGCGTATCTAATCATGATGTCATATCTTGGGATATTATTATATCGGGCTATGTTGCACATAGGCAGAGTCTCCAAGCACTAGACCTCTATTCGGAGATGCAGAGGTCTAAAGTCGAACCAAATTCAGTTGTATACTTGTCTTTATTGCAAGCATGTGGAGATGTTGGAAGGGTTGGCTCTGGAAGAGCCTTGCATGATGAGATTGTTGGTAAAGGATTGGATGTTCATGTGCTGATACAAAACACGCTCATTGACATGTACGCAAAATGCGGATTCCTCACGGAGGCAATGAAGTTTTTTGAATGTCTTGAGCAACGAGATGCAGCATCTTGGGGTGCTCTGATTGGAGGGTTTGTTGATAATGGGTTTCCTTCCCTTGCGTTAGAGGCTTCAGATAAAATGGCTGCACAGGGCATGTTGCCTAACAGAGCAATTTTTCTGTGCAGTTTAAAAGCTTGTAACAATGGACTTGCTTATGCACAAGGCAGGCTGAAACATGAGCAGATAGTCAGTTTTGGCCTGGATCTGGAAAGTGCTGTAGGAAATGCTCTTGTGGACATGTATGTGCAGTTCGGCCATTTGGAAGAAGCCCGTAAAGTGTTTGATAGAACATTAGAAGTAGATGAGCTGTCATGGGGCTTGATGCTTGCAGGCTATGCTAACAATAGCCAAGTGTTGGAGGCCTTTGAAATCTTTGATAAAATGGTGGAACATGGCCTGAAGCCAAATGAGATCATCCTGCTTTTGATGCTGAAATCTTGTAGTAAGGCACGTGCCATGAGGCATGGGAGGCAGTTACATATGCATGTGGTTAGCAATGGGCTTCACACAGATGTGGTTTTAGGAAGTGCAATTGTTGATATGTATTCAAAATGTGGGAACATAAAGGACGCTTCCAAAGTATTCGACGGAATTCCATGTAAAGACGTTGTACTTTATGGTTCCATGATTGAGGGGTATGCACAGCAGGGTCGTAGTATTCTTGCTTTGAAACTCTTCGTAGAAATGGTTTGCAAGTATATAGAACCCAGCAAAGCCTTATTTCTCAGCGTTCTAAAAGCTAGTAGCAGCATTGAGGCTATATCATGGGGTTTTCTTCTGCACCATTGTTGTTGTGAAACTTTGTTGAATCACGACACAGAAGTAGCCACATCTCTTTTGGACTTATACGGTAAGTGTGGCTACCTAGAAGAATCGCACAAAGTTTTTAGTGAGCTGGAAATTGTGGGTTCAGTTTCATGCAGCGCCATGATTTCAGGATGTATGGACAATGGTCAAGACTTTGCTGCGATTGAGCTGTATACAAGGATGCAAGAACAGGGCATTCAAGCAAATGCTGATGTATTGCTTTCGATTTTGAATGCATGTGTAACGGTGGGAGCTATAGAGCATGGAAGAATGATACATGGTGAGCTTGTCAGGATGGGTGCTGAGTCCGATATTATAGTCAGGCGCAGGCTATGCAACATGTATGCAGGTTGCGGTATGATAGAGGAGGCATATACAATCTTGAAGGGGGGAACCACTTACGGACTACCTTCATCTTGGGCGACACAAGCAGGACTCCACCCAAAACAGGACAGTCTCGAGTATGGTAGGTTCCTATTAGGGGAAACATTGAAAGGTTTAGAGCCAGGGGAGTCAACGCTCCCTACTATCTTTGCAGTATGCATCAACAGCGGAGTGTTGAGAGAGGCATGCTATTATTTCAATGTAATGTCACAAAACAAAGGCTTCACACCAAATCTCCAACTGTATAGTTGCATGGTGGACCTTCTTGGCAGAACTGGGCATTTAGAGGAGGCTGAGTTTTTTGCTAAGACACTGCCACTATTGCCAGATAGCATTATGTGGATTTCACTTCTCACCAACTCGAAGACACACAAAGCTTTGGGTCGAGGAAGACAATTTTTTTGGCATGTCAGTAAGCAGGTTCCTGATTTGGCAGGGTGTAAACCTCTAAAAAGCTCATTCAATTTCGATTCAGAAAGCGGAGCTATGATAATGCAATGTAGAGAATATCGGGCCACCCACGAGAATTTACAGAGAACATTCATAGATCAGGATAGTAACTCAATTTTCTCCTGTAAAAGTGAGGCTGGTTACTACGATAATGTTACGTATCATAGAGATGGGACGCAATGTGGTATATACAGAAAAGTGGCCAACAAAGATGAGGCTATTGAGTATCAAGGTGTTACTAACAAGGGGTGCCCTTTGTGTAGCAAGTGTAAGACTTCTAATGACTTGGGCTATTTCACGTCACTCATTTCTATGGTCAATGTTATGGTAGTGAACTTTTGTCACAAAGTAATTATTTGCAGGTATTTCAAGGAAGTGATTTATATTTTTCTTTTGGATTGTGAAGTGTATGAGCATATCTGGTGTGTGTGTGTAGAGTAGATAGACACTACCTGCAATGTTTGATTCACCGTCTAGTGCATCCTACTCCATAGGTAGTTTAAGGGGTTGGGTTTAGATATTACTATGGGTTTTTCTGACTCACACAATCTCTTACTCCCCGAGTAATTATCTGCAAGTATTTGAAGGAAAGTGATTTTTATTTTTCTTTTGGATTGTGAGGCTCATGAACACATATGGGGTGTGTGTAAAGTAGATCGACACTACTTGCAAGGTTTGCTTCACCATACGGTGCATTCTACTCCGAAGGTAGTTTAGGGGGTTGGGGTTTAGATATTAATGTGGGTTTTTCCTATTTGACACAAATCTAGGAAAAAAATTAGGTAGCACACCTTCTGTTTGACTTGTCCACAGCTTTTTTTTCTAATTGGATAACTTACAAACCTCACTATTAACTTCAAATCTAATGTGTGCATCTTGGGTGGTCTTCAGATTTGTTCAATTCAAGTTTCAACCAATGTTCATAAAGATTTCCATTTTTGTAAATTGTCCCTTTACATTAGCAAGGGGAGTCGTCATTTCTTTGTTGTCTTCTAATGCTTGTCAAAGTCATTGTGATTGCAATAAGGAGTGCCACAATTGAACTGTAAGGTTCTTCCCAACACCAAGAGAAAACTTCTCCATTAAAAACTTCAATCTCGGCGTAAGTCCTGCGCGATGGCACAGTAACATGGTCGTCAAGTTTGTAGATTATGCTATCTAAGTGTTTGAACCAAGCCAAGGCAATGCCTTTCATGGTAATAGAAGTCTTGACTTTTGAATTTAATGTGGAGGATGTTTTTCCAAAAAGTAAAAAACAATACCAATGAGCTACATTTCAACCAAAACAAAAAAAAGGTGTATTATGTTTCGCTAATCACACCGCGTTAAATGCATGCAAAAATCGTCTTCAGAAGGTTAACCATCCATTGGTTCTAATCGCAAGAAGAAAAGAAAAGAAGTTCTAATGAACTTCGAAAGCTCCAAATGATCTATTTCAATGGCATGACCTTACAAAGTGGTTAACAACTTTCCCATAATACAAAATGAAAATATCCTCTCACCTCAATATATCATGACAATGGTGTATGAAATGCTAAACTGTGGTGCCAATCTCTAGAGCAATTCTATTCTATCTCCCAATGTCTCTCAAGCTGGTTTGCGGAGGTGATTCTTTGACCAATGGCACATCGCAACCCGTGTGAGATGTGTCAATGGAGATGATAAATCGATCTTCCACAGTGAAAAGAAAATTCTGCCACCAAAGGTTGAAATTGAAATTGAAATGTTCATTAACATTTGCAAAATGCCTAAAAGACCTATGAGACCAAACGAGTACATCATCATCATCATACTTGTCAAGTGTTATGTACAGAAGATAATGTAATGAGTACAAAAAAATGTACAACTAAAAGAGAAGAAAGAGCCACCAGGTAGAAAAACACCCAAATCCTGATCTACTATGGGCACCATCACCATTTAGATTTTGTCTATTGAGTTCTCTTTGATGATTAATTATGAAGCTCTATCATTTGCTTATGCATATGCATCCAAATGCAGAGCAATAACGAAAAGAAACGCACATCTTTGTTCCACGAAATGCATGAGACTTGAAACATTTTTTGAAGTGGCAAATGGGGAGGTTGAAAGGGTCTTGGCAAAGATGAGTCATGGATACAACATGTAACCTTCTTCCTCTTCTGCATCAAACCAATTTGTTCCTTATTAAAGGTCAGCACCAGCCTACACCTTGTTCGCTAGCAAAGAAATCACAAAGTAGAGAGAGAGAGAGAGAGAGAGAGAGAGAGAGAGAGAGAATGAAATGAGCCAAAATGAACTGAGACCAATCTGTTACAAACTGGTGAATCTGATACCATGAGACAAAGAGATCTTTGCCCATTGTATCATCATTTTTAGATTTTTGTCCTCAATCTTGCTATATACTTGCAAGTTGCAACATTTGTACTTGACTCTCATGGATCAGCATCAGGACTTTTCACTCAATAGCACGCGCGCGCGCACGCACACACAAGAACAAGAGAGTTTTAACGTCGTAGGAAACTATTCCAGGAGACCTTAAAGATCTATCCGACGAGTAGAATTGAACTCAAGACCTGTTATTCAAGAGGGAAATGGCATAACCAATCTACCACACTTTGGTGATAGAAAGGTTATACCATTTTCCTCTTTTTATTAGAACACACACACCCGAGAAGAGAGAGAGAGAGAGAGAGAGAGAGAGAGGAAATGAAATGATATATTAACGTCTTCAAAAGGCCAAAATGACCTATGAGACCAAGCCGTTACAACATAGTGAATCTGATACCATGTCCGGAATCAAAAAGAATTGAAACAAAATACAATGTGTAGTACAATGAAAGAAGGGGGGAAGTTATGGTGGAGATCCATCCTCATCTGCACTTTGGACATCGAGAGAGTATGGCTCAAATCCTCTGTTGTAGTCTCCGTCGATGTTGTGTAGCTCCTCTCCTCAATCGCGAGCGTCTAGATCTCCCTAGCTCCAATGCTCGGTCTATAAGAATGCCAGTAGCGGTAGTATGAGTGCGGGCAAAGCTCTGCAATGGTGTCTGCTTCTCTGGGGTCCAATATCTAGTGTAAAGAAATTTGTAATCTATCTTTGGGGTCGTCTCTCTCCAGCTCTCCTCAATAAAGTGTCTCTGTGCCTGTGTAACTCAAGTAGATACAATCCCAGACATCTCTGATCCTCACAGCTCATGACCCTAGATAGAGGCCCAAAACCCTCTCTGAATAGACAATGAAAACGGCCTCATATCTCATAGTACATTGTGCAATGACATATGTAATGTAACTCTGTCTTTGGCTCTAGATGACATAAGCAGCATATCCTGCTATCTTCTGGTATCCCTCTGAATCTGCCAGTCTCAATCTAGAGCTGATGTGAAGATATGCGTATCTGGCCAATGGCACAACGCAAGCCATGATAAAGATGTGTGTCCATATAGCTAGGTCGAATCACAAACCCATGCCCTGTGAGGTGGAGAAGATGCTCTCTATAGAAAGCCATCTTCGTGCCCAACTCCTGTACCGACTCTATCCATGTCCTCCTCGTGTCCAACTCGATCATATCCTGACGCGAGAGAGAGAGAGAGAGAGAGAGAGAGAGAGAGAGAGAGAGAGAAGCTTCCAAAGATGCTTATAGGCTGCACAGACACTTGTTCTTCTTACCAAAAAAAGCAAACGATTCCCGAAAAAGTAGGTGCAAGCTTGCGTCCGCCATCAAATGGCACAGCCAACACAAAGCCAGGAAACTAACAAGTGCACGCAAAAAAATAGAAATCGATCGTGCAAGTTTCTGAAACAGATTTCAAGTGAGAAATTGTCTAAATTATCTAACCATATGCCCTTTTGGCATGACACCTTTTCAAGCATGAATTGCTTTCAAATGGTAAACAAGGAGAGCATGTCATGAAATGTAAATTCATAACACCTATGAAAGCTTTGAGATAAAGCCTGTTGCTTTGATGCCATAAGCAAAGCCCTCGGTGGCTTAAAATATATATATACAAACATAAAAGAGACCTCTCAGTGGCACTAGGCTGGCTACTTTTGCATGGAATTCATGTACGATGTTCTGCCCGAAACAAGTTGCGCATGTTGCATACAAATTTCTTGAAATTGTTGGTGCGATTCAGCTCATCCACCAAATCTTTGCTGCCAGCCAAAGAAGGAATGCACTCCAACACTGCAAAAGAATCATATAGTAAGCAATTACTCCATTCCTCTTGCTTGGTTTGAAAGAAGGGGGGGGGGGGGGGGAATTTTAACATCATAGGAACAATCCCAAGAGACCTTCCTACAAGTTTTGAACTCAAGACCTGATACTCCAGTAGGAACCGAGATAACCGATCTACCAAACTTGGGTGATAGAGAGGTTATTCCAGTTTTCTCTTCTTATTCACACATGCATGCCGATGAGAAGAGGAATTCTAATGTCGTAGGAACAATCCATAAGATCTCAGAGATCTATCCGACAAATCTTGAACTCGAGAAAAGCAGAAGAAGAGGAAGAAGGAGAAATTACAAATCTGCAATGGACATTTTTGCAGTTCCAGATATTTGATGAAGAAAGTATTATCAGCAATGCAAGACTATTTGCATGCATCAAAACCGTATAGAGGTGCAATGAGGCAATTTGCAAGTCACAAAAGTTATTAAAAGTATTCAATTAAGAAAGCCCCTGTGTAAGAGACCAGTCATAACAGACTATTTTTCAGTCAGAGAACTTACGAGTGTAAATGTTTCTTTCTTTGTCATGGCGTATGCAAAAAGAGAATTCTTGATCAGGATCCGTGCGCACTATTTTTGTCAATGTTAACCACAATCCTGTGCCCAGCACAAACAGAAACTCTCTTCATCGCTATTGTGCTGCAAATAAGCCTCAGATGGAAAATGCAATGGCCAAAAAACCAAATCACCATTATTCTTGGTGGGCCTGACTGCAAATCCTAGATTTTCTTCATACCATCCTATGCCATCAAGGATTAAATTGTTCTTCCTTCTCTTTTCTTCTAAGCTGCAGTCCTTTTCTGCACAAACAAACCATCACAGAAAGATTGAGAAACAAACTTATCTTTGGGCTGAGTAGGATTTGATTACGCTTACAACTTGGCAATAACATTCTCATTCTTGAACAGAACACAAGCAAATCTTTAATCGGCAGTTTTTCTTGCCAATGGAAAAAGTAGCCATCAGTTTCTTTGAGCATACAAGCAAGTCGGCTAATTGTGCTTGTATATGAGATAGATCAAGAGTTAGATTACATTCCCAATTTGGGCTTTATTCCAAGCAAAGACACTGCCAAGTCAAAACAAGCAGTAGCAGAGATCATGTACCAAATAAAAAAAATCAAGAACCCAAAAACTGTGCCGACTCAAAATGATTGACACTTGTCACAAATAATCAACGACTGTTATGTTACCAAGAACCTGTACCTCCCAGGCAAATATCCATAACACAAAAGAAAAGGGAAAATTACCAAAATCCTCACATTTGGACAACTCTTCCCATTATGCCCTTGAATTTTACCAAAATTCCTTACATGCCCCTTAAATTTTGCCAAAATACCCCTTATTTTCTAAAGAACATCTCTGAATACATAACAATTTAAACCTTTTGATAAACACAAATGTGCACTAGCGATTTGGCATGTTACAATGAGGTTTTTTTAAGGGTCTTTTGTGTACAAGAGATGAAATAACTCATGATTTTCACATACAAATGCCATATTTCTCGGTCCAATGGTTATAATTTTTCTAAAAAAGGCTTATGGATGTATTCTTAGTATTGCAAAGAATCAAATATGCAATCGAAACAATCCAAGTAAAGAATGTACAGGGATAATTTGGGAATTTCCACAAATTTCAGGGTATTTGGTAATTAACCCAAAAGAAAAGGAAAGGGCTACACCTAGCAATGAACATGGTTAGAGAGTGGAAGACATTGAAAACAAAAAAATCTAGTTATGGTTGGCTAAACTGGTAGTTATCTTGCTTGAAACTTCAGATGGCAAAGCAACCGAAACATAAAGTTTTGTATGATCCTAGATACATTCAGAGTTGCAATCTCCACCAATAGAGGACCAACCATCATGATATCAGTGCCTATAACCGTGTTATTCAGAAATGCTTAAAATAGTTGTTTACGCCAAGGTCCAAGACATGTACCCTTTTAACTACAACATTGGAGTAGACTTGGTGCAAAATAAAAAGGGAAAAGGCTTACTTAGAAAAAGGACGGAGGATACTAACGTGGGGATTTCCGCAGATTGCATTGACATGCTGATGTGGCAGCAGTATGGACCTCCTTGTTTTGCGCTGACATGCCATGTGGTAGGCTGTACGAATTTCCGTGATTTCCATTGGCTGCTTTTTGGGCTAGTAGCTTTTGAGTTGGCAGCTTTTCATGTAACAACTTTTGATTTTGAGGTCAAGGGCCTTTAAGTATGAACCCTAGGCTACTCTTTCCCTCAGTTAGCTAACGAGCTTCTGAGCAGAGAGGGCCCGCGAGAGTTGTAACTTTGCTCAAGCATTAATATAGAAATAATTACCGAAAGGGCCTTTAAATATGAGCCCTAGGCTACTCTTTCCCTTAGTTAGCTGATGAGCTTCGAAGTAGAGAGGGCCCGCGAGAGTTGTAACTTTGCTCAAGCATTAATATAGAAATGAATACCGAAAGGGACACCAGATTTTGGGGGCAATATCTTTGGGCACTTAACTACGCCGGGCCGTGTCGGCTCTATTTTCTTTACAGTATGACAAAGTTGTGAAGTATTTTAAGTGATTCTCTCGTGTGTCGTATCAGACTAACGACTTGGGGTGCCCAAAAGAGTCTGACCCACACTACTCAATGCCCCTCCTCATAGAGCAAGGAAAACAACTATCATCTATCTTTAATGGTGGCCTACACCTATAAACGACTTAGTTATTGCCTCTTCACTAACTTGACACGTGGCTCCCAACTACAACCTTTTCTTAAAATTCAGTCCATGACATCCCCTTCTTCTTCTTCCACAACATATACTTTGCCTTTGAGATCTCTAGGATTCTTTTGATTCTTAGCATTATCTTTGAAGAAACACATGTTAGGCGCATGTCCCTTCTTGTTGAGATGAGGGCACACCTTAATGCGGAAGCAATCTTGTGATTTATGGTTGCTTTTGCCACAATGTGAGCAACCTTCACCTTTTACGCCCATTGCATTACTTTGAGACCTTGTATCTGTGCCAATTCTTTTTTCTTCCTTTAGAAGAGAATGAGTATATCTTCAAGTGCAAGGATGGGATCTTTCTCCTTGAGCGCACTTACAATGTTATCAAAGCTACTTGGTAGGGCTTTAAGAAGGATGGATGTTTTATCCTCATCTGGTAGCTTGTACCTCGGCATAAACAACTTGGGTTGAGATACTTTTGAGTTTGTTGACAAGGTTAGCAACATCATCTTGATCTTGCAGTGTAATGTACAACTGAAGTGAGTGATGGTGTATGGCTCAGGATGAGTGATCAACAATGCTCAAGGTTCCTTTTATTGACGGGCAGGGAGGGCCTTCCTTGACTTGATGAGAGAATGTGCAATGACCAAAACAAAGAGAGTGGAAAATATGAGTGCAAAGTGCATGAGAGTGCTAGAGAGAGAGAGAGAGAGAGAGAGAGAGAGAGAGAGAGAGAGAGAGAGAGACAACACCACATGGGGTCCCAAACCCCCCTCCAAGGGCCCCCCCCCTATTGCTAGAGAGGTATTTGATTTAGATTGCACAAAGGTCTGGTACAATGCTTCTAGATGCTGTGGTACTTGACGACAACGATGTCGATGACAACGATGATGTCGACGACGACGTCGATGTTGTCAATGGGCTGAAATCTGAAAATGCTATGTGTTATGCTGGAGATCTGCAACTGCGGCAGTTCTACAAGGTTGATCTGCAACCACCAATGCATGCAAGGGCTGAATCTGTAAAAACGCTGGCTGTTTATGGGCTGAAAACTGAGCGTTGGCAAATCTGCAACAATCGGGTGAATTGCGGAGAGGATCTACGACCTGACTAGTGAAATTCGACGAGGCTAAGGGCTCATCTAGAAACGCTGTTTCTTGGCTGGAAACGCTAATCCTGAAGGCTGAAAACGCTGATGCCTTGTAGCAAAAAAAAAAAAACTGGCCTTGCTGTGGAGAAAACGCTGGAAGAGCTTGAGGTCCTGCTGGGTGCTGAGCCTCCTTGTGTCTTCTGCTTCTATTGGCGCTAGACCTCCTTATATAGCCCTCTCAAACAGGGTCGAGCAGGCTGGATTTAGGCTCCACCATCTTGAAAGAATAAAGTCACTTATCAATTAAATGAATTTATAAGAAGTGGTTCACATGTTGTTGCAAAACTGGGTCCATACGGTGGAACATGCTCATGCTGGGTTGTGCAATCAGAGGGTGTGTCTGGACATGCACGGCCTGCATACAGGCTCACAAAGGTGCCAGAACACTTCCTAGGCTACCTCAACCCTAGAAGTAGGTACAACTTGTCCACATGCACTTAGGGTTAGATGTGTGCATGACATGCAAAGTAAGACCATAAAGCTGAATTTTGAGGCTCATCTTGGAGTGCTTACCTCAATCACCAAAAAGATGCTCTAGGGTTTGCCAAGCATGAAGAGCAGATATAGAATCATTAGCGTGATGGATGAAGTCATCTTCAAGTGCCGTGATGATGATTCCAAGTGCTTGCTTATCTTTGGCTCGTTGTTGAGCATTTAAGGTTCGTGTCAAGGCTTTCCTCAAACCAAATGCTAGTTTTACAATGGTCCACAGGTTCTTTTTCATGAGCATCCCCTTCACTTTTGTCTGTCACGTGTGAAACTCCATGACATTGGACTTGTCAATGTTTTTGGTGGGCATTGTGTGTAGAGAGGTCTTACCAAACAAGCATACAAAATGGTTTTACAACCAAAGAATAGTGGCTTTCAATTTGTGAGTTGTGGGGGGCGGGGGCAGTTCCGATTAGTTTGGGCAATCGACGGCAAGGCAAGCGTGGGCAATTCCGAGAGCCCCGGGTTTTAATGCCATGTGCCTCCAAAACGGTTCCTTCTCTCCCCTTTAAGAGGTGACTCCCACCTCCTTTTCTCCACATAGCCACACACACACGCGCGCACATGATTAAGGTTGCAATTAGTGGCACTAATCTCCTCCAAATTAGGTTATTGAGGGCTCAAATGAAAGCTATAAACAGAGAGCTATGTGCTCACACTTTATGAAATAAGATAGGGCTTCTGATTTTGCAAATAATCAAGTAAAGTATGCACAAAAGATAATGGGATTTAATCAAGATGCTACTTCTTGATGCTTGAGCCAATAGTGGCACAAATTAGTGCAACCGAAAGCTTGTGGAAGCCTCTATGCACTCACATACATTCCAATGTTCAATTCATGCTCTCTAAACATCATGCTCTCCAGCAAGGTAAATTGGCTCAGAGAATACGAGAAAAGAAAAAAAAACAATGCACACATAATCAAGCAAGTTTAATGAAGAAGGAAAAAAAAAATCACACACAACCTAATGCTCGATTCATTTACCACTATTCATTGGCAAGGATAGTGGCCGTATAGATGTGTCCAAAAACCAATGCTAGATATTATTGAAAATGAGTAGCAATTACCTTAAAGAGTTATGATTCGACTTAGTGTTTGGTGAGAGAGAGAACACTAGGTCTAGCATAGGGATCTAACCATTGTAATTAGGAAGTGATAATTACGTGTTAAGTCTGATGCCACAGGTTATGCTTATGGTGGATAGACCAATAAGGCATTCATCATAGATAGAGCATCTTAACAATAAGGAGTGAGTAGATTAAAGAGAATGTACTCAATACAATGAAATGAAACCTGCTTGATTGATAAGAATAAAGCAAGAATACAAGTTTAACATAGTGACCTTATATATGATCGAAGGTGGAAATTAAGGAAAGAGGAATATGCACCACAAATGGAAAGGGGCAAGTAGCATGTGGGTTACAACATGTCACGATTGTGACTTGTTATTACATTATACACTCTTCTTGATTCATTACACATACAAATGCAAAGTGTGACTAACCCAGGACGACCCCTGTTCTCGAATGGTCACAACCCTTCGCTCTAAAGTCGTGTCTCTTCACCAACAGCCACACTCTTTTAACCACTAGTCATGCCCCTTCAACCAACGGTTGCGGCTCTTCATTGAATGGATGTGTCTATTTGCCTAAAGACATGTCTATTCGCCTAAAGGATGTGCCTCTTCATGATGGGTCACACCTATTCACATGTGTCTCTTCAGTTTCTGTATAAGAGACCTCTTGTAACAGTTTAAGCAATCATTCAATCAATCAAGCACAGAGTCTTTTGAGTCTTATCTCTAAGTCAAGTTCAAGTTTCTTAAGTCTTAATCATGAGTTTTAAGTACTTAATTAAGGATTAGTAACTAGAATCCTTACGCTGGTAGCAGAGCAAATTTTGTCCCGAACACGAAGGTTGTGAGCCTCTCACCCTCGTCACTACCCTCTCCCCCCCTTCCCGGAGTTGTATGGAAGCAGAAGAAAGGCGGTACCAGGTACACACACCCAAATGAGCATGAGGTAACTTGAATTATTCTGCTCCAATTATAATAAAAAAAGACAGCAATATGGCTGTGTGGCGTACCCGATAAATTTTGAGATCGTTGTGTTGGTGCCCCTTAGCGAGCCCTTTCAGTGGGATGTACCCCTTCGTTGGTGCCCCTTGCGTTGTTGAGTACCACTCCCTTGCTCGCATCCCTCCAGGCGACTACTCCCTACGCCACAATTCCCAGCGCTAGTATTTCTACGCAAGGCATGCTGCTTCCCTGGAGTCTCTTCGTGGCAGCTCTTCGCTGGGTCTTTACGTAAAACATAAACAGCAAGGTTTTAAATTTTCCAGCACACTTGTTTCTCAAACATCAGCAAGTGCACTGGTTAAAATAACCCCAACAGTGCACTTGTTTCAACCATCAACAGCACATGCATTTCCAAAAACAGCCAGCAACCTAATTTCCAAAACACTGGATTGAAACGCTGGGATGTACCCATTCGCGTTCATGTCCCTTCGTGCCTCTTCTTCACAGGTTGCATCTCTTCTCGAAGAGACATGCCTCTTTGTGCAATTCGTTGGGCTGAAATCGCTTGCTGCTTTGCTGAAATTTCCACACAAAAACCTCTTCGCTGGCTGTCCCTTCGTTACCTAAAATCCCTTTGCTGGTGTTTTTTACGATTCAGCCAGCCAGCGTATTAGTTGCTATCCAATATCTTTAATTTTATGGAGTTCACTTGGCCGACCAACCCACAAAATTTAAAGCCTGTGCAACGTCACCATGAAACGCGTTTTGACAGGTCAGGACAGGTGAAACGTTTCAAGCCTTGAAACATTTCGCTCACCAAGTGAAACGCAAACTGTTTCACTAACAACAAGTTACCATAGTTTTAGTTTCAAAGTCACTAAACGCACGTTTCGGTCTCACGTTTTTTCGGTCTCATGTTTCATTGTGCTCTCATTTTGGACTGAAACGTTTCGTGGTGAAACGCCGCGTTTCAGGGTGAAACGTTTCGCGGTTACGTTGAGCCTATGTGAACACACCCTTTCAGTTGGCCATTAAATAGAAACGTTAAAACAAACATTATAAAAAAAAAAAGCCAGCAATTCAAGAATTCCACACTGCCCTGGTTTCTCTTGTGCGTGCAACCCGAACCACTGCCATGGACGATGATCACACTTAAGTTCCTCTTTCCTATTTACATAGGCGAAGTTCCGGCAAAGAGCAAATCCTCTTGCACGCTAATTGCTCATTATATCAGATACTTGAGCACCCGAAGTAATTGTGATTCCAGATACCGATACCTCGGAGCCGGAACCCGTTCCAGATACCGTTCTTGTTTCCGGAGTACTCGTTCCGAAACGTGTTCCTGCAGCAACACCTACTCCCGCACAAGTTCCAATTCTCGAGACTCGGCGTGAGCTAAGATGGCGACGACAATATTTTACCCAAGGACCCGATAGCAGATCTCAAAAAACAGACGGCAACACTTCTGGGAGCCTCGCATCAATTCACACTCGCTTAGAGCAAATGCAAACGCAAAACACTTCTTGAAATCGTCCTACAACTTCTCGGACGACTAATGCTGCTTATCCGCCATCTTCTTCTGAAGCTTCAGTGGTCGACCAGGAAGAACCACTCAAACAAAAGCCTTCGGAACTCAAATTTTCTCACCCAAAGCTAAGTTTCTCAGAGACAACTAGGCACAAAGTACCTTCGTGTGAGCAGCAAAAGTTTCAGCATGAATATTCTTGGAAATGTTATACTTCTAAGCAACCAACTTCTTATTGGAATCATCAGCAACAAAAGCTGCAACATGAAGCTTCCAAAGAATCTCATCTTAAAAGGAAATCAGTCATATCAAGATGGACTTACTTAGTGGCACATATATCCGACCCTAGTCAAGTACTCGGTCGTGAATGCCGCGACGCTAGACAAGTTCTCCCTCGTGAACCATGCCCTACATTTAAGTCTTTCTTGTCTGATGGTGGTGAAGTTCAAGATTTATTGATCCTTTCCTTAGGCAAGAGGATTCTTCAGAGGTCTAAGAGGCAACAACTCTCTCAACCTTCTCCTTCTCAGTTGGAAGCATTAATACCAGCTGAGAAAGCTGAAGATTCAAAAGATTCCAATTCTTGTGTGACAACCAAGAAGCACATGACCCCTTCTATGGCCGTGATCCAGGCAGAAAAAGTCACCTCGTCACCGCCCTTGCAAAATAAAGTCTTTGTCTCTGAACAAATACCAAATGCAATGGTGAATGATAATCCTTCAAACTTGAAGACTCCATTCCTTATCTTTAATGAGACAAAGGATAAATCAGATGCAGACTCTTGCAGCACGATTTTAGTCGCTGCAATTGAATCATTGGACACAACTTGTTCCACAGATAAACCTTACAGATGGATATACCTCCAAACACTACTATGTCTCAGTCTATGACATTCCTTCAAAAGGACTTTGTTATTCCAGATAAACCAATGGAATACCTTGCAGATTTCCAACCAGTGGTCATCACTCAACAAAAATGTTTACCAATAGTTTCACTCGAAGCAGATAAAGATTCAATCTTTTCTTGAAAAAAGCTCGAAGTTACAAATGACTTTGACAAAAGCACTAATCAAGTTGCATATGTGATATTGATACTTTTGACAAAGATGAGATAAGTTGCAGATATGATGAGTTTTCAGTTTGGCAAAATAGTTATTGAAACCGGCCCGTAGGGCGGTAGACGTTGGCTTTCACCCGAAATTCTTTACTTTAGACACACACACAGAGCACTTTGCAAAGAGAACCTGCGACGAGAATTAACACTTAATCGCACACACGGCTCGGAAGCTAGAATGCTCCGAGCAGACGCCGACAACCTGTAGGCCCCAAAATTGGCGCCCCTTTCGGTATTTCTTTATTCTTTAGGAGGGTAAATTACAAGGTAAGGTCCTGGGAATCCTTCACGTGTATCCACCTAGATACCATTTGATTTGGCCAAATTTCGGCAACATAACAGCCCCAAAACTTGCGCGAAACCCATTCCCCTGCTGGAACTCGCTTGCACTGACGTATACCCTCTGATTCCTGTCCAAAAACAGTAAATTCAGCACGCTGTATTTACTGGTTTTTGCCCTGTTTTCAGCCCCAAACAGTCCCCTAACTGTCCTTTGCCAGTGGGGCACGATTCCCAATGATCCTGGCATCCGTATGGCTGAAAAACAGTCAAATTACAGCGCATACACAGCGCTGATTTTGCACCTGTACGGTGAGGTTATGACCCTCACCAGTGCCTGCTTTGGAGCAGCAGTTAGCTACCCCTGTTCCTGCTCAAGGAGGCTCTTGCCTCAGCACAAAAGCATGAACCCACACAACTGTACATCAGTCAAATGAGTAGCCCTCTTGTGGGGCATCACATAACTGCACGTAGGGGAGAAAGAGAGCAGTATGTAGCGTGCGGGGCATCACTCCCGTCACCATACTGTGCATAGAGGGCAAGGTAAGCATTCCATAGCTTCTGTACCTGTTGCAATCCGCCTGTGGCTGAAAATGGCGCCCCCTTTGATGATATGCAGCTCGTTTTTGCCTCCCAGAGTGGCAGAATCGCTCACAAGCTGACACGTCGCCCAGTTTCCGAGTTTGGACTTTCCCTGCTAAAAATATCTCAATTGGTGCGTCAGTTGACTTCGCGGTAGAGTTGTAAAGTGTTCCCCTAGTCATACCGAAGGTAATGACGCGAACACATTTCGTGGCCCAAAATAGCAGTTCCCTAAATTTTAGGAGATGCTTCCGTTGGGCTCCCACTGGTCTTCTGACCATCTATCCTCATTGGGACCGCATCCAAAAATGCAATGTGGCCCAACTGTCGGATACTTTTGGTTGGTAGTCCCACCTTGACTTTACGCCTTAATTGAGTTCACTTCCTAGTATCCACCAACTTGCTAAGTACGACGGGGGGACCTATATGATCTTGCTCTGAGCCTAGACATCCTCTTACCATACGAATTCCAGTGCCGACCACTTCCCGTCTACGGGTGAATCTACCGTTCACATTGGCCATACAATGTCCGACCGTTTGCTACTTCAAAAAGAGGGTCTTAAACAAATAAAATAAACCCCATTGGAAAGAAACCAACAACCAAGGTTAGCAGTTGCCACATCTCTGTGACATGGTTAATAACTGCCACGTCCTCGTGACAGTTATGGTCAATAATAGTGACATGACGTGGGACTTAACAAAAAGAGCTTTGGATACAGAACACTACAACAGTACATTTCCTTGTCCCGGAGTTTCTACTACCTTGGGCTTTATTTTAAATGTGAGGGAATGTCACGATTGTGACTTGTTATTACATTATACACTCTTCTTAATTCATTACACATGCAAATGCAAAGTGTGACTAACCCAAGAGGACCCCTGTTCTCGAATGGTCACAACCCTTCACTCTAAAGTCATGCCTCTTCACCAACAACCACACTCTTTCGACCACTAGTCATGCCCCTTCAACCAACGGTTGCGGCTCTTCATCAAATGGATGTGTCTATTTGCCTAGAACATGTCTATTCGCCTAAAGGATGTGTCTCTTCATGATGGGTCACACCTATTCACATGTGCCTCTTCAATTTCTATATAAGAGACCTTTTGTAACAGTTTAAGCAATCATTCAATCAATCAAACACAGAGTCTTCTGAGTCTTATCTCTGAGTCAAGTTCAAGTTTCTTAAGTCTTAATCATGAGTTTAAGTACTTAATTAAGGATAGTAGCTAGAATCCTTACACAACATGTAGCATGTGGCTATAAAGTGTAGCATGTGTGCATGGCACGAGAAGCATATGATTACTATGCAGGAAGGTATATCCATGCACATAGGGGTGCATTCTAGTATGCTTGGCTTTAGGAATTGGTCACATATTGAGTGTAAGCTAAAGGATACCCTAGTACATTGAATCTAAACTTGTACTAAATGAAGTTGGGTTTTATCAACTTCTGAAGCATCTCTCATAACTAGTTCATGAATCAAAAAAGCCATGTGTGCCATTCATTAATTCACATGCTTGCCTTCTACTATGCCAATAACTGACACAATATATGTTAGGCATAGTTTTTTCAAATGCCAATCAAACGTCAAACACAAACGAGTTTGAAAGTACAAAACGAGTTTCATTCCAACCTCTAGGCCGAATCAAAGACGACCCTAGTTTTTTAGCATTTTGTAGCATTCATGTTCCTGATAACCATTAAGATTAAGATAAATCATTTGTGAGCAAGGTACATTTTAATACATGATAGCACTAAGCATTTAGATAATTATTAACGAATGATCATTACAAAAGAAGACTATATGAAGTCAATCACCTAAGTGAAAAAAATGCCATCACATAGCAAACTTCTTGAGAGATACTACAAAACATAGAGTCAAAAGTTGGGATTGGGGGGCTCAAAAACTACCGAAACTTCGTAAAATTCCCAATTTTTCCATTCCAAGTTTGGTCAAGTTTGAAATGAGATTTCAACTCCAATTTTTTCAAACATTTTCAAGCGCCTAATAAGGATTTCAAAATCGTGAATGCAACTATGATGTCAAGTGCACCGGAAGGATTTAAGAATTTTAGCTCAGATCTCGTACTTCGCACAAACATAAGGTTCCCTTACAATGGAGAGAAAACTGAACTGAACACAATGAGGGAGAGGCGCGCGCGCGCGCACACACACACACAGATGACACCGCATGTCGGGTCCCAACTGGCCTCAAGGGCCCCCTTGCTCTATTGCCAGAGCAAGTACTTGCTTCTTGCATAAATGTTGATACAAAGGTGAAATTGTTGAATACTAAATGTTGATGTTGATGAATTGCAAAACGTTGGTCAGGTGCAGATGTTGAGGAAAATGCTAGGGTTGAATCTCATGTTAATACAATGCTGAAAATGTTGAATACTAAATGTTGATGTTGATGAACTACAAAGCGTTGGTCTAGTGCAGATGCTGAGGAAAATGCTAGGGCTGAATCTCATGCTGACACTGAGAATTTGCAAAGCACTAGGGTTGATCTGATGCGATAGGGTGAAAACACTAATGCTGTAGGCTGAAAAACGATGATGATGCTGGAGGTGCTGGCGATGGAAACGCTAGGTGTTGAGATACTATGGGCATTGGATTCTCTTGCAATAATGGGTTCTGATGTCCTAAACACTGAAGGCCAAGTGACTCCTTTATAGATTTTCTAGCCATTTGCCCTACCTATTTTTAATTGATGTCATGTCAAAGTCACTTACTAATACATGACTTAACTGACTGCTCATATACCTATATGATTAAGTGATTGTATTGTGCAAGTGAGGGTATACGACTATGACTTGCATGATCATGCATGTCTTTCTAGAGGCCACAAAATGCCAGCTAGCTCCTAAGCTATCTAAGATTGATGCTGACATGTAGACAGTAGCGGTAGAATTCCACGTGGCTCGAGTGCAATATGCACGTGACATCCCCCCTCTTAAAGGTGAGGCAATACTGCCGAACTTCTTCCTATGGATGCTTTCTATACATTTGATGCTTGTGGATGCCTAAACGATGAAAACTCCTCCAAACTTACAGGAACTTCCGATATAGGTACTAATGCGATGTAAACACCGACTAGTCGAGTTACTAGACATCCTTAATACTATCATAGAATATCAACCTTGATGCTGTCACAAACTAGAGCGCATAGCAATATAGAATATACTCGGATAAATAGACTTTATCACTTAATACTGAAGGCAGAAGATATAGAGAGAAATAGATAGATAGATAGATAGATAGATAGATAGAGAGAGAGAGAGAGAGAGAGAGAAGATCGACACGGTACTGGGGACCAAAAGATGGGTTGGTCCCCCCATGTAATAGTATCTTTATTACTGAGGAGAAGTCTATACAAGCACTTGAACCGAACGTGTTACCACGTTCATTCTAGAAAAAGACTTGATGGTTCCTGGAAGCCTTAGCTCCCTATTCCTAGGGCAAAACCCTATTCCAAGGAACTTATGTTCCTTATTCCAAATCCTCAAGAACCAAGGTTCTCGCCTCTGGATCTCACCTTCCAGACTCAGGGTATGGCATCCCTGCAACTCTTTTCCGACTCTGTTTTCCAGAGTCCTCTTCTCGCAAAACAACTCTGCTTTCCTGGACACGAAGTCCTTCCCTTTGGAATTTCAACTTCCGGATCACATCTTGAGAGTCTACCACTCTCGAATCCGTGGATCTACTTCCCAAACTCAGGTACGAAACCCTTGGGCTGATCTGGCTCTAGTTCCTCAGAGCGCTTTTCTCTTGTAGAGGCTCATGCTTCCTCTGCTCCTACTCCCTCACTAAGAGGAAGTACACCTCCAAACAAATACTTAGAGATCATAATGTAAAAATCGTTACCTTCAAAGTCTCGATGCTTGAAACGCAACTCGGTTCTCGAAAAGCAATTCCCCGGAAGAGATCTCTACATAGAAAATCCTCTCTTCCAATCCTACACACAAAAGAGGTGTGTTCTCGGGTTCCTTCTCGTAAATCAGCCCCGTATACGACGTTTATGAGCTGAAAATAGAGAAATACAGCAGCTTGTCGCAATGGAAACAAAATCCGTAGGCACTTCTTCACGAGCAAACTCACGCACTGGGTCCTGGCGACATCAGGTACACTTGGGGCAGCCATGGGCATCACCGGCAACGTCTTCTTTGCGGCTAAAATCTGCAGCAGCATCTCCTCCTTGCGAAAACTGGTCTTCCCTTTGGGAGAGAACACTGTGATGCTTTTTTAGCTCCCTGGCCACAGCAAAGATAGCAGAGCACTGACTGCCCGCATAGAGATCGCAACCGGTTTTTTTTTTTTTCTGTTCTGTCAGAAAGAGAGAATTCGCTGGTTGGTTTTGGCTGCTTTATTTTCCAGGTGGTTGCCCATTTATTAAGTGGCCGACCGGTCACTTTTAAAAATGGTCTGAATCTGCCCAAAAAATCAATAAAACCTTGTAAGTTAAAAACAATGCTTACGCAGCACTTCCCACGAGTCCCTGGATGTAGCCACATGCACAAATGCGATGCAAACATAGGCTTCCTTGCGGGAAAGCATCTGCTTTCCCAAAAAGCAATCCCGCCTTCTCAAAAAGCATATGTTTTTCCTCAAAGTTTCCTTTGCACCCATCTTCATGCAAGTGCTTGCTTTTCCTTGTGTACAATTCTAACAAAGTTTGGAAATTCCTCCAAACTATGGATATTCCCTTTCCGATGCACCTGACACCCACCTTGTGACGCATCAAGAATACCCATCACCTAGTCCTTTCGTACCGAACTTACGGTACAATCTCCTTCACGATGCTTTATGTCACCCATCCTATGACGCATCAAAGATGTCCGTTCCCGGATGGTCAGATACTTCTTCTTGATGCTCCCTGTCACCCATCCGATGTGACGCATCAAAAATACTTGTTTCTAATGGCCTTACAGATATTCCCTTTCACATTGCTCCCGTCATTACTCTGAATGACGCACTACTCTGTACTCGGATGTCTCCAGTGAGAAAAACCCTCTCACTTAAAATTCCAATAATTCATTTAGAATTATTTTTCCTGGTGTTCCAAGCAAGAAAACCCTCTCACTTATAAATCCGATAATTCATTTAGAATTATTTTTCTGTCAGATAAAGCCAATTTAGCAACAGATGCTAACTCTACCTTGCGAGCAAGTGCTACCATGCATGTAAACACCAATTAGCCGAGCTACTAGACAGCCTTAATACTGTCGTAGAATTTCAGCCTCGATGTTGACTCTGCCTTGCGAAAAGTGCTACCATCAGAACAGTCCTATTGTGGAAACATGGCGGGTGAAGATGAAAGGTAAGGGTGGTCGGAGTTATCTCCTACATGCAAATGCGAATATAGAAGAGGGTTAGGGATCCTATCTCCAACTCCTTCCATATCAGCATACAAGGCAAGCAGATCTTGGTACTCAAGTTTTGGAGTCGTTCAAAGACATAGCGATGAAGACGGGAGCACGATCGATGCGCGATGGATTGAGGGTAGAAGTGGCTAATATTTGTAGGCAACAAGCATTAGTCCAGGACTGGGACATGAAACTTCTTTGAAAAAAAATTATAAGATAAGCATTCAAGACAAATGCATCCACATCGGGGGCTTCCATTGTGACTTACGGCATTTGCACATTGCAATCTCCCATTTTGTATTTCATTATGGGGTCTCAACTCTCCATACTAGCACAACATGCTCTTTTTTCTGTGGATAGGTCTCCATACTTTCGAACCATGGTTACAAAAATAGGAAAATATGGCCCCTCTTCTGTGCCACCTTCATCGGAGAGGCTTCGCACCACCCTCCTTGACAAAGAGAAGCTTGTCATGGAGCAAGCGGCCCAAGCAACAAAGCATTTGTGGGAGACCAATGGCGTCTCTCTCCTTGTAGATGAATGGAGTGACACCTGCAAGCGGTCCATCCACAGAGTGGTGGCCTACTCTGGGGAGAGATGTACTCTGTGGAGTCACATGATGCATTCGACAGTGGCAAGGCCGCGGAGATGCTTGCTGCGGAGTGGACAAGCACCATAGAGATCATCGGCCCAGAGAATGTCCTTTGTATGATTGCAGATGGAGAGGCGTCAAATAGGGCAACCGGGGCTATCATTGAGGGCATGTATCCCACTATCCATGTCACATTTTGCATGGCGCATTGCCTCAACAACCTCCTCAAGCACATAGGGAGCTTGTCATGGATTTTAACCACTTATTAGTGATGCCAATCAAATTGTGTCCTTTGTGCTCAACCATCAAAAAGAGCACCATGTGAAACCGGCCTATTCAATCCAAAAAGGGCGGTAGACTTTACTTCAAACCTTGATTTAGCTTTCACCCATTATTAGTCGTCTATTTTACCTGTACTTTCAAGACACAACAAAGGGGAGAGGGATACAGGCTGCTAGATTGCACCTGTATGAGTAGACGGACACTAGATTGGCCCCTAACTTAGGCGCCCCTTTCGGTATTTCTTTATTGTTCAAAAGAGGGAATAAACGTTGTGGTTCCCTACAAGCTGCCCCGCACAAACTCGGCTGAATTTCCACTGTTCCAGCTCGATTTCGGCAACATAACTGTACTAGAACCCTTCACAATCAGTATTCCCACGCATTGAATGACTTTCCCGACGCATACGGGCACTTTGCAAAACCTGGCGAGAATCTGCAGCACGCTGAATTCTCTGTTTTCAGCCCCGAAAATGCGTCAGATCACCTGTACAGCGGTCCCCTTGCGTCCCCGAACCTCCTGGGGGTATTAGGGTCCGTTTAGGGCCAAAACCCTAAACCTGCAAAAATACACAGCAGGCTGTAATTCACTGTTTCGGGCTCGGTTTCGCGTGCCGGTCGCATCCATAGCAAGTCCTCGAGCTCCCGCACCTGTAGGGCTACTTGCCCTTTGAATCGGACGAGATTTCTGGCGTGAAACCTCTCCGAATTCACCTGTACCTGCGGGGGGATTAGCCGCTAGCTAATCCAATACCTGTGCAAGAGGCTGTTGCCTCGGCAATCGCGCATGAAACCACACAATTGTACATTGGTCAAATGAAGAGCCCACTAGAGGGGCATAACATACTGCCAAAGGGGAGAGAGAGGGCAGTGCGTAGCGTGCAAGGCATCACTCCTGGCACCGCACTGTGCATAAGAGGGAAAGCAAGCACTCCATAGCTCTTAACCTATGACAAAAGCTGCAAATGAGGCTCTCCCAGCTTAAAATTCAGCGCCACTTCTTGTTGCATGAGGCAAGTGCACCAGAATGTGCCACTTGGCACATTTACAAGCATTTTTCCGTTTCGGGGTTGCCGCCTAAAAATATCCCAACCGGTTGCCCAGTTGACTTCACGGCAGAGTAAGAAAATGTTCCCCTTGTCATTCCGGAGATAATGACGTCAACACATTTTCAGGTCCCAAAATAGCAGTTCCCTAAATTTTAGGAGATGCTGCCATTGTATCTTTCTAGGTCATCCAACCCTCTTTGTACACTGCGGCCACATCCAGAACTGAAGTGTAGCCTCTGTAGCAAAGGATTCCACTTTGGCTAGTCAATGACCCCACTTGGCTAACCATAGTCCTTGTCCAACCTTAGTGCTCTCTTGCCCTCACGCCTGGACTCCCTCTGGACAGTTCCACACTAGCTCTGCAATGCAGGGCAGTTAGATTTCCCGAGGGGTGTTTCCAAAAAGTGAAAGTAAATAGATAATAAGAAAGAAATCAACAAAATGGATAGATAGTAGTCACACGCTGGTGACACCATGAGTTCTCAAAGAGGAACCACTTGTCTTTGCTCAAATATTCAGAGACAAGATTTGCATTCAATTGGCTTATGCTAGGCCGCTTGTCTACATGTGGCGGAGCCTTAAGGAGACTCTTTCTCAGTGATGAGTTTCATGCCATGCCGGAGTCTACATCAGCAACAGGGTTAAAATGCCGATAATGGGCCGACGACGCCGCTTGGTGGAAGGAGGTGAAGACTCTTGACGCCATGGTCAAGCCTATTCTACACCTACTTCGAGTTGTGGATAGCTTACAGCCATGCATGAGCAAAGTCTACGAAGCCATGGATTGGATGATAGAGACACTTGAGAAGCTTGTGCCTGATCCTATTCAGTATTTGAGGATTCGTGGCTTGTGCTAGTCCAGGTGGAATGGATACTACTCTCCACTTAATGCGGCAGCTTATGTGCTTGACCCCGAGTTTCAGGGAAGGCGTCAAGAGACCAACAAGGAGGTGTGTCACAAGCACATCTAACCCTATGTGTAGTGGACAAGCTACTTCATGACATGGGTTCAGTTCAGTTCAGTTGGCCTAGCTTAGGCAGTGTTCTGGCACTTTTGTGAGTCTGTTTGCAAACCGTGCATGTCCAGACACTTAGAATAGATGCATATCCTCTGGTTGCACACAGCATGATCATCAGATTACCATCAAAACCCGTCAAGAGCATTTTTACAATGCATAGACCTATTTTCCCTATTTTAGCCATTTTTTATTTTTTATTTTTAAGTGACTTTTGTTGGGAAACTGGGTAGGGCAGTTTTGATAAGCAAGTACATAAGAAACCTAGCGCTAGCACTTTCTGGCAAAAGAGGCAGCAGGAACACATTGTTCAACAGGCACCTTCTCATCAAGACCTTCCCCATCATCAAGCCTAGCGTTTTTGCCAACAACAAAAGCCTAGCGTTTTTCATCAACAGCAAGCCCTTGCGTTTTGCATTGTAGATCAGCCCCGGCAATAGCAGAACAGCAGAACACCTAGCGTTTTGCATCAGATCACAGATCAACCCTAACGTTAGCAGAATCAGCCCTAGCGTTTTTGGATCAGCACGACTCCTAGCGTTTTGCAGATTCATTGCAACAGAAACCCCAGAAGCACCAACGTTTTTAGTTTTTAACATCAAGACACCGCAATAAAAGTCCAAAAACCTCGCAGATCTCCCCTTTCCGCAACAAATCCTCGCCGCACGATCAGATCCAGCGTAGTTTGCAGATTCAGCCCGGAAAACGCAGATTTCAGCATCTGCGTTTTCAGTGCGTCGTCATTGCCGTCGTCACCGACATAGAGTCAAAATTCAGCAGATAAAGATTTGCAGATTTCAGCCATTAGCGTTTTCAGATTTCTACCCGTCTCGTCGTCGTCCTCATCGTCATCGACATCGTCAGAGCATTGTAGAGATTTGTTTAATCAATAGTAGACCGCTCTCACCATAGAGATTGGGGCCTTCAGAGGAGGGTTTGACAACATTCTGGTGTCGTATTCTTCTCTCTCTATCTCTCAGTCTCAGCACCCTCATTAACAGTGTTTATCAACTTTGTTTGTGACCACTTGCACTCTCTCACTAAAGGAACGGAAGGCTCTCCCTTCTGTAAGTAAAAGGAACCTTGAGCACAGTTCGGAGCACTCATCTTGAGCAAAGTTCAACATTCACTTCCGCTGCACCTTACAAGGTGAGCAAAGGATGGCGGCTTGCATTGAAGCGCCTTGAGCCTAGCAGTGACATTAGGCGCAAGGTTAGAGATGAGCTACTCAACTACAAGCAAAAGAAGGGCTCCTATGGATGTGTAGATGCACAAGTTGATCCCAGCAAGATTGGCTCGTTTTTGTGGTGGGAGGACTATGGAGGAGATGGCCCACATTTGCAGCGCTTGGCTGTTCGTGTCCTTAGCCAAGCATGTACCACTAGTTGCTTGGAGTAACTACGGAGTGTGTACAGCCACATTGCCTCTAAGAAGAGGAATCGCCTTGGGGTCTAGAGGGCCAATGATTTGGTGTTTGTGAGCGCTAACTTGCGCATGCTTTCCAAGAGCGTCACATACAAGGCAGATCCCTTTAGTGAGTGGGAGATGGCACAAGAGAATCCATCTATGGCCGAGACACTTTTGGAGGAGCTAGAGGAGGACTGCGAGTCTCGCGAGGCCTCATATGTCGTTGACGACCTCGACTACGACGATGATGTGGAGATTCAACAAGCGAGCACTTCCAGAGTTTGAGATCATTGATCACTCTAGAATCTAGAGTCTACTCCTCTACCTAGCCCTTTGTACTTTTTATTATCCTTGAGGCTTGTCCTGTCACGTGACACATCCCAACCCTATGTGTCCGTGGACAAGCTACACCACAGCAGGGTTCAGTCAGTCCGATCAAGTTAGATTAGCAGTGATCTGGCACTTCTGTGAGTCTATTCGTAGACCGTGCATGACCAGTTACTTAGCATAGATGCATATCCTCCGGTTACACACAGCATGATCATCGGAATTCCCATCAGAATCCATTAGCATCAGTTAGGGGAATTTTCCAGTGCATTGAGCCTATTTTCCTATTTATTGGGATTTTCACTTATTATTTTTAAGTGACTTTCCAACAAAAGTAGGTAGGGCGATTTTGCTAAGTTAATATATAAGCAAACCAAAGTTCACACTTTCTGGCAGAAGAGGCAGCAGGAGCTTCCCGCTCAACAGGCAACTTCTCAGCAGTACCCCCCCCTATGACCCCCTAGTGCCATACTTCCCCATCCCTTGGCGTTTCCAAGCATCAGCATCGCCATCGACACAAACCTCCCTTGGCGTTTCTCCCCCACAGCAGACCATCACCGAGAACCTCTTTCCTGGCGGTTTTCTCACGACAAAACAGCCCAGCATTAGCGTTTTACTAACGCTATACCACCAGCATACCTCAGCGTTTTTGGGACAGATTCGCAGCAGGTATAAATCAGCCTAGCGTTTTTGGTAAGAAGACACATCCAGCCAGCGTTTTTGCTCTCAGCCTTTATCTACAGCCGATCCACACAGTTTCAGCCATGACACAGTAGCAGAACCACCCCAAGAAGGTTGTAGATTGATCCCCCATTTTCAGCCATAAAAACGCAGCCAAAACAGTCATTTTCAGCCACCAAAACAGTCCCCGAAATCAGCGATTAGAAGACCTCAGATTTCAGCCACCAAGTCGTCGTCGTCGGCATAGTCCCATTGCATCAGTCCATTGCATACGCATTGTACACCCTTGTGCAATCAAAGTAGACCACTCTCGCCAACGAGAGTGGGGCCTTCGGAGGAGGGTTTTACAACCTCTCGGGTGTCGTATCTCTTCTCTCTCCTTCTCTCAGTCTCATTCACTTGCACGCACAATATCCACTCACTTTGTTCGTGATCATAGCACTCTCCAGAAGACATAAGACTCTCTTCTTCCCTAAGAACTAAAAGGAACCTTGAGCAATAAAGGTCACTAATCTTGAGAAAAACAACATTCATTCTGCTGCACCTAACATGTCCTTTTGAGCCCTTGTGGCATGCACTTTTCATTTTGTATCCATCGATGTTTATTAGCACATTTGCGTCTATATGACTCATGCTCTTTGGTCTATTTAGTGTAAATTTGTGGTCAAAGTGATGCTCTATGTGTGTGGCATGTGTGTAGGTCAAAAAATGCCAAAAACAATCTTTTTGTTTTTTGCCGTTCTGAACCCCGTCCTCGTTCCCTAACTTTTGTCGTCATGTCCCCATCCCCGTTCTCGACCCCGACCTGCCGTTCCATGTAACTATGTTTGAGATAGCCAACTCAGTGGTTTTAAATTTATTGAAGTCTTACATCTTGGATCACAAGACTCAATGGGAAAAAAATTTGCCTTTGGTGGAATTTGCCTACAATAACACGGTTCACTCCTCAACGGGGAAAGCGCCATTTGACGTAATCGAAGGTGCTAAGAAGGTCCCTCCCTTGCTAAGCATCAAAGACAAGATTTTTGAAGCCAATCAGTATACAAGGGACTTGGACACTGCTTTTGCCAAGGTTCGCAAGGCTCTAGAGAAGTCTCAAGCACCGCACAAGAAGGCAACAGATCGACATTGACGCAACTTGAAGTTGAAGGAGGATGATTGGGTACTCTTTTTGTTTTAAGAAGGCACGCCTAAGAAAACGAAAGGGAAAGGAGCGTCTTTTTCCAAAGCTTAGCATGTCACGTGCACATCTAACCCTATGTGCATGTGGACAAGCTACTTCATGACAAGGGTTCAGTTAGCTTAGGAAGTGTTCAGGCACCTTTGTGAGTCTGTTCGCAGGCCGTGCATGTCCAGGCACTTAGCGTAGATGCATATCCTCCGGTTGCACACAGCATGATCATCAACGTTACCATCAGGAGCATTTTACAGTGCACAGAACCTATTTTCCCTATTTTAGTCATTTTTCACTTATTATTAACAAGTTACTTTGTTGGGAAACTGGGTAGGGCAAATTGACTAAGGCAATATATAAGAAAACCTAGCACTAGCAATTTTTGGCAGAAGAGGCAACAGGGACCAAGTGTCTGGCAGTGCACCTTCTCAACAAGGACCCCGGCAGAACGACCTAGTGTTTTCAGCCCTCAAGAACAACCTAGCGTTTTCAGATCAGCCCCAGCGTTTTGCAAGTTGCAGGTCAGCCTGGCGACAACAGATTCTCTAGCGTTTTGCAACAGATATCAACATCAGCCCTAGCGTTTTTGGAACAATAAATCAACCTAGCGTTTTGCAGTTCCTTAGCGATAAAACCACTTTCTGCATCAACGTTTTGCATTTTCAGCAGTCTGACTCCGCACCGCAGTCCCTAAACCTCGCAGATCTCACCTTCCCGCAACAGATCCTCGCCGCACGGTCAGATCAGCCAACGTTTGCACATTCAGCCCGCTATTCGCAAATTTCAGCATCTGCGTTTTCAGCGCGTCATCGTTGCATCGTCGTCATCACCATCGTTACTGACATAGAGTCAGAATTCAACAGATACAAGATTTGCAGATTTCAGCCCTTAGCGTTTTTAGTTTTCAACCCGTCTCATCGTCGTCTCATCATCGTCGACATCGTCGGCAAGACCATTGCATTTAGGCCATTGTAGAGATTTGTGCAATCAATAGCAAAGACTTCTCTCGCCATCGAGAAAGGGGCCCTTGGAGGAGGTTTTGACAACTTTTTCTGGTGTCGTATTCTTCTCTCCCTATCTCTCAGTCTCAACACCTTCATTCAAAGTGTTTACCACTTTGTTTGTGATCATTTGCACTCTCTCACTAAAGGAACGGAAGGCTCTACCTTCCGTAAGTAAAAGGAACCCTTGAGCACAGTTCGGAGCACTCATCTTGTTAGGTGTAGCGGAATGAATGTTGTATTTTCTCAAGATTAGTGATCTTTATTGCTCAAGGTTCCTTTTAGTTCTTAGGGAAGGAGAGAGCCTTCCGTCTGTATGGAGAGTGCTATGATTACGAACAAAGTGAGTGGATATTGTGCATGCAAGTGAATGAGACTGAGAGAAGGAGAGAAAAGAGATACGACACTCGAGAGGTTGTAAAACCCTCCTCCGAAGGCCCCACTCTCGTCGGCGAGAGTGGTCTACTTTTTTATTGCACATAGTGGTACAATGCGTGTGCAATGGACTGATGCAATTGGACTATGCCGATGACGATGACGGTGATGATGACGACAACTTGATGGCTAAAATCTGAGATCTTCTAACTGCTGAATTTCGGGACTGTTTCGGTGGCTGAAAATGACTGTTTTGGCTGCGTTTTCATGGGCTGAAAATGGGGGAACTACTGCAACCACTTAGGATGTATCTGCTACCTTGCTATAGGCTGAAATTATGCATTTTTAACTGCTGATAATCTGCATTTTTAGGGCTGATGTCGTTGGCTGAAAACGTTGAGGGTCTGCAGAGGCTTGCTGGCGTTTTTGGCTGAAAATGCTGCTGCTTTGCTGAGGTTGAAAAACGCTAGCAATTGATGCATCTGGCGATGGGGGAAATCTGCAGTGGCTATGGCAGTCGATGATGTTGACGATCATGCAATGGGTGAAATCGCCAGGCTGATATGTGTATGCAAAAACGCTAGGAGGTGCTGATGGTATGGCGAGGTTGGGAGCTCCAAAAACGCCGAGTGCTGGGGGTACTGCTGAGAAGGTGACTATTGAGCATGTGCTCCTGCTGCCTCTTCTGCGAGAAAGTGCTAACTTGGGTTTGCTTATATATTAACTTAGCAAAATTACCCTACCTACTTTTGTTGGAAAGTCACTTAAAAATAATAAGTGAAAATACCAAAAATAGGGAAAATAAGCTAAATGCATTGGAAAATTCCCCTGACTGAATCTGATGGATTCTGAAGGGAATTCTGATGATCATGCTGTGTGCAACCAGAGGATATGCATCTATACTGAGTGACTGGGCATGCACATTGCACGGTCTACGAATAGACGCACAAAAGTGCCAAATCACTTCTAATCTAGACTTGGCTGGACTGACTAAACCCTGATCATGCTATAGCTTCTCCACGGACACAAAGGTTGGATGTGTCACATGACACATCTTGAGCAAAGTTCAACATTCACTTCCGTTGCACCTTACATAGCATGAGATATTATGGCCCTTTCCAGATTAAAGAAAGGATAAATGATGTATCCTTCAGACTCAAGTTGCCAGATACTTGGAAGATTCACAATGCATTTCATGTGAGTGTTGAAACCCTTCAAGAGTAAAGTGTCAGTTAATGGGGAGCCTGATGAGCAACCCGAAGTGAAAGAGGGAGAGGAGATACTCGTTCCCGAATAGATTCTGGCACATAAGGAAAAAAACATGAAAGGTAAAGTGATTCGGCAATCCTTAATAAAATTTAAGAACTATCCGGCATTGGATGAGAAGTGGATAGAGGAGAAGGACCTAGCAAATACTCCTCAGATTTTGGAACTTTACCTTGAGGCTTTTGGATTAGCTGCGTCTAGTCCAAAAAATCTCGCGGATCAACAAGGTTGAATCTGGTGCAGACAGGACTGTACAAGAGGGGAGTCACTCCGCTCCTTTGTCACAAATTACCTGGAATGGAATAGAGTCATTGATTTCCCTTTGGATTTCAAGGATACTATTGTGCTGACAGTATTCTATTGTATGACTTTATGAATATTGAAAATGGGAATTCATGAACTAGAACCTGATTGATGTGTACTCTCTCATGTGTTTTGTTTGAGTGTAGGAATTGAAAGACGAAATGACTGCAACATTTCAATCTTGAAAAATATATAGACATGATCGCAATAAAAATTAGCTAATCCGACATCAATGAGGTCAAGGATGGACCTAGATGCGATTGCTAAATACGTTGCCAGGAATCACGGTCTTAGATTTTGAATCAATTTTTATGTAATTGATTTGACGTGAATGTGCACTGACTGTATCGTCTTTGTGCAAGTGCTAGATTTGTGTTGTCTAGTGCATCAGTACTTAGAGTCAGTGTCTATTGAACTGGTTAATGGCATGTGTCTGTTTTAGGCATAATCGAGGACAAATACAATTCTTTCAAGAGGAGGGTATGTCACAAACTGATGATGTGCTATGACCTGTGGACAATAAACTATAAGCCTAAAAGTTGTTCCAACTTATGGATAAGTGCTGACGGGGCCTAAGTGACGCGAGACTTTTTTTAAAAACCGTAGAACCTGCTGACGTGGTTGGCTGTACGGATGCCCGTGAATTGCACTGCTGACGTGGCTTGCTGTACGGAATTCTATGATTTGTGCTGGCTGTTTTAGCACAAGCTTTTGGCACCAGATGCTTTTGGAAACTGAAGCTTTTCATGTAAAAAGCTTTTCCAAGGCCAAGGGCCTTTAAATAATAAGACTCTAGGGCTCTCTCTGGCTCATTCAATGCTGACGAGCCGATGAGCAGAGGAGAGCCAAGGGCACATGTACTTGCTCAATTATTAATACAAAAAGAAATACCGAAAGGGGTGCTAGTCTTTGGGGCCAATCTCTCTGGGCACGGAACTACGTCGGGCGGTGTCGACTCAATTGTTCTATGATTTAAATTTGTGAAGGTTTTAGAGTGAACCTCTCTCGTGTCACGACAGATTTCAGACTTGGGGTGTCTAAGTTTGTTACAGAGAACTGCACGTACTTCTCCTCCTCCTCCTCCTTCCTGGGACTCTAGCGCCTCTATAGGCTCCCCTTATAGGTGCCATAAGGTGGGTCGAGCAGGCTAATAAATCAGCCCACGACCACGCAATTTATAAGCTGAAAATGACATAATATCAAATGCCAAAATAAGAGGTGATTCACATGCGGCACAATGCCTATATGATGAAATGTTGTCTTGTGAAAGAGAGGGTATGCAACTATGACCGGCCTGGACATGCATGTGCTGCTAGAGGCTCACAAAAATGCCAAGCTCAATCCTAAGCTAATGACTCATGCTAAACTGTAGCAGAAGCATGTCCACATATCGCAAGTGAAGTGCACACGTGACATCCCACCCCTATTAAAGGTGACGCGCAACTACCGAACTTCTATCTTTGGATACTTTTTTGTTCTTATGATGTTGACTGCTTCTTCTAATGCTTGTGGATGCATCACCAATGGAAACTCCTCCCAACGGGTGGATACTGCGGATGTAGATCTGGTGTGATGTAAACACCTACCATACGAGTTACTAGGTATGCTTACTACTGTAGCAGAATACCAGCCTTGGTGTTGACTCTGCCTTGCGAGTAAGTACTATGTCACGTGCACATCTAACCCTATGTGTACGTGGACAAGCTACTTCATGACATGGGTTCAGTTTAGTTAGATTAGAAAGTGTTCTGGCACTTTTGTGAGTCTGTTCGCAGACCGTGCATGTCCAAGCACTTAGAGTAGATGCATATCCTCTGGTTGCATACAACATGATCATCAGATTACCATCAAAACCCATTAAGAGCATTTTTACAATGCACAAACCTAATTTCCCTATTTTAGCCATTTTTCACTTATTATTTTTAAGTGACTTTTGTTGGAAACTGGGTAAGGCAATTTAGCCAAGCAAGTATATAAGAAACCCTAGCGCTAGCATTCTCTGGCAGAAGAGGCAGCAAGGACCAAACATCCAACAGTGCACCTTCTCAGCAAGATCCCCCTCGACAGAAGACATAGCGTTTTCAGCCACAAGAACAACAAGCGTTTTCTTCAAGTACAAATTCAACCCAGCGTTTTGTAGTTGCAGCAGCCTGGCGCAGCAAAACACATCAGATCCACTAGCGTTTTTCCAACAGTTCACAGATCATTCCTAGCGTTTTTGCATCACGCAATCAACCTAGCGTTTTGCAGATTCTCCGCGACGGAACTAGCAATTAGATCAGCGGTTTCAGTTTTCAGCATCAAGACACCACATTAGAAGTCCCAAACCTCGCAGATCTCACCTTCCCGCACCAGATCCTCGCCGCACGGTCAGATCCACTGCAGTTTGCAGATTCAGCCCGGAAAACACGGAGTTCAGCATCTGTGGTTTCAGCGCGTCATCGTCGCATCATCGTCATCGCTCTCATCACCGACATAGAGTCAGAATTCAACAAATAAATATTTGCAGATTTCAGTCCTTAGCGTGTTCAGATTTCAGCCCGTCTCGTCGTCGTCCTCATCGTCGTCGCATCGTCGGCAAGTCCAGAGCATTGTATAGATTTGTGCAATCAATAGTAGATCACTCTCGCCATAGAGAGTGGGGCCTTCGGAGGAGGGTTTGACAACATTCTGGTGTCATATTCTTCTCTCTCTATCTCTCAGTCTCAGCACCTTCATTCACAGTGTTTACCACTTTGTTTGTGATCACTTACACTCTCTCACTAAAGGAACGGAAGGCTCTCCCTTCCATAAGTAAAAGCAACCCTTGAGCACAGTTCGGAGCACTCATCTTGAGCAAAGTTCAACATTCACGTCCGCTACACCTTACATTGGTATCAAAGCTTTGGCAGTGTTCTGTACCACGAACCACAAGAAATTTTTTTGCTTGTTGTGGTCGCACGTAACCCGAGTCAACTTGGGCGTGTCGATTCCTAATCGTGTTTTTGAAGAGTGACAGGAAACCTAAGAAAGAAGGGCTTGTCCAGCCTCCCTTGTGTCTCTTTTCACTCATTGAGAGCGGACCGTGCACTTAGTGGCTGGCCAATCGACGTGAGGTGGGCAAAAGCAACCTTGGTGTGAGCGCAAGGCTGCCAAGGGGTGCGTCCGCGGAAAAGAGTAGAGCTCGGGTAAGAGAAGATCCTTCTCTAACACAGATTGCAAGCGAAAGAAGAACCTCAAGACTCCAGAACCTCGAGACTCAAGAACCCAAGAACCCAAGACCCACAAGAACCCATGTTCCTTGTGAACTTAAGAACCCACGACTTCAGTGTATGGTCATTACCCGAAGCGGAATGGATACTTCGCATGGAGGTGATTAGCATGGCAGTGGTGAAGAAGAATTTTCCCCACCAAGAGGTTTTTCTGGGACCTCCCCCCCACTTCCCCATCTACGCCAAGGATTGCACCAAATCCTATGGACACTTTGGTCAAGTCGATGATGGACATGATGTTACACCAAAAAGCGCAACGCGTTACCTCAGAGCGTGAGCGCCAAGAAAGACATGATTCCTAGGATCGCGAGCGTGAACGAGCACGCTTGGCAGCCGAGGAACGATGTAACAGACTTGGACACTCGAAGTCAAGAATCAATCACTACTGCACCAAATAACCACTTCAAACAATTCACAGATCACAATAAATTTGCACTGGCCCGACGGAGTTCCGTGCCTAGAGATATTGGCCCCAAAGACTGGCGCCCCTTTCGGTATTTCTTTTTGTATTAATCAATCATCAAAGTACAAGAGAGCGGTTAGGGTTTCACTCTCAGACTCTGCATCCAGATGCTCTGAGAAGTGAGGCCCTCACCACTAATTTAAAGATTACAAGGGATGCCCAAAAGCAGAGCCCCAAAAGCTTGAAAGCAAAAGCAGATTCTCTCTCTCTCTCACAATGAGAGTCAGTAAAAAGCAAGTTCTCTTTTTCTCTCTCTTTCTCCCAAATCATAGCAAAAAGCTGAGATTTGCGTCGCTCAAAATTTCCACCAAAAAAAAAAAAAAAACCTCCGCGATTTCCAAAAATTAGGGTTTTTGGCAAAAATTAGGGTTTCTGCTGTCCGTAGCCACGTCATCACTTTGTGACATACCCCCCTCTTGAAAGCATTGTAATCGACCGCGATTACGCCTGCAAAACCGACAAAAGCCATAAACCGTCTTAGCAGAACTGACTGCTAGTACCTACGTACTAGGAACACACATCTAGCACATGTACAAAATCGACAGTCACATCACACGACATCACAGGACATCACCAGACATCACAAGACATCACATGACATTCAACATTCATTCGGATCTTAGAGCATGATTTATCGGCAATGTAGCTAGCAATCACATCTAGGTCCAATCGGGACCTCATCGATGTCCGATTGACTAACCCCTATTGCAACCATGTCTGTTCGAGATCAAGTAGACCAAAATGCTGCAGTCATTTCGTCTATCAGTTCCTGCACTCAAAAGAAGTGAAGAAACAAATCATTATCATTATCAGGAATTCCATTTCATAAAGTCATCCAGCAGAATACTGTCAGCTATCAGTATCCCTGAAGCTCAAAGAGACATCACTGACTTTAGTATCAAAATCGAGGCATCTGTTGACAAGGGAGCGGAGTGACTCCCTTCTTGTGCATCCCACTGCACCAGATCTCCGGCCAAGCTGAATTCTGGGTTCCGTTTGGAGTAGACTATGCTAAACCAAAACATCGAGGTAAAGTTTCACAATCCAAGGCTAGGTCCTCCTTCTCCATCCACTTCGTATCAAATGTAGGAAAGTTCTTGAACTTAACCAAGAACCGCTTCGGACTTTACCTTTCTTCGTATCCGTATGTGCCAAAATCTGTTCAGGAACAAGGATCTCCTCGTTTTCTTCCACTGCGGGTTGCTCATCAAACTCCCCATCATCAAGCACATAACCCTTAACAGGTTTCAAGAGACTCACATGCAATGCATTGTAAATCATCCAAGTATTTGGAAGTTTCAATCGGAAGGAGACATCATTTATCTTATCAGTGATCTGGAAAGGTCCGTAGTATCGCATACTAAGCTTTGGAAAAAGCCTCTCCTTTCCCTTTTTCTTTCGTAGGCGTGCCTTCTCAAAACGTAAGAGCGCCCAATCATCCTCCTTCAATTTCAAGTCGCGACGATGGCGATCCGCTGCCTTTTCCTTTCGTTCTTGAGACTCCTGCAAAGTCTCGCGAACCTTGGCAAAAGCCGTATCCAAATCTCGCGAATATTCATCCGCTTCAAATATCTAATCTTTCGTGCTCAGGAAGGATGGAACCTTCGCAGCACTTTCAACAATCTCAAATGGCGTCTTCCCCGTCGAAGAGTGTATCTTGTTATTGTAGGCAAATTCCACCAAAGGTAAGTTCTTTTCCCATTGAGTCTTCTGATCTGAGATACAAGACTTCAATAAAGCTAAAACCACTAAATTGGCAATCTCAGATTGCCCGTCAGTCTGCAAGTGGAACGATGACGAGAACTGCAACCGCGTACCAATGTTCTCCCAAATTGCCTTCCAACACAAACTCATAAATTTGGGGTCTTTGTCGGAGACAATCGTTTCAGACGTGCAATGTAATCGGAAAATCATCGTGATCATTCTGTGTTCTCGGGAGATCAAAAATGAAATCCATTTCGATATTTTCCCAGGAGCGGGTGGGTATGGGTAAAGACTGTAACAATTCATGTGCCTTATGCCTGTCAAACTTGACCTTCTGGCATACTTGCGCACAAACTCTTCCACATCGTTTTTGAGTCTCGGCCAAAAGAAGTATCTCTCTACCCCTTCATGGTGGTAGCAATGCCGCGGTGACTCGTAAAAGGTGGACAGTGGCATTCAATCATAACCTTTTCCCTCAACGGTTGTGTAGCGCACACAACATAGTCTTTTTCATCAAGTAGCCTTCCCAAAGGGAGTATCCAGCTACTGTCTCCCCATCCCGTATCCGTGTGAAAATATCTGCAAAATCTGTATATGTGGCATACTGATCGATCATATCCTCGAAGCTCCTATGATGTATCGCGGAAATAGCCAGAACCAACGGCTTCTGAGACGAAGCATCTGCCACCACATTCTTCTGTCCCTGCACATGGACAATCTGGAAGTGAAACTGTGACAAGATGTTTGCCCACCGCATCTGCTTTTCCGAAAGCTGCTTTTGTGACAAGAAGTAGCGCAAACTCTGATGGTCTGTAAAGACAGTAAAATTCGCTCCGAGTAGGTAATGCCGCCACTGAGTAAGAGCATGGATAACCTCCAAAAGCTCTTTCTCATATATCTGGGTTGTCATCTCCGGCCTAGAGAACAATCGGCTCTCGTAAGCAATGACATGGCCTTCTTGCATCAAGACCGCACCCAACCTATGACCATAAGCATCACAAAATACTTCAAATGACTTCTGCAAGTCCGACAAAGTCAAATCTGGTCCTATAGTCAATTTCTCTTTCAATGTCTGAAAGGCAGTCACCTCTGTGGATCCCCACAAGAAAGGGACTCCTTTCTGTATCAAGATATGCACAAGGGGAAGCAACCTCTGTAAACTTTCGTATGAACAGCCTGTAGTACGAACACAGTCCCAAGAAGCTTCTAACTTCATGGACATTCTTCAAATCGGGCCAATCACGGATAGTCTCTATCTTGGCCGGGTCCATTTGTGCTCCTGTTGTTGAGACAAAGTTTCCCAAAAAAAAATGTATCTCTGAAGCATATGATCTCTGTGTTCTACTTCATTCTTGGAGAAAACAATGATATCATCAAAGAAAGTGCCAACAAATAGCCTGTACTCTCGAAAAATCTTGCCCATCATCCGGTTAAATGTCGCAGGAGCATTGGTTAAGCCAAAAGGCATCACCAAAAACTCAAATAACCCAAAAGTCGTCTGAAAGGTTGTCCTGTAGACGTCTCCCGACGCGATTAGAATCTGATGATATCCACTCTTCAAGTCAATCGTGCTAAAGTACGAGGATCCCTGTAACCTGTCGAGTATATCATCGATCCTAGGAATCGGAAATCTGTTCTTGATGGTGATTTTGTTGAGAGTTCTATAATCAATGCACATTCTCCAAGATCCGTCTATCTTCAAATCCAACAACAGTGGAGAGCAATACGGTGAAGTACTATGCTAGACAAGACCCTTTTCCAAGAGGTCTTTCACTGGGTTCATAATCTTTTCATTCTCTACTCGGCTCACACGGTAAGGTGGCCGGTTCAGTGGCGTGCTTCCAGGTATTAGATCAATGGTTTGATCTTCAGGCCCTCTGAAAAGCAATCGGCATGAGTGTGGAGAAAAATCTTGGCGTTCTTTTGATCAGGTCAAAACATATTCAACCTTTATCCATCGTTCAATTCTCTCCCAAAAGAATGAGTAAGAAACTGAAGTTCATCAAGTACAATCTCTAAGCCCTTCATTTATCAAAGTCGCTTTCTCGGCCCGGTAGTCAACCACGGCGTAGTTCTTGTGGTACCAAGGGATTTGAGTAGAACGTCACTCGCGTGCCCTGAACACCCCTGTCATTGCAAACGAAGTTTGCCGATGCTCAGTGAAATGACAACATCCCATCCGGGTGCCAGCCGAACTACCTCCGCCTGTGGCGTCAGTCTGTCGAGCGTAATTTCAAATCGAGCCGCCAATTCCAAGTGAAAAGTTGGCCTTGGCTCCTTCAAAAGAGCTTCCTGATCCTTCACTTTGCCCCAAAAGCGGCAAAGTTTGTACTTTCATTCATTAGATTCGGTGCAGGTCCCACGCCATGTGGTACCAGTTCTGCTTTTCTATCTGCCTTTTTTGCCAGGTTCCTCAGCTACTCTCGAACTCTCAGGCTTGTAGTCGTCTTTATCATTCTGTTCTTTCTGTGCCTTTTTAGGGCACTTCCTGGAGATATATCCATTATCCCCGCATCCAAAGCACTTCCCCTCTCTGATGAAGCGAGCTCTCTCCTCAGGAGTAAGCTTGGGTCGTGCATCCTTTTTCTCTAGGTCGCTCTTTTTCTTTCTACTTTCATTCCCAGAAGTTTGTTCGGCTCGTTGTGTCATGGCCTCATCTGTGGGGTAGGTCAGACTGCCAGAGTCAATGGCAAAGCCCCGCTTCGCATGACTCATCAACTCTTGAATAGAAGCTGACTTCTATTCCAAGCAGTGATCTCGGATCTCTGTAGGTAGACCCAAGGTAAACCGCTCAATCTGTTCTCTGAACGAGATCTTCTTGAATGAAGAGGCGGGTAGAAAAGAGCTCTAGAATCTTTCACAGTAAGCATTGATTGTATCTTTCTTGGTCATCCGAAGATGGTTCCAAGCAGCTCGTATATCTCGTTCATATTCTTGCGTCAACCAAGAAGAAATAAAAAGCTTCTTAAATTTCAGCCATTTAACTGGCGCAGTCTTGTTTAAAAGAAGCGTGGACCACCAAGTACGAACATTCCCCTTAAAGTAAGAGGCAGCTCTCCGAATCTTGGAGTGCTCTGAATAGCGTCCTCCCGCGAAAGCGATGTCAAACTGCTGTATAAAAGACAAAGCCGTCAAAGCATCTGAGGAAAAAGTATCAAACTTGATCGAGTGGCCACCTTCCTTAAACTCTCGGACTTTCTTGCTTTTATCTTCGAGAAAGCCATACTGGTTGGCTTTGTAAAAATTCTTCTTATTCGCATTAAAGTTTCCATGATCAGAATCTGAGCTGTCTGTAGACGAGTCCTCAGTAGAACTGTCAATCTCTAGGCGAGATTTAGTCTTCTTTGCCTTTTTCTTGCCCTTTCGGAAGCTTTGTTTCTTGCTTCGGTAGCGCCACAAAAACGCTGGGCTGAATGGGGAGGGGCTCGCCAAGGAATGCTTGGAGAGGGTCTTGCTGAGAGAGGGGGAGTACATGCTGCCTGGGGGGCCTGTTGTGCTCCTTGCTCATCTTCCCAAGAGTGCTAACTTGGGTTTGCTTATATATTAACTTACCCAATTTGCCCTACTCAGTTCCCAACAAAAGTCACTTAATAAATAAGTGAAAAATGTCAAAAATAGGAAAATAGGATAAAGTCACTGGAAAAATCCCCTAATTGAATCTGATGAATTCTGAAGGGAATACTGATCATCATGCTGTGTGCAACCAGAGGATATGCATCTATACTAAGTGACTGGGCATGCATGGTCTACGAATAGACTCACAAAAGTGCCAGATCACTTCTAATCTAGACTGATTAGACTGACTAAACCTTGATCATGTTGTAGCTTGTCCACGGACACATAGGGTTGGATGTGTCACGTGACATCCCCTCCTTTTCAAAGTGAGGTACTGGTACCGAATTGTATGGCGTCGAGGGAGATCGCCAATAGCATCCAGAATCCTGGAAGGGACTCTTCGCCGACCCACTCTGATGTGTGGATCGTGCGGTACTTGAACTTCATAAAGGTCTGCAATGCTTGCTTCTTTGGGCCGCGCCGAAAGCGACAAAGTCTTTTGTGGCTCCTTCGATGCTTCAACTTCGTCTAGAGTCATGCTTCTTTCTTCTTTAAGAATCTCCATGGCTGAAAATTCCTCAAACCACTTCCAACACAAAAACAAGAACATACCCATTCTATGTAAAGTGAATGGAAAAAATCTTGTCTTCCTCAAAGACTCTGCATGCAATGTAGATGAACCAATAGACGGAGTGCTAAGCCGTTCATCACATACACACAAACAATGAGATCGAAACTTGTGTTTCTGATCTAAATCAATCAACTGTGGCAATTCACAATGGAAATGCCCATGCTTGGTGCTGATACTTTCATGTGCTCGTTCTACGACTGTGTCGTGCCAAGGAAGAGACAGTGAATGTGACTTCCTTGAATGCATACTTTTCAGCTTTTCATGAAAAATCCTCATACATTCGTGCTTATCCATGAGTGAAACGTGCTCAACGTACAATATTTCATGCCTAGGAAAAGGGATCACATAAAGATGCTGACTAAAATACAGGAAATGATCACGAATGAAACATTCAATCATACGAACACATAATACTTCCTGGGGAGGTTCTTTGGACCGAGGCTCCAGAGCCAAGATCGGTTCTTCCTAAATGATCGAATCGTCCGGTGGGGGTTTTTTGGACCTCGGTTCTTCGTGATTGATCGAATCTACAACGAGGTTAGCTTCGCAAGAAAAAGCATCCACTAACACATCATCCTTGTGAACAATCACATCATCTTCATGCAACTCATCATGCTTGTGAGAAATCACATCTTGATCATGCAAATCATCATGCTTGTCATTGGCATCCAAATCATCATGCAAATCATTATCATTCAAATCATCATGCTGCTCATAATCATGCAAATCCTGTGTGTCTTGCTTTGGAGAAGAAGAGACTGAGAGAGACTCCTTTTCCCAAATCCTTTCAATCTTGTCCTTCATATTAGTAATGAGAGAGGGAGAATGAACAATGTCTTCTCCATAAATGACAATGGGAGAATCACTTTTGGCATTGAGAGTGAAAGTGTTAGCCTCAAAATCAATGAGAGGTTTATTATCACGAAACCATCGAATGCCCAAAATCATATCACATCCTGAGAGAGGAGAAACAACAAATCTTCTAGTGAAGGCAGCTTGTTGAATTGCAAACAACACATCAAAACACTCCTCCGTGATGAGAGCGTCCATACCGGGAACAAAGCCAGAGACCTCGATAGGAGATCTCGGACTAACTTCGAGGTGGGCTCTCTCAACAAGAGAGGGATTGATCACATCATGCATACTACCTGGGTCAAGCAATATGACAAAACGCTGCCCCGACGTACGACCATAACATTTAATGAGAGAATCATCAACGAGAGGGTCCTGAGAAACTTGGGGCACAGTGGCACACTCGTGTTATCATTCATTGCATTGACAGAGGAAGTGGGTTCCGTGGATTCTTTAGATTCATTCGATTTAAGCTTAGGACATGTTCTTTTTATGTGACCCTTAATGTGACAATGAAAACAACGACCTTCCTTAGAATAAGTGCTTTGCTCTTCCGACGTGATGTATCCTCCTACAATTCCTTGTGCTACCTTTTCATATGGAGTAAGCTTAGGTTTAGCAATTGTGTTAGCCTTACCCTTGGATTCATTGGAAGAATTCTTTTCTGAGAGACTGTTAGAAGATTGGTTAGAAGAGTTACCATTCCTACCGTTCTTACCGTTCTGAGGGTTCTGAGAAGTCTCCAAGGTACTTGTGGAAGTCTTGTTCTCCTTAGGCTTTCCCTTGTTGTGCTTCATCTCCTGTGCGAGAGCAATCGCTACCGCCTTGTTGAGATCGATTGGATCGAAGACTTCTATATCAAACTTGATATAGTCGTCTAACCCAAAAAGGAATGCCTCTTTGCGTTCATCATCCGACTTGCGTAATTGGGTACCTAGCTGCAAAACGCGATTAGAAAAAGACATAACCGGCATACCATTTTGCTTGAGAGCGCGCCAATCGTCCTTCAATCGTGCGAGGTACTGAGGTGGCATAAACCGCGCCTTGAGCTTGTCTTGGAAATTAGCCCAACTAAAAGAAAGGGGCGTGAATTCGTCGGCTTCCTCTAGGTGCACGGCTAACTGTGCCTCTTACCATGCGTGGTACCAATTGATGGCATCACCGGCAAGGTACATAGCTGCCGTCAAAACTTTGTTATTTCTTGTCTTCTTAGTTGTCGCAAAATAAGCATTAAATTGATGCAACCAAGAATGAATAACCGTAGCATCCATCTTACAGTCATACTTATTGAAAGTCAACTTCTCTGTGACTGGATGGTTGGAATCCGCATCGTGGCTTGCGCCACTTGAGGAACTCCCACGATCTTTGGGTGGTTTGGATTTCGAGGCAAGTACTTGTCGAAGCAATTCTTGAGTGCGTAGCTCTCTTTGAGCTTCACGCTCGATCTCCAAAGCCACTCTTTGAGCTGCACGCTCGGCCTCATAGACCTCGCTTCGTGCTGCCTCTTCCGCTTTCTTTGCGTTCGTCACGCTCGCGTTCTAAAGCAAGGCGATTGTCTTCTTGTTGTGCGGCAAGTCTTGCGTTTCTTTCGTCGTGCTCACGGTCCTTAGCTTCTTGTTGTTCTGCTTTGCTTGCGAGTTGTGCCAACGCAACTCGATTCGTTTCTTGTTGTTGTGTCATCATGTCCAACATCGACCTGACCATCGCCTCCATAGACATGGGTCCAACTCGTGGCGTAGATGGCGAAGGGGGAGGGTTGGAAAAAACTCCTGGTGGGGAGAATCCTTCGTTTCCTCTCTCATGCTCATCACCTGTATGCAAAGTATCCATTCCACTTCGGGTGACGACCATGCACTATGATCTTTGGTTCTTAAGTTCACGAGGAACTTGGGTTCTTGAGGATCTTGGGTTCTTGGGTTCTTGAGGATCTTGAGGTTCTTGAGGTTTTCTTTTGCTTGCAAATCGTGTTTGAGAAGGATCTTCTCTTCACCCGAGTTCTACTCTTTTCCGCAAGCGCACCCCTTGGCGGCCTTGCGCTCACACCAAGGTTGCTTTTTCCCACCTCGCGTCGATTGGACGGCCTCTAAGTGCACGGTCCGCTCTCAATGAGTGAAAAGAGACACAAGGGGAGGCTGGACAAGCCCTTCTTTCTTGGGATTCCTGTCACTCTTCAAAAAACACGATTAGGAATCGACACGCCCAAGCGAACTTGGATTCGTGCAACCGCAACAAGCAAAAAAAATTATTGTGATTCTTGTGGTTCTTTCCTTGAGTGATACAGAACACTGCCAAAGCTCTGATACCAATGTTAGGTGCAACGGAATGAATGTTTGCCCTTTGCTCAAGATGAGTGCTCCGAACTGTGCTCAAGGTTCCTTCTAGTTCTTATGGCAGGTAGAGCCTTCCGTTCTTAGTGAGAGAATGCTATGATCACAAACAAAGTGAATGGACACTGTGCGTGCAAGTGTATGAGACTAAGAGATAGAGAGAGAAGAGAGATACGACACCAGAGACGTTGTAAAACCCTCCTCCGAAGGCCCCACTCTAATCGGCGAGTGTGGTCTACTTATTGATTGCACAAAGTGGTACAATGCTGATGCATGGAAACTGATGCACTTGGGACTAAGTCGGTGACGACAACGTTGACTTAAGGGCTGACATCTGCGGAAACTTTGGGCTGTTTTGTGCGGCTGAAAACGCAGATGTGGCTGCGTTTTTAGGGCTGACCTTCTTGACAAAAAACGCTGCTGTCTGCAGTGCTCTAGCGCTGAAAACAAACGCTGTTGTACCTACTGTAAAAACGCTGAATGGCTGCGTTTTTAATGCTGAAAACACTGAGCAAAAATGCTGAAATCTGCAGCCTTTGATGGCGATCCAAAACGCTAGGAATTAGGAATTGGGGTTGGAAGGCGATAGCAAAAACGCTAGGGTTGGAGACTGCTGCTACTGTGTTGCTTGTGGAAACGCCAACTGCAAGAGAAGGTAGCGCCACAAAAACGCTGGGCTGAATGGGGAGGGGCTCGCCAAGGAATGCTTGGAGAGGGTCTTGCTGAGAGAGGGGAAGTACCTGCTGCCTGGGGGGCATGTTGTGCTCCTTGCTCATCTGCCCAAGAGTGCTAACTTGGGTTTGCTTATATATTAACTTACCCAATTTTCCCTACTCAGTTCCCAACAAAAGTCACTTAATAAATAAGTGAAAAATGTCAAAAATAGGGAAAATAGAATAAAGTCACTGGAAAAATCCCCTAACTGAATCTAATGGATTTTGAAGGCAATACTGATGATCATGATGTGTGCAACCAGAGGATATGCATCTATACTAAGTGACTGGGCATGCACGGTCTACGAATAGACTCACAAAAGTGCCATATCACTTCTAATCTAGACTGACTGGACTGACTGAACCCTGATCATGCTGTAGCTTGTCCACGGACACATAGGGTTGGATGTGTCACGTGACAAAACATGTCTTTAAATGTCTCTAAAAGTTGTTGCCCTCTCTTGTTTGTTATCAGAATTGTCCTGAAAGTTTGGTAAATTGAATTTTTTTTACAAGAGTACGTATTTTTTGGTACATAAAAAATATTCCTGTACAAAAAAACGTACAATACGTACGTATACGCCACGTACAGTAACCTTGCTGTACTCTCGTCCAACATGCTGGGATCGGTACCCACGCAATCTGGAACCAATCCTATTTTCATCTTGCCTTTTCTTCCACGTTCCTCTGCTGCTCTCGAATTCTCGGGCCTTTCGTTGTCCTTGTCGTTCTTTCTTTCTGTGCCTTTTTAGGGCACTTCGCGGAGATATGTCCAGTTTCCCCGCATCCAAAGCACTTCCCTTCCTTGACGTAGCAAGCTCTCTCCTTAGGAGTGAGCTTGGGTCGTGCATCCTTCTTTTCTGGGTTGCTCTTCCTCTTTCTACTTTCATTTGTCAAAGTCTGTTCGGCTCTTTGTGTCATGATCTCATCGGTGGGGTAGGTCAAACTACCTGAGTGAATGGCAAAACCCCGTTTCGCATGACTCATCAACTCCTGAATGGAAGCTGACTTTTGTTCCAAGCAGTGATCTCGGATCTCTATAGGAAGACCCAAGGTAAACGGCTCAATATGTTCCTTGAACGAGATCTTCTTGAATGAAAAGACGGGTAGAAAAGAGCTCTAGAATCTCTCGCAATAAGCGTCCATTGTATCCTTCTTGCTCATCCGAAGATGTATCCAAGCAATTCGTATATCACGTTCATACTCTCGAGTCAGCCAAGAAGAAATAAAAAGCCTCTTAAATTTCAATCATTTAACTGGCGCAGTCTTGTTTAATAGAAGCGTGGACCACCAAGTTCGAGCATTCCCCTTAAAATAAGAGGCAGCTCTCCGAATCTTAGAGTGCTCTGAGTAACGCCCTCCCGCGAAAGCGATGTCAAACTACTGTACAAAAGACAAAGCCTTCGAAGCATCTCTATGACCAGAAAACGTGTCAAATTTAATTGACTGTCCACCTTCCTTAAACTCTCTGACTTTCTTGCAGAAAGTCATATTGGTTGGCTTTGTAAAAATTCTTCCTCTTTGCATAAAAGTTGCTGTCGTCCAAGTCCGAACTAGACGACTCCTTTGTAGAACTGTCAACCACAGGGCGAGATTTAGACTTCTTTGCCTTTTTCTTGCCCTTTCCGAAGCGTTGCTTTTTGCTTCGCTTTTTGCCTTTTTTGTCTTCTTCGCTCGAGTCAAATGCGCTAGAAGAACTGCCAAAAGAAGAAGAAGAAGAAGAAGAAGAACTCGGTACTCCTTCAAATCGAGCACGCTTCTTCTACTTTCTTGCCTTTTCAAATGTAGACTGACGACCCAAATAACCCGAGAAGTCAGTGCCTTTCTTCTGCTTTTTGCCGTGCTTTTTACCTTTGTTCTGCGCGTCAAAAAGCTGAGCAATTCGTGCATCAACCACCTCTTCTAATTCTTTCTCTGTATACTTCTTGGGAGTAGGAGGTTTCTTGAGAGCAGATTTTCGGGGTGGTTTTGTGGTTTTCTGCCACTGCGTGTGCACCTCATCGAAAGAAGTCTAGCTCATATATTTTGCAAATTTCGGGTCCTTTGCAAAATTGAGCATCATCTTTGTTGCATCGCCGATCAATTGTCGACGCTCCATCTCGACACTCTGTCTGAGTAGGCCGAGGCGGGCCATACTCCTTGCCTGAATCTTCGTTGTGATCCTTCCCGCATCTCCGGATGCAGAGGGAGTCGATTGATCTTTGCCTGAAGCCATAGGTGTCGCGTAAAAAGGATCAGATTTCCCGTAAAAGAGAAATCGGCCGCGCTCCGATACCACTGTAACAGATTTGGACACTCCAAGTCGAGAATCTACCGCGACACCACAAATAATCACTTCAAAACAATTCACAGTTCACAATTGATTGGACACTGGCCCCGGAGTTCCGTGCCTAGAGATATTGGCCCCAAAGACTGGCGCCCCTTTCGGTATTTCTTTTTGTATTAATCTGTGTTCAAAGTACAAGAGTGCAGGCAGGCGCTCACACTCAGACTCTACATCCAGATGCTCTGAGTTGTGCGAGGCCAACCCGCGTATTTAAAGGTTACAAAGGGATGCTAAAAGCAAAGCCCCCAAAAGCTGAAAATCAAAAGCATTAAAAGCTTTGAAAAATAAAGCAAAGGGTTTCTTTCTCTCTCTCTCTAACTTTGCGTAAAATAAAGCAAAGTAGCTCTCTCCATTTGCGTAGCCTGGTTGCGTAGCCAAAAAGCAGTAAAACTGCCGCACTGCCTTGCTTTTCCACTACCGCAAGTCCCGCCGCAAAACGCAGGCGTCCATACAAGGCCTGGCACGTCAGCATGCAGCCCGTAATTTTCTGCAGCAGGCAGCCGGATGTTCTGCTAGGGCTATCCATGCCAAAGGGCGTTTGCATGTGTAAACGCCAGGTCACCAATTTGTGACATTTCCCCACCAAGAGGTTTTTCTGACCCTCCACCTTCCCCATCTACGCCACGAATTGCACCAGCTCCCATGGAAGCTTTGGTCAAGTCGATGATGGACATGATAGTACGACAAGGTAGACAACGAGAAGTGTGGCACGAAGAAAGAATGGCAACCATAGAGCGGGAGTGCGAGCAAGCACGCTTAGCGGCCACATAAAGAAATGCAGAATTGGATCGCGAGTCCACAGAAAGACTAGCCGAATTGGCTCGCGAGCACAAAGAAAGACGGTTAGAGCGTGAACCGCAGACAGATCAACGCATGCAAGAGTTTGTCCTACTAATGTGCACGCGCAGATTCAAGAGAATCATGCACCTAAGGAATTCACATTCCATATCTCTTCCTTGGCATGACAAAGTATCAGAAAGAGAACAAGAAGGATTGAGCATCAAGCATCGGCATTTCCATTGTGATTTGCCACAGTTGATTGATTTAGATCAGAAAGTTAAGATTCGACCCCATTTTTGCGTGTGTTTGATGAACGGTTTGGCACTCTGTCACTTTGTTCATCTGCATTGCATGCACAGTCTTTTCGCAAGACTAGAATAGTCGAGTCACTTTACATGGAATGGGTATGTTCATGTTTTTGTGTTGGAAGTGCTTTCAGGAATTTTCATCCTCGGAGGTTCTTGAAGAAGGTAGAGGCATGATTGTAGACGAAGTTGAAGCATTGAAGGAGCCACAAAAGACTCGCTTTCAACGCGGTCCAAAGAAGCAAGCGTTGCATACCTTTATGAAGTTCAAGTATCGCATGACCCACGCATTAGAGTGGGTCGGCGAAGATCCTTTCCAAGATTTCAGACGTTGTTGGCGATCTCCCTCGACGCCAACAACTAGACTTTGAAAAGGAGGGGATGTCACATATTTTCAAAGAGGCTCGGGTTTGGATGGTGCTTTTTTTTGTGGAGTAACCAAGGATGGTTTCTTGGAGCTTGATGTAAGTGCCGCAACCGGAGACGGCTTGGAGCTAGCTACAACTAATACAAACATATTAGCTTTTATCTGTGAAAGATTAGTGCCCTTTGCTCTCACTTTTGTCGAATCCAATATGCATCTAGCTCTTTGTATTTTAGACAAATCCACTCCGGTGACAAGACAGCTTTGATACACTTTCAATTCAAAGCCCTTGTTTTGATTGCATCATCCAAACCAAACGAAAATTTGAGCTTCAAAGGACACTTCCATGCTTCAAAAATGATTGCTTGCGAGACGGAAGCAAAAACAAGAGCTCGCAGCCGTAGAGTCTTCTTCTTGCATCAACGTGTACACATGGAAGCTTCCCTCACTTGCAATCGTACCAAGAGGAGTGCAGAGAAACTATTCTACTCTTTGAAAACTTCTTTTTCCTTCTCTCGTTCTCAGCGTTCAGATTTGGGATAAGAGGGCTTCTTTTTTTATGAAGGGGTGCATGGTTTAAACACGACTAAAGCAAGCAAGCTTAATTTAGATGGGAAAGTTATTTTAGTAATGTTATAAATGCTTGCATGGCTTTTTTTTAGGAGCCAACGTGGAAGCAAAGGTACAGCCGTTTTGACACGTTTCCAAACTGCTGGAAGCGCAAATCCCTGCCAAAAACGCAGAAACGCATTTTCAACAATTAGGGGTGGCATTTCTTGCAACATAGGTCCCAACCACCCTCAAGAGCCCCTTTACTTTGTTGCCAGAGCAAGTACTTGCTTTAATTATTTGCACAAATGTTAAGACAATGCTGAAAATATTGAATGCTAAATATTGACGTTGATGAACTACAAAACACTCGTCTGGTGCTCCTACTGCTGAGAACGCTAGGGCTGAATCTGATGCTGATGCTAATGCTGAGAAGCTGCAAAACGCTAGGCTGATCTGATGCTATTGGCTGAAAAACGCTGATGATGCTGGCGATGGAAAACCTAGGTGTTGAGGTGCTATGGGCGTTGGATTCTCCTAGAGGTGTTGGGTTCTGATGTCCTAAAAACTAAAGGCCAAGTGACTCTTTTAAAGGTTTTTAAGCCATTTGCCCTACCTACTTTTTATAAATGTCATGTCAAAGTCACTTACTAATAAATGACTCAGTGACAATTCATATGGCTATATGCTTAAGTGACTGTACTATGCAAGTGAGGGTATGCAACTATGACCTACCTGATCATGCATGTCCTTGTAGAGGCTCACAAAATGCCACGCTAGATCCTAAGCTAACTAAGACTGATGCTGACCTGTTTCGGTAGCTTGACAACATGGCACTAGCTCAAGTGTAATGCACACATGACAATGTAACTTCTTGGTTTATCAACTTTGAGCTACCTCGCCTAATCTTTGTCGCCCTCGCCCTTTTCTTTTCCCTCAATAACTTTGTTTTTTGGTTATTCTAGTAGCTGTGTTTTCTCCAAATTGCTGGCTTCAGCCATAGACCACATTCAATTAGCAGAATTGGTTTCACATGCTGTTTATTAGCACTCAAAATTGACAGGAAATCTTGTGCTATCTAGGTAGGTATAAATCAATGGGCTCTACGAAGATAATAGGACTCCAAACGCAATTGAATGCATGAATTAAATGTGCAAAAGCAAGAAATATGCGCGTCTGATGGGTGGATGAAGCAAAACCTAAAACGATGACCTGCAACATGACCAAGCATCATCACACACAAACCTTCCAATTCTGCCGTTATGAGCTGACTCTGGTGCTCTTGAATCTCCGAAAGCTTTGCAACTCCACTCTGTAAGTCGTCTATTGTGCTTTGAAGCAACGTAACGGATTCCTGTAAAGCACTACACTCCATCTGCTTATCGTTTTGGGCTACATGTACATAGAACATGCACGACTTGTGAATTACTACAGCGTGATACAACTGGCTCTTTGTTGAAGTAAGATGTGTAGATGAATCATACCCTTTTGCTGCATTTCAGCAGCTTTCAGCTGTTCCTGTAGTCTCTCTACATTTTCTGCAGAGCCACCGCAGAAAATGGTTTAGAATCAAATTAAGGGCTCTCTCTCTCTCTCTCTCTCTCTCTCTCTCTCTCTCTCTCTGCACCTCGACCATCGGTGTTGATGGAATGACACAGAGTGCGCGTCTCTTCTACGCACGCTAGAACTCTGTCGAGGCCCCGCTCGTTGTTTCGATTGATGAGCTCCAGCTGCTCCAGGCGCTTCGAAGGTTCCATAACTCTGCTAGAGAGAACTCAAATTCAAAACGGAACAACAAGAGGGGGGGGGGAATATTAGCGAGGCTCGAACTATCGTCGCCTCATTACCTTGATTATCTAAGATCGATTTTGGAGAAATGAGCAAGGAGAGTAGTGCATTAGCAAGGGTGCAAGTTCCTCATCCCCAAGGCGGTGTCTAAGGTCTCAACTTGAGACGGAAATCAGTGACAAAAGCTTCACCTTGCAAGAGTAGGCCGGGCATTGTGCCCGTCCCCTGGGTCGCTAAAGTAAAAAAATTTAGCATAGGTCTTCTCGCAGATTCTCCATTATGGGAATAGCAAGAGAAGATAATAGTGTGTTATGAATAGTGTTGATAGGGCTTTATGTCTTTTTGTGATGGCTTAGTGGTCAAAGGGGTTTGCAGTGGTAGTGCTTTCTCCTTGGTGGCAACCTCAAACATGTTCTCGGTCTCAGGGTGGCGCCCTTTATCAACTGATGTATCTCATTCGGTTTCATTTTGTGATGAATTGGAGTGGTATTGACATCGTGGCTCGGTGGGAGCATGGATATCCTTGTAACTTTTTTGGTTTTAATACATTTCACTCACTATTGTGAGTTTGGCAAAAAAAGAAAGATAATAGTGTGTTTTTCTCAAATGCGACCAGACTCATATTTGTAGACGAGAGAGAGAGAGAGAGAGAGAGAGAGAGAGAGAGAGAGAGAGAGAGAGAGAGAGAGAATAGAGTAATGGAGCCGATTTAGAGGCACCCAAATGGGCGGTAAATTGCACGAGCTTGAAGGAGTGCATTGAAAAGCGACACGCAATATTGAACAGGAATCCGCAGGCAACGAACGTCGTGAAGTTTGCATGCGTGTATAAAAAATATTGGTACCAAAGACAAGACTGTTAGGAGAGAGTTTAGAGGCATGAGAGCCAACAAGGATCAATCACACCATTGGACAGTCAAGATATGCTCTCATTCATCATAGCCACAAAGCCACGTGCATACTGATGCCTCTGATTTCGAGCAATGGCGCTTTATTATTTGGGGGTAGACGAGTCTCTCAAGAGATTCTTACCTTGAGAGTAGTTCATTCTACAAAAACGCCTTCTCTTTTGGAAGATACAAAAGAAGAGATTTTCACAAATCAAAAGTACTCAATGGTAATTGTAACATATTCAACACTAGATGTATCCATATTCCTTTGTATTTTTTTTCGACCATACTCACAGTTGTAAGTGATAGAGTTGCATTATGTCATAAAAGAATCTAAACTAACATAATATGGTGATAGGGAGAGCCCTTTACACGTGTCAAAATCTGCAACATGAGGTAGCAGAAGCAGACAACCTATGTGCTGACCATAATGGCTTGGTTATTGAAACCCTTAGAGAGAGAGAGAGAGAGAGAGAGAGTCTCCTGAACCAATCAACCTTGACAATGAATAACTAATCAACCAATCAACCTTGGCGATGAATGTGTATACAATGGAGGCAAGGGGTTGCTTATATAGCAACCTCAGTAAATTGGCCTACCCATACTTTGACAAATAAGTAAACTAAAAACCCAAAAGCCAAAAGAAATAATGGAATCACATTGGGCAGTTCACTTGAGATCACAAAACTCTAACATCCTCTTTGCAGCTCATAGTGGACATCAATAGTGAGACCAAGTCAATGAAGAAGCTACCATGGACAGTCCAGAAGTTGTCACCAATTGGATACACCTCGATGTTCTCCCCTCAACTTTGTTCCTGAGAATAATGCCATACTGAGCGTCGGTTTCCTTTGTAGAAACTTTGAACTGCAGACCACACTACGTCTAATAATCCCCATTCGTGAATTGTGAACACATCACATCCAAAATATAGAACTCTAAGATAATGAATTGTGGAACACGTTGTGTCCATGATCCGCCCAACAATGAATTGGCTTGCCTTTATCTTTGTTTATATGTGAGTTCCTGCGTTTGCCTTTGGTTTCGAACTCTCGAGCCTCGAGTCACATTCATAACAACTGTGGCCATACATCATGGGTACCAAGGAAGCTAACTGAGTACTGGCACTATCATCCTTGTCCAGCTTGCATTTGTCAATGTCCTCTAGGAAACTTGTCCATTTGCTTTTGACTTCATAATCTTGAGCCAAACAATTTGCCGAGTTCCTTGAGAACTGTTACGGTGCATAGGCCGCTAGCTGGATGGTTGATCTGCTATCCAAAGCCACTTGTTGGTTTTGGTCGTTGTCGTCATGGGTGCTCGAGCAAGGGGGGTCCATGATAAAGTTGCAAGATCTGACCGCACAAAGCAAGCCACAAAGATAATCTCTTCTGATCTCCTCGCCTCTTCCAAGCCGCTCCGCAAAATCTGCTATTTCCAAAGCCAAAGCTTCTTCCGCACTCCCCAAAGCCATGCCCCAAAAAAAACTTGTTCTCCATGGGCCGTACTTCCCTCAGTCTCCGTTTGACTCTCCTTCCTTTGGTGCCCCTTGGGAAACCTCCAAAGCTTTCCAATCCACGGCTCCTGTTGGTGTTTCAAAGAGCCTAAAGAGGAAGCAAGGTTGGGGAGAAGGGGCTAGCGTTTTAAAATGTTAGTCACGCACGAGGGAGGAGGGGAGTCATAGACTCCACAAGCACAAAGGGCTGCCAATCAATCGTTTTAAAACATTAGCGGATGAGGGGCACCCGAGGAGGGGGGGCGCTGCCAATTGGAGTGCAAGTTGCAAACACCTAGCACTCTAAAAATATGGCCCCTTCTCCCCGACAATCAAGGCAAGAAGCAATGGGCGTTTTGAACGTAGGCGATAGGGGTCAATGACACCGTTGTAGGCTGCATTTTTTGAACGCAATGAGGTAGAGTTAGGGCATCGTAGAGACCAAAGAGGCGGAGAGAGAGAGAGAGAGAGAGAGAGAGAGAGAGAGAGAGAGAGAGAGAGAGAGTCTCCTGAACCAATCAACCTTGGCCATGAATAATTGAATGTGTATACAATGGAGGCAAGGTGTTGCTTATATAGCAGCCTCTGTAAATTGCCCTACCTAGACTTTGACAAATAAGTAAACTAAATACCTAAAAGCCAAAAGAAATAATGGGATCACATTGGGCAGTTCACTTGAGATGCCAAAACTCTAACACCCTTAACACAAGGAAAAAGATTGGCTCTTTTGAGCATTTGCAAATTCCATTTATTTTGACTACTTGGTGCATTGGATTTCGACCGCTTGGTACATTGGATTCTGATTGTCGTCATAGTTGTACAGTATAGAACTGCTCCATTGCACCTCCATGTGGCATCTTCCATTGATGGTAACTTTGGAAATCCTCAACTTGTACTATCTAGAGAGGATTAGTATGAGGCATCTCTCTAAAGAGGTTGGTCCCACCTTCTATATTCCTCCTCTTTTTTTAAAGATTTGGTATATCCAAAATCTCAAATCATAGGGCTTCATCTTTTGTGTTTGCCCTTCCTTTTGTCTGGCTTCTTCTTCATTGTAGGCTTTTGGTTTGCACTAGATGGCGTCTTAGTGAATAGCGTTGGTGGCCTACAACTTTGCTGGCTGGTTCCAAATTTTTTGGTAACCATATGATGTTGAGGGACACTAAAGGTTGCGTTATTCTTCATGACTATTTTGTAAATGGTGGCTTCTTGCTCCACTTGCTCCTTTTGAGTGCATCATCTCACTTGCTCCTTTTGAGTGCATCATCTCAATCTCATAGGGTGTGAGCTGGTACCATTTCTTTGTTCTTTACTTTTGTCACTCTAGTTCTAGCCAACTCATGACAGATAGATACGATTGTCATCCGCCCAGCTAAAGCTAGAGTTGGCTAGTGCATTAGTTTATCTAGATGCACAGTCTTCCAAGTCACTCTGCATATTCTCCGCCATACTTCTTAACTCGTCCGAAATTGTAATGTTCCCTTCAGATGGTATTGGCTCCATTGTCCGGGTTCTTGGTAACTATTACTTGCTTAGCTAGTTTGTGGTTGGTCAATGCAATTAGTAATACATCCTTTCCTTCCTTAAAATGATCTATCCCAATTTTACAGTTGCTCCACACATGGCCACAATCTTAACGTATGTGCACTGAATGCGTTCATCTATTTAGTGCTCTATTGATTTATATCTAACGCATCAAGTTTCTAACTTTCCCAGTGAAGGTATGTTCCTTGAGATCTCAGATATCTATTTTGTGACTTCTTCAAATTTCTTTGTCCAAGATCCCTTCTTCTTGGTTGTGGTTGGTTAAGCTTTAGATTGTTTTCATTGGATGCAACAAGAGCACGTTGTGATATTTTTTACGGAATGATACAAGCCACCCCAAAAGATTTAAGAATTTTCTTTTTAGTTCTTTTATACCCCTTGGATGTAAATAAAGCATACTTATACAAAGTGTACAAAGGCGGTATGTGTCTGTTGTCTCTACACATGCGGGAAAGTTGTGCAAGGACATAGTTTTATTGTTTTTCTACATAGAAGTGTTGAGACTTCAAAGAATGAGAAAGTGCACTTAAAATATGAATAAAATTGAACTTTTCCCTAGCTTTGGTTCATGGGTGAAGTGGGATTTTCAGTTTTGAAGAAGAAAGGTTGTGTTGTTGCAACTTGTGGTGGTGCATGGGGGTTGTGTAATCGAGGTGTCCATGTGTGTGTACGAGGGCATGGAGGCTTGATTGGAAATTGTGTCTCTCATCATGATGTCGATGAACATGGGTAGTAACCTCTACACCTTCACCCCTCTTCTTGTTTTTGGTGATGGAAGTTGTATGAAGTGGAGCTCCCTTGTACACGTGTGTCTGCAACTCATATTTGGTAGTGAATTGGAGAGTGTTTCTCCATGTTCACCATGGGTTTTTTTGTGTGTTTTTTGGCTGAAAATCATGAGATTTTTATAGCTCTTGATTGAGATCTCTTTTGATGGGTTTATGTGCATGGTTGGGAGCAGCTATGGAGCCCCATCTCACATATGCAAAGGGTGTTGAGATGGTGTGAGGTTATGGTTTTTATGATCAAAAGTGCAAAGGTTTTGCTTGGTTTTTGTTCCCAAATTTTAGCATTTTTTTCTTTCTTGAGGTCGATTTCTCATAGTTGGGGCTATGGTAGTGTAGAGGGAAGCTAGTCGTGTGTAGGCGGGGTTTTGTGTGTTCAAGGGTGAGTGAATTTGTGAGTGGAGATTATCTCGTGTCTTCTTGTGAGAGATACTTTTATTTTCCTCATCTATCCTGTGAAAATCAAGGTGTTATAGAGGCCACCCCCAAATCCTTTACAACATCTTTTAATGGAATCACATTGTTGACATATTCAATGTATGAGGTAGCTCATTCTAATGGATTAGGATCAAATATAGTAGCATGGAAAAAAATATGGTATCTATATTTGGAAGATATGTCCACAAAGATCAAGGTGAAAAATCACCAATTGATTGTCATAAGATGCAAACCTAGCTATAACACCAAGGACTTGACACCCTAGCAATAGTGAGAGTGTGTCGTGAGACCAATGGAGCAAGGGGGCATCAGGATTCTTAATCTTGTAATTCATGCAAAGTCCTAGTGTGTCAAATTCCTGGTGGCAATCGCTAAGCAAGAGTAGGCATGGGCTATTATGACATAGGACATGATTAACAAGGTAAAATTCTCCTCACAAGGTGGTCAGTGGAAAGACTTAGTGGTGCACAACAAATTTCTTGCTGCCCCGATTGACCAGTTTAAGCCTTGGAGGCACAAATGCACTAGAGCAATAGAGACTTTGGAGTGAGGAGAGCTAACGAGGGATTTTCAAAACTCCATTCCTCGTTGGTATCCTTGGCTGGACCACAAACCAAGGTTGTATATCACACTATGATGATTTTGGATGATTGGTTCTCCCCCTTAAACAAGCATGGAGAAAGCAATGGTAAAAGTCAAGATGGGGGTGACAACAAATAACATCTAGGGTCCTCAATGGTCGTTGTCGATGAAGATCCTTTTGTGGAAGGTATAATGGGAGACTTTGTCGACAGGAGTAGATAGAGCGAGAGGTATTGGTTCAAATAGATGCTCAGGTTGCAAAACAACTAGTAAGGAACTCTCTCACTTGATCATCAGAGAGTGCTCGACTATAAGTGGCATGACAGGAGGGAAGATCTGCAAATGGGTACAAAAGACTTGGAAAATAGGATTCTTCAAGAACAACCTATTCTTAGGAGGGAAGGTGATGAAAAGTCAAGCACTACTTGGATGCACACAAAGCCACTCACAATTGTGAGTTTGGGAAAAAAAAGATGCAAAACCAAACTTTTCTCTTGTTGAAATCACTTTATACTTGCACCTTGTCCTCTTAAAAATGAATACGGGTGTATGCATGATAAGGTATACCTAGTTTGAGCAGTTTCTCCCACCAAAACTGTTAAAAAATAGTATGTTTCTTGACACTATCATGTACATTTGGCTTTCTTGCACTTACTTTGAAGAGGCAATATTTGGTGACCACAAAAAATCCATAGCGTTAAGCGTTAAATATAATGGAAGGTTTTGATATTTGATTTTTCAAACCTAATGAAAATTTTAGCGTGGTTCAGTTTGTCACGCCATGTGTCACCTTGATAAACAAATGTCTATAACTTTATACGGGCTTCTGTGCTTAACGTGCCCTTTTACACATCAATTGTTCACTTGATAAGCAATATAATTTAATTTATTGACAATTTTTGGATCTCTATGTAATTATTATTCAATTTTCTTTGTTAGAATTTCTATTTACAAAAACCTATACTTTGACACCAGATAACTAATGATGTAGAATCTATTCTAGAAGATTTAATTGTCATTTAATAGATTATGACCCAACGAATGTGACCATGTAAAAAAGTTACATCTTTAATGGTTCCTTTTTTTAAAGATCTAGCTCAAAAAATAACAAAGATTGCTTAGAGAATCTTGAGAGAGTTTTAGAAAAATTCTAATAAATAATGTACACTGCCACTCATTTTGATTTTCATGTATCTTATGACTCTTACTGTAAGGTCCTCATGGAAAAAAAGTTGAGTCACTTGGAGTTAGGGAAAGGCACTTTTTGACTATTTTAATTGTTTCACTTGCACCATTCACTTGAGGTGTGCCTCCTTAGGTTTGGTAAACTCCCAAGCCTAGGAATTTTGACACTTGTCCATATACCATGGTTTAGTTTAACATTTTCCAATCCTAGTTGGCTAGTCCACGTCATACAAGGAGGCCATCACATCACCAAAAGTCCATTTCATCAACTCATCTCACCTTCCATATCACCACAATCAGCCATTTGACCTCAAAAGTTGGCTTGCCACATCACCCTAATTCCCAACTAACCCACCACACTCAAGTGCCACCTCTGTCATGCCACATGCATAAACCCCGGTGGTCAAGGACCAGGCCCAAGGCTAGTATGGATAGGGAATGAGACCTAGAGGGCTATATAAAGGGAGGTTGGGAGGATCATTCCAAGGTAGTCCCACCAGGGGCTTCACACTGTAATTCCCCCTTGGAGAAGTGTTTTTGTCCTCGAAAATGAGAGTGATGATACACTAATGTGTTCCACATTGGCATCCTTCATGGATCCAACTATTCATTTGACTAAAACATGGTTTTGCAAGAGGTTCAACGAAATCATGAATAACATCTTGATTTCCACATTGTCATTCCTTTGCAACCGTCTTGGTGTAACCGGCTCATATACAACATAGCGTGAATACTCCATTTAGAACTCACTTGAGTATGCTAAACGAGATATCACAACTAAGATGTATCCAAAAGAGTACCTCTTTTCACTTTCCATGAAAGTAACTTGCTGACGTAACTCATCCGCCAAGTTTAAGTCCTTGACTTGTTATCTTCTCGTATTAGTAAACAACCCCACTATAACTATTGTTTAAGGTTGAGAACCTGAAGTATACATGAGGCACCAACTAGAGCAATAAATGCTTACTAATTGGATTGCTTTGTGCTAATGTACACACTTTGCATATCCTTCAGCACAAGATAACACTTTGTAATCTGCCTAATCTATATATACCCTTGGATATTGACAACACTGAGGTGTGTTTCTCCATGGTTTACAGACAACCTTCCAAAATGACTGGTAAGTAGGGACCACTGTTCCTTACAACATTGCTAATCAACAATGTTATGAATAACCATCTTGGTGGACTTGAAAGATCCACAAGCATTCAAACTGAGCCATGACCTCTATTGGTGATTAGTAGATCCAAAATAGAGATACTGCACATAGAGTGCAAAATGCTTCATAAGAAACTAATGTGATGAATATGCGTGCCACTCCAAAGTAGCCTTTGCTAAACACTAGGGACCATAACACCTAGTGTGCATGCATTTAGCAAAAATAGATCCAAACCTGCATATCCATGATCATACTTGCCAATACTTATGGCGAATGTGATGCTCCTAGCACACATTAAAGAGTAGTGTAAATAGTTTTGAAAAGAAACTAAATACTTTGTGCTGCAATCATTTGCAAGCCTTGTTGAAACCTTTGAACCATAATAGAAGGTGAAACATTAACCACTTCTAGGTACAAACAATGAAACCTTTTCATTAACAACTCATAGCCTTGCTATATGCATAAACAACCATCCGTTAATGTTGTTTAGCTGCACTTGTAACCTAACAAGTCGTTCTACGTATCCGACAATTTTTGGCCACTAAAATTATTCCTGATATGACGTGCTAAAAATGGTCCTAAAAACGGATTTGACCAACACCTAAGGACATCATCGTGGCACATAATCAAAGTAGCGGCGCCAGTATCAGTCCCAGAGACTCATATTCTCCACATGTGGAATATATCTTGGGTAAGGATATCTGAAAAAAGAACATCCTTCAAGTACGAGATGTACTTGGGTGTGGAGGTAGCTGTAAACACGCATGCGACGTGCGTGAGAGGGACCCTCATTATCCATGCTCCACACTGGCTAAATCAAACTCCTTGAGTACCTAGACCATGTTGTATCCCATGTGACAACATGTGCCAAATCAAACCCTACAAGTGGGTCCATAATTGCGTAATGCAAAATTTTATTTTGGACACTACAACCCAAATTTCTTGGCTCTTACATGACCTTGTCATCTCGATGAAAAACAAAAAAGGATGAAAACATAGAAGCTAATGCATCCTACTTGGAAAAGGAAACAAAAACATAGAAACAAAACCAAATCAGATGTGTACCTGGAGGTTGTATATAGTGTTCACTTGCCTGTAGGCGAATGCACCTGCCCAAATTTCCCGCTTGCAAAGGCCTAGGAACACTAATTGAAAATCAGTGAACTCAAGTAGTATGGCACATATAACCCTGGGTGTTGCCTTTACAATCCAAACCCCTTAGTTAAAATGAACATTTTCAAACCCCTTGGTTAAACTTTGTAGGGAAAACTGCTCAACTAACAGCCGGCCCTTGGCCTGTGTCCGTGACCCCCTTGAGTTTGCCCCTATGACCTCGGAAGCTTAAAATTGTCCATTACCCCTTGGAAATTGGTGGACTTCTTTCCTTGAAAGCACAAGTGTGAAGGCTCCAAGAATTGACCATCAACACTTAATAAGTGATTTAGTAATCATGAGCTGTGTCTTACCCCAAAACTGCACTCATATAGACACTCTTAGTGCTATAGATAAAATAGGACATCCACTCAAGTTGGAATCATATTTAGACCCGAAAATCCATAATCTTGAGTTTTGTGAACAATCGTGCTATCTAAAATGCTTGCTTCATCTATATAGATAAGCATTTACGAGTTTGAGACTTTCAAAAACTCAACTTGATCTTCACACTCAAAGTGTGTAGTGCTAAAATATTGCCCCAAAAAGTCCGCTAATGGCAAGACTCTTGCTTGCCCATTAGAATCGGTGGGTACTCAGTTGAATAGAATTGTTTGAGCTTGAAAGCAATCACTGATGGATTACAAACAGGTAGCTCTTACCCATTCCAAAATAGGTGGCAATATCTATGGCTCTTAGCCCTTCTTGTTATCGTATTGACATAGAAAGATTTTAGTAAAATCATGCCTAGTTTCACCTTTCACACTAAGAATTTGGAAAGACAAAGAGAGAGAGAGAGAGAGCAAGACAATTCCAAATCTGCAAACCACAAAGTGTGGCAACTGATCACATGAGATGAGTTTATATAGAGGATGTTGAGGCATATATAGTATCTCTATATATAGCACCCTGGTCCCCTCTATAACATGGATATCCATGCATGCAGGTGGAAACAATATCATCTGATGAAGTCTTACCCATAATGATACTTTCTCCATTCTTTTTGTATTGGCTTGGCTCCCTTTGAGCACTCCTAGCATGCCTTTTGTTGAGTCTTCTGATTCTGAAAGTTCACCAAAATCACTTATAGGTGATAAGCACGGATGTTTTCCAATAACCACCTCGCTTATGATCAATTATGTTGTCCAATAACCACTTTGAATATTGCCCGAAGGCACCAAATTCATATGGTAGTCGGAATGCTCAAGCCGACTATAAAGACTTGGAAGAATTCTACCCGACAAATGTTTCTGCAATCTCAAAAAATACTGAGATTTTGGCCGTGGAAGGTATCTTCGTCTTCCTCGAAGTTGCCGCAACACCTTCGTGAGTCTGTAGTAGCAAAGAAGGGTGTGGGGGGAAAACCTACTGTGGGTACCCTCCCTTATGCAATTAAAAAGAACCTAAGGCCCTTGGCCTTGGATGCCCGTTATGTGAAAGCAAGGTAGGCATGGGTGATGGCGACGAGCAGCCTGCCGCAGAAGAGACGAGAGAGATATGCTGCGCAGGGCTTGCACTCATTGGAGATGGCGACACAACGGGAGTTGCTCCCCTTGTCCTCACGACCTCGGCGATGTTGGTCTTGCCCGCTATCGAGTCTGTCAACCCGTCCTCTCCTTGACTAAGGGCACTTGACCACAGTCCTCAAGCCACCTCCCTTTGCCTACTAAGTGGCCATGCCCGCCTACGAGATGTCTTCGGCCCTCCTTGCTAAAGCAAGAGAGTGGCTCCATGCCCTTGGCACCAAAAATAGAAGCTCTGATACCAGTGTGAAGCCCTTGGTGGGATTGCCTTGGAATGATCCTCCCAACCTCCCTTTATATAGCCCCCTGGGCCTCATTCCCTATCCACACTAGCAGCCTGCCCCTTGGACCTGGTCCTTGACCATCGTGGTTTATGCCCTTGGCATGACAATCTCACTTTAAATGGTCCCATATCTACACGACAATAAGTGATGGCCATGAAACTTTACAAGGCTGGGGAGTAGGGTGAATTATTTACCCATTCAAAGTATCAAGCCTTCGGTAATCATCTGGTCCTAATAGGGCTGCACATTTGCAAATTTTTTACAAGCCCTATGGAAAAATATTAGCAGTTGCATGTCCCGATAGGCAAGATGGTAAGCGATGGCCATGAAAATTTACAGGGGTAGGGACTAAGATGTATTACCCACCCCTACAAAGTTTCATGGCCTTCGGTTATTGTCTTGTTGGTATGGGATTACACAATCACCAATTTTTTGCCATAGGGTCCTCAACACTCCAAGACCAATAAGACGGTAACTTGTGGCCATGAAACTTGGGTTGGTAATGCACCCTAATCCCTACCCCTATAAATTTTCATGGGAATCGCTTATCATCTCATCGGTATGGGGCTGTATTGAGGGCCCTATGGCAAAAAATTGGCGTTTGTGAAGCCCTTGACGGGCGTGAAGGTCAAGGTTGCATGATTTGTTATTTGACATTCATTTTATTCGTGAATAATGGTCAATTAATATGTTTCAAAGATTTATTCACGCGTATTATTCATTGCCACGTCAGCTTTATTCAAAATAACGTTTTATTGCTTACATATCGATCGATTCTGAAATAGTACAAAAAGCCCAGATTCACTTGCTTTAGGTACAATTTCCTTCACCAAAGTGTCAGGGTCACCCCCGACATAGAAAGGTTGAATTGTTTGCTTAAAAAGATCCTTTGACTTTTTAAGAAAATAGATTATGTTTAATGTTAAAACATTAAAAATTAAAAAATGGATAGATTTGAATCATCTATAATTCTAAGCAATAGAAGTTATTCTTTAACTCTATTGCTTTAATATAAATAAATAATTCTAAGCACTAGAGGCTATACTCTTAGCTCCATTTGATTTAGAATAGATAAATAAATAATTGAAAGCATTAGAGGCTATTTTTTTTAGCTATAGTGTCTTAGTGCGAATGTATAATTCTAAACAACAAAGGTTATATTTTTAGCTCTATTTGTTTTAGAATAGATACTAAAAGTGATATAGACATACATGTAGGGTCTTTTGGTTGTCATGAGCAAATGTTCTTACCTCCATATAGACATAGAATAGGTCCACTTAGTGCCTCTTGGTTGTTATGAGATGATTTTCTTATTTCCAAGTGAGGTTTAAGGTATGAAGTAGGATTTACTTGGTTGTTATTGAGCTTATGCTCTTACCTCTAAGTGAATATGGTGGATCACCTATAAAATTCACTAGGTTGTAATTTATGGTCTCATTGGCTAAACAGGATCAAGCTTGGGCTATCATGACCAACGAAATGCTTGATGCAGTAAAATTGGGATCGAAAGGGGGAAAGTGGAAGGGGGTTGTGATGCACGACAAACTTCTCGCTCCGAAGTGGTCTTATCTTAGATCTGGTGGACTCTCAAGGGAGCTGATGAGGAAGTGCCAAAGTGCAGCTGAGGTTTTGAAATGGGGGGAAGTAACCAGATACTTTAAGAACTCCATTTTGCACTGGTCCCCTTGGCTCTCTAAAATATTGGGGCCACCGCAAAGCCCCTATTGGATAGAAATGGCCAGGAATGTGAATAATAAGGGGCTCGTTTGACTAGAGCAATTTTGGGATGGCAACATGAAGTACTAGAAAACTGCTGACTCTTTAGCCATCCAATTTCAAATGAATGGCTTTGAGATCTTACAAGTCTACAGGGTGATGAAAGAGCTTGATAAGGTGGTGATGCCAATTTGTGAATCCAACTTTGAATGGGACGCTTGGAGATGTCCCGGGAGTAGCCTCTTTTGGAAACCACATTCTAAAGGCATTTACCATGCATTAATACAGGAGGCTAATTGGTGTAGCCCCTCAACAGATTATGGAAGAGGCACAGGACGGAAAAACGGTGGGAGGGAGTCATGGAGAACATTTGGAAGCCAAGGTGGCCTCAATATATGAAGATGTTTTTGTGGAAAGTGATGTGGGGTGCTCTGCCAACATGCGTAAAGATACATGTAAGGACATGGGTCCTATGGGCAAGGCCACCGGCACGGTCGGACAATGTGTATGCTAGGGGGAGGCTATAAGATAGCACGGTTGGGTGGAGACTAGTGGGTGGAGACTAGCACACGCATTACCACCGCCCTTTCACTAGTATCAGAGCTATTTTTGGGAGAAGGCTAAAAGCGGCTTGCATGTGCGTGCAACGCTCTACCTCTCTCCCACGTTCCACAAACAACGACGTCTCCGCTGTGCAGCAAAAAGAAGGCAGACACAATTTTTTGTACAAGCAACGCGTGGACAGACATCGACAACCCCACTTACGCCCTCCACAGCGCACGACTAAGGCGGGTGACCAAGGCAAACTCGACCGCACCAAGGCTCCGAAGGCTTCCGTTGGTGGCTGCACACGTAGAAAGGCTCGCTTAACCCTTGCATGAAGGAGGGTTGAACCCACCCTATGAGGGTAGGAGGCCAACACTTTACCATCAAGCTATTGGCACTTATTGTGTATAACAAGGAAAGATAGTCTACTTGTGTTGAAAGGAAAATTAGAAGGAAAGGGAAAGCTTCAAACTTCAAGGAAGTAGCTTCACCCTTCCTTTTCACTTCTTGGAGGAAGGCAAGTTTTCCTCCAAAAATTCTTTTTTTCTCAAGGAGGTAGCTTCAAAGTGAAGAAAAGCCTTCACAAAAACGACAAGTTTTTGTGAAGAATCATCAAAGGTGTTTTTACAACGAACGACAAGTGAAGCGCTCAAACTCCCACAAGGCGAGGTTCGCATGCAACACAAATCGTGGAGCATACAAAACACAAAGACTTCAATTTCTCAAGGTACAAGTTGTCGGTTTTTTTCCTCTCTTTGCATTAGTGTGTGTTTACCATGGCCAGTGAGGATATCCCACCTACACACATGTTTGATTTTGAGCACGTAGATCAAAATCAGGGCACCACGGGTGCTGCTGACACTAATATGCATGATGATGATGATCTAGAAGATCGCAGGCTTGTAGATATGGCTTCTTTCAAGACTTTGGAAAATCGTCAAAGCGTACTTGAATGCAACCTCTTTGCACTCAATGCAAATGTTACCAATCTTACGGAGTTACTTGTGAAATTTATGAATTCATAAACGACTCAAGGAGCCACAAGTGGCACGGTTCAAGGGAACCAAGCTCGCACAACTCAAGGAGTCCAAGAGACAAGTGCTGCAGAAGATGCAGAAGGTAGCAATGCATTACTTAAGAATATCACCATTCCTGAGTTTCACGGGGAAGAGCGTGATCACAACAAGGATGTGGTCAATACGTTCTTACATAAATGGAGTGATATTCATAGATTGAGACACACCCCGGATATAAAGACGGCTGTGGAAACAAGTTTATCTCTTAAAGGCAAGGACTATAAGTGGTGGATGACATTTCCAATAGATGCTCATCCTCCGTCTTGGGCTACGTTTCAAGCTTCTTTCTCCAAAGAGTTTTTGGACTCCAATGAAGAAGATAAGAACTGGTTAGCATGGGATGCATGCCGCATGTCTGGCCTCTCTTTCACACAGTACCTTTTGAAGTATCGGGAAATCATATTAAAACTAGAAGGTTTAGATGAATCCCAAAGGATACGGGGTTTTAATAGGGGTCTTGACAAAGACTATCGTCTTCATGTCAAGACCCAACATCCAAAAACTTTGGAAGAAGCCATCAATCATGCACAAAGATATGATGATGACCAAGAGAGGAAAGAAAATGTTCCCTACTCTAAGAATACTTTTGCTAAGAGCAATGTGGCTAAGAGCCAATGGCAAGGTAGATCTCCCACACGTTCCAAGAGGAATAAGAGACAATCTACCTCTCCACGCCCACAAGAGGCTAAGAAGCCTAAGCACTCACGAGATACTCCACGTGGGTCTCTCAGCACTGCTGATTTTGTGCGTGCAAAGAAACACAATTTGTGTTTTAGATGTCTTTCGGACCAACATAACAAGAATGATTGTCCCCTTTTGCAAGGCAAAGAAAAGGCCATGCACATGGTGCAACGCCTCACATTAGATTCATCTCCTAAATATTGTGTTGTAAAGGTTCTTCATATGGAAGAAAAACACAAGTGTTGTGTGCCTACTTCAATGTGGCAGCCCACCTTTGGTCCCCATAATTTGATTCGCATGCATGGCACTATTAACGGACAACGTGTTCGTATTTTAGTGGATGATGGTGCAACTCATAACTTCTTGAACTATAAGCTAGTTAAGAAATTGAAGCTTACATAGAATCCCTGCTCTCACAAGTATATGGTGGAGCAGATGTCTGGGAATGATAAAGAAGTATGGGACACGGTAGTTCAAGGGGTTGAGCTTATTGTTCAAGATCATACGACGACTCTTGACTTCCAAGTTATGAATATGGACTGTGCTGATGTAGTTTTAGGATGGGAGTGGCTGCATGGTTTAGGAAACACATTGCACACTAGTTATGAACACAACTCCTTATCCTTTATGGCCAATGATAACATGTGCTTTTGCTTGGTGAGAAAAACATACCATCTGCACCTCTTATATGTACAACCAAGCTTTCTATTTTGCAGAAAGCAGATTTAATAGATGAAGTCTTTTTATGTTACTACTTGTCTCCAAGTCTTGTGAATTCTCAAGAGCAAAGTGCTGTGAATTCTAGTAATGGTCTGCAAAGTGCAATGAATTATAATGGTATGCAAAGTGCAATGAATTTTACTAATAAACAAAGTGTTAATAAATCTAACGAGCAAAGTGCTCTCAATTTTAATTCTATAGAGCAATGTGCAATTGTTGTAAAACAAACATTACAAGAATTACAAGATTCTCCATCCCAGCATAACTCTAGTTTACTTTCTCCCTTTGCACGGCAAAAGCTAACTCACTTAATCACGTAGTATAGTGACGTGTTCTCAAGTGATTTACCACCGGGTTTACCTCTACACGTGATGTGAAACATGGCATAGATGTCTTGCCAGACATTAAACCGGTGAGTAAACCACCTTATCGTATGAGTGCTAAAGAAGCCAAGGAGGTTGAGAGTTAGTTGGCTAACTACCTCGCCCGTGGTTTCATTAGACCTAGCACTTTGCCTTGGGCATCACCAATTCTATTGGTAAAAAAGAGAGATGGTACTACGCACATGTGCGTAGATTATCGCGGATTAAATGCCATAACCATCAAGAAAAAGTATCCTCTTTCAAGAGTAGATGAGTTGTTTGATCAACTCCATGGGGCAAGATACTATACAAAGATAGATCTTTGTTCAGGATACCACCAGGTATGTATCCTAGTGCAAGATATCTCCAAAACTACCTTTAGAACACAGTTCGGGCAGTTTGAATTTTTGGTTATGCCTTTTGGTCTAACCAATGCTCCAGCTACATTTATGACACTCATGGATAGTGTTTTACATCCTTATCTTGGAAAATTTGTTGTGGTTTTCCTTGATGACATTCTCATTTACAGTAAGACTGAAGATGAACACATAGAACACTTATGATTAATGTTTGAACAGCTACGAGCTCATGTGCTGTATGCTAAGCAAAGCAAGTGTGATTTCTTTAAATCAGAGATACATTACCTCAGTCATGTAATCTCTTATTCTAGCATTAAGATGAACACTGACAAGGTCGCTGCCATTCTTCGATGGCCACATGCCAACACGGTTGAGGAGCTTCAAATATTTTTAGGCATGGCTGGATTTTATCGATAGTATATCCGTGATTATGTCAAAATCACTGTTCCTATGAAGGATCAACTTAAAGCAAAAGGTAAGACCTTTTGGGGACCTTTTCTTGGGAAGAAGCCCAAAACGCAGTTTCGAACAGCTCAGGGTGGCTATAGCCACTGCTCCCATCCTAGCAATCGCCGACCCACTTAAGCCGTTTGTGGTAGAGACTGATGCTAGCGATAAAGCCATTGGGCGGTACTTCTCTAGGAGGGAAGACCTATAGCCTTTGAAAGTAAAAAGTTAGATAGAGCTCAATAGAATTATTCTGTTTATGAGAGAGAGCTCTATGCCATAATTCACACTTTACGAAAGTGGTGACACTATTTATATGGTGCCAAGTTTGAAGTAGTTTTTGACCATGAGAGTATTAAATGGTTTACTACTCAAACAACCTTGAAGGGCCGTAAAGCTAGATGGGCATAAATCCTTCAAGATTATGATTGTAAGCTACGATATCGCAAGGGGCGATATAATGTAGTAGCGGATGCTCTAAGTCGTATGCCTCAGATTAATTCACTTGCTTTCATGGAACTAAAGAGTGGATTTTTGGAGTCATTACCTGGCAAGTGTGCACAAGATCAATCATAAGCGAAAGTGTGGAGTGCAGTTTTAAAAAGGGATCCCTCACACTCACATGTCTCTAAACAGTAAGATCAACATGTCTCTGCATGCGCAGATAAAAACTCCAACACACAGAGCTCCACCCCTACTCAGGAAGAGCTTAAGCGATGGAAGAATTTTTCCATTGATGATGGCTACTTACTCCACAAAGGTAGAGTATGTGTGCCAAAGGACTTAGACACTAGGCACCAAATCTTATTTGAGTGTCACAACAGTCCAAGTGCTGGTCATCTAGGTATTCGTAAGACGTATGCCTTAGTTCAATGGCAATTTTGTAGGCCGAGCTTACATCATGATGTTCAAGAGTACATACTAAACACCCAACAATGCCAAGTTAATAAGGCAGAGCGACTCAAGGTAGGTGGCCTTTTACATCCTTTAGAGATTCCATAAGGTAAGTGGGAGAGTATCTCTATGGATTTTGTAGTGCGACTCAAGGTAGGTGGCCTTTTACATCCTTTAGAGATTCCATAAGGTAAGTGGGAGAGTATCTCTATGGATTTTGTAGTAGGACTACCTACTACAAATCGTGGCCATGATGCCATTTGGGTAATTGTAGACCGTCTCACAAAGATGGGTCGATTCATTCCCACTAAAACTACGATTAAGACATCGGAATCAACACGGCTATTTGTAGAGCATATATATAAACTCTACGGTCCTCCAACTAGTATCATTAGTGACAGAGATTGAAAGTTCGATAATCACTTATGGAGAGTTGTGTTCCAAAAGTTGGAAACTAAACTTAATCTAAGTACGACTGATCATCCAGATTCGGATGGTGAAACAAAAAGAGTTAATCAAGTGCTAGAGGACATGCTACAAGCATAGGTTAGCAAGAAGCAAACCAATTGGGAAGACTACTTACCTATATTGGAATTTGCTTATAATAGTTCAAAGCATGTAACTACAGGGTTTAGTCCATATATGCTTTTGTATGGATTTCAACCTAGACCACCCGTTATGGTGGGGTTGGCTAAGGAGAAGATACAACAAGTGAAGGATCTTCTCCAAGACCATTTTGATATGCTTCGAGTTGCTCGACACAATGTTAAGCAAGCTCAAGATCGATATAAGAAGTACGCAGATGAGCATCGACGTCTTGCTACTTTCGAAGAAGGAGACAAGGTTTTCCTCAAAGTTCTGGAGCATTCAGAAAGTCTGAAGACGGGAAAAGTTGCTAAACTGTCACCACGCTATTGTGGACCATTTACCATTCTCAAACGTATAGGTCAAGTGGCCTATAAGTTAGCTCTTCTAGAGCTCTCACGAGTTCATCCTGTTTTTCATGTTAGCCGTTTACGAAAACAGCTAGGATAGAATGATAATGTCATTGATACAGGTGTGTTGGTTGACCTTCTCGCACCGCCAAGCATTCCTCATGAGCCCAAAAAGATTTTGGATTCTCATGAGCTTCACACCAGACATCATGTCAGACGACAAATGTTGGTAAAATGGCTAGATAGACCTGAAGAAGGTTCTACATGAAAGAATGTCTATGCTCTTAAGAAACATTTTCCTACGTTCATTTTTTAGGATGAAAATGATTCTCCAAGGGGGGGTAATGTAAGGACATGGGTCCTATGGGAAAGGCCACCGGCACGGCCGGACAATGTGTACGCTAGGGGGAGGCTATAAGATAGCACAGTTGGGTGGAGACTAGCACATGCATTAGCACCGCCCTTTCAATACAAGAAAGAGACATTGGGTCCGATCGTTGCTCGGGGTGCAGAATAGCTAGTGAAGACCTATCCCACCTTTTCATGGGATGCTAGGCAATCAGTGGCATGGCTGAGAAAATATGCAAGTGGATTCAAAGGACATGGCAAATTAAGTTCTTCAAGAATGATCTGTTCTTTGGTAGTAATAGGTTGGGAAGTCCTGCTCTTCTTGTCTGCACTCAAATAATCAGGTACTAGTTCTTTCACCATATTTGGCAAGCAAGGAACCACCGTGTGTTTGAGGGGGATCTGGCTGTGGCAAGCTTTGTGAAATCATACAAGAGAGTAGAGTGACAATCCTCAAAATCGGAGGCAAACAAGCCTCAGAGGACTGATCTAGAACAATACATAACATCTTGTAATGAGTAAAGCCTAGGAGTAGAAGTGGTTTCTCTATCAAGCAGAAAACTTGTAATCCTTTGACCCTCAAGGCTCGGTCTAAGCTCGAGGTTGGTGTATATTTCTGGTGTTCTTAATACTATCCTCTCACAATTGTGAGTTTTGCAAAAATAAAAAATAAAAAAATTCACTTGGTTGTGATTGAGCGAAAGCTCTTACCTCCTAGTGAATATTATTCATGCATAGTACTTAGGAGTCACATGGATGATATCAAGCTCATGCTCTTACCTCTATGTTGATATAGAAATTAGAGACCTCAGTTATTTTATGGTCGATTGGTTGTGTTTGAGCAGTAGCTCCTACCTCCAAGAGACATAGATAGTGGAATGTGAGATGACTCCATCGCTCATCTAGGTTGTCTTGAGAAAACACTCTTTACCTCCTAGTAGCCAAGAATGTCATATCCATTGGTAATTTTCCCAAAAATATTATCTTAACACTATTCATTCATCATTTTAATTTAGCAAATCATATTTATAACCTTTTATCTTTCTCATTGCGCGTTTATGGTGAAAAATTATAATCATAGTGTATCTATTGATTGTAGGATATATATTGTTGAAGTTAGAAAGCATGGTGTGAGGAAAAGAGTGGACATACGTGGAGGAAATAGAGAAAGGCAAAACAATTTTGTTTGTGGAATGCAAACATTGTGGGCATAAGTGGCACGGCAATACAACTCGCATCAAGGAACATTTATTCGGCACTAGCCCCAAGGTGAAAGAATGTGGAACACCACCTAAAGACATATGGGTCCATTTTGTAGGGTATAGAAAGAGATGAAAACAGACAAGACTTCTTCCCAAGAGACATAAGGGTATGACAGATGGCTCATCTGTCAACATAGAGGAAGTGAGTGTAGATCAAGAGCTCGTGCAAGCTAGCCAAGGACCTTCAATGGGAACAACCCGAACACCTCAAAGTCCTCACACTTTTCCATATGGTGCCAATGGAGGGATAGATGCAAGTCCCGAGACATCCAGCAGAGCCACTACACCTGGGACTCTACCTGCAACATTCACTCAACAGGATATGCTCAAATTGCATCTAAAGTGGACACAAGCCTTCATGGCTTGTGAAATCCCATTTAATGTCATAAGAAATCCTATTTTCAAAGATGCACCAATGTCAAGTGCAAAAAAGGATTCATCTATCTTGATTATAATAAAATGCGAACATAGTATGTGGACAAAGTCAAGAGCAGTACAGAAGCAATTCTTAAGCGAACGGTGCTTGACTTTGTTCCAGCGTCTGGCTGTACCATAGTGCTCAACAGATAGACCAATTGTCAAAAAAAAAAACCATTGATTAATGTCATGGTAATTTGTCCCAAAGGTGCAATGTTTTTGGAGGCCATTGATACCTCAAAGAAAGAGAAGACATATCTCTACTTGACAAAGGTATATGAGCGAGCTATGGCTTGACTGGGTGGACCAAAGAATGTGACAACTATTGTTACAGATAATGCTTCCAACTACAAAGGAGCGGGTTTAGCCATTATGGAAAAGTACTCAGAAATTACATGTCTTGGATCTGCAACATACACCCTAAATTTACTCCTAAAGGATATAGGCAGATTATCTCATTGGTAAGGTTTATTGGATCATGTCTAAGGCACTACATCCAAACCAAAGAATACAACCACTACAGTGCAAGGGAGAGAACATAGACGCAACTTGTGGAGAAACGATGGGCTCAAATGCACACATCATTGCAGGTGCTGCATTTGTCTTGGATCCAAAGTTTTAGATGAATGGACAAGCTTCCAACAAAGATGTAATGAGAGACTTTAGAAACATCTACTCGTAGTTGTTTCCAGGAGACTATGGCATGGATGCATTCTAGTAGAGGGTGGATTATGCCAATAGGGAAGGAACTTTCAAAGATCCCTGGGTTCTTAATAACATAAAAAGGTTTTCATGCCCATTATGGTGGAAGAATATGGAGGAGACGTAGTTGAGTTACAACATGTGGCGACCAGGGTGCTTTTGGTTACGACATCTAGTGGTAGCTATGAGCGCAATTGGTCTTCTTATGACTTTGTGCACTCAAAGTGCAAAAATTGCTTAAGTCCTGCTCATGCCATAGACCTTGTGTACCTCTTTTGTAACATGCGTCTCATTCATGCACCCACAAAGATAGCCACACGGGCGATTGAAGTACACTTTGAAGTGCTTCAGACTCATGAAACGGTGGAGGAACAGAGGTGTAGCAACGATGAGATGGAGTGAGAAGTGGCTTCAAAATGTTCAGACAATGAAGAGGTTGATGACCTGGTGCTTGTGATAGATGGTGTTGCAGTACACTTTGGAGTGCTTCAGACTCATGAAATGGTGGAGGAACAGAGGTGTAGCGACGATGAGATGGAGTGGGAAGTGGCTTCATAATGTTGAGACAATGAAGAGGTTGATGACCTGGTGCTTGTGATAGATGGTGAAATGTGAACATATTTTTATGATAATGTATCTACTCTATCTCACTGTAGCTCACTATTGAGCTATATATTTCGCTTTTTTGGACAATGTATAAGTCTGCTCCATTAAGTTTTTTTCAAGTATTGAGGAGAGTTCACATAAACATAAGTATTGAGGACATGATGTGGCAACCAAATAAAATAACATTAACACATCCTAAACAAAATGACATCTACAAACCAAATTCTCAACAAATTAGCAACTCCAAAACGAACTCATTGTTATAAACATAGAGAGAATACAATGCATCTCATAAAAGGATGGGGTAATTTGCCATTATAGTTTTCAACTATAGTCTACAATGTCTTTAAGAAATTGTGATATCCATCGCTTCTTCAAGATCTGCATTCAATGCTTCCTCAAGCATATCCACCGTTTCTTGAATATCTGCCTCGTGACTTGGTCCTGCCTCCTCAGGTAGGGGAGAGAGAGGACCATATCGCGCTTTGTATCTAGAAAGTTTTTGCTTGGCTAGCTAGTGTAGCCCCTCGAGACACGCTATTAACAACTTGTTCATGCTCATCTGGTAGGAGCACCACTGGCCTCTTTCATGCAGGTGGTTCTACCTCCCCACAACATGCTTGTGCCCTTTCTTTAGCTCTTCCAAGTTTGGCAGCAGCATTGAAAGGGAGGTCTGTCCAAAGGATGCGCTTCTTCATTATATCTTGCACAAAGACTTGTTGGATGAAGTACATGGCAACTTGATTATTATTAGGTAGACTGCACTCCTTTTGGATGAAGCGTAGAAGCAACACACGCGTGAGCCCTTTGTGTTGCAAATCTAAGATTTTCATTGGTGCCATTGCCTTGGCATGACCTGACCTCTTGAACAGTACGTCTTTCACAAAAAAAGAGGGATAACACTTGCGTACGTCCTCCAATTTCATTGGTTTGCCCTCCAAACCCTTGGGCTCCATGGCCTCAACAAAGAATAAGGAGAGGACTTGAGCCCCGTAATGCAGGCTCTCCTCTTTGAGGATGTGTTGAGACTCCTTGTGGTCAAGCTCACCGTCGACATTGGGAGGAGCTTATGGGGAGAGAGCTTTCACAAAAGCGAAGAAGGGTGGAAGCTTCAATTGTATGGGTTGAAGTCCCATGATTGGCACAAGATGCTTCAAGTAATTTCCCTCTCCATATTCTATCTATAGTTTGTGTGTATGACTTTCTCTCACTTTCCCTTCCCCTATTTTACATTGTAGTTCATTCTATCGGTGAGTATGTGTATATGTCGGGACAAGAAAGTCAGAGATGCTATTTTCAAACTTGGAGAGCTAGTAAGGTACACCACAAGACTCCATCAACTACACCTTTCTTATGTACACAATAATTTCAACTAGCACTTAGTGTATCTTTGTGTGTTTTCTTGCAGATTTGTGAGCTCCAAGGAAATTGAAATATATGCTATCCATGTTGCTCAAACACTTGCAACAAAAACTGTGTGAGCCATTGAGGATGCATTTCCTCGATCGGTCCTTCTTAGTCGAATTCACCTCTTGGTTCACGTGGTGGAGGAGATCGCTATATGTGGAGTAGTGCACGCACTGTGGATGTTCTTCTTAGAGAGGTTTTTTAAAACTCTCAAAGATTATGTGCGGCTACGATCTCAACCAGAGGCATGTATGGCCGAAGGGTGGATCGTGCAAGAGGCATTTGTTTACATATCAGAGTATTTGGCACAAGTTGAACAACCTCATGTATCCTATCGATGTGCGAATAGAAGCAATGGAACCCTTCACTTTTGTTACCATATACATGTGGTAGTGATGTGTGTGAACACACTAGGACCGCCGGGGCATTTTTTCCCTCTTTAGGAGGTTTTTTCCCCCGTGCATTGTATATACGCCCATCACTCTAGGGCTATCTATCTTTCCATTGCACACTAAGTAACACACTCTCTATTGTGTGCCTTGAGCTTCCTTCATCTTCTCCAAGCTGTGTGCGTTTCTCTGCAACCCTAATTCCAACAATTGGTATCAGAGCAGGTCATGTCCTCCCTGGCTTAGTCGCCAGCTACTCCAGCACACGCATGCTCACTTTCTCCGATTTCGGTGAGCTTTGGCGAGCGTTCGCAGATCGACAAATAATTTGGGAAAGCTCGATGAGCTTGGTCTACTCAGATTTTTGATTTGGGCTCATTTCGGCCTCCGTTTCCACTACAGGCAGTACTGCACAGGCTATTTCGTCATTTTGTGCAGAATTTCTGTCAGTGCGGTTTTCTGCATAACAGGTGCCTTATAGTCTTCTATGGTTTGTGCTATATAGCACAGGTTGTTCCCGCTCTGTTTCTCCTATTTTCGGGCAGTTTTTACATCAGGTGCATCATTTACCATGGCTAACAACAACAACACAGTTGTGTCAAAAATGCTCAAAACGCCCTTTTCCTTCTGCTAACGCGGGCCGTTTTGTCCAGAAACTTGTTTTACAAAAAAAATCCAGAATAGGACTTTTTCGGCCTCCCTCATACAGAGATGGGAAGTCTCCCACACACTTTCTTTTTTACCACTAACCACATGTCTTCCTCTACCCAAGTTGCCTTATATGTCCTAAGAGCTCTTTCACATGTAAAACCTTTTCTTCAAGCATAAAATCTCTACGCTTAGGCCTTCATAACCACATAAAGCATACACTTTCTGGATCTCCTTACTTGTTCTCGAGCCCTGGTCACTGCTCAATAAATGTGTGAGTTTCAAATAGACTTCTTCTGCTTCTCTTTACTCTTTTTTCCATCATGGAAGCGGAGCGGCACGACACCGCATGTGTCAAACTTCTCGAGCGGGATGAGAGTACCCACACTTGTCACTTGCATTATTTACATTCTAGAAAGCTCAAATGCATCATCTAGAACCAAAATAATCCACCTAAAACCATATCCAAGGCCCCGATATCCTATACGGGCATGTACATGTGTTCGACTGCTAGCGCACGAACCTGACTATTCACAATGTGTACACGTTGCATCTTTTTTTGAACTTGAAACCACTTTGCAAAGCTCCCAAATTCATGTATTTACATCCTTTTGTACATATGACCATGCATAAAAACACTACTTTGTACACGCCAAAAGCGGTCTATCATCATTGCCCACCCTCTAGGTAGAGCATTTATGCTCAACCAAGAGACTTTTTGCATCTGAAACCACATCCCTTGCAAAGTATTTCTTCAGTCTATAGCCGTTTATTCTGTAGCGCAAACGTTCACCAGACAATTTTTCCAACTCATAGGTGCCATTAGAAAATACATGCTTCACTTTGTATGGACCCAACCATTTGTCCCTCAATTTCTTCTGAAAAGTAAAATCCAAGCGAGAATCATACTTCATCACCAAATCTCCTTCTTTGATCTCTTTCTCTGGTAGCCTCTTATTCATTTTCTCCATCCTTGTCTCTGCTTGTTGAAGATAATAATCACTGGCTTTCTCTCTATTCATTTGCAACAACTCTAGAGAAAGAATTCTTTCTTGCAGCTTGTCATTATGTTCACCTTGCATTCTGCACAACAACTTCAAGGCATCCAACTACACTTGTATGGGCATAAGTGCTTCTTTTCCATAAACAAGCTCATATGGAGTAAACTGTGTTGACACTCTATACACAGTTCTATAAGCCCACAAACACTTTTCCAAGTCCAAGTCCCACTCTTTAGGATGCTCTCTAGCATACTTTGATAGCATCTTCACAATTTGACCATTGCAGTTCTCAATCAACCCATTGCATTGTGGGTAGTAAGGAGAAGAGTGCCTATGCTGAATTTTCAATTTCTCCATGAGAGCAGCAACAAGTTTTCCCCTAAATCCTTGTCCACGATCAGAAATAATAACCATAGGAGCTCCAAACCTGCAACACACTTGTTCATATAAAAAAGACGCCACTCTTCTTGCTGTTACATCTTTTACTGCTCTTGCCTCCACCCATTTTGTCAAATAGTCCACAGCCACAAGGATATACCTTTTACCATTGTTGGTCCTTGGCATTGGACCTACAACATCTACTCCCCATTTTGCAAATGCATCAAAAGACATTATAGCTTTCTGAGGCTCAGCCAAAAGCTTCCGATTTGCAAACACTTGGCATTCATGGCATGACTTGCACAAAAAAAAAGCATCTCTCATCATAGAGGGCCAACAGTAACCTGCTCTCAAAACACGAAAGACAACCTGATCCTTGCCTTGATGGCCTGTTTCTTCATAGCAGTGCTCCAAAATCAACCCTATCTCTTCTTTGTACGGCACTTTTCTCAAAATGCTATCCTTGCCATAAAGCATGAGATCCTCACCTACCAATGTGTAGTTTCTTGCTTTTGCAACTATTCTCTGACGCCGAACTTTTGACATGTCCTCTGGACATTGCCCTTTACTAAGAAATACTTCTACATCTTGCAATGATTCCTTTCCTCCATACAAGGCTTCCTTGACCTTTAAAGGAGCTACCAAGGCATCCAACTTGTCCCTAGCCAACTCATCAGCTTCTTTATTCTGCTCATGAGGAACATGCTGAAACTGTATCTTCTCAAACTCATGCAAAAGCTTCTTGATGCCATAGAACCACTTCTTCAAATTGTCTTTCTTAACATTCCACAAACCAAGCAACTGATTCGTGACTAGCAATGCATCCCCTTTTGCAATGACCCTCTTCAGTCCAAACTCAACACACTGCTTCAACCCGAGGAAAAGCGTGAGATACTCGGCCTCATTGTTACTTTCAGCTTCATCAAGATTGTAAGCTCGAGAAAAGATTACATCGCCTTTTGGGTTCTTAATGACTACCCCACCACTTGCCTTTTGAAGAACTTTCCTGTATGCACCATCAAACATCATTGTATACGCATTTGTAATATCTACTTCCTCTTCATGATCATCCTTGTCAATCCTTGGGTAAGATGGAAGCTCGCCCCCCTTATGTACGACTATGTCTGCCAAGAGAGCTTTAACAGAATGATCCACTTTAAACTCAAACTCATACTCTTGAAGCTCCAAAGTCCACTTTAAGATGCGCTTGCTAGGCTTCAAATGTTGTACTACATCCGGCAAAAGATTCGATGTGGTGAGCACATAGAACTTTTGGGGTAAGAGATAGGTTTTAAACCTTCGACAAGCAAGAACCAAGGCGAATACTGACTGTTCCATTTCCGTATAGGCGAACTCGCTTACATTCTTCATCTTGCTGTCAAAATAAACTGGCTTGAAGTTCTCCTTGCTTTTTTAAGAGAACCGACCCAAAAGCTACTGACCCCACACTAATAGATACATAGAAAATCAACTGCAAGTCGGGAGGACTCACTGTTGGTAAAGCACACAATACCTCCTTGATTCCATCAAAAGCGTGTTGCATGTCTTCATTCCATTCAAACCCTTGATCTCTTTGACTCAATTTCTGGAGAGGATACACATACTGACATAGCATCCAAAAAAAACGTGACAAGTACCTGAGCTTATGCACAAATGATGCCAAATCCTTTGTGTTGCTGGGCGGATCCATAAGCAATAAAGCCTTAACTTTCTCTGGGTCAGCTTCTATTCCATTTTGGGAAACCACATGTCCTAGCAAATGGACTCTGGCATGAGCAAACTTACACTTCTTTGGGTTGAGTTGCCCACCCTCTTGTTGAAGCCTTTCAAAACTCAACCTCAGCTTCTCCAAATGTGTGACCCTTGAGCTATAACACCCAATGTCATCCATGAAAACACGAATGAACTTACCCAAGTAGGGACCAAACACTCTATTCATCCATCCTTGGAAGGTAGCATATGCATTAACCAGCCCAAAAGGCATTCTTTTGTAGGCAAAACAACCCCAAGGAGTAATGAAGGTCGTCTTCAATCGATCTTCAATCGCTATCAATATCTGAAAGTAGCCAGAAAATCCATCCATGATTGAGTAACGTTCATGACCCGCAACCTGATTGAGGATTTCATCTAAAAAGGGTAGTGGATAATGATGCCTTTTTGTGGCGGCATTCAAAGGTTTGAAATCGACACATATCCTAAATCTTTCGTTCTTCTTGGGCACAATAAAAACTGGAGAGACCCATTCGGACTCCTCCACTCGAAAGATGAAATCTGCTTCCAAAAGCTTCGTCACCTCTTCATGAAGTGCCTTCTCATGAATGACCCCCTTTTCCTTCTTGGAAGGGAGCCGCGTACTCACACACTTGGTCCACTGCCTCCTCAATTTAGCATTCAAAGCCATCAACTGACCAAAAGAAATATTTGCCTTTTGGTTTCGTATGTCGTCGACAATATCATAGTCTTCAACACCTTGGCCAAGGAGGTAGTCCTTTGGACCAATTTTCCTTCTTCGCCGCCTCTTGCTACTTTCTGGTTTGTCTTCTACCTTAGCCTTTCCTTTCCTTGCTCTTGTTTCCCTCTCTTCTTCTGTCTCTTTCTCCCTATCATGCCTAGCTCTCTTATTGGCCAAAACATCCACATTTTGATGGTCAAGGGTAATGATGTTGATAGCCCTACCTTCTCCATTTCCAGGCAACAATATGGGTGGTTGTTGCGGCGGTGGTGCTTCTAGTGCCTGTTCTTGATGATTTTCTTCTATTCTTCCTCAACCACGTCCATTTAGGGGGTATAACCTTCCTGTTTCTCTTGGTGGTTTAGGACAATCATGGGCGTAATGACCCTCTTCATCACAATTGTAGCATCTTCCTTGTAGCCTTCGTCCCCTACCTCTCCCAACTGGCCGCTCTTCTCTTTGGTTTCTATTCATTATGTTAATTCTTAATTCTTGCAACTGACCGGCAAGATCATGCAGAGCCCGGGCTGTAATAGGATCTGGACCTTGAACCACACGCTCCACTCTATCATCCGTTGTCACAGGGACCATTGGTTGCACCACAACTGAATCAGTATGTGTTAGGCCTTGCTCCCACCTTCTCTTGATCTTCTTACTCTTGGCCTCGGCAATTTTCACAGCTCTTTCAAATGTAGTAGGCTCCTCTTGATCGACCTTCTCCCTTACACTTGGATGGAGACAATCCATAAATTGACGCACTTTAAAGAAATCCCCTGGAGGTACTTGGGATGCCGCCTCTAATTGAACCCAAATTCCTTTGAAGTGTTGCAAAAACTCTTTAAAGTTGGCATGAACATCTTGCTGCAAACCTCTCAATTTTGTCGTCGATTCTGTTGCGGTTAGTTTCTTCCCAAACTTGTCAAAAATTGCCAGCTTCACCTGCTCCCATGTTTGCTTTTTGTCTTCCTCTAAACCTTCAAACCACTCGCGAGCTTCTCCTTTGAGCGCAAGAGGAAATACATGAAGCTTTGCGTCATCATTCACAATGTGCATACCAAGCGTATGCCATTTGAAGTCCGCAATCTAGTCCTTCACATCCTCCTTCCCTGTAAACACTGGCCGACTATACGCCATCCCTTTGAAGTCGCTTCTCCCTTGCGTGAGTAATCCATAAAAGTTGAAGTCTTGCACCTCAACCAAACCACCACTTTTCTTCAATGAAGCTCACACTTCACAGCAAAACCGCTTCACCTGGGTGCACAACCGGCAAATTTTCGCTCCCCAGCGGGATCGCCAAAGGATGATGGAGCAAAAGATGTCGTGCACACACTCACACACCCAGACAACTCAACACAACACAAGGAATTTACTTGAATTCCTCACTTCACTCATTACCACTCAAAAGCTCCCTAAAAACTCTACCCACAAGCTCAATTCAAACTCCAAACGCCTCGACCTACAAGCCCTTGCCTGCCCGCAGACACTACAAGGTGAGTCGAGGTGATCAACATTGGAAATCACGCTTGATGGTGAACAAAATATACAAGAAACACCATCAAAAACCCAAAAAATCCAGCCACAAAAGGCCACTCTCAAACCATTGCAAAGCCTTCACCAAACTCCACTCTGTTGGACTCTTTGGAGTAGCGCCAACCCTAATGGCATCGATACAGGCTCACATAGTCTTGCAGAAAGCCGCACCTTCTTCCCTCAATTCCTTGCACACACACATCCATGGAAACCTCAGAACTTCCATAGACTCTCCCAAGTGCAAAATTGAAGAGAGAAAGCTCTCATTCACTCCTCCACACACTCGAAAACAGGACGGGAACGCAACGGGACTGCACTAGACCACCTATAAGAACCCTGCTTCCTCCCACACACAGAGGGGTGAAAGTGTTGATATTGCTCTTCAAAAGTCCTCCCTTAGCTGGAAACTTCACGGCACCATGAGTGATGTGGCAATTTGAAGCCATTTCACACCTTTTTTGACCTTTTTTGGCCCAGTTTTGGCCAGTTTTGACCCCCGACGGGCATTTTTCGCAGGAAAAACCCCAAACGGACTCCAAAATTCACAAAATTTCACACGCTTGATCCTCGATTTCCAAAGCACATTTCCACATCCCCACATTCCATTTTTGACCACTTCTAGGGCGATGCACGTATCACCGCAGATCAAGCGTCGCAAATAGACAGTTACCGCATGTGTGAAACTTCTCGAGCGGGATGAGAGTACCCACACTTGTCACTTGCATTATTTACATTCTAGAAATCTCAAACACATCATCTAGAACCAAAATAAGCCACCTAAAACCATATCCAAGTCCCCGATACCCTATACGGGCATGTACATGTGTTCGACTGCTAGCGCACGAACCTGACTATTAACAATGTGTACACGTTGCATCTTTTTTTGAACTTGAAACCACTTTGCAAAGCTCCCAAATTCATACATTTACATAATTTTGTACATATGACCATGCATACACACACTACTTTGTACACGCCAAAAGCGGTCTATCAACGTTTCAAAGCCTCAAATCCTCCCTCGCACCCAAAGATTCCTTCTTGCCAATAATGTGGTCCATAGTGTTTGGGCTACATTCTTGAATATGTGCATGGGATCCAAGAGGTGTTGTTTTTTAAGTCCTTCCAATATGGAAGCCTTAAAAATATGGAATACCTTGACATACCTTTTGGTGGAGGACACGGAGCCGAATTGTTGTTGCGGTGCTCTTCCCAAGTGGTTGCCCAATCTGCCATCGTGAACTTCAAAGGGGTCTTCCCATTTGTTGGAGCCTTGTGCTTGCTATGCCCTTGGGGTAAGAAATGATGATTGTTTGGATAGATTACCTTGCACAAAGCATTGGGCCTCTCTGTCACCAATGATGGCCCTCAAGTAGGACATGCATTGTGCCCCGATGTGGACAACCCTGCATACATATCACATCATCAGAGAGATGAGTGAACTAAAGGAGGAGAGAGATAAAGAAAGAGAGGAAAAAGGGGTTACCAGAAATCTTGCCAAGCCCAGGATAGTCGTGCATAGTCCACATAAGGATTCCCATCACAATGGCTTCTAACCCCCCCTTTGCAAGTGAGACATCGACAATAGGAATGCCTCTCCATAACTCCTCCAACTCCTCGATGAGGGGCTCGAAGTAGACGTCACTATTTGACACTTTGTACTTCCGTGGCACAAGCAAGTAAAGAAGTATATTGCCCTTCTTGGTGTCTCCCATGGTGGAATATTATAGTTGACAATCACCACAGGCCAAGTGCTCCGTGAAGTAAACTTAGTGCCGAAGGGGTTGACACCATCACTTGCTAACCCAAGCCTCGAGTGTCGTGGCTCCAACCCAAACTCTGGCCATTGAGTTTCAATGTGCCTCCATGCAGGTGAATCGACAAGGACACACATCATTCCATCATTTGAGTGGCGGTTGGCATGCCACGTGAGAAGCTCCACGCTAGACCTACTTTCAAACATGTGTTGAATGCAAGGAATTAATGGAAAATACCTCAATACCTTGCGGGGTAGGTGCACCCCGCTCACTCCGGTCTTGTATCGTGCCTCCCCACACATGGGACATGAGGTAGCATGTGCGTGCTCATTGCAGTATAGCATGCAATCGTTGACACATGCATGGATGCGCTCATACTCCATTCTAAGTGCAGTGACATACAATCTAGCTCATCCATGATCTGGAGGCATGTGGTGATCTTTTGGCAACATTTTGTCCATCAAACTACAACAAATCGCGTATCAGTTGCTAGTAGGAGACGACAAGGAATAGCTAGTGAAGAGTATATAAAAAGCCATATTTCATACTTACCCAAGGAGTGCATCGACACTTGCATTGCTCCAACCGCATTTTACTTACAAGTTGAGGACTTCCAACGATGCCCGAAGCACCAAGTACTATGCACCGTTGTAAAGAGGTGTTCAGGCACTTGCCATCAATCTATCCTTCTTTGCCGCTACCCGATGAGTGCAGGGCTGACAATCCTCCTTGCACATGTGGCGCTCATGAGCTAGTAACTCATCACACATGTCGAACATGTGCTCATCCTCTGCCTCAAAGTGCAACTAAGACGACATAGGAGCTGTGGAAGTAGAGCCAACAGAAGGAGCACCCAAATCGTCCAGTAGCTCTTGCCTCTGCCGTTCGGCCTTGCGCGCCGATGCACCACCACTAAACACAAACCAATGGGACACCTCCTGAAGCGATGGTGAGTGGCGCTCTGATCATCTCTCTGAGCGCGTTACGAGGATGCCAAAGCCCTTCGTTCTCCACGTGGTCCAATGCAATGTGCTTCAAACGAGGGATTGCCCTTTTGCACTTGACATAAGGACAAGGGAGTTTTTCCTTGAGCCATCGATTGTGCTTAGGGCCTCCAAGGAGGCCATGATCATCCCAATTGATGTCCTGCACACGCGATAAATTTTTATTTAGTCATGTGTCTAAAAAAAATAATAATTAATTAGAGAAAGTTCTAAATTCTAATTAAAAAAATATATGAAGTTAAATTCAAAGAGAATAAACAGCAAATGAGTGCTAAAATTATTTTTAAATAAAAGTGGACGTAGAAAATGCAATAAACATCTAAAAGTACTACAAAATAAAATCCTCATGAAAAAAAAATCTTCATTAAAAAACTCAAAAGGCTAAGAAATGACATAATTGATATCTAAGGGTAGAGGGGGTGGTTTGCACCCCTCCCCCCCCCCCCACCTCGCAACCTCAGATACGTTTGTATCCGTTTGAAATGACTAATCGCGGTAATGCCTGGTACCTAAAATAGAGAAGGAGGGCAGAGTATGCTACGTTTTGGCTGCATACCCTGCCCTCCTTCCACTCCGCCTTCGCTACATCTCAAGCTTTGCCCCCCCCCCCTCTCCCTCCCCCCCTCTCCACCTCCCACACCATCACTCCCCCTCTCCCTACTCCATCTCAAACACAACAAACACACACACACACACACACACACACACACACACACACACACACACACACACACACACACGTTTGGATTGAAGAGGAGCTCGTCGAAGGGGGTTTTCTGCGTTCATCATTGGAAGCTCAACCTAATCGGCAACCGCGTTACAACCAAAGGTATTCACAAAACATTGCTCCCCCCCCCTGTTTTCCTATTGTTTTCTACTCCACAAACACACACATAGTAACATGTTCACACGTACACACACAGACACACACACATACATGCATAAACTCTAAACTTTGACGAGAAAGATAGAGTTATCATGACATACCTCGTTCATTTGAGAAATGGTTGCATTGTTGAAATGTCTCTTTGTGTGTGGTAGGAAATATCCGCTTGTTTGCAAATGCTAGATTTGTTAGGGTAAGAGAGGGATAGAGGAAAGAGGGAGAGATAGAGAAAAAGAGAGAGAGAGAGAGAGAGAGAGAGAGAGAGAGAGAGAGAGAGGAAAGAGGAGAGAGAGATAGAGAAGATAAAGGGCAATGGTTGTAGGCGAAGCAACCATTTTGTGGTGTGCGCAGTGCGTGTATGCTTCTGCTTCTGTAGAATGCTATGAAAAAGACCTTATTTACGTGAAGCCGATGGACCCTCAAAAATTACTTTCTACTCTCTTCTTCTTAGCTTCTCTTAGCAGCAAGCTAACACGGATACCATTTTTTGGAGTTTTTCTTGTAAAACAATTATTATTTTGATAAATCGGGAATATTGTAACTCCTATTTTCTCGGATAAACTTTGTAACTAATGAGCCAGGGCTACAAGCTTCCAGATTGTATCAGCCAGTCATTTCCCACCTTTGGTAGAACTCCAGATTATTAGTTTTGACCACCCAAAAACCTTAGCTAAGGTATAAAAGCCAATTTTTGTAAGTTTTTTTTGGAAGTTTTTGAATGAGAAATACACAGCGTGAGCTGACAGCGCTCACTTCTCTCCTTCTCGCGCTTCCTACTCCCTCTCCGGTTGTCACATTGCGGATGTGTTTGTTGCATTGCAATTGCAGGTAAGAGCTCTACGCATTGACGTAAGCCATTCACAGTATTTCGTAGTTTTTGTCGTCGCCGACCCGCGGCTTAATTTCATCATAACTAGGAATTTATACTTTTTAATAAAAAACTAAGCATAGGCGGGGTATTGGGCATCATTGCTAAGCATTTAGATGCATTCTGGGTCGAAATGACTAGGTCAAAAATCCATTGCTTTTAATAATCGCGATTTTGGAACTTGACCTAAGTGGGGTTTGAGGACATAAGCATGTGTGCTTAGGTTTTATAAACTTTTCCTAGAAGTTTCGTTACGTTTGGATGTCATTTGATGCTGTAACGGATGTGATTTGCTTGCCGATGAGCGATTGGCTTTTGGTGATTTCAGTCACTTGAGTGTAGCTTGAGTTAGATGCGAGTTGTTGAGAGATTGACAACCTCTTGTAGCCTCTATGCACTAGTCGAGTCAGCTTCGTCCCATGGTTTGATAAATTAATCGTGGTTCTCGCTAATACTGTAATAAGATAGGATGGTGAGGTTAGACATGCGTCCCACATTTGGCGCCGCTGCCGGGGATCGAAGAGACCTAAACTAGGAAAAAACACAAGGTTTTGTGTAGTTGTCCTTTAACTTCCTCTAGGTTCGCCTAGAGTTCAAAACTTTCTTTTAGAAACCGCATAGCTTAAGATTGTCGTCTTTTGCTGTGTAGAGGTAGCTTGGAAGTAATCATACTTGTTGGGTACCTTTAGGACTATAGGATTGTAGATTTAGATTAGGATTTGGAGAATGATTGGTGGACGAAACAAGTCTTAAGATAATGAATATGAAAAACATAAAAAACACAAGAAAACGAGTGTTTGTGGACACTTTCCACAACCCCATTGCATGAGAATCTAGGAGTAGGGTAAGTAGGATCCAAGGTGGATTTCACAACATTGCTCTCTCTGAAAGAATCAAGTGTGGGTTGTTATTGGAAGTTGCAGAATTTCAGATCTACCGCTAGAAATAGCTTGAAAAGACTTGAATCCACTCAATCCGACTGGAAAGTAAGCCTAAGAGTTGTTCGAACCAATGGGTAAGCTTAAAGACACTTTGAGGTAAAAATTCAAGAGTTGGCCAAAACTCAGATTATTTACTTTTTCTTGACATTTTAGGCCAAATTAAGTTTTGACTCGATTCATAGGTTTAAAAAACATCATAAAAAGACTGTCTTTGAGAAAATTGCAAAAAAGTGCTCATTTTAAGCCTAAAGTTAATAATTGTGATTATTAAATTTCTGCTCTAAATTGGCCAAGGTTCATACCGTTGACTCATTGCATGTGTACAAACAACTTTTGTAAAGACCCAAAAGATTTGGAGCACTAAACTGGCAAAAAATTGCGTAAAAACTAAAGTTTGTATTGACTTTTTGAATCTTGAGTATAAATTTGGGAAAAATTTGTCCAAACTTGTTGGAAATTGTTTCATAGGCTTATGTTGATGTGATAAACATGAGTATATGCTCAGTTGACCAAAAATTTGTATTTGTCATAAGTAAATTTTCGTGATTATTTACATCTTTTCTATTTTTCAACTTTTTTGACCAAGTCTGCATACCACTAACTTCACCATGTTGTAATAAGCCCATGAACCAATTTTGGTAAGATTTGGACCACTGTGGTGAAATTTGTGACTAAAATTGCGAAGTTTGTCTGCAGATAGATAATTGATGACCATTTGACCAAAAATTGTCCAAACTTGTTCAAACTTGCCCAGGGACCTTAAATTAAGGTGCTTAACAGATCTGTGTCAAAGTTGGGACAAAAACTTGTAAAAATATAGCTGGAATAAATAATCGCGATTATTTACATCTGCTTCAAAACTTGATGATTTTGCAAATTTGAGTATACCACAAGGTCAAGCACATCAAGTAGACCTCACAAATCAATTTTGGTGAAATTTGGATCCCAAAAGTGAGACTTAAGCTAGATTCTCGAAATCAGAGTCTGCGGACACCAAACATTTGTAAACTTGATCAGAATTGGTCCAAACTTGTTGCAATTTGCCCAGAGATTCTAACAAGTTGTATACTTGCCAAACCTATCAAAAAGGTGCAAAAAATTGACAAAAGCAAATAATAGTGATTATTTACTTCTGCTATCCAGAGACATCATTTTTAACTTTTGAACTTATACAGTGATAGACCAACACAATATAAAGCCATAGGGCAATTTTGGGTTCAATCAGATCAAAATTGGTATAGATACACTCAATTTCCAGATGGCAGATCAAACCTTTGAATTCTGCTAAAGTCGAATTTGAAAGTCAAATTTTGACTCTCATAGCTCGATTTGAAGTGATACATAGAGACCAATCACGAGAATAGCAAAAACTCTACAATCTTTAGAGAAGAATGGCTAACTTGATCAAATTTTGTACATGAATAAGGTTGCAGACGAGGAATCAGTGGCTTGACAGAAAGTTGCAATTGAATCAAGTGGAAATTGACGACAAGTCAATCCAAAGGTGAGTACTCAATCCAGGGCTTCATAAGTTTATATGAACCTTAGATCTGGTCGTGTACTAGGAAATCAGGGCATACTCGGAGAAACCTCCAGTAGAGTATCTACCGAAGAAAGAGTGAATCAAGGCAATTCCTTGCACACAATTCTTGAAGAAGTCTCAGACACTTTTTCAAATTCAACATCCGAAATGTCTTCTTACTCGACTCACTCGAAAATCGGAACGACAGTGCGCTATAAGCATATACTACAAGACTAACCGTCATGGAGCCCATGTTTACTTGGACCCTAACGAGGAGTATGCTATTTGCATTGATCACCATGGTACTGAGTTTGAAGAAGAGGTTAGGGCAAACAAACAAGGAAAAATATACATGGATCGAAACGGAACTCATTATTTACAGGTCAAAAACCCTGACATGATAGACAAATGGGGGTTAGAAGTAAACACTATAATGCCAGATATGTCAGCAAAAGAAGGACCACCAACTTTAGAATTCGAGGGATACGATCAAGTAGACTTGAAGCCTTTGAAATGGCTTAGTACGGATATTCCCAGGATTGGACTCTATTGTTGGGAAGATAGAAACATAAAAGATCTTTTGTGGACTTCTCATGCCAAACCAGGACAATTAGCGGCCATGAAGATCATCTATATCTTCAAGATCAAAGATAAGGGATCAGCAGACCTACCAACCTACCTATTTAGGGATTGTTATAACAACAACTTTGTTATGATGACTCCTGAGGAGGTAGAACAAACCAAATACCAAGGGTATTCCATACGAGAATGGATATTGGGACAAGGACCAGAAACAATTCCAAGAGATGAACATCGTGAGAGATCATCTGAGAGTAATGTGAAGAAACCAGAAACCACCTCATCACATAGAAAATTGGGTGACACTAAGGCCATTCCCAGGGCTACATGAGTCACTATTTCCAACAGACTGGTTTGAAGGACTCGGAACAGGACCAACTCCCAGAAGACCTGGAGTTGAACCAAACATATGTGTCAGACCGGCTGATTTTCAAAAATGGGTCAGAAAATATAGTGGATCAGGATATCCATACGACCACTTAGCAAGCTTTAAGCAAGTGCTAAGAGCAGAGCGTATATTCGATTTCCATACTCAATTCAAGGGGTTTGGAATGACATTAGAAGGAAAAGATTTATCATGGCTCCAAAACATTCCACCGAGGTCAATCATGGACTTGAACACATTAGCTCAAGGATTTGTAGCTGCTTGTTCCAAAACGGGGATTAAACATAATACGGTAGCTCAAATCTACAGCTTTAAACACAAACATGGTGAGTCTGTTAGGGATTGTGCAACTCGAATGAAACAATACATTGCCAGATGCCCAGAGATGGAGATACCTGCAAAAGAACAACTTGTATTCTTGTTTCTGGAGGGATTGCTAAACAAAGAACTTTATGCTATACTCTATAGTAAAAAGCATACAACCCTAGAAGCGTGTGTGTATGCTATTGACCTAGGAGACAATTGCGAGATCTTCAATGAAGAAGATGTCCCTAAGGATAACCAAAGTGAGAAAACAGCATCCACAAAACCAGCACAAGTGGGAATGGCTGCTGCGGCACCACTCTTAGCCATAGAAGATATGCTAAAAAGGATGAACGAAATGATGAACAATATGAAAAAAGCACCTATGAGAGGACTAGGACAAGGGATACCTCCACATGGACAACCAATTAGGCCACAAAAATGGTGTGCAATTGAGGATAAATGGACTAACCATGAGACCCACGAGTGCTACTTCAGACAAATGTATGATGGGAATGTTCAGTACGTGCCCATGAGGCCCCAAGGACAACCCATGTATAGATATCACCCTAATATGGCCCAAGCTCAAAGACCACCAATGGGTATGGAAAGACCTCAACCTGTGTTGGGACAACAATCTCCATATCCAGGACATAATGCAGTGCCTATAAAGTACATGCACTCTGAAGGAGTCATAGATGAACAAGCATTAGTACCTCTTACACCCTATGCATAGCCTAGTCCATCTACAATAATGGTAGAAGGAGATTGGTATAATCCACATCCACCACCAATGGAAGAAACCATGACGTATGCTCCACTAGAGCTCACACCAATGTATTATGAAGATAATCAAGGTGTCAGACCTCCCACGGGAAGACCCATGATGAAGCCTAGAACAGGAAACTGTCATAATTGTGGTGCTGATGACCATTGGAAGAACGAATGTCCGGAGCTTGACAAAAACCTCAAACCAATTGAAGCCTATTGCATACAATGTTGCACAAAGGGAGGACACTTTTCGGAAGATTGTCCTAAGAATCCTTTGAACAAGGGAAAAACTGTCGTAAACGTAGTCCAAGTGATTCCTAGTAGCTCATCAGAGAGTGAACCGATTGTTCCAATCAAGGTAAGCACTAGAGCCCAGGCAAAGAAAAAGAAACACAACTCCTCTGATGATTCAGAGAACACGAAAGTTTCTTCTCAAAGAATCAAAAGGAGCAGAAGCAAAAGATATGAGATGAGAAAACAAAAACAATGGGTTGAAATCGAAGAGAAAGCAAAAATGCTAGCCCAGGACAAGTTGAAAAAAACTGGCAGTGAATTGAAGGAAAAAACCGTGAAATCTGGAGGATCCATTCTGGTTGATAAAAATTTTGAGCCTATTAATGCTCCCTTGGAAGCTTACCAAGCAGGACTTAAAACATGCCAAAACATGGAAAACAAATGGAAAAACTATCCATCTCCAGACATGGAAGCAGCAAAGCTTATCAAAATTTCGTAAGAATCACGCAAGAAATGCTGGATAAACAAAAACCCAAGCTTGAAAATATTGCAAAACCTGAAGAGCTTGCGCTAGGAGAAATGAAAGCAAAATCCGATGTGGTGGTAGAACCCCACCTTGAAACAAAGGAACCAGTGCTTATCGTGCCTGATAGTGAAGACGCCTTAGACGGAATTCCATTCATAGAGGGAGACTGACCAGGACACTTATGGAAAAAAGTGAGAGAGATCAATGATGGAAGCCTAACTTTAAAGTCAGCTCCTATAGAGGAAGTCTGGCTGGATAACCTACCTTATGATATGAACATGGATTTACAATCCTTGTACGGGGATTGCGGATCGGAAGCTTCAGGAGTGTCTAAACCATTGACATTAAAAACATTACCTTCTTACTTGGGAGATAACGAAGATGAATCCATCGTTTGCAAGACCACTCAAGTAAAGAGAGCTGAACATACCCTAGAAGTACAACATTCATTCAATCAGGTCTACACCCATCCAATGCACTCTTACTTTGGGAGAACTATTGAAACTCATACCATACTTGTGGAATGATTTACAAAAAACCCTAGAGAAGGTGGGGATAACAGGGTTAATCTCTAAGAATTTGGAAAAATTGAAAAATGAAATGGAAAACAAAGAGATTCGATCAGTTCCTATGAACAAGGTCGGAGAATATTATGAAGGGGAAGAAGGAAACACCACCCTCCCAGTGAAATATAATGACATTGAAACCATGGCAATACTGGATAGTGGAGCTGGCATAGCCATAGCCACTAAAGCAGTATGGGAATCCTGGGGACAGCCAGCCATTAGACAAACTCGAATGAAATTGCAGTTGGCTGACGGACACATTGAGAGACCACTAGGGCTGCTTGAAAAAGTGATAGTCAATTCCTGTGAAATTGAATATCAACACACTTATGCCATAGTAGACTTTGGGAAAAAACTCAACTATGAAATCATATTGGGAAGACGTTTCATGCGACATGTACAACTTATCCAAGATTGGGGAAAAAACTATCTGTATTTGAAGCAGGTGGGATCTATAACAAGAGTCAATCTAAAAGATCACACTTACAAAGATGTCTTGAAAACACCCATCCTGGAGTTTGATTCAGTTTCTTCGGCTGAAACTAAACTCCCATCCTGGTTAAACAAAGACACTCCTATTTGGATGTGCAGAGCTTCAGAAAATGGAAGCTTAAGATGAGAGGAATGTATCCTAGAAAGGGACTGCACAGATGAAGCCTACGTACCTGAACCCTTTCCAGAGCATTTATTTGAGCCATTCAAGTGGACTCAAATTTTAGCGACAATGAGGATGGCTATGACATAATTCCCATCCAAATGATGTCAGTCCTCAACATTGAAAACGAAGATGAGGAACCCAAGGACTTGATGAAAGCTCAACAAGTCTTTTCAGACCTCTAGTATGATGCAACTGATGAGTTAGATGAACACTCGGCTACCTCAAAAGATTCGGGGTCAGAAAAAGAGCATACGAGAGCTAAGTTACTCTTAAAGGGAGGGGAGGAAAAGTTTTTTGACTTTCCAAACCAGAAATCAAGAGACAAAAATGGTATAGATGAAAGAGAGACACTAATATCATAAAAACATGACCTATGCCATCAATCTCCAGTAAAACACAATTCCTGATGCAGATAGATGCTAATGATTGTGTCAAGGACAAAATGACTGACAGATATCCTTCAAACAAAAACTCAGAAATGTCTCAGACATCGAGAAAAGCAAGGAAGGGTACTTAAGAAAAATCTCAGGATAAAAAACCACTCATGACCAGAGTTGAGCGGAAAAAGAAATATCAAGAGTTGAAAAAAGCTCTAAAGGAGATATATACAACCAAAATGGAAACCACGGAAGAGGATGGTAAGGATGTAATGCATATTCCATCCCATTACAAAAAGTATACTCTCCAAGATCGGAAAATCATAATTGAACAACCTGTTAGGGAACTATGGAAACAAGGCGAATCTTACGAAGGGCCTAAAAATGCTAAAAGGGTAGACTTGGCTGAACCAGGAGAAGAGCCTAGACTTGCTTACATTGCAAATGACCTAACAGAAGAAGAAGAAAAGATTTTGCTGAGCTTATTAAAGGAATACTGAGATATCTTCGCTTGGTCTTACAAGGATCTCAAGGGTGTTGATCCAGAAATTTGTCAACATACTATACCCATGAGAGATCATGCGAAACCAAGTAGACAGAGACCATACACTTATAACGAAACATTTGCCAGGAAAATCAAAGAAGAGATTGAAAAACTAAAGGAAGCTGAATTCATTTATGAAATTGAACACACAGATTGGGTATCTCCAACTGTGGTAGTACCTAAGAAGAATGGGAAATTACGACTGTGTGTTAATCTCAAAAAGGTGAATGCAGCTACCATTAGAGACAACTTTCCTCTTCCGATAACTGAGCATGTTTTAGAACGAGCTGCAGGAAAAGAAGCTTACAGCTTCTTAGACGGCTTTTCGGGATACAATCAACTTTTGGTTGACCCAAAAGATCAACATAAAACTGCTTTTGCAACAGAATGGGGTATATTTGCCTACCGGGTTATGCCATTTGGGTTAACTAATGCTCCAACCACGTTTCAGAGGTTGATGAGCCATGCTTTCAAAGAGTATCTTTGAAAATTCTTAGAAGTATATATGGATGATCTATGCGTACATTCGTCAATCCGAGCTAATCATTTTGAACACCACAAAAAGGTATTTAAGAAATGTAGACTTTATAGGATTTGCTTAAATCTTGAAAAGTGCACATTCATGGGAAGTCAAGGAAAAATTCTTGGACATATAGTGTCTTAAAATGGCATAGCTATTGATATTGAGAAGATTCATGTCATTGCTGATTTGCCTAGACCAACAATAGTCAAGGGGGTACAAGCCTTCATGGGACATTGTGGATATTACCGACGGTTCATCTACATGTATGCTATAATTGCAAAACCCATGTATAGCTTGATTACGCACTTTGAATGGACCGAGGCATGTGAAGAATCCTTCATGAAGCTTAAGAAAGCTCTCACCTCAACTCCAATATTGAAAGCACCAGATTGGGATAAGGTATTCCACGTACATGTAGATGCTTCAAACTTTGCTATTGTTTGTATACTAGCTCAACCAGAAGATGGAAAAATCGACTTTCCTATTTCTTATGCTAGCTCACAATTGAACATGGCAGAAAATAATTACACCACCACTGAAAGAGGAGGACTAGGAATGATCTATGCTGTTAAAAAGTATAGACATTACCTATTAGCCAACAGGTTTGTGTTCTTTGTGGACCACCAAGCTTTGTTGTATTTGGTCAACAAGCCATGCAGCATAGGGAGAATAATGAGATGGTTCATCATTCTTCTCGAATTTGATTTCACTGTGGTTGTAAAAAAAGACACTACACATCAATGAGCAGATCATTTGTCAAGGATTGTTTCAGGGGAATCACCTAAAGGGGTAGACGATGATCTACGAGATGCCTATTTGTTCTCCGCAGAAATGATACCTAGATGGTCGGAAAACATTGTGTCATTGATGACAATAGCTCAAGTGGATTCACAAATACCACTCCCTATCACAATCAATTTAATCGAGCAATCGGCTATGTATCATTTACTAGCTGGAAGGCTATAGAGAAGAAATCGGGACGGGATATTGCTTCTATCATTAACCCTGAAGAAAAAGAACAATACCTAAGTCAAGCACATGTTACCATAGTAGGACTTCACTTTGCGGAAGACCAAACTATGCAACGAATCTTGAGACTTGGAGTATTTTGGCCGACTATGAGGAGAGATGTTAGGTCTTTTGTAAAAGATTGCCCTCAATGTTAAAAACAAACACCCATTCCTCATGTAACATTGTTTTGAATGTCACCTGTTCCTAAGTGGAGTAATTATCTGGTTTCTTACTTATCAAACCAAACATTTCCTGAGGATATGAGTAAACGCTGTCAAAGAGCAATTGAAACTGAAGCAAGAGACTATGCTCTTATTGGGAACCAATTGTATCGGAGAGGTAAAGATCAGCATTTGTGTCTTTGTGCAAAAGAAAATGAGTATATTCTGATTATAGAACAAGCACATGCTGGATTAGCTGAAGGTCACTTTTCTAGTGAGACCACCGTAAGAGTGATCTTGATGGCATGCATATGGTGGCCAACATTTTTTGCAGATGCCAAAGAATATGTTCGAAGGTGTGATGCTTGTCAACGAGCAAAAATGCCAACACGAGTAGACAACATGCACTTAAGACCAATGACGGGGGCTAGAGCCTTCGCAAAATGGGGTATAGATTTTGTTGGACGGATACAGCCACCTGCTTATAGAACCCAAGCTCAATATATCATTGTAGCTACAAACTATTTGACCAAGTGGGCTGAGGCTAAAGCGACTCAAAAGAATGATGCTAGAATCACTGCTGCATTTGTATATGAGTACGTATTCACGAGATATGGACTTCCAATAGAGATTGTCAGTGATCGGGGAACTCATTTCCTCAATGAGGTAATAAAGTCTTTGGTTAATGAGTTTATGGTCATCCATAACAAATCAGCTCCCTATCACCCAAAAGCGAACGGACAAGCTGAGCATACGAATAAAATTCTTAGCTCGGTGCTGACCAAAGTGGTTAGTTCAGGAAGGACAGACTGGGAAATGAATCTCCTTACTGCTCTATGGGCTTATCGAGTTTCATTCAAAACAGCTCTAAATGCTACACCCTCTAACCTTGTTTATGGTCTTCATGCCATACTGCCAATAGAATTTCTATTGCCGACAATAAGGGTATCACAAAATCTTGAGTGGACTGGACATGAATTGTCAGAAAGACTTGAAGATTTGGAAAAGCTAGACGAGCAAAGGCTAATTGCTGTAGCTCATATCTATGCACAAAAGCGGAAACAAAAACAGTTTTTTGATTCCCACTTAATCACAAAAATCTTCAAGAATGGGGACTTAGTTCTAGTCTATTCCCTTAAGCAACACATTCCAAAGTTTAAGAAAAAGAGAAACGGACCATTTATCATTGAAGATGTATCTCCAAGTGGAGCAGTAAAATTGTCCACCCTAGATGGTGAACCAATGGCTAATTGGATTAGTGGATGTCGTTTAAAGAAATACAATTTGCCACTAACCAATGAATTGCTAGAGAGAATGCAAGTAGCGAAGAGGGCCAAGAAGAAGCTAAACCAGAAAGAACTACCTGCGTATCAGCTAGACCCCGAGTCGATCAAAGCAGCAAAGGCATCTTACCTTTCTAGAGAATAGCTGAAAGAATACCACACCACGGTCTTAAGGGGCAGGTTCAAGAGTGAAGAAGGGCATCAGGTGGAGTTGCAACTCCTGCCTAAAGAGGTCTATGATGTAGCTACCAAGCCAGAGACCAGAGAGGCTAATCGCAGGTTGGGGCTCACGCATTTCTATGAACAAGAACCTTGAGGAGTGGACTTTCAAAAAGCTTACGAGCTTCTATCCACCATCAAAGAGGACGCAACCACACAAATATCGGGACACCCAAGGGAACAAGGTCGAGGTAGTAATCACAAAAGAGATAGGGGCAGAGGCACTCAGATTGCCCACTGAAGGAATGACCATGCGGGCCAGAGATAGAAAAACCGCATGCACATTTACCAAGGAGACAGCCGCGGCTACATTCGTCGATCTTATCCACAAACAGGTGGAAGAGCCAGCCCGTTTGTACCATCAACACTTCCATTTTCTGGCAAAAAGGCCACCAAAGTACACTACATCAAATCACGCCATGCCCACCACCTTCACTCAGGTTCTTAAGTCAACAACAAGGCAGCCTGTGGACCACGCGCAGTATGTCTTGACAACCTTGAAGGGCACCAAGAAGGAAGGCAAAATAACATACTTGGGCGCGCCAGAGGTATTGACTAGAATAGCGTATCATGCCATCGGCATGGTCGACAACCTACAACCTACCCGTGATCAGAATACATGGATTTTGGCCGCACAACCCTCTCCACGAGCTACAAGGTCAAGTAAAAGTTCACAGAAATCAGATGATGAGTCAGTTGACAGCTCACCAGAACGGCATAGCAGTGAGAGCTTTGACAACGAACAAAAGAGAGCTCGGAGAGAAGAGATGAAGAGGAAAGCTGTGGCTGCACACCAAGAGGAGCTAGCTGAAAAACAAGCGCGTTTTGAAAGAGAAAAATATGCTTACCAGCGCAGTAGGCAAGCACAAGGGTAGAGAAAGAGAGCAAGCAAACTGTATATTCAAGAGTAAGATAAAAGTAGGGTTGCAAGCCCTTATGTGAGTCATCCCAACCACACTTGGGCGCCCACACTTGGGCCGACAATTAATATGCTCTCTCTCTCTCTCTCTACTAAATGTGGCGTGCGTCTATCATCGGCAATCACCCATGAATACATGTGTGGAGCCAACAAGCCCGGCCCATAGCTCAATAATAATAATGAGGATGACCAAAGTTAACACTTTTCCTTCAATTTTCCCTTCTTCATGCCCTCAAGCACAAGTAAGACGAGAACCGTGTCTCAAGAAATGAATTGGGTGCCTATGCACCCCATGCCCAAGTCTATGAGTTCATCCACATCCTCTATCCTACAGTCCTATTTAGTGAGCCCTTTAATAAACCTCAACAAGTGAAAGATAAAGTTTTTGCTGACAGCATAAGGTATTTGAGGAAATCCACTTGCAACGACGCCATGTTCGATCCCTCCAACACTATGGCATATTCTTCCAGCTGTGCCATGTAGTCAAGAAATCTTTGCAATGCCTTTTCATGCAGGTTGGGAGTTGTTTGCATGTCCATCATCCCCTCGAACACATTGACTAGTTCATGTACTCGATTCGCAAGTCCTACCTTTTCTAGTTGTGTGAGAAGTGCATCAAGAGACGTTGCCATGGGTTCGTTCATGAAGTAGATGGAAAGAGAGCTTAGAGCTAGAGTTTAGTGAATGTGAAAAATGAAGTTTAAAACCTAAAAAGTCACTTATATATCGAGTATATACCCAGGGTCACTTTTTAAAAAGCATTGTAAACTAACATCAAATCAACTTAAAACTATAATTTTAAACAAAACCATGCGTCAAAGCGTTGAAAGCATTCGTGCTCAAAGTCAAATAAATTGCATATTTCAATCGAAATCTTGAACAATTGAGAATGAACAAGTATGCGCAAAGATGAGATTCAAAACACCATATGTATTAATGGGAGCAAAATCCATGTCATTTACAAGCTTTTACAAAAATAAATCACGGAAGCGCAATGTTCTCACACAGAAAGCTCTTCTCTTTTTTGGAATGAGCAACCTTTTTGTTAATTACAAAGAGATATTGCTTGGGCAAGGTATATTTGAGATTAAGATACTCGCGAAGATGACTGAGGTGCTAGTCATTATTCACTGAGATATCGTGCACTGCATTGTTGTGGAGGTATATCTGCAAGTCAATTGATTCTCTAGCAGCAACATCATGGTCTGGTGTCTTCCATTCTCCCATTGTCTGCTTCCATCTTCTGTAGGGAAAGAGCATTGACAAGCTTTGCTTAGCAATATGGTATCTGAACACCACATTCTCAACAACTACATATCACTTGATTCTATCTCCTTCGTGGTTGACCACCTTAATCTCCCATCCAACTGCAAGGAAGCTACTGATCGCGCTTCCCCCTTTGCAAGTCCACATTGTTGGTGTCTTGTGAACACTCTGCAATCGAAAGATATAAACAAACACATGAAGATACATAAACCATGTTACTGTAGCTTTGTGGGAACCATATGTGCACTTCATTGCTGCATGCACATCTGCTTCAAGTCTCCTTTTGGTTACTACGATCAAGGCACGGTCTGGCTTAGGCCATTCCAGACTCTACATGGTTGGCGAGTGAACCGGATAAAGATTACAATACCCATTTTGCCTAGGCATGACATCAATATTGTTATTAAAAAAACATCCCCTGAGGCAAGCTTAGAGGATGGACAGCCAACATAGAGAAGCTTGCCAAGGTCAACATGGATGGCCTCAAAAGTTCCTCTGAAGGACTCTATTGGCTCTCACTCTACAAATAATAATGGGAAAACATTTGAAAACATGACCAAGCAATGGAAATCTTACAGTCATCAAAGCAACATATACAAAAATAATACAAAATAGACAATCTAGGAACTTGACAGAGGGGTGAAATTATAGTTTGTAAGAGACCTCGATGGAGCCACTACTATCTCTAGCTTCAGTTGTGAAGCAGCATAGTACAAATGCTGCACCTTTGTGAGCCGCTTGCCATCTTAGGTTTTCTTGAACTCCATGATTCTTTTCTTCCAATGGTGTGTTCGATAAGCCATGTGTCTCCTTGAGACCTTGTGTGCACCTCTTGAGCTGGGCTACATTGTCACCCTCATTAATCATTTGAACTCTATTGTCACCCAACTCCATTGTCGTCTTGTGCGTTGGTGCATGAAATGGAGTCAATGAAACTTCTAGGTCATCGAGTACCTGATAATGCCATGTGGAGTAGTGGCACAACCTGCAAAGGACTCAAAAAAGTGGGTACCCACAAGACTGAAAGGACCTCGAACAAAGCATCATACCAGAAAAGAGGCAGATGATCCAACAGAATATTTAGAAAGAATGCACCAAGAGGCCGAAGCCCTAAAGCTGAAAGAGGTAGAAGAAGCTGCAAAGAAAGTTGAGGAGACGGCTACACAAGAGCAAAGCCATGGATCTCCCCAACCCACCTCATTGCCTCTGGAACAACAAGACCATCCCATGCCTAGCCCACCACCATCACCAGTAGGCAAAGGTACCAATGAAGAAGCAGAGACTGAAAAAAAGAAAGATTTTGAGTCCACCCAACGAACAGAATCTACACAAGAAGCTGACCACCCCGACGGACAAAAGGAAAAAGAAGCCAAGCCAGAGTCGGAGCAGGCAGCAGAAGAGACTCAAAAGCCAGAAGAAGAAACTGATAAGGAAGCAGATACAAAAAAAGAGCCTACCACTACACATGAGACGGAGCCCGAGCCAAAGAAGGAAGAAAGGCCGGCACTTGAAGAGACAGCAAGGGTTGAGACCACACCATCTACTTCTACTCAGCCAGAAACTGCCGAGGCATCAAAGCCTCAGGATGGCCAAGAAGAATACCGACCATCTACCTCCACACAAGAACCACCAGCAATTACGACAAAGCTAGAAGCAACACAGGAGGCTACAGGCACATGCCAGCTGGCAAGACAAGAGGAGTGGCAGTCAAATGATGAAGTGCTAATACATGTCAATGAATATGCACGTCAGATGCAGGAAATGACGGAGAGAATCCATTCAGCACCTGTAAACTGCAACACAAAGGCCAAGGAATTAGAAATGGTTATCGACGCTCTTCAAGGAGAGCTAGAAGAGAGGATGATTATCATCACTGATCTCCAAAGGCAAGTGCAACAGCTGAAGGCAGAAGTAGAACATCATCAGATAGCCAAGGATAAACAACAAAAAGAAATGGACGAGTTAGGTGACCTCCTCACCAAATTATCTGATGCTTGCAATGTAAAAGACGAGTAGTTGACAGAAGTCATGAATGAACTTCTTACGACCTCTCTGTCAGCTCAGAAAATTCAAGTGCAGTTAGATGTTGCCAATGATTCCCTGTAATATTTTGAATAGAGAATCAATGATCAGGCCATTTTCTTACGGTAAATCAGAGAAAACCCAGCCATGGCCTCGATCAAGGGCACTAATGAAGTGTACAAGGCACTTGAAAAGAAAACCAAGGACTTAGAATTGGAATTAAAGCTTGAAAAATCACAGTACAGAGACCTGGCACTAATGCGGGTTCAAAGAGAGGAGGAGCTCTTAAAGGAGATAGTAGATTTCAAGCGGATAAATCAACTCCTTAGAGTTGGAAAGCCAGACACGTAGGAAGAGGCAGGCACCTCAGAGCCGCCACAAATAGACATACCCTCAGTCTCGTTTGCTGAGTTTGAGGCGCAGTCCACAGCAGAGCTGAGTGGTGATGAAGATTTTCAGATTCACATCACAGATGTAGATACAGTGCCAATGGTCCAACTGCCAAAAGCTGAAGAAGACGCAATGAAGGAGAAGATCACCTTAGAGGTGGATGATCTGTGGAAGACCGATATGGATTGGGAGTTGAGAGTTTTACGCTCTATCAACATCACTCAACTCACTCCCAATTAGATCAACGCTCAATGGCACCAACAATCCCTGCTGTACCCTCTCATCAAAGTAGAACTATTACAAGTAAAAGAAAGGCTATACAAGGATATGCAAGAAGATGGTGCAGATAAAGACCACCAAATTGGAGGTTAAGCTGGCTGAACAAGAATCCGAGATACCTGATTTTGTTCACAAGACCACCTGCAGCCTTACAAAGAGATCCAACATTCTGTCTTGTACCCAAAGTAAGGACATGGCAAGTGCATGAAGCACTAGAGAAGAAGAGGCTAACTTGGCTCAACTTCCCTAGGCTGCCAGCTCCAGACAGAGGCCAAGTGACAAAGGAATACATGGTGAAAACCCTAACGGACGCCATGTCATTCTTCAAGAGTCTGCCAGATCTCTCCTGTGCAATGTTATATAAGACCTGAGGATGCTACTCACATGCATACAAGTTTTCAATGAGCCTGAGCAGACATGAGCCCCATGGCTCTCATTCTTGGAAGGAAACAAAGGCTTATGCTACGATATGAGTGGGCAACCTTCAGAAGAAATCCTTTACGGATTCTATGCCAGATGCATGTTCCTGCCCTCGAATAATATGCTAGCCTTTGAAGAAGCATTCTACACTAGATTCTTCACCTGGCGAACCAAAATATTTGCACCAGTGATAAGAAACCTAACATCCAGGTTTGTAGGCTACTCAACGGTGAACTGAAGAATCAAGTCACCATGCAATTTTTGCAAGTGCCCGACAAAGAACGAAGAATCAGATACCAGAAGGCACTGGAAGCACTTAAAGACCGTCTCGCCCGCCGTCAACCCGAAGACTACTTCAACCCATAAAGTTGTGTCAAGGGATGACACAGGTGAGGAGGGGGGGAATGTTAGAAGCAAGCTAACATGGACACCATTTTTCGAAGTTCTCCTTGTAAAAAAATTATTATTTTGATAAATCAAGAATATTGTAACTCCTATTTTCTCGGATAAACTTTGTAATTAATGAGCCGCTACAAGCTTCCAGATTGTATCAGCCAGTCATTTCCCAGCTTTGGTAAAACTCTAGATTATTAGTTTTGACCACCCAAAAACCTTGGCTAAGGTATAAAAGCCAATTTTTGTAAGTTTTTTAGAAGTTTTTGGATAAGAAATACATAGCGTGAGCTAACGGCGCCCACTTCTCTCCTTCTCGCGCTTCCTACTCCCTCTCCGATTGTCACATTGCGAATGCCTTTGTTGCATTGCAACTGCAGGTAAGAGCTTTACGCATTGACGTAAGCCATTCATAGAATTTTGTAGTCTTTGTGGTCACCGACCAGCGGCCTAATTTCAATATAACTACAAATTTACACTTTTAAATCAAAAACTAAGCATAGGCGGGGTATTGGGGCATCATTGCTAAGCATTTAGATGCATTTTGGATCAAAAATGACTAGGTCAAAAATCCACTGCTATTAATAATCGCGATTTTGGAACTTGACCTAAAGTGGGGTTTGAGGCCATAGGCATGTGTGCTTAGGTCTTATAAATTTGTCCTAGAAGTTTCATTACGTTTGTCATTTGATGCTGTAACGGATGTCATTTGCTTGTCGATGAGCGATTGGCTTTTGGTGATTTCAGTCACTTGAGTGTAGCTTGAGTTAGACGTGAGTTGTTAGTTGTTTTCCGAGAGATTGACAACCTCTTGTAGCCTCTATGCACTAGTCAAGTCAGCTTCGTCCCATGGTTTGACAAATTAATCGTGGTTCTCGCTAATACTGCAATAACGTCTGAAGTGATTGAGAAGTTAAAGGAATCTTTAAGCGGCCTATCAATTCATCTTGCACAAGCCATAGGTCCAAAGGTACAAGCAAAGAAGTCAGAAGAGCGAGAGTCACCACGACCTAGGAGAGTCTTGCAATGTTGGAATTGTGGAGAGTCTGGACATGGGATATATAATTGTCCTTGGCCCCGTGGGGAGCCAGGGAGACCTAACTTGAATTACCCAGTGATGAATGCAGGTGAAGGAACTAGTCAATAACCATGGCTTCTACAAAGGCCAAATGGAGCAAGACCACCTCCACGAGGAGTGGAAGGAGTTCCACCTTTGCCAGACCCAAATGTGCATGTGGTAGAGGTGACAAATTCCAATGAGGTGGACATGGAAGCAAATGGCATTAAGCGTGGTCGTGGAAAAGGTAACGAGAAAGAAGGAGTCACGTCACAAAGTGATCATGGACGAGAAAAGAAGGCAAAAGAGACTAAGGAAACCTAGAGGACTCGACGTCGTATCAACCTCCAAGACTTCCCTCTTGGACATGGTATGGATCCGTACAACTTGGTGGAAGACATGAGAGGTAAGGGTCCTTTATATCTCATGGCCTCAATTTCTTGCATTATGTCCACAAGTTAGGAGGGATTTAACAAGGGTAGTTAGCACTAGGAGAAAGGTAAAAGAGAGTGTGCCTGTTGTAAAAATTGCACAAGCTGAAATGAATGAGGATATTACACCTGTGCTAGATTGTTATATGAAACGAAGATTGGTTAGGAAAGGTCTAGTGGATGGGGGTGCAAAAATTTGCATCATGACAGAGGGACTCATGCAAAGATTAGGTATGCACATCCATGAGACACCTGAAATCAAAGTCAAAATGGCAAACAATAGCAAGGCTAGGTGTGTAGGCATTTGTAAAAATGTCTTTGTAGAGGCCTTTGGCATTAAGAAGGCGGTGGATTTTTATGTTATGTCGACCAAGGGAAGTGGTTATCCATTTATCCTAGGAAGACCATGGCTAATGAAAATGCGAGCTTTGCAGGACTGGGAGAGTGGAAAATTAATTTGCAGGAATGACAATCATAGGAAGGTTGTCTTTGACATGAAGGAGCAACGATAAGAGGAGCTCCATGAAGAATCATGTCAAAGTGAGAGGAAAGAAGATTGGACTAATATTACTTCAGAAGAAGAAAGTAGCGGCAGCATTACTGAAGAGGAGTCTTCCATTGAATTCATGGGGGTAAGGTTTAAGCCAACCAACCAAGAGACCTCTTGTCAAGGTTTGGAGGAGGTAGGTTCCCAAGAGAACCAAAATATGGAAGATGAAGGAATGTTAGAAGGTATGTTGTCGACAACACTTACAAAGGATGAAAGAGAGGAATTCAAAGGTGTGTTAAGGAAAATTCTTAAGCTTTTTGCTAAAGACTACACCGATGTGCGTGGAGTAGATGATGTTCAACACAAGATCGAGCTAAAGCCAGAGGCCAAACCTAAAGCTCAAAAGCTACGAAGGCTAGGAGTCATCAAGGAGCAGGCTCTACTCAAGGAGGTAAGAAAGATTCTAGCAGCAGGTTTCATTTATCCAGTGGAGAATTCAGAGTGGGTCTCTCCCGTTGTTGTCACTCCCAAGAAAAACGGGAAGTGGAGGGTGTGTGTGGATTACCGTCCGCTCAATGAGGCAACAAAAAGAGATCACTTTCCCCTCCCATTTCATGATGAGATACTAAATGAGGTAGCTGGTCATGAGAAGTACAGTGTGTGTGATGGCTACTCAGGTTACTTTCAAATAGGGATTGCATAGGAGGACCAATTGAAAACAACCTTCATCACTCCTTGGGGTTGTTATTCTTTTAGAGTCATGCCATTTGGCCTGACAAGTGCTCCTACAACCTTCCAATGCTTCATGAACACGATGTTTCAAGCATTCTTTGGAAAGTCCATTAGGGTTTTTATTGATGATTTTTGCATTTATAGCTCAAAATCATTACATCTAAAAAGGGTAGAAGAAGGTTTGAAGAAGCTCTATGACATGGGAGGTCAACTCAACCCCGACAAGTGCCACATAGGTGAGGATGAAGTGATCTTGCTTGGTCACAAGGTTTCCTATAAAGGTGGATCCTTCAAAGGCAAAGGCTCTTATTGAGTTACCGTCACCGAAGAGTCTTAAGGAGGTCATCTCATTCATTCAAAAGGTGAAGTATATGTCACGCTTCATTCACTTAGCCTCGGAGTTACTTCACCCCTTGCAAAAATTGACACAACAAGTGGAGTTTGTTTGGTCTGATGAGCTTGAAGAATATTTTTGTAACATCAAAATCATTCTTTCAGAACTACCAACACTTATGCCTCCTTGTTGGAAGTACACATTCTTTGTTAGCTCTAGTGTTGGGAAAGAAACAATTGGTGCTGTTTTGCTACAACAAGATCCCCACAGTACCAAGATGCGACCCATCTACTTTGCTAGTAGGGTCATGAATGCCTTAGAGAGAGGCTACACAGAGGCTGAACTCATTATGCTTTCTCTCATGTTTGTGGTGAGGAAGTTTAGATCCTACTTGCTACCAAAACCTTTTGTAAATCTCACTGTAGAAAATTTGTTCCCTTGGGTGTCATCTCAAATGAATTTTAGTACCAGGATCTCAAAGTGGATTATGGAGTTGCAAGAGTTCCAATACTCTTTCAAGGTAGAAGATAGTGTGCGTGCACAATTGGCAGGGATTCTCACTTATAGGGTACATGAGAAGGATATTAAGGTGCCTGAAATAAAGACCCTACCATTGCCACAACCAAAAAGTATTCCTAATGCTTCTACATTGTTCTTTGATGGAGCTTTTCGACGGGTCACAGGAAAAGCAGGGGGAGGGCTAGTGTTGCTCAACCCAAGTGGAGAGGTGTTCATGAAAGAGAAGGTCAATCTACCAAGCTCAACTACTAACAATGAAGCAGAATATGAAACACTCCTTCATGGTTTAACACTAGGTTGGTAACCTAACAGGACATAAAAGTGTCCTTTCAGGGTTTTGAAAAAAACCTCCAAAACCATAGTAGATCCACTCATTTTGTAAAATCCTTTCATGAGGTTATAGTTCAAGGACTACTACACATGGAAAAAATAAGAAACTTGTAAAATTTCTCATCCTTTGGTCACACCAAGCCTCCAAAGTTGATGGACCAGTATATTTTCATCAAAACAGTCATTTCTTACGTTTTGTTGCATAAAAATAAGTTTAGGGATTTTTGTAGGACTTGAGATAAATTCCCTAGTTAACTTCAATGGGTTGGTGATCAGAACATATGATTGCTTCTCACTCACTATTTTTTGTTTTGCCAAAAGAAATAGGTACAAAAAAGTTGAATTTATTTTTACCATTTTGCAAACCTATCATCAAAGTTTCTATAGCCATGCTCAATACAAATAATATATGCATCTTTTCTTAGTTCCCTATTGTCCTTTAGGCTCATAAGGAGCCATGGAGCATGTCAAAAGAATAATACATCTCTTACCAAGGGGAATCTTGAGGACAAAGATGAAGTGCTAAATATAGCAAACATGAAAAAACTGGGTTCAACATTATGAGTTGTAGAATCCCATAGAAACTATTCAATATCTAGCCAAATTTGATCCTTATGACTAGATATGGTTACTACCTACAAAATGCATGTAGTTGTCACAAGAAACTAACAATATTGAAAAAGTTATACTTGATATACTAGAAGGTTTCGTTTTCTTCTATAATTGAAAAAATCAACCAACGTTGTCTACTATGCAAAATAGGGTATTAGCTGCCCCAAAACTCAAGGAATATTAGCTTTATGTTACAATATGCGACATAGAAAATCAACAGTGCATTTGGATATCATGAAAGCCACCAAAAAAATCATAGAAGAGCTAAAATTGGCTAAAAAACAGGATTTGACAATTTTTGTAATTTGGTCATAACTTACAACTTTAACATTTATTTCTCCCTAGAAGCATCAGGTGATGTTGAGGACTACTAAAGATAGTTCTCTAGAATTATAGACCTCACAAACATGAATTCTAGAGTGGCATAGTTGCAAAAAGTTGAAAAAAGCCAAAAACAGGACCTGTTTTTTCACACAGTTTAGGTTGTGAAATGTTGTGCAAGGACAAGGTTAAAGATGGAATTGATATTCCAAAAAAATGTCGAGTTTTTTTCAGCTCATGAGACAACTTTCTAGACAGATAGCACCTCAAAATCCATTTTGAAACTCTTGACATAATTCAAGGAAAATGGTCACTTAACAGGATATAAAAGTGTTCCAGGACATAAAAGTGTCCCATTACCAACCTAGTGTTAAAGATGTGCATTGGCCAAGGTATACAACGTCTCATGGTAAAGGGGGACGCACTTCTCAATGTGAAGCAAATCTTAGGTATTTGGGCATGCAAGAATGAAAGCGTCAGGACAAAGGTTCATGCCATTTGTAGGTTGTTTAACCAATTTGAAGAAGTGCAATTATATCATATTCCTAGAAAACAAAATGAAGATGCCGATTTACTTGCACAACAAGCAGTTACATCTATTGAGAAAGTAGTGCAGGTCATCATGGTGGAAACATTTGTCAAGGAACCAAGATACCAGGGGTTGGAGTCATTGGCTCCCATTATTGGCTACATTTTGGAGGCCGAGTTTCCACAACACTTCACAAAAGCTCAAAAGAGGAGACTCATGAAGAAGGCAAGTTTTTATCTCTTCCTAGAAGGCTCCCTCTATCAAAGAGGGAAGGATCAAGTGTGCAGAAGAGTACCAACTATTGAAGAAATTCCAGCCATTCTGAAAGGTTTGCATGAAGAGGCATGTGGTGGTCATTTTGCCCAAGAATTAACCGTGAAGAAGATTTTGCTTGCGGGATATGTTTGGCCAAGCTTACATGTGGATGTCCAACATTGGTATAAAAGTTGTCACAACTGTCAGGTAAATGGAAATAAAAGGCTGGTGCATGGTCCGAGGCAAAGAGTGCTTGCAAATGGACCCTTTGAAAAGTGAGGCATTGATGCTATGGTTCCTCTGCTTAGAACAAATAATGGTAAACTCTACATTCTAGTGGCTGTAAACTACATGACTAGGTGGGTAGAGGCTCAAAGTGTGGCCAGGGTAAATGGAAAAACAGTGAGCAAGTTTGTCTACACTAATATTTGTTGTAGATTTGGCACACCTCTAGAGATTGTTTTTGATAATGTCTTAGGGTTCAAAAAGGGTTTACTCACAGAAGTTTGTGAAGAGCTTCACATTCTACATCATCATAGCACACCATTCTACCCACAGTCAAATGGTTTGGTGGAGAAGGCTAATGGTGTCATTGCAGTCATCATTAGAAAGATGGTGCAAAACAAAATAAAGTTATGGGATGACTTTTTGGATGGTTCCTTGTGGGCATATCGAATTACATATAGGGAAGCCACACAATTCACACCATTTCACTTGGTCTATGGTCAAGAGGTTTTGCAGCCTATTGAGCTCAACATCCCATATGGCTTCATGGAAGAGGTGCACAAGATGATCAAGAGGTATGGATGGATCGACTTCTTACATTAGTGGAGCTTGAGTGGAAAAGAGAAGCAGCTTACGAGTGCTACAAAAGGAAAGCTACACAAGAAAAGGAGAAGCTTGACAAGAAACTCAAGGACAAAGGCATCAAGGAAGGAGAGCCTGTGCTAAGGTATGACAATCGCCTTGACAATCGTTTTGATGCCAAGTTTGAAACTAGATGGCAAGGGCCATACATAGTCAAGAAGGCTTTCAATTCAAGTTACTATCAGCTTATGGACATGAATGGTAAAGAGCACTCCAGGAAGGTAAACGGGTATCGCTTGAAGCCTTATTTGAGTCGCCTTCTACCAAAGGACCTACCGAAGAACTGTCAAAAAGCGACTATCTCATGTAAGTTTTGCTGCATGAAGCATGAGTGTGACAAGAAGCCACACAATGAAAATCCTATCAAGGGACCATATATCATAGAGGACTCAAAAGCACTCTCTGTGCAAAAGATGCTTTATGATGGTACATGAATATACCATCATCCTGGGGGAGAGCTAATGATAGCCGTTTTTTGGCTCTCCGTAATTGCCATAGTGAGTTACCTCACCCTACCAAAATCACCTAAACACGGTGGTTATTCTTACCTTTTCACTGTACATAGGCGTGTGTGAGTTAGGAAATATTTCCCATATCTCCTTAAAACCCTTAGCTAGCTAGTCATTGGGCTAGTTGATCCAAACAAATAAAAAAATATATTATGGCCCATTTGTGTGTATTGTACATAGGGCCTAAATATAGGGAATTTTCATAATTATTTTGGTATTTATTTAAATATTTCTACCGAGGGGTGCGTTATTTTCCTATGTATGCTATGTACATTGACTCACCATTACCACAATTTTTCTTATCATTTTGCATACTCTTTATTCCATATAGAAATATATTCATGAAAGCTTCTTTTACTTTTGGTGAGAATCCACTCCAAGGAAAAACCTCAAAAATACCTTTCACCATCAGTCATTGCCTTTCACTAAATTCCTATTTCCTAGAGGTATTTTTTCTTATCTCTTCTAAATAAATATACTTCAATAAAAACAAATGAGGGTCCATTGGTTTGATTCCTTTATATTATCATATATCTTTTTTTCTATTTTATATTTATATATAGCTGACACTATTCTAGATTCCATGAATAGTTTATATATACTAGCCTGTTTTTTTCCATCCTATCGTGTATTATATTTATGCATAATCCACAACCATGAATATTTCCCAACCCCTAAGAATCAATTAGGTCATACTCTCATGAAAGGAGGGGCTCACCTTTGGAGCCATATGAAATTCAACAAAAGGGGGGCCACTGAAGGCTTTTTTGTGAAGAAAAACAGGTATTTTGGTGGGATTTTTTATATCCATCTCCACTCCAACTTTGAAGTGGTGGTCAAAAGAGAAAATGTGGACCAAGAGCTGAATATTCACCTCAAAAATTTTGGTGATTTTTGGAGCAACCACCGGTGAGCTAGGATTTTTTGAGTGGATCCCACTCTGCCCTTTTTTCTCACAAGTAGCCCATAGTCTTCTCTCACCTCTTTCCACACTTCTACACACACACACACACACACACACACACACTCATTCGTCTCAATATCTCACTCAAAGCTAAACCTTTCATGGTTTCTCTCACCTTCTTCACCATTAACCTCCCCTCTTACTCCCATAGCTCTCATATGAGCTCTCCATGTACATACACCATCTCTATGCCTCTCTCTATTACTTCCAAAGTACAATTCTATCTTACGCCTCTCTATATACATAAAATTCAGCATGTAAACCATGCTTAACCTCTGTAAATTGAGAAATCTCATCAACCGAATTTCCATTTTCATTGCGGTAATCAACCTTGGCGGCGGTGGCATAAAGAAGAGAAGAAGAAGAAGAGGATCGATAGTCATTTTGGGAATCTACACAAGTAAGTACTTCTTCAAGCTTCACCATCACAAGGATTTCCTCACTTCATTCAACCATCCACTTCATTCTACCCATTGTAAATATATCATTATTTTTCTAGTGATTACTAACACTAACCACTAACATACTAACACAAAATAGCATTGACCTAACCATAAAAGACACCTCACCTCAAGACATGTGCATATTAACTTTCTCTCTCTCTCTCTCTCTCTCTCTCTCTCTCTCTCTCTCTCTCTCCCCTTCGTTAAAACTCTACTTTCACCTTATCTACCATCAATAATGCTCTTTTTTGAGCCCACATCCATGACTCAAGCAGATAAAGAAGGCCCACAATGTTTTGATATTCAGGAAAAATCATAATCTTGATTTGTTAGCTTGTAAATTAGGATTTCCAAATAATCTTAATGAGGGTCTCCAACCTATAAATAGGCCCCTCTCCTTCTTGTAAAACAACCTCCAATATCTCACATAGCACCCCAACACTCTATGCATGAGGAGAGACTTAGGCGTAGCAACCACTTTGTGAGCTAGCTTCACTTTTGGTGTAAGAGAAGCTTTCAAGCTACACATTGCAAGTGAGAGAGCATGAGTTCAAAATCTCAAAACCACTATTGTATATGTTCCTCCATCATCAATAAATTGAGGTTTGGTGCATCAAAGGCGTGATTCAACGTTCAAATCTTCGTCCTTCCACTTGTGCAATACGGTTTAGTGAATTCAAGGTGACTTGTATATTTTGAGTTCCATCATTTGATCTTGTTTTAGAGTTCCATCATTTGATCTTGTTTTAGAAAGTGTTTTAGTGTGTTTTCATTGCCAATTTTGTGTCCATTGTAAGAGGTTATTGTGGTGAGAGGTCTTCCACACCCTAAGATAGTGTGTGTGTGTGTGTTGGCAATGTTTAGCATTCACTAAGCATTGAGTGAGTTTTTGTACAAGCTCTACGATAGCAACAGAACGAACCATCTCCATTTGCAAGTCACAAATAAGGTATTATGCAAGATCCATTCCTGTCTCTCTCCCTTTTTCTCTAGCTCTCTCTGGTCCATTTTGTGTGTGTCTTGGTGTGAGGTTGCTTGTGTGTGTTTTGTGGTGCATCTTCTTGGTTGTGCCAAAATCTCTCTTGCGTCCTAGTTCGCACACCATAACTAGGTGGTGCCCCTTCATTTGTTTGGTTGTGGGTTTGTTGTTATTGTTTCTTGCTTGTAGTTGCCCCCAGCTCCAATTGATCAACACGGGAGCCTTGAGGGGTGTTTAGAGGTCACCTCTCTTGTTGCCCGCCCCGGACTGCCTCAATATGTCCACATATTATATGTATTTTATGTTAAGAAGATTGTATAATATATACATCGGTTTAATCTTGATTTAATATATTTTGTGTGAATCAATTTTGAGGTGCTGCAAACTATCTCCAAAGACATTATGTCCATGTATTTCTCTAGTATTGATATGATTTCTATCTTGTACTCTTTGATTTTGTGATATTAACAAATTATACACAACTCAAAGACAAAGTGAAGTATTTCAGAGATGGTATACGTTCATTGAAGCTAAAGATGATCGATGCAAAGCATTTTTTGAAGACAAAATAAAGTATTTCAGGGATGATATACATTCATTGAAGCTAAAGATGATCCAAAACATTCTTTGAAGTATTTGAGGAGTTAATCGAATCATTTCATTGAGCCTTTTAAGCTATCATTGTATGTAACAAGAGTGATGTAGCTCCTTGTAAACCATTTTAATAAATTAGTATAGCGGTGGGTATATATACGGCTATGGGATTTTCCTTGAGCGCCCAAGGGTTTTCCATCGATAGTTAGGGAACCTTGTTTGAGAAGGACTATTGAGCTTATATGTGAAGCTACTCTAAACATAGCCATGGGTCCCCTCTATATATACAATAATGTGTGTGTATTCTACATACTTTTGGGTTGCACTCTGTGCGTATCGTCTCGTTGTTCTTCTCTTCCTCTATCTTCTCAACAAAAAAAATAGCATCACAGTTAGGATGGTGAAGTACTTGCTTCCTATTGATCGCATCTTTTAAGCACTCAAAACTTTCTTCACATTCTTCAGTCGAGATGAACTTATTCTCTTTCTTGGTTAGTACATATAAAGGTAATTTCTTGTCTCCAAACGTATGAACAAATCTCCTATAGAAGTCTATGTATCCTAGAAATGAACTCAACTTTGACACCGTTGTCGTGCCATGGCACGTGTATAATGTGAAAGTAAAATAATCTATCTCGCTCTTAATGTTAGAGTTTGAACAGTTGATCCAGCAATCCTCCATTGTAAATCTATATCGATATAATCAAGAGTCAATTGCCCATACCATCCATGGACTTCCACACCAAATACTTGCATCCAAGGGGTCTAACCTGCTATTCTCATGGTTTTCAGTTTGTGATTCCTGGTCATGGTAGGCTTCAACTTGGTGATAGGAATTTAGGGGGCGGATAATGCCCAGACTGCGTATTCTGGTGGAAACAGTGTTGTTGAAACTTGCTCTGGCATTCATTTTGGAGGTTTGCATCGGAAGGAAAAGTGTGGTAATACTGTCTTTCCATGACCATTTTGTCCTCCATGAGCTTAAATACCCCGCAATCTGTTCATAAGGAATGTGGACATTAGAAATGAGCTTTTACAATTGAATTGGAACTATGGAAAGAGAGCATGGCTAGGCGGGGGTGCCTATACAATGTCCACACTAATGTGTGAAGGCGACAATAGTAGTATCCCATGAAGCAAAAGGAATGTCCTTTACATGTGTCATGAATTGCAAGCTGAAGGGTAAACTCCAAACAAATACATAATGCTATCAACTATAGAGTTACTGTCACCTGCAAATCTCTCTCTCTCCTCTCTCTATGCTATCCTTTTCCTCCTCGTTCTCTATTGTGCTCAAGCATGTTGAAGGCCATCTCCCTATAGGTAAGCAGGTTGTTTAGACTACTTGATTGCAACTTATAAGCACATGAACATTAGATACACTAGCTCCAATGTGTGTGTGTGTGTGTGTGTGTGTGTGTGTGTGTGAGAGAGAGAGAGAGAGAGAGAGAGAGAGAGAGAGAGAGAGAGAGAGAGAGAGAGAGAGAGAGCGGACATGTGTGGCTTGAGAATCCATTGCGTGATTAAACCCTCAATGGTGGCAACCAACACGGATGTAGCGGGCTGGAGGGCTGGTACTACCTTGAATCACTAAGGGTAACTTCATTTCTAGCCTCTTTGATCATCACCTTGCTAGCAGGTCCATGGGGAGTGCAAGCCAAATCAACAATGGTGAGAAGGTAGCCCCCATGTTCATGTGATAAGATGGCTACACAAGGCACATGGCATGCAACCTCAAGTCTCTCTTGGCAAGCATGCTTAAATGAACAATGTTTAGTGATTATTTATTAATAAGCAAACTACACTCAATACTTTGCAGATGGGATAGGGTTGTGGCCCGTGGGCAAGAGAGAGCAGCACAAAGTGGTCAGCAAGGGAAGTGAGGGAGCTCAAAGTTTGATAACGAGCTACTGAGAATGCTAAGATGGAGAGGGAACTAGGGGGGATGTTTGTCAGTGCAGTGAGTGGAAATGTGGGGGTTATTTGGGACCTGAAGGGGGTGGCTTCACTAGCGGACGCTTCACTGACGAACATGTTCAATTAAGATGAGCAGATAAAGCACTTAGGGTGAGGGTACCAATCACGAAGGGGACACTCTAGGCTAAAGGCCTAGATGGCTGAGGAGAGATGTCTTGCCACAAGATTGCTAGATTTGGGGCACGAACATGCGATACAGGTAGTGAGTCTGGTGGGACAGTAGCATCAACACCCTCACACAACAGCTTTAAGCAAAGATCGGATGACCAAAACTATCCATATCGGAATGTGAGCACTTGAGCATAGAGGTGGAGTACAATGGGCCACAATGTGACAAAAAGGGCCTAGACGGAGGCCGTTGAAGGCAGCATGGTGTTGTAAGAAGAGGGTAGATGAATCAAGAGGATAGATGAATGGCAATGGAGCACAAAAGGAAGGAGACTGTAGAGATCACACAACATAAAAACTAACAGAGAAAGGGGAGAGAGAGAAAGAGGTAGGATAATTCTCACCCCTTGAGTTCATTGGTCCCATAGCAATTGGTGACTCTACTAACCCATGTCACATACAAGCTCATTCCAACTCTACCATGCTTAATGTGTCTTTCTTTTTTCTCCTTTAAAAATTGAGTAGCTATGCAACATGCGTACAATAGCTAAAGAGCTATGAATAAATGTTGTGCAAGCGGTCACATTGCCTTGCCCTACTACGGATTCCCTACCCTTACTTGATGATGAAGAAAGACACCATGCTAGCTGCATCAACATGTTTATGAAGCTTACCATTAGTAGTGATATAACTTTATCATATGTAGGCTTTCCTTTCTTGCTGAATGTGTGGCTCCTACATCATGGTGGGCAACCATCAACCATCTCATCACCACACACACACACACACACACACACACACACACACACACACACACACACACACACACACACACACACACACACACACACACACACACACACACACACACACACACACACACACAGAGTAGCCACCATGCTAGCTGCATCACCATGTATCTAAATCTTACCATTGGTAGTGACAAAACCTTGGCTGACATATGTTTTCCTTTCTTGATGAATGTTCGGCTCCTACATCATGATGGGCAACCATCTCATTACACACACACACACACACACACACACACACACACATACACAAAACCCTCATGAGCACCCATAAATGATTCCATGGAGCTCTAGCTTGGGAGATGCTTCGATCTCTTATCACCAATGCAAGATCCTTATCTAATTGCACCAGTAATGTGCTTCTCCTTCTCCTCTCTCTCTCTCTCTATATATATATATAATATATATATATATATATATAATTCTCTTTTCACTTTGTTGGAGGCCTGCATGTCAAGAGTTAGCACTAATTTACAATGTTGTATAAGTGTATGTAACACTAATTTACAATGTTGTATAAGTGTATGTAACACTTCTTAAAATAACCTTCTTTTGAAATGGTGGAGTGACATGACTATATTTGAAGGTTTCTATACCAAGTTTCTTCAAATTTTATAGGTTTTCTCACGTTCTCAGCGACATAGGTTTTATCAAGCACTATGGACTATAGGAAGCTAAAATTTCTTCTCTCTTTCCCTCATGAGTGTTTACAATGAATTTGAACGAGCATGTTTGTATCCCTTCTATACACTAGAGATAGCACTCAAAGACCTTGCCGCATGGTAGGTCTACATGATAAAAGGGTGCTACTCTCTCGCTCTTATAAATGTTTGCACTCTTGGAGTGTCTGTAGTGAATTTGCATTCTATGTTCCATGAGAGAGAGAGAGAGAGAGAGAGAGAGAGAGAGAGAGAGAGAGAGAGAGAGAGAGAGAGAGAGAGAGAGAGAGAGAGAGAGAGAGAGAGAGAGAGAGAGAGAGAGAGAGAGAGGTCTATCACGACATTGTGACATGATAGAACATTGAAGGTGGACCAAGGAGTTAAATGTCAAAGTCTCCATATATAAATAGAAACTTGAGTTGCAATCTCCCTTAAGATGCATTGATTTCAAGATATGTCAGGCAAGGGAAGGTTAGAAAGGATGTCAAGGGAAGAATACTTTTGGCGTACAACACTTTCTCTTTGCACCTTCAAAATATCGTATTATGCAAGATGCCAATGTAGCAAAACTGAGGTTGTTAGTAAAGGCCTTGGTTTCTTTTCCCTTAATCTAAGGCAAATGTCCAAGTTGTGGTCTCTTGGGATGCATTTATTCAAGGATATGTCTGGTAAAGGAAGGATGAGAAAGCTTTGGGATGTTCTCATTAGATGCAAAGAGAGGCCTTCTATATTGCATTCACCTATGTTTGCATCTCGATGAAAAGTTGTATATTATGTGTCACCGATGCTTGCATCTGAAAGAAATCTTACATTATGGAAGCACTAAGAGAGATCTCCATTCTGGTATACTTTTGAAAGCACAAGAAGTTTTTGCATGTGTTTGCATCTTGAAGGTTGGCATTATGCAAGAGGCTAACATGGGTAAATATAATCAAGATGAGATTGTTAGTCTTTGATTGACATGTATACTAGACATGGTGTCCTTTTGATGAACTTCCTATGCAAAATGTCATCTTTTGGATTGCGCTCATCATAGGGTGTCCAACCAAGGCACGACCAAGAAAGTTTTTTTTTCACACCTTATAAATACCATGTGTGTTATGGTAAGAGAGAGCAGACTCACCAAAGGTACAAGAGGGGTAATCTCTCTCTCTCTCTATCTATCTCGCACTAAAGGTGGAAGAGGGAAGGAGAAGAGAAAGAAGCAAAAAAGGTTTGATGTAGTAGGAGTAATCCTAAGGGGCCTCATGATCTAAGTAAGGAGAAAAAGATATTTGTAGCAAATGTTTGTATCGACACAACTGCACAATAACGAAAAGAAAAGATGTACACATTAACCTTCTCTCTCTCTCTCTCTCTCTCTCTCTCTCTCTCTCTCTCTCTCTCTCTCTCTCTCTCTCTCTCTACGTTGAAGATGGAGTGGGACAAACCGGCATTTGAGCATGGGTAAACAAGTATCCGTAGTTTATTAGTGAAAGTGTTTATTGCCCGTGTGCACGCACATGTGTGTGTGTGTGTGTGTGTGATGGAGAGATGTAAAAAGATACACGCGGATGTGTGCATGCACACGCACACGCACACACACACATTGTTGCGCGCATTTTGAGAACCCTGTTTTTTGTAAGTTTGTACATATGGACATGATGCCTGGTATCAAAAAGGTGTATGGGGTCTATTTTTGTGAGCTTTTTAACTTGGTTTAGCAAGTACATGTACATGCACTACAAGTCGCTAGTCTAGTGACATTTGTCAGGCTACTGTAAGTGCCCGTGAGTGAGTTTTTTGAAGAGAGAGAGAGAGAGAGAGGTTTATTTTGGTTACCTAGAATAGTTTCTTGGGAAAAAACACACACAGAGACACACGCGCACACACACAAATCTTGGTCATTATCATTTGGATAGAATTGTCATAAAATGTAATATCCACCTATCCCAAATGATTTTTTCATATTGAACCGATCATTTAAGATGGGGAGATAAATGGGAACAAGGGTTAGGATACAGATATGTGTTGCTAGACCTATCCCAGCATGGGACCAATAGAATTGTCATAAAATGTAATATCCACCTATCCCAAATGATTTTTTCATATTGAACCGATCATTTAAGATGGGGAGATAAATGGGAACAAGGGTTAGGATACAGATATGTGTTGCTAGACCTATCCCAGCATGGGACCAAAAGGAGAGTGGCTACATATCAATAGGAGTCCAAAAGGAGATGGTCTACCAAAGAGCAATGTGCATATAATGGAGCTTAAAAGACCTTAGGGTTAGCTTCATTAAAGACCTCCAAAGTGAAGTGTAAAATTTCTTCGACCTAGGACCATTAGGTAAGGCTATGGCCAACATTAGGTACCTTAGACCTTAGGCAAGAGCTTGAGGTGCTTACTGACCAAGGTGCTTGAGGTGCTTACTGACTAAGGTGCTTGAGGTGCTTACTAACTAAGGTGCTTGAGGAGCTTACTAAATAAGCGTTTGAGGTGCTTCAAGTCAACAAGAAGCCTACAAAGGAGGGGGTGAGCCCTCATTTTAGGGAAAGGAGAGAGAACACACACACTCACACTCAAGAGCCACCCTTTCCCCAAGAGGCATAAAGGACACATGTCAGGCCCCTAGTTATATTGCGCTCATAGTGTGCCTAAATCATATTGGATGGCCTATAGGGAGGACCAATGAGAATTTATAATCAATCAATAATTAATTAAGCTCTCTCTCTTAAAGGGGAAAAGGAGGACACTTATCCAAATTCTACCCCCATTGCTTGTTATGACCAAAGCTTATGATTGGCTAGCCCTAGGCTTGATCCAATGGGCTTGAAGCTAGAGTAAAAGTAGAATTTTGATCCCTCTCTCTCTGTCTCTTGTAGCTCATGAGTCACACACACATCTTCTCATTGTGTGTTGTGTACACAAGCCATCTCCAAGCTTGAGGAGTAGAGAGCCTACACCAACACCTCTTGGCTATGCAATGCAAATCCAATCAAGAGTCAAGCTTCAAAGAAATGCTTATCATCTTCTTTGTCTCCATTACTATGCAATGCTATGCTCTAAGAGTAATGATATGTAAGGAGACTACTTCTTTCTCGTATGTTACGTCTTCTTCCTCTTCACTTTCCTCACTCCCTGCCACCTCTCTCACCTTTGAAGGCGTTTGAGGTTTGGGATTGAGATCAGGGACAAGTTTATGCTATTTCAAGTAAGTTTAATTGTTATTTTGGGCATAATATTGGTGCATGAAGCTTTCCATCTTCTTGGCATCAACAAGGTCTCAAGGAACACAAAGAATGTATTGTACCAAGTCTCTCTCTTTATGAGAGAACATATAATACAAAAGCCTTTTGGAGGGGGGACCGGCTCCAAGTAAATTTGGTCCTCAACTATTATCAAATTCTCTATTTCTCTCTCTTTTACAAGTATTGTTCATGCCAAGCTAACTAGATGTCATGTGATATTGCTACCTCTAATCAAGTACTCCCTCTCTATCTTCATTAGGAATTTTCTTAATGAAATGCTCACTACTGTCATTTTAATTCCACTATAATCGATGTTATTAGCCTAATTCCATTACAAAATTTCCTGAGCTCTATAGAGATGGTTTTAGATTAGGGAACACAATTTATTAATGAAACTATTTTGATATAAACTAAGATGTTTTCAGTAAAGCACTCAAAATCCACACCGTATTATCCCAATTGAAATGGCCAAGCAGAGACTAATAATAAAACCATCAAGACTATCCTCACCAATATAGTCTAGAAGGAACCGCACAAGTGGGACACTAAGATTCAATTAACATTATGGGCCTATAGAACTGCCTACAACGTCACTACGGCATGACACCTCTCAGGATGGTGCATGGCACAAAGGCAATAGTACCAATGGAATTTTTTATTCCCAGTTTTAGAATGGCAATTGAATATGGGATGTACTTTAATAAAAATCTAAAGTTGAGACTGGATAAGCTTTTACAACTAGATGAAATCAGACAGAGGGCCATGTTAGAACAAGAAGTAGTCCATTTGAGGAGGAAGATCTGGCATGACAGTAAGATTAAGGTGATTTTGAATTCAAGAAAGGAGATTTGGTACTGCTTTATCAATCCAAGTTGGTACCTAAAAAATTGAATATGAAAATAGCTTGGTCAAGGCCCTCTGAGGTGAATTGGGTGTTCTCCAATGGTACTGTAAGACTTAGAGATTTGTCATGGCTACTGCTACCAAGAGTATACCATGGGACCAAGATCAAGCTATACTATGCCAGAATAGAGGACATCCTAGTAGAACCACTACCAGAGGTATCATTTGAATCATATGAGGAACCTTTGAATTTGTTTTATACCATATCAATTGGGACAATTCTAGAACCAATGTAGACTCAACCTCATACCAATCCCAAAACCGATAAGACAATTCGGAACCAATGGGACAATTTAGTCACATCATCTAACAATCACCAACAGAAAATAAATGCCAGCATTATCAAAAGGATCTTGTTAGTAATAACAATTATAATGGACTAATGCATGTGTGACACATCACAAATGGTGTGCATCATTTCAAGAAGGCCAATGAGTGGTGCATTCATGGCGTGTGCGTATAACTATGCGAAGGGTTTACCCATCTTCACTTTACTCGCACACTTTTGTTCCACTTGCATGCAACCTGCAAAATTTTTCAAGCTTGCAGCTATAGAAAACACCCTCAACAGTTGTAGTCATGATACCCAAAACTCCACACTACTCTCTCTACAGATCTTTCACCAAAACAAGTAGGTCTTCTTCTAACCAAACCTATTCGTGGGCAGAAAGACAATCTCACAACAAATGAAAGAGATGCTAGACACCATGACAACACAAGCCGAGAGTTTGAAAGCCTCTATAGCAAAATCCATAGGAATAGTATCCCACAACAAGATAGTTAAACATGTTTTTCAAGAGAAAGATGAGAGTAGAACCTGTTAAGGCTATGGCGCTTAGAAGTAGTGGTAGAGACCACAACACTATCATGTTTATGCTATCAAAGATGGAGACTGGGTAATTATTTATGACAAAGCTTAGAAAACCAATACTTTGCTATGTGAAAGATGGTCAAACACTGGTTTGGATCATATGTTGTACTCCGTGCTTATGACAATTCAACATATAAATTATGTGAGCTTGATGGCACAAAGCCTAGAGTGTCTATTGTAGGGAAAGGATCAAACCATTCAAGAAACGGGAAGGTGAGTTCAATTTTGAGGATCAAATCTTAGATCAACAACCAAGGGATGATGATGATATGTATGTATCAGATGATGTGTCTGATGAAGCTTTTGATGATGCAAAATTAATGAAGAAAATGGTTGGCACATGCCTGAGGATGTGCAGGTTCAGAGGGGATGGATGCCGTGATGTTGTTCATCCAAAGGGAGAAACTCAAAGAAGATATCGATTCTTGGGTGTTATCAAATTTCAGACAGATTGTTGGTAGTTGTTATTGGAGTACCGTGTTGATATGTATGTCATATGTTGAGGATTCATGCCAAATATGGTATACTTTAGAGGGAAATAAGTGCTTAAGGAACATCTTGTCCGAAATGTCATCTCTTACAATGCATTTATAGCAAGGTATGTTGTTAGAGTTGTGCTCAACACTAGGGTGGTTTATATGCAATTATTTGGCCAAGATGTATGCCAAATGTGTTATGTTCGGCACTGCTTTGGTTGATATCTAAGCTAGACTAGGTGATCAACAATGCTTTGATTGATAATAGGCCCAACATAGTTGTGGTCATGATGCGAAGGGAGAGATTGATCATAGGCCCAACATAGATGCAAAGGGAGAGACCTCTTTTCAAAATGCTTTCAACTATGCCTTCATCTTAAAGGCAAGTGGCCTTATGCAATTTATTGACATGGTGGAGAGAATTTAAGGTGTGAATACTAGTCAAGGGGTTGTTGGAGAAAAATGCCATGTTTGGTGGTGGTGTTTTAATTAATTAAGTGAGACGGTCCCGATGACTATTGGAGAAGCATGTTGTGGCTGGCAAAGCTTTGGCCAATATGTACATCAAATGTGGTCGAATGTTTTGCCCTTACAAAAGGACATAAAGTTCCTAATGAGGTTTCATTGCAAAATATAGTCTCTTGGAGAGCATTGATTGCGGGGAATGCCCAACATGGTAGTGGAAGGCGGTTAAAAGATGCTTTGGGTTGATGTATATGTCAAATGTGGTTCCCTTACAAAATTACATGAAGTTTTTGATGAGATTTCAATTCAAATTGTCGTCCATTATAAAGCACTGATTGTAGGGTATGCCTATCATGCTCATGGCAAGAAAGAGACGGGCAATTTTAATCGAATGCAAAGGCCTTTGCCAATGCCTTGGTTGACATGTAAACCAAATGTGGAAGGCCTCCCATTGAATAGATAAAGCAAGCAACGTGAATGAGGGGGCAAAGATGGGAGGGCATGGCGTGAGATGCAGTGAGTAGCATAGGAGAAAGGGGAAGCGCTCGTAGTGGCTGCTCCCTTCCTCGGTCAGTGGCGACCAAGCATAGAGATTTCCTCAGCAACCTGGGGTGCTCCATTTGGTACCAGCTGCAACCAATTTGGTGGTGCTCCAGAGGTCAAGGTTTCCACATCATAACATTCCACATCTATCATGCCGCCATGATTGATGGGTAGGAGAAAAATGCGAGAGATAAGAAATGTAGTGTAAGGAAGAAAAGGAGGTTACAAAGTGTAAGAAAAAAAGAGGTTTTTGGCGAAGAAGGAGAGACGAGGAGAAGAGGGGGAAGGAAGCTCCCCTTCCCCCTCTCTCAACTAAGCTCCGAAGGGAGCTCACTCTTTCCTTCTCTCTACTTTGTGAAGCATTAAGAGAGGCAAGAAAGGGTGTGGTGAAGGAGATTCAAGGGGAAAGGAAGCAAAAGGAGAGGAGCACGGATCTCTCTCTCTCTCTCTCTCTCTCTCTCTCTCTCTCTCTCTCTCTCTCTCTCTCTCTCTCTCTCTCTCTCTCTCTCTCTCTCTCGACTTTGGCAAGAGGGAAGCTGATATATGCAAGAGCTCTCAAGGTGGTTAAGCTCTAAAGGTGGTCATGATTGTTAAGAATCCAGGGGGAAAAATAACTAGGGTTGATTGTTTCATTCTTGGGCAGATTTTTGGGAGATTAAAGCTCTCATAAGCTCAAGATTGTGCTAGCGAGTGCCGTTAACAACAACCTTTGTAATTAAATTTTATGTTGGCTAAGCTTCTCGATAAGAGGCACTCCAGGTATTATTTACTTGGGGAAGAGAAGGGTCAACTTGTTCAACACATAAATGACTACCGCTCTTTGAAGCCAAAGCCAAACTCTGTTCGTTGAGGAGCTCGAGTGCATGCAGCTATGAGGGGTTGGACATGTAACGAGAAGACTCTAAGATTTTCATTGGAAGCAAAGTAGTGATTCTAGGTTGACTTTATTGCATGAGCTAATGATTTACCCAGAGTTTTTGATCATCTAGGTGATTGTAAGAGGTTAATTAGACCACATCATGTATAGTTTGTTCCAATTCTAATGATATAATGCTCATTTTGGGTTCCTGTTGGCATTCATCTATCTGTGTCTATTGTTTTCTCTCTCTTTTATCTCTCAGAGCTGAGGCCCCATGCCTTCCTAGCTCACCTCTCAAACCCATATCCCCCAACACTGTCTCATTGGTTTGGGTCTACACAAAAGCCAGCTTCTTACCACAAGGCTCGTTGAGGGTCCTATAGAAAAAAATTGGCGTTTGCATAGCCCTTGACCAATGAGATGGTAACCCATGGCCATGAAACTTTGCAGGGACAAGGATTAGGATGCATTACCCACTCCTACAAAGTTTCAAGGACATCAATTACCGTCTCATTGGTCTGAGGCTACACAATTGTCAATTTCTTACCACAAGGCTTGCTTAGGATCCTATGGCAAAAAATTTGCGATTTTGCAATCCAAGACGATGAGATGGTAAGAGGTGGCCATAAAAGTTTACAGGGGTGAAGAACAGTAGGTATTACATGACCTTGTAAAGTTTCATGGCCATCAATTACCTCCTTGTTGGTCAAGGGCTACACAATCACCAATTTCTGACTACAAAGCTCGTTGAGGGCCCTATGGCAAAAACATGGCATTTACACAGCCCATGACCAATGACACGGCAATCGATGGCCATGAAAATTTCCAAGAAAAAAGAGTAAGGTGTGTTACCAACTCATGCAAAGTTTCATGGCCATCGATTACTATCTCATTGGTATGGGGCTACATAATTGCCAATTTCTTACCACAAGGCTTGCTAAGAATCCTATGGCAAAAAAATGGCGTTTGCACAATCTCAGACCAATGAAACGGGAAGCGATGGCTATGAAACTTTGAAACTATGGAGATTAGGGTGCATTACCTACCTTTGCAAAGTTTCATGGTAATTGGTGATTACCATCTTGCTGGTCAAGGGCTACACAATCGCCAATTTCTTACCGCAAGGTTGGTTGAGGGCCCTATGGCAAAACATGGTATTTGTGCAATCCTGGACTGGTGATACAATAAGCGATGGCCATGAAACTTTGCGAGGAAAAGGAGTAGGGTGCATTACCTACCCTTGTAAAGTTTCATGGTCATTGCTTATCGTCACCAGGGTTGCATTTATTCAACCGAATAATGCAATTTATATCGAATAAATCGTCATTATTCGCGTATTCTCGTATAATACATGGTATTTTTGAATAATTTCTATTCTTTTGATTGATAGCTTATTGATCAATAGTTTTTTGATTGATATTATATCGGTCGATACCAAAATCGATCGAAAGACTATCGATCGATACGGTAGTTCATTAAAAAAAAACCTTCCCTTTTTTGATACATTTTCGATCGAGATTGCTTGTAGAGCTCTCTCCCTCTCTCTAGCTCACACTCTCTAGCTCTCTCTCTCTCTCTCTCTCTCTAGATCACAGTCTCTCTAGTTCTCTCCTTAGTTCACACAGGTTGCAGTCGATTTTTGAGCAGGTCAGTTTCGCGTATTGGTGAGCATCTTTTCTCTTCATATTCGCGTTTTTATAAAAAATAGTTTAATTTTTATTTTCACGTGATTATATAATTGTATATGTCTCTCATATGCCTTCGGGCCCTCTTAGTCACATAAGTTTAAAATTTAGGGTATAGAAATTACTATGGGTTTTTTGATTTTATATCTTACTCCCATAGTAATCTAGAAAAAATTTAGAAAACATTGACTCTTGTTCTGATATGCTTTGCAACACTCTTACTTGAGTCAATGTTTTAGGAATTTTAGATAACACCGTACATTGTTTTGATATGCTTGTCAACACTCATACTTTGTACGGTGTTTTAGGAGACCATTAGATAGCATGTGCATTTATTTGATATGTCCCACGACACTCTTGCTTTGTACAATGCTTTAGGTAAAATAAGCTCTAATGAAATGTGAACTTACAAAAAATTATACTTCTTCCTGCATTGCATCTGAGCCTTGGTTCTTACAATGGAAGAAGTTACTTCTAGACACAATTTGTGTGAATAAATTTTTTATCTAGTGAGTCATTAAGCTATACACTTTTCAATATATGTATTCATGGACCACATGATTCGTAGATCTACATTGTAGATCTATATAATGAGAAGAGTGTGATCTTTAAACTACTCTCCGTGTCACGATCTTCGGTTCTTACAATGGAGGAGTTTCTCTCAGATACGATTTTTGGAAAAAAAAAACCATTATCTGATTAGCTACCGATTTTTAAGCTGTGATCGTTCTCGGCGCCTAGATTGAACGTTTATCCTTTGCTCTTACAACGGGAATAAAACCCTTGCGTCTGGTGCTTAGGATTTTCTTAGATCCTTACAATGAGAGGGATACACACGTGACACCACGCTTTACGTTGTTCTTTGTAATTTGTAAAATAATGTGTATTTGTATGACTTTGTCACATTCCTATTGATAGCATCTCATACATGTGAGGTTTTTGATTCGAAAAATCCTATTTATAGCATCTCGATCATACGTGTTTTTTTATGATATGAAAAATCATAATTAATTGTGTGGAAATTTTTGTGTATATTAATCATAAATTACATTCATGTGGACCTGTGGTTTAGGGTCTAGGGTGATTGCTCCATGGTTGTGTTGCGTATATAGGTTGCAAAGAATGACTAGAATGTGTTGCATTACATGTCACTTATACTGATGAGAAGTTATGTTTTTTTGTTTCTTAGTTTTGGCTTCTACACACATCATGGGTACTATAGGCAAAATAACGAAAGTTGAGCGCAAAGATGTCAAAGAATTCGTATGCACTCATCTTTATGGATTACGAAGTGATCGCCTCTACGAAGTCTTGCAAGAGTCCTCATTAGGAAAAATATGAACCCCAAAAGGGCCCTTTAGCTTAAGGGGTGATTAAGCATTAACCAATAGGAAGAGGGTGGTGGCCACAGCTATACCCTCTCAAAAGGTAGGGTAGTAGGGGACATGGGGGCTTATTTGTTCCCCTCATTATAGCTTTGTCCCCTAGAAAGAGAGAGAAGGGGGAAAAGGGGTGGGGGGCGGGGGCTCCCTCCATTTTCTTGGACGCCCATAAAGTAACCCTAAAATTTCATTTTTTTTTGAAAATCTCTAAATCTCACTTTTCATTCTCCAAAAGCTCTCCTAACCAAATACATGGTCAAAAAACTATTTTCTTTGACCAAAATCTGCATTTCTTAGTAGTACCCTCTATTCTACCTCTTCTCTTTCTCCTTCTGCCTCCAAGCTTTCCATAGCTGTAGCACATGAGGAAGCTTTCCATAACTGCACCACTTGTCTCCCCCTTTCATCCATACCATCCCTTTGAACTAATTCTTCTCCCTTTGCTCCCCATTAGCCACTCCTCCCCCTCCCGCCAAGCTTTCCATAACTGCATCACAAATGGAAGCTTTCCATAGCTGCATGACCTAAATCCCCCTTTCATCCACACCATCCATTTAAACTACTTCTTCTCCTCTTTGTTTCCCATTCAACCATTCCTTCTCATTTCATTTCTGAAGCAACATGCCTCTCTCTCTGACACCACAACTCTTCTTCTTCTAGTGCTACCATGTCAACCCGCTCCACTTCAAGGAAGCCAAAGGATGAGATAGAGGTGGTTTGATTGCATAACACTGGGATTTTGATGGGGAATGCATACCGCTGGTGTTTTCTAAAGGATCTTGGATCTTCATGAAACCTGCAACTATCGGGCCTCATTGAGTTTGAAACCGTGTGGCAACCTCGACGAACATTGGAAGGGGAGACTTCTTGGTTTCAAGAACCATAGAGTCAATGGCACAGTGGACATTGTTCAACACGTGTACTCTTGGCGTTCCATGCGCTTGAGGAATGGAAGCTCAAGAGATTTCCCAATACATTGTAAGTCGTAAAACATTGTTGGTTGCTGATTGTAAATGCTTGTTTATTTTTGACTTGATAGTTTTTGGTGTTGTCATAGATATATTCCCATCTGACCTTGTTGAGGAACAACCAATCAAGAGTCTCACAGGAAACTTCAACGCTCTTCATGCGGACATTGGTGTTATGATGCTTCCCAACTTTCCACCTTCGATTCTGCTGCAACGCAAAATCTTCTTCTACTCACACACGTATGTAGTGCCGGCCTTGAAGGATGGATATGGTAAGATCATTGTTGTTGACAAACCTTCATTACTGAGTCCGGAATGGCCACAACCCGATGCGTGGTCTCTTTTCTCAGTGAAGGAGAAGATGCTTTCTGATATTTTCTCCTCATTAAAATTTGGAAAGGCTTCCAGATCAGTAGGGCTAAGTTGGTGCTGCCCAGTGCATGTTTTGGTACACCTGTTCAAGACATTGCCATTCTGTGTCACACCTACTATGTTTTGTAGCAAGAATGTCATGTATGAAGCACTAAAACTAGTATTTGGAGATAATTGGGGAATGGTTGAGGGAGTGCACCAAGGAGATAGATACAAGTATAAGGTAGGTGCTTTAGGTATAGGGATACAATATTTGAAAGTCCGCACTACTTTGTACTTATGTTTTCACTATGAGCGTTGGATGTGTAACAGTGGAAAGTGGATACCCTTACAATCTATGTGTTGCTAATTTTGTGACATTTGACATGCCCGTTACTTTGTCAAATGGTGTTTTTGAGATTGTGCAAGTCAGTGAACACTGGACACTCACCAACATAACACTCACCAACATACGGGAACACTTGATTATCGTGGGCTGCGAAGAAATCAAAGATGCTTACTTTCATCTCAATTGGCCAAAGGTCAGTTTAATTTATATGTTGTCTACATGTGCCAATTGTTAGTCTTATTAAAAGAATTTTTGTTGTTTCAGATTGGTAAGCGGATGGAGGCAGCCATGAAAGTGAAAGAGGAGTGGAGGGTTGGCGGCGCACTGTCTTTAAGTTGATCTGATAGATCAATGTAACCGGCTCTAATGCCACGTTGTAAAGCCTTCTATTTAATGGAAATTCAAAACTTTTTTGTCATTATAGTATCACCTTTGTTGATCAATTTTTTTAAATCTTGTTTGGGTGCTTGTGTGGACCCATGTGTGTTTGTATGTATATCAAAGAGCTTTGGGATGGTGTCTTTTTCTACAACAGGCCATAGCGGTGGGGGGGAAGGGGGGGTGTATATAAAGGGGATGGGGCTTCTTTATTTTCTGGCAACACTTTAGAGAGATAGAAAGAAGAGAGAGAGAGAGAAAGGGGATGGGGCTTCTTATTTTTTTGTCAACACTTTAGAGAGACAGAAAGAAGAGAGAGAGAGAGAGAGAGAGAGAGAGAGAGAGAGAGAGAGAGAGAGAGAGAGAGAGAGAGAGAGAGAGAGAGAGAGAGAGAGAGAGAGAGAGCCATGGCAGTGCATGCTAGCGCATCCTCCTCCCACGCAGCAACAACGTCGGAAGAGCCACACACCCCCCTTTTGCGGTTCCTTCTTTTCTTAGAGGACACCAAATATGTTGGACGTAGTGATCTTCATGGCTTCTTTACCTGCACAGTGGATTTACAAAAAACCATGCAACTCCACAATGACAATTTTCACGACATCATAGAGTATATGCATGCGCATATACTCAAGTATGCTGTAAAGTTTGAAGACAACGCCATGCTGTGGTTGTCATGTGATCTGCTTCGCTACATCCACAAGGGTGACACTGTATTTTCAAAGAGACTACCTTGCTTTGAGGCAATTGCAAAAGAGGCGAACCACTTCCGTCAAGTGATAAAGGAAGTTGCAGACTCGTTTAAGAAGCGTAAAATTGGGCAATCTTTCTTGTCCAACATTTCCACTCTCTTCTTCCTTGTCAATGAGGAGCCCTCTTTGGAGGAGATGGAGATCCCACATTTGGCAATGGGTGGGGTGCTAGTGGATTGTAAAGATCCCAAGGCCACGCCTATAGATGTCCAAAGTGAGCAAAGAGTGCAAGCTGCAAAATATCCCTACGGCTTGGAAGAAGCAGTTGCAATGAGAGAGCAAATTGCTGGCGCCTCCGAGGTGCCCGATCCCAAGTGCCGTGACCCTGCTGCAATTCTCGAAGTGGAGATTAGCCATCTCAGCAACATGATTATAGAAGATGAGGAGTATTTATTCTTACATGATCTTGAAAAGGCTTTTGGTGTCCGACTAGATGAGTGGCTTAGCCTCATATGCACCAAGATGGAGTTTCCCCCTGATCCTACACTAGAAGCTACAAATGACAAGCTGCTTCCATTGGGGGACTCTATTGCTGACACAATTGCACTAGTGATAGTGGATATTCTCGCTGTAGAGCAGAGTACAGTCAGAGACGAGGAGTTCATTGCCACACAGGTCACGGTTGTTGCCGACCAAGCTCCTATCCGCCCCGATTCGCCTGGTTCGTGAAGCCCCCACAAGGTTGATGAGAGAAAATCCTCTATCAACCTTGAAGCCACACCAACTATGGATGATGAGGATAAGCAACAAGAGGTAGTACTAAGCATCTTCTACGTTGATAATTCAACATTTCTTCTTTGATTTTGGTTAATCAAAATTTTGCAAGATGTTTTGGACATGGACCTTTGGGCTAGCCGAAAGGGGGGGGGGGGGGAGCATGTTTGGGCCTTAGGCAGCCCTAGCACACTACATTGGCAAACTACCAATGCAGGATGTGTGCATCATACACAAGGATTTCTCCCCAAACGGCCATTTTGTTTTGTGGGTGCTTAAGGCTGCAAGTAAACTCCTATGCTTAGCCAGCATCCCTCAAAAAACCCATGTAATTATTTTGGTGAAAAAATCACTTGCAATTGCCACTTTTGGCACTGGTTTCCACGGCAAGGTCATGACACGCATAGCTCTTCGTCAAGCCCTGAGGGTTGACAATGCTCAAGCTATAGGTGCTTCTGTACTTACATCCGTTCTACCCAACGCTATAGAACGTCGTAGAGAGGTCGGAAAACGCCTCCTGTCAAAAGATCGTTAAGCGAGATGTACAAGCTTTTAAATGAAAATTATATGTCTTCTCCATGAACTTTTGCAAAGTTCAATTTACTGTTTTGTTCATGTTCAGTGACAAGACAAACTGTTTGAAAGTTGATTTTGTACATTGAAAAAACCTTGTCAAAAAATTAGCATATAATAGCTTTTTTGGTATAATTGTGCCCTGTCATTGACATTTCATGCAGTTCTCTATGTGTCCACAAGGCAGCGAGATTTAGCCCTGCAAGCCTGATGTCTGGTCAAATCTTGCTGTCTTGTGGACAACACCAATTTGACAAGTTTTGCAAGTTTCTGGCAAATACAAAGCAAATATTTTACCTAATGGACAATTTCAAGTCAATCAAAAAATTCATTTAGCATTGGTTGTCTGTTGATTAGCGTTTTGTACAGTTGATTAGCATCTCATCTTCAACCATTTATCAAAATAAATGTAGACAAATAGACATTAAAATTGGACATTAAGTTAACATAGAGAGACAAAAAGAGACGGATTGTATTTGTCGCAAAGTGAAAATAAATTGAGCTATCAAGAAAACTTGAATCCAATACAGATGTTCCAAAGTAAATTGATTCCAATACAAAAGTTAGCTACAAAAAAAGGTTTTGACGTCAGAGGGTATCAGTCTTGCCTAAGGCAACGTGCAAGTTGCATGTCCTTGGCCATGATTGTTACACGCTTGGCATGGACAGCACATAAGAAGTGTCTTCAAAGAGACTGATCAAATAAGCCTTTGCAGCCTCCTGGAATGATTTGAGGGAAATTACAGACATCCGAAGCTCTGTGCTGTAGCTTTGTAGCACTTCATTACATGTCCGTGCAAATGGTGCTTTCCTAATAAGCAGGCCTGTTGTCTTCTGGTAATGCCAAATTTTAGCAAGCGGTCGACAAAATCTTCGTGTTCTTTGAGGTTGACGGTGTGGGGGCCTCTGAGCTCCTTGTGGATTTGCTCTCTGCGGCTTCCTGTAGAATTTTGAATTTCGACGGTGCTTGGGAGGTAGTTGGGGGAAATCTTCATCTGGATCATAATTCTCATCGTCACTGCTACACTCATCATTGTTGGGTTGATCAGAAGGCATGGCACCCATTCCTCTAGGAAGTGACTTGCCGGCTAGAGTGTGGCGACCTGGGCCAGATGGCATCGGGCCCATTTGGCCTGGCAACATCTTCCCTCCCACCCTATGGTTCACTAGGATGTCCTCCCCTTCCCACGGTGGACGTTCATCGGACATGTCCATCTCTGTTCGATCCGGGTTAGCTAGCTCTTCAGGTTGTCAATTGGCACGCATCTTTTGTTTTCCGCGTGCCTCAATGGTCTTTGGATTCTTCTTTGTAGTCTCTGTTTTGTTATTGCCCTTGTAAAAGTGCGTTGGGGGGGCTTCTTAGAGCTTGTGGTGTTCGGTGAGGGAAGGAGTGTTGTGTTTGAGAGGGGTGGGGGGTGGGGGGGGGGGGGGGGTTACCTCTTTATATAGGGTGCCTATATAAGGGCGGGTTTACATGGTGGAAAAGAGCCGCTAAAAGCACGAGAAAATAATCTTTGGAATTTTAAAACCACATGAAATTGGAGAACTATTTAAACACACAGAGTGAAACTTAGACTTGTAAAATTGAGTAAACAATCAAACAATGCAAACGCTTGATCCAAAAAAAAGAGAGCATCCAAATGTAGTAGATTTTCCATTTCCATGAGATTCTAAATACATCTACTACCTCCTGACCCAAACTTTTTCAACCCAAGTCCTTGATGCTCGCCACACTGCATGCCGTGCTGGACCTTGTGAAGATCTCCAATGTTTTGAGGAACGAACATGGGCCAGTCGATGGGTTTCTTTTGTAAGCACGATGATCTTGCACGTTCAATCGACACTTTGCATCCAAAGGTGGTGCGATAAAACCAGTTGAACATTTCTTGAAGATAGCATGAGCGCACTAAACCTCCTCCATGTCTTGTATTCTTGAAGTAGACACCCCTGGCACGATAGTGTGACTTCTCCATACCTTGCATGCTCGAAAGATCCAATGAACCATACATGTTCATAAAGTATGCACCATGGGCATAGAGGATGTGCTGCCCAAAAAGCCACAACACATCGATGATCAAACTAAAGCATAGTACAGACCAAGTCGGAATAGCAAGTACTCACCATATAGTGTGCAATGTTCGATTCACCCCATGAAATGACGACTGCCTTTGTGAACACCACCACCAAATTTTAAAATTCTTGTCGTTGCTCACTGATTGTGCTTGCAGGTTGTAGTATCTTCATCATCTTGTCGAATACCACCCAAACATGTTGTTGGCTAAGAACAACACTTGCATTGCTATCATTGTCTGTTGTATACTTGTAGATATCCTTCCACAACTCCCATCCACCTTCAAATGTTGATGTTCCGACAGCAGCACCCCTTTCCTTAGACTGAACCCTCTTCGAAAAATGCCTTGCCTTTAGTCCACTCATGGACACTGGTTTGGCCACTTCCTGAGTGCTTGCATTGTTCTTCTTTGCAACAATGGAGGTGTTTTGGTCCCATGACAACCTATTGAATTCAAGAGCCCTTCCACTTTTGAGATAGCGTCAAACGACCTCTACGGAGGCTTCATTGTAAAGGCATAATCAATATGAAGATTTAATAAACGATCAAAGATGCGTATAAAAGCATGAAGTGTGCAAAAATGCACATTTTTTTGAGGAAAGTTAATTATAGGATTCCATTCTTTATCTTTTACGACACGATTGGGCTCCTCCAACATAGGACATCGTAGAACCGAATGCTCTCACACACGTGTAATTTGAGAATTTTCATCTTCCTCTGTTTTGTCGACCATTGCGATCTTGCGTGCATTCCCCTTATAGCCCTTAATGCAAAATGGACAAGCATATAGAGCTCCTGCCCCTTGTTTGCACCCTAGAATGCACTTGATTGTTTTCAAATCGCCACTATAAGTGCCTGTCAACTTAAAACTCCCCTATGCCATCTACTTGGAGTTTTCCCCAGCTAGCTGTGCCTTAATGACATCTGTTATCCACGGAATGCGTTGTCGTGCTATGACACGTACATAGTGGGAACGCATCCTACAAGAGTTATCTTGTAATTTTTTAGATACATAATTATCTTTCCTATAATGTACATATGCATATTTAAGTATAATAATAAATCTTCTATCTCATCCTATTATTTATCTCAAGGGTAACCTATTCTTACTTTACCATAAAAAAATACTATGGGAAAAGCGTCAATAGCTCTGCCTCTTTAACTTGGGGCAAAAAGCATTGATTCTTTATTTCTACTATCTCATTATCATCTCACACCCTAGCTAGATCCTATATCTAGGGTAAACTCCAATATATATATATTCTATGTATTTTTCATATTTTTCTTATATTTCTTTTTAAATAGCTACTAGGAGGGGATCAAATCCTAGTGGGACACTAGGTGGCATGATTTCAAAGATACACTTATTTTAATGCATTATTGCAAGCATGATTACAAAGATTTGTCAAGGAGAAATGTCATGCTTTCATATGGCATGAGGTGTCCTTTGGAATCAAATGAAAGTCTAGGCTAAGGGGACCAAAGGAAGACTTTTGCTGCCAGAAATGGACCCTATTTTGATGATCTTTTAACACAAGGTTCCAATCCGAATTGGAAAACGATTTTAATATAAAAATCGTAGCTAATGAGCTGAAGTTTATGCCCATAGTTTTACTTTTTTATTTGGAGCCACGGTTGAGGAGATATGATCAAAATACTGGAGCCCAATCTGCCCACATCATGTAGGGACAGCTCATTTTCAACTTTTCCAGTTTCTATTCACACTGGATCCTCTCTTCTTGTGTAAACCCTTGGGGGTTTCCTTCACCTATAAAAGGGGACCTCTTCTTCCTTGAAAAGGAACTCAAGCATTCAAGCCATTGATGAGAGTAATTCTTGAGGGAGTGAGTAGTAGTGCCTAATTGTACTTAGCCATTAACATAAGCCCAAGCCTACACTTTCTCCTAGAGGAAGACTAGCCATTCTTGTATGGTATCCTTGGAAGATCAACTCTAATCAAAGAAGGTCTTGCACTTGGCGTATCAATCAAAGTGGAGTTGTCCCCTCTTCTTCTCTCTCCATCAATAATGGTGCCAAAGGGTTTGTCAAGTAAGATGTGTTCTACATTGATGTTTTCTTGATTTCTTGTTGTTTTCTTTTTCATCTCTAATCCAACACATATATATATATATATATATATATATATATATATATATATATAATATCATCTCCTTAACCAAATCTATCTCTCTCACTCTTAGTAATTCATCCTCTCTACAAATTTTAGGTTCTCCTTGCTACAGGTACATCTCTCCCCGCAGTATCCTTATTTCCTACGGGCAAGAATAGGGCTTGGGAGGGAAACACTCTTCTCTTCTCTTCCTTTCTCTTCTCTCATATCTACATTTCTCACATACTATCCTAGATGAATAACCCACCTGATGATAATTTCTATCGCTTTCACTCTGTACCATCTATTAGAATTAACGTATGGATTAGCCGTAAAATACACTTTCAACAACGTATAGTGTTTCTCTTTGGCCCAGAAAGGCTCAATGAGATACTTCTATCACCGGATTCCATTATACTACCTCTCATAGACTATAACTTTTCTTTTGACGTAAGCGTAGTTATCTTGCTATGAACCAAGAGGATTTGTATACACAATTAATCCCAATAACTAAACAAAATATATATATTATGGTAAGCACAAAACTACAATTCCAAAGAACAATTTGTAGCCTATTTGGTCAGCCAAGATTGAATGCCATTAACTCATCTATTAACCCTTTCATACTACCCATGATACGATATGACCATAGCCTTGATGTTTTCATTTTTGTGTTATTTTGACATTCTCTTTTGTGTTCTTTCTTTGTGTGTGTGAGTGCAAGAGAGAAAGAGTGGGTCTTCTTTGATTGCACTTCCTTCCAAACCCTAGTCTTCATGGCATCTATGGTTTAACTCCTTCATATAGTTTTTTTTGAGTTCTCTCACAAACTCTCACAGCCCCATAAGCCCGGTGCTTTCCCGGCAAGACCGCAAATTTCTTGATAGCGTTCAAAAAGCCAAGCAAGCACTCCATGGGTCTCCTTGGGAACCTTAATAGCACCAAGCCACCAAATTTCTTTCTTCGACTGCACACTGAAAGATGGTGCACAATCCTCGTTCATAGTTGTACGTTTTGCATGAAATAATTCCTCGTTCATGAGAGTAATACTTATCCTTTCTAATCTTTGTTTCTTCACAATCTGACACTTGTCTAGCTTGAGCACAAACACCAACTTTGAGACCAGCACTGAAAAATGTCCAAAATAACATAAGGAAAACCATAATTGAAAAAAAAGACTGCATTACTATAGCCTCACCATTAGGTGGAACACCATAAAAATGTATCATTGCCATTTGAAGCCTTCTCAAATCAACAAAAATAGACATTGAGTAAAGAAATACCTTGCCCACCCTATCTGCACCTACTCTTTCATTGGTAAATTTCTTAACTCCTTTGGACCGCTTGATAAAGATGGATGAAGGCATTATCTCCTCTATGTGCAAATAGCCTCCTATTTGAAAGTACACTCTTGTTCGAGGCCTTCTTAGCAAGATTGACCTTTATATAAGACAATGTATCCCTTAGTACTAATTCCAACTTCATCACAAGCCTTCTGTACATCAACATCACTCACAATATTTGAAAACTTTTGCATCACCTCCTTTGTGACAGCATTGTTTAAATGTTCTGCATTTGGTGCTCGTAAAAGGGCTACGGCATCCGATTTCTTGAGGCACAAACTTAACAAATGGATGCAATCCTACTGGTTGTGGCCACCACAGAGCTCTTGGATAAAATTCCTACAAGAATGAACAAAAACATTATTACAAAATTCCTACAAGAATGGACAGATTGGGGACCGTAGCAAAATGCACCTTATAGCTGTAACCCTTCTTTTTCTAGCACCGCCTTCGGGGGCTAAAGTCTCTATGGCATTGAAGCTCCTCTTATGTTCCCTTGCACCTAAGGGTGTCTTTTTAAGATGCAGGATCGTATCTTCAAGCTTCACAATCTTTGCATCCTTCTCTTCCACCTGTAGTTTAAGAGTTTTCATTTCCTCCTCCGCATGAAAGATCCTTTTGCGCAATCCATTAGTGGTATGGGAAAGAAGTTGACATTGATGCAAAGACCATTGTGCACTATTAGCTTCAATAGTCGACAATTGCTTGCAGTATCCAAGAAGACCTTTCTCCCTTCTACCTACATATTGTAAGAATGAAGCAAGGCTATTGAATGTTGGGTACACATTGATGGATGGATCATTAGGGTAGAGGCAACCATGCACCCAAAGGTCCACATTGGTGTGACCTGCAGCACGGCATTGTTGTGCAGTTTGCAAGTAATGACGCTTTGAGGGTGCGAAGTCCTTTGGCAACCGAACATGTAGAGAAACCGTTTTTGAACTTGACAATCTTGTTGTGGATGGGAGGTTTTTAATGTCACCTAGCTCCATGGCAAGGGGAATAAAGCTGGCCTCAAGCAAGAGTGGAGAGCCGCAGTAGAGGCACGGAGTGGAGAGGTGAGCTATGGAGTGAAGAGCTATGGGATGGAGAGTTTCAAAAGAGCTACTAAATAGAGAGAAAAGCTATGGAGTGGAGTGTTGTACGAGAGCTACGGAGTGGAGAGGAGGGCTATGGAGTGGAGTGCTACAGGAGAGCTACGGAGTGGAGAGGAGGGCTATGGAGTGGAGAGTCATGGGAAGGAGAGATGCAACAAAGCTATGGAGTGGACCTGCAACAAAGAGAGGCAAGGAGGAAGCTATGGAGTGGAGAGCCATGGGGGGAGAGCTGCAACAAAGCTATGGAGTGGACCTGCAACAAAGAGAGGGAAGGAGGAAGTGTGTGTGCTGAAAAGTAAGAGAGAGAAGAGAGAGGGAGAGGAGTGAGAGAGGGAAGGAGGTAGAGTGTGTGCTGAAAAGTAGGAGAGAGAAGAAATAGAGAGGGGAGAGAGAGAGGATTGATTTTGGAGGGAAATAAAAAAAGTTGGGAAGTTTCATATTTTGCAGGTCTAGCTGTGAGATTTTGAGAGAGAAAATTGATTTTTGAGTATATATATAGGTTGGGAAGAAGTTTTGAGTAAAAGTGAGGTTTTTTTGAATTTTTTTGAAAAAAGTGTTTTTTTGGGCTAAGGCTATGGACGCCCTTGATGATGTGACAAAAGAAAGGGGGGGGAGGGTAGTTATTGTCATAAGGACCACCACTCTTTTGGGTAGAGAGAGAATGTATCTATCCTCCCTTCTTAGCTTCTATTTCAACCTACAAAAAAGCTTATGACAGCCTTAAAAAAAGCCTATGAGAATACCCTCATGCAATGGCCTTGTCTCCTAAACCACACACATTTTCAGCCTTAATCCCTTAAAATTAGGGATCCTTACAAGGCCCTTTTGGGGTTCATATTTTTCCTAATGTCGCACATATCATTTTTGGACGAGTTATATAGTGCTACATATGCAGCACTAGTTGCAAAATTTTGTAGTGCTTTAGGTGGGATTGAAGTCCTTACAGGTGGTCAGTTGGGCTAGGATGTGGTCAGGTGGGCCAGGACGTGAGTCGAATCATAGGGCAAGTTTGCAGAGTTGCAGAAACCCTTGACAAGCAAATTAAAGGGAGTCTGGCTTCATGGACCGCATGAAGGCAGCAGAGGTCCTCTATAGAAGCATGAAGCAACAGGGAAAGAGACCACACAAAGAAGAGCCCAAGGATGTACCTGAAGTGCCTGTTGCTTCGGAAGTACCAATCTCTAGCAATGTCCCAATGCCACCCAACATGGGAAGTTTAGACCCATACAACCTTGTCATCATGTGCATGGCTTGCATTGAATTTCCACAAATTGCAAGCATTGGAGAAGGTAGATATGGCATGGTCACAAAGGTGAAAGTCAATCATGAGACCTTCACATATGAATTTTATGTTGGCAAGCTAGTCAAGGGTGATGGCCAGAAGAGTGCCAATGACATAGCACTGCATGAGGCCACAATTATGAATATCACTCATAATGGAGTCATTGCTGCTTTGGGATTGGCAAGACATGCCACGCAAGCTCCCACCCTCATCTTCAAGATGTGGAATGGTGGAAACCTCGACCACTGGCTAGAGAGACTCCAAAAGGAGGAGAAGAATGTGGCCATGAGCAAGAATTTCAAAGACTTCAAGAGGACCGTTGAAGCCGTCAATAAAAATATACGAATTATCATTAATGGATTGCTCCGAACCTTCATCTTTTTGCACCCAAATAACATCAATCACAATGATGTTCATGGAAGTAATATCTTGATGCATTTTGGTTGGACTAGAGTATATGTGGGCGTATGTGATTGGGGTAGTGCAACCTTGTTCCCCACAGAGAACACATTTTCGAAGTTGCCAGATCTTCTCCCATTGACAAGGGAAACCTGGAGCAAGCAATATTGGTGGGTGGCTCCAGAATGTATATCCACAAATCTTCCAGTCTACACGCGCAACCAACATATCTACTCCCTTTGTAAATTCATTCAAGAACTCCTTAAATATTTACCTAAGGATGATGACACTAATTATATCACTTTCCTCAGATGCTTTCAGGAAGTCGTGTGCACTTGTGTATCTCCCAATCCCACCCAGTGCAAGTCCTCACATGATCTCCTCAACATGTTATAAGGCATTAAGCATGTTGGTCGCATGCTCCTAGATAGTGTAAGCTTGAGGCCATCCAATGATTGAATTCATACCTTGTAACTTGAGAATGTGTCTATACTTTGCAATGAAACAATTTTGTCTTTGTCTCATGTCCATTGTCTTGAAATTTCATGCTATTTTATTACGTTGGTGTTGTCAAGTGATGAGAGAGATGTGAATTTTAAAATTGTGTATGCTGAACATTGATTGTACCATCGAATGTAGTTTTTTAATCAATGTGTATCTATCATTTCAATCTAATATTTTATTATCGTGTGATTCGACAGGAATGGCCATGGATATGAATCTATCCCGTGTGGTCAAGAACTTTTGTATTTCCAATGCAAAGATTATGACCAAGTGGGTGGACTTGTGGACATGTGGCAAAGGCAAGGCGTTTGCAAGAGAAAGAAGCATGGAAAAAAGCATATGGAGAAAGAAGGGCACCCCCAGTGCCTAGAAACCTTGCATGTTTCCTGTATCTCATTAGTGCGGAGTGGATTCATGAGAGAATGACCAAAGCAAAAACGCTTGGAGAAGACATCAGCAACAAAGAATGGGAGTATGCACAAGGTGGCATAGCAAAGGTAGAGTACTCATATACCTAAACCATATTGTTTTTTTTTTTTTTTGTGTGTTATCTTTAATTTGTATTTGATAAAATATATTTTCCTATTTTGTAGTGCCTTTCCTTTAACTCTATGTGGTCAAAGGGTCATCACTTTCATACGCTCCACATTGATGAGTGTAGAACCACCATGGATTGTGCCATCATGGGCGACTTTCACACAAATGATGATGAAGCCAGGTACTACGGAACTATTGGAAGGATACTAAAGGTTAATTTTAGAACCTTTCACACCTTCATCTTCGAGTGCAAGTGGTTTGCAAATGTGTCTATACGACATGAGAATGGCATCTACATGGTGGACTCTAGTGTGCATCACACAAGGAGGTGTGACAATTTAGTTTTAACGCGCAATTGTGAGCATGTGAGCGGCATATAACTTTTTTATTCTTATTTTCTTGTAGCATTAATTATACCAATGTTACTCACTTTGAGCTTATCTTTTATAGGTTATCTATATCCCATCAATCCACCAGCCAAAACTTTGGTTTGTAATTCTCGTAACACCTTGGGATAGAACCATTTTTTCCACTAATGAAGTGGAGACCATCTTCGAACCTCTTCCGCCTCTGACTTTGGATGAGGTGGAGACAGAGGAGAGAGAGGTCAATGAATCAAGTTCGGTGGCGGCAAGTCTTAGCGATGATGATTGTCATGCTGATGAAGATGATGAGATGGAGGATGATGAAGCCAACGCATCCACAAACAACAATTCTGTTTCTCTCTTTATTGATTTAAGAGCCATGGGCTTAGAATTGGATGATGCCTCATGTAGGGATTTTTTGGAAGATGATTTATAAACATTTTGCAGCTATAAAGATTTTTGTTCATGTATCCATTCATCTACCTCTCCCCCCTCTTCCTCTCTCTAATTTTGTGAAGATTCTCAATTATGTTAATCAAGTGACAGTGATTATTTTAGTTGTAACCAAGTGTAACCTTATGATCACCCCCCCCCTCCCCCCCCCCTCTCTCTCTCTCTCTCTCTCTCTCTCTCTCTCTCTCTCTCTCTCTATCCCTCTTTTTAAATTTGAAAATTTCATACAATATTCTTTAATTTTTATTGAGAGGAGGGAAACACCAAAATTTGAAGGGGGGGGGGGGGGGGGGGGGGGATGTTTAAGCCAGAATTTGTAAGTTTAGGTGCTATTTTTTTTTGGGAAATAAATGCGAAAATAGATGAGGTAATAAATGCGGTAATAGATGAGGTAATAAATACGGTATTAACCTCGAAAAAACTTGCGGTAATAGTTTAAATAAAAAAAACCCTTGCCCCTCCTCTCTCTTCCTTCTCCAACTGAGTTTGGACCTTCTCCCTACAAAACGTAGTAAAATAGCGCGGTAAACACTTAGATATTTTCATAGTGTAATAAATGATCCTGAAATAATAATCTTACAGATTATAACGAATAATCATGGAACAACCACACAATGGAACAATAGTCATTCTAGTCATTATAAATAATACCAAATCATCATGGAAAGACATTACAGCATCATGGAACACATCCATGAAATGATAAATATCTCAAACATAATATAACATGAAATTGTGCCATGACATCATGTAACAGGCATCTAAATCATTGTGAATCAATATAAAATAGTATCATGCATAATGAAGAAACTTTGTAGACTAATAACTCTTTCAATCATAACAAATGATCATCGAACAATACCATGGCATCATCAAATAGTTGGATTGACAAAATCCATGACATCATGGAACAACTCATAAACTCAATAATAAACAATCAATCTGAACGATTTGTAATCATCATGAAAACATATCATGGCATCTTGAACCAAGTCTATAAAAAAATAATAATCTCAGTAATATATGATTAGTACAAATGAGTTTTAATCATCATGGAAACGCATCATGGTATCGGGAAATACCAAACAAGGTTTGTACTTGTGCAATTGGTAGTGATGCTATACCAATCATCACACACAAGCGAGTTTTGAGTTGACCTTGGTTGTAGTGAATCTTTCATGGCTAGATTTTTGTGAATTTTTTATGTGTCTTTTTATTCAAATCTTCTGTGACTCGCTTGATTTTGATGTGAACTCTCACGACCCAGTGCTTTCCTAACCGCACTGCACACTTCTGGACAATATAGTTTCAATGTTTTTTTTTGAATTTTTAAAATGAAATTGATATTTGGTATAGATAAAAAATGAATATTCTCATTTGGGCCATCCAACAAATGAGCATCTTTACTTTTGACAAGCCGTGTAGTGGCAATATGCATAGTAATACTGACATTAACTTACACGATAATAGATATGGATGTATATCCATGCTTATTATTGTACATATTGCTATGTGGCCACTACTACGCTCTTTGTCATTGCTATTAGGGCCTATAAAAATTTCTTTCTTTCTATTTTATTTTGTTATCGGATGCAATACTCAGAATGCTTGACTTTTCTTCTTATAGTGCTATAGAAAAGGCTTTTGCATCTCACTTGGAAAATGGCTATGTTCTGAGGTATAGAAGCTTGTGAACACTTCCATTTCTTCTGAGGTATAGAAGCTTGTGAACACTTCCATTTGAACACTTCCCTTTTCATAATCTAATTTTATTGTCTTTGTAAGAGAATACTATATGCTCTGACAATGTCCCAAAAAGGTTTGAAATTTTTTGTCAAAGTTTTAGTAGTCTTCAATATTTGATAAGAGTGTAGTAGTGCTTATTTTTCACAGTTTTAGCAATAACTTATGTTTGAAGCAAAATTTGGCCATTTTAGAGTTTTCTAGATTCTAGGAGATCATTCAAAATGATTTTATTAGGTTTCAAATTTTAACAGGAGGCACACTTTGGGAGCCACTTTTGAGGGTCTTCATGTAGAATTTCGAAAAAAGTTTTGTATGTAAAAAATGTAGTTCTAAACATAGGAAAGAGTTTTAGTTGATTGAGTATTGTATTGTATTGATGCTCATTTGAACTCGTAGCTTAAGGAAAGATGAGAAAATGTTATTTGATGTCGTCTTTTTGAAAATACCAACTTGTAGGTTGATTTTTGGAGAATCCGACGAAGATGTTACTTTTTTGCATCACACAGTTATCGAAGAGTGTGACGAGACAAACAATTTCATGTGAGATGGTCTCGAAAAAACTAAGGGTCGTTTAGGAGGTCGTTGAAAATCATCAAAAATTTAGTACTTAATTTTATTTTAAAGTTTGTATGTATGGGATAGTTCTAGTATGGTTTTGTGATCATGTGTAGAACGTCTCTTTTCAATCCTATTTTTTTCCTACTTTATTAAAGACACTAGTTCTGCTATAAAAATTGTCGCTTTAATTTTGGCTAGTTATTTTTGAAAGATGGATTCTATCATCATCAAAGGCTATGGGATTGTGTTTATGATTGAGAGTGCGATCGTGATTGTGGGATTGTAGTTGAGAGTGAGACGTGATTGAGAGTGAGATAGTTCGGGAGGTTATGCCACAAGCTACGCTCTTTCTATAATCATTATATACATCAATACAAGTTCTTTATTTTGTTTGTATATTCTACACACTTTATCAATCTTTTGTTTGTCAATCTATTTTTCTCTTTCGTGTTGCATGAGAAAGGGTGCCATAAAAGCGCAAAATGTGGTACCATCCATAAATCAATGAAGAGAAGCAGCTATATTGTGAGTGATATGTTTTTGGATGGCACTTTGATAATCTTGAAAAGAGATCCATGCTGGTTAGAGTGCTAAATTCTTTAACCTGCTACATAGTTTAACACATCCAATTTTTTATGGTGCTCTAGCAAGCTACAAAGCTTGCAAGAATTGATTCTTTTTCTATTTGTAAGAAATGTGTCATAGATGCATTGTGGATACATAGCATATGCTGAATAAGTCAATGATATTGCTTGTCAGATTTTCTATTGTTGTACTTCAGAAGAAACAAAATGCTAAATCATAATGTTGACTTGAGCTTGAGGCTGATTTGTATATTTGTTGAGGACTATATAATACAATCACTCACAATTGTGAGTTTTGAAAAAAAAAGTTGAACCTTCAAGAAAAAATCAAGCTACTGACCAAACCCTAGACATTACATACCAATGTTAAAGGCGTGAGTTACTCGCTCGAAGAATATTTTCCCTCCTTTTTGTTATTTGGTGGCCATGCTCATGGTAGTGAAGTACGTCTCAACCTTCCATAGCAAAGAGTTATCTTTAGAAGCCCTCTCTACACACACTTTGTCATGAATAAAATGACCTTTCTCTCTTCAAAACCTAATTTTTTATATATAAAAGACCACCAAATTTTAACCCCTCATTTTCTTGTATCCTGTTGTTAGAAGATGTGAATAGAGTTCAACTAGCCTCCGAGTTCATGCTCAATGGGACAGAGAGATTGTTGGTAAATAGAGTTTTAGAACAACTAAACTGTTGATGGTTACCTTCCTGTGAATCTAGGTTTGATTGGAAAGCTTGGTGGTGGCCTATTGATAAACATTCCCACAAACCACACACCAAAGAGGTGTACGTCACCCTCATGGATTTACACAATTGGTTCTTCCCCCTAAACAAACAATGGGAAAAAAGCAATGGCTAGAGGCAAGATGGGTGACAATTGTTGAGAACATTTGGTGCCCAAGATGGTCGCTTAGGATGAAGTTTTTTATTTGGAAAGTGCTATGGGGGCCTTGTCGACTGGGGCGAAGGTTCTAGCTAGACGTATTGGGCCATATAGATGCCCACAATGTAGATCTGCAAGTGAGAACCTCTCCGACCCATCAAGGACTATCCGGAGATATGTGTGGCATGGCAGGGAAGATTTGCAAGTGGATTCAAAAGACATGGAAGATTGGGTTCTTCAAGAACGAGATTTGTATGGGGGGAAGGCGATCATGAGCCAACCACTTCTCATCAGTACACAAATTGTCAGGTTCTATTACTTTGAACACGTTTGGAAGACCAGGAACAATCGACTTTTTCAGACTAGCATTGAAACAGCAAGGTTTATGGAGATTATTCAAGAAAGCAAGGTAGCAATCATTTCCATTGGGAAAAGGAGAAACTGTGAAGTGTGGGACAAGGTGGTGACTACAGCATTGTCGGATATACGTGAGTAAGGATCTATTGCTGGGCCAGACAGGTCCTTCACCATTGCCGTAGGGTGGAACCCCTATTAGTACTAACGTTTACTGGAAGACGTCATGGCTCGTCATGAGCATGACTACTATTTGTAATTCTTTGGGGTTGCTGATATAATATACTCATGTTCGTGAGTTTTGCAAAAAAAAAGAAGATATCCTTGCTCTCTCTCACTCTCTCTCTCTCTCTCTCTCTCTCTCTCTCTCACACACACACACACACACACACACACACACACACACACACTATATTGTATCTCTCTTTTTCACGTTCTACCGAGATTGTTGAGAATCTATGTGCTTCTTCATTGCACCCATTATTACGTGCTATAGATTAACGTATCGTTTTTGTTGTTGTTAAGACAATCTTTGAATTAGAGATATCTTTTAATTTTTTTGAATTAAAAATATCTTTTAATTTTTTTGAATAAAAAATATCTTTTAATTTTTTAAATCCATTAGGAATACCAAAAGTTCAAAGATAATGAGTAAGTATAAACCAATTAGGCTCCAATCTAGGAAAAATAAAAATCCTTTCCAATCTTCTTAAGTGTATAAGTGAAGGGTGAGTTAAGAAAACGAAAAGACACAAGAAAGTGAAGGTGGACCGTCAAAAGACTTTTGTGCCATATAAAAGGAGGTAGGAGGGGAGGTGGTAGAGTGCACATTGGTGTATTTGTGCTTCTCTTCTCTTTTGTTTTTCCCTTAGCGTTTCTTCGTTTTCCCTTAGTGATTATATTTTATTGAAGCCATCAGGAATACTTTATATATTATTAGACCCCACCATTTGAGAGAAATGAAAAAGCTTGCAAAACATCTAAAATGCAGGTGATGGGGTAGGAGGTATTGAAAAGTCAAAAGACAAAGTATACATCAATTCTTCTCGTCGTAGTTCGTGGTCTTCTTTCTCATGAAATTGAAGTGATTTTTGGAGGCCTCAAAATCATGGGTAATCGCATCTGCGATGGCTTGCACACGAAAGTTGGGTTAATTTTTGGTGAGATGAATTGCGCCATGAAATGTGTGTTTGCATGAGAGAGAGAGAGAGAGAGAGAGAGAGAGAGAGGGGGGGGGGGGAGGGCTGAGCCTCTCGTAAGCAAGAAGAAATGGAAGTGAGTGTTGGTCTCCCTACCTTATGGCTCTGTCTTGACATCTTGGAAGCCTATGCAACAAGATTCAGAAAGACTGAATGCAAAGGTATCTGCCCAAAAATGCCAAGGCCTTACCATGTTATTCGGAGTTCTTGGAAAGCTGGGGCACCTAATTGTGCATATAAAACTCTTTGTACGAAACATCCGATAAATGAAGACTTTAGAGGGAAATTGCTAATGATTCTTTTCAATTAATGATTAATGAGCAATGGATTGGTCTTTTGCCTTATCCACGCAGAATGGGGGAGGGAGGTGCCATAGGTTGGTGGCCGTGTTTATCAAGTCATCATCATCATTCCCATCTTCTTTCTCCTTTACTTCCTTGGATAGTGTCTCACATCCGTTGCGACTTAAAACTCGAAGGCATTGCAAATTCCTTATCTCTCTACTAGTAAAACGGCGCCGCCTTCAACGGCGGCATGACCCCTCTTACCCTCAAGCTCTTCACTCTTGACAAATTTCACAAAAGAAGATCAAGAAAATTACTCTCTCTTCTTCTTTCTTTCTTATCTCACCAATGCCCCCCCCCCCCCCCCCCCCCCCCCCCCCCCCCCCCCCCCCCCTCTCTCTCTCTCTCTCTCTCTCTCTCTCTCTCTCTCTCTCTCTCTCTCTCTCTCTTTGTCGCCTGCTATTCACGACCTCGTGTGTGTGTGTTGATGCATGGTTTTTAGGACCCCTTCTGAAGATGCAATAAAGGCACAGTCAGTTGTTGGGGAGATGAGGATACTCTAGTCCAAGGGATCTCGAAAGAGAAGAAAAATCTACTTCACAAGCACCAAAGAGTAAAAAGTGCCATGGACAGAAGATACGTGGGAACGAGCTCTTATGCATGCCTACAACCTATATCTTACAGAATAGCCCATTCTAGGTGTGAATTTCTAGTGAAATTTATACGAGGATGTTCGTGTGGACTCACAGCACAGCATACTCCGTTTTCACCTTTTTACCGACAGTAAATATTTTTTACCACAGTAAATATTTTTTACCTACAGTAAATATTTTTCACATACATGGTAAATACAAATCACTTTTTACCTACAGTAACTTTTTTTACCCATGGTAAATATTTTTTACTGCACCATAAGTATTTGGTAGGTAATAGTTCACTGTTACTAGAAGCAGTGATTGGGCATCAACAATGCAGTTACAGGAGGAGAAAAGGGGAAAATCTTATGGTAAAGGTGAGTCAACAGGGATAAAGACTTTTGAGTTGAAAAGAGCAATGCTGATTTTTTCAAAGAACACATGTCAAAAGAAGCCATGGTTGAGGATTTTTTGAGAATTTGATATTCAGGAGGACCCAACTGCCACCTCCCCCCCGCAGGTCCCCCCCTGACATGTGCAGAACCTCCAGTTTCAACAGCCACCTTACCTGCTCTTAAATGCTGGTCAAAGCCTTATCCCCATGTGTCACAATCAGAAAAATCAGCATTTACCCTCCCCTCTCACATCACTCTAGAGAATATCTTGATGGTGACATATCAGGTGACCTCAATCTGTTGACCACCCTAAGCAAAAAGTAACCCCAATCAGCGGATTTAAGCATGCTTATCCCTAATCCTAAACCCTCTCAGAAACCTATATAAGGAGGCCTTCTCTCACTCAAAACCAACACTTCACCCACTTCACCAAGCAACGAAGCTATGACGACATTGCTCACAACGAGGAGCCATGGATGGAGCTCTACTCTCTCTCCCTCTAGTATGCTACATTACTAGCCCTAAAACCTAAATAAGGAGTCTTCTCTCATGCTCCATGGCCACCATCCTCGCCATCATTCTCTAAGGTATTGATGTGTTGCTAGTAGGATCATACCTACTTGCTGGGTTGATTGTTTTCGACAAGGGATTATGCCATCCTTGGCTTGCTTCTCTATATCCTTGTTATGTATGATCAGATGCCGTTGTATTGTTAAGCTGATGTCTTGTGTATATATATGCTACATAAGGTCCCTAAGCTTCGTTTCTATGTGTTTTGCCATATGTTTTGATGCCATCATAATGCCAAAAGTCTCACTTGCCTATGTGCACTATGTGTGAGGTCCCTAAACCTCTTAATTTAGGGTGGTGCCCCTTTGTTTTGTTCTTTGCTTGTTTGCATGAGACGTGGTTTGTGGAGAGTGCACGAGTACAGAGGCCACCCGATTGCACTGCTCTTTTTCCCGCTATCATGTGTGTGTGTTTTATGGTTTCGGCATAAATGTGACGGAGGCAAGGTCCAAGTTAATGAGAAAGGACGTAGAGAGATATACATCTCTCTCTTTTCGAGCGCAAGTGCAAGCTACATTGAGCCTGCATCTGAGTTTGCTACCTCTGTGTGTGTGTGTGTGTGTGTCCGTGCTCAGAGAGCACTACCCGGAAGCTCAGCTATCAACAGTCGGCCACCTCTCCTCTCAACCTATGAGTGCTCCAGAAACCTCCAACGCACACGAGCTTGAAATATTCTACATCAACATACACGAAGGTACGGTGACACACATTAAGGGAAGAGAAAGCATCACCAAACCTCTCTTTCCTGAGGAGCCGACTAAGAGGAGGAAGATCACCTCTACATCTAAGTGGCCCAAGGCCGCAGCGCGTGCTCAAGCGTAAGGTAACATTTCGCTTAATCTCATTAATAAGGGATTACATGACCACTACAGGCAAGAAAAAGGCTAGTGAGCAACCAACTTCAACCTCCAACCTGCAACCATGACTCTCACCCTTAAATCCTCCTGAAGCAAAGAGGCGAAGGCTTGCCTACAAGATTGCCGCCCGTCTGCGAGTGCTCCCAGTGCACTTTGTGAATACAGACACCACCAATCCCAAGCCAACCTCCTGTCCGCGTGAAGATCACTTTGGATATTGTCCAAAGTGCTTTGGAGACCGGGTGAAAAGCCTCCCTGCCCTACCTTTGCTGCTAATTTTCAAGAAGTTATCTCAATCTAAGGAAACTATCTTAGTTGATGATGTGCTGCACATTAATGGTGTCACTTTCATTCGTCATGCTGATTATGGTAATAGCATCCGATTGTTGCTTGCTAAAAGGCTCAGCATTGTACAAAGTGTTGCCATCATGCCTTACGTCTTCACAGATGCATCAGGAAGAGTCAAAGTGATCCGAGGTGCTGACCTTCTGTGGCTGATCAGGCGCATTGGTCCCAAGGTGGTGCAACTAAGCTAGGCTCTTGTGTGTAAGTATGGATGCCAATAATGAGAATGATGATCCCCGCATGTTTCCTTTCCATTTTGTGCGTCATATCCGTGTGAATATTTGTATTGATAGAAAAATCTTTTATCAGCAAAGAATAGCCCTGTTGTTTGGAGCCGAGAGACTTGGGGAAATCTTGCGCTCTCCTCATCCTGTCATTCTACCCTTACTAGACTATTACCATTCCTTTGATGTGTCGATCTTCATCCTATTTTGAGCTAAGTTGTGCTAAAGCTCCAAATTTTAATTACCATATTGTATTTTAAAATAAATTTGAGCTGTTTGTGTAATTGTTTACTCTCTCACTTATGGCCTTCCCTAATTTTTATGGTAAGCCTGGGGAGGTTGCTCCAGACTTTTTGGATAATTTGGAAATGGCCTTTCTGGTATCGGGAAGGGATGACGAAGCTACTAAGTTAAGGGTCTTTCCTTTGGTCTTGAGGGAAGGTGCAAAATTATGGTATCAAACTTTGGCACCTGAAGAAAGAAGAGACTGGGAGTCCTTAAATATAGCCTTCATCAAAGAATTTCGCCGCCATGAGCCTCCAGAGGAGATATGGAGACAGCTCTTAGAGCTACGCCAAACATCACCCAATGACTATAGAAGCTATGAAGGAAAGTTTTCCAACCTGTGGGAGAAATGGTGTGCATCACTAGCTGAAGGAGAAAGGGCGCCAGAATGCCTAAAGAAGGACTGTTTCCTGGCAGGGCTTTACCCCATCCTTCGAGAAAAGGTAAAAGGTAAATTCCTAGATACCTTTGATAAAGCTATGACTTATGCAAGGGAGAAGGATAGGAAGTTAAAATTCCACGCTCAACTACAAGGGGGAATGGAGCCTCCACCGCTAGCTCAACCTACGGCAAGGGTAGTAGCAGGGACAGGAGCAACAGACCAAGAGTCCTCTCAACAAGAATTACTTCAACAAATCACCAATCAACTAGAGAGCCTGCCCATCAATCTGGTTCAAGGTGTAAGGGCTCCCCAGCCAGGAAATGAACGAAATAGACAAGAAGGACAAAGGCAAGCACGTGAGTACATTTGCTACAACTGTGGAGAGGTAGGTCACGGCATGTATTATTGCCCCCATCCACGACGCTATCAAGGAAATGGTAATCAAAGACGGCCTCCTCGCCAGCAAGTCACTCCTCCTCGAGCTAGGCCACTAAATGGACAAAATGGACACGTGGCTCCACCAATCCAAATATTGAGACCCCCTCCTCCACCACCACAAGCACCAGCAGAGATCCCTCCACTACCATCGGGAGGGGAGGACAGGGTTGTCTCTGTCATAAGTCTTGACAATGGTAAGGATAAAGGGAAGGAAAAAATGGAGGAAGCTGTTGCCATGCCAATAAAGAGAGTTAGGAGACAAAGAACTGATGAAATGGAAGCTTCAGAGCCGGATAAAGGGAATGAGGGTTCCTCCCAAGTGATAGGAGACAAGAAAAGGACGAGTAGGTCAAGGAGGCACATAGGAGTAGAAGACTTTCCACTTGGGGTAGGATCCATACCTTACGACCTGGTAGCAGATGTGAGTAAGCAAGGACCAAAGATTTCATGGCAACAACTCCTCCACCTTTCCCTAAAGATGCGTAGAACCTGGTCTAAGATGGTCAGCACCAGGAGGGCTAAGGCAAAGTCAGTTGGGTCTATTAGTGCAAGAGGCATGAAGGATATCGTGCCAGTCATTGATGCAGAGTTTAAGAGTCAGCGAGTCTCCAATGTGTACGTAGATGGTGGAGCCGAGATTTGTGTTATGACAGAGAAATTAATGCACAGGTTGGGTTTGGAAGTAAACGAGCAAACTTCCTTACAAGCTAAGATGGAAAATAATGTAAGGGTGGCTTGTGTGGGAAAGGTTAATGGAGTGAAGGTTTCAGATTTTGGTGTTGCAATCTCAATTGATGCTTATGTGATCCCAACTAAGGGGGAGGGCTATCCGCTAATCCTTGGAAGACCTTGGATTATGGCTATTAAAGCTAGGCAAGATTGGGAGACAGGTTCCCTTGACTTGCAACCAAATCATAAGGTAGGTGGCAAGCAACAAAAAATTGTGTATGACATGAAGCAGGGTAGACAACAAGACCTAGAGATGGAGACTTCTATGGATGAATGGAGCACAAGCAGCTGCTCTTCATCTGAGGATGAGTCATCTGAGGAGGATGCTAGCTCTTTGGAAGTCATGGGTATAATACTGCGAAACCCAGAAGGAGAAGGTGGTCAAGACTCTCTAAACAAGGAAGAAGCCACAGGCTTAGAGGAGATGCTAGCTAAGGACCTACTAGAAGAAGAGAGAGAACCCTATTTGCATGTACTAAAGAAGCATGCTGGCCTCTTTATAACTGATTACGAGCACATTAAAGGAGTGACGGTAACCCAACACCATATCCAATTAAAGGAAGGTGCCAAACCAGTGGTGCAAAGGCTAAGGAGATTAGGGCTAGTGCAACAAGATGCACTCTTAAAAGAAGTAAAAAGATTACTCAAGGCAGGATTTATCTACCCAGTGGAAGATTCTGAGTGGGTGTCTCCAGTTGTGGTAGCACCAAAGAAAAATGGGAAGTGGAGGGTATGTGTGGATTACAAGCCTCTAAACGCAGCCACAAAAAGGGACCATTTTCCTTTGCCTTTTCAAGATGAAATACTAAATGAAGTGGCTGGTCATGAAAGGTACACAGTGTGTGATGGGTACTCAGGCTGCTTCCAAATCAGAATTGCAGATGAAGACCAAAGAAAGACTACCTTCATAACACCTTGGGGGTGTTTTGCTTATAGAGTTATGCCTTTTGGTTTAACTAATGCCCCAGCTACTTTCCAGAGGTTTATGAACTTGGTGTTTCAACCTTACTTTGGTAAGTCCATACGAGTCTTCATTGATGATTTTTGCATTTACAGCTCTAGGGAAGTACATCTGTCCAAGGTTGATGAAGGTTTCACCCGTCTGGCCCAATTGGGTGGGCAATTGAATAAAGACAAGTGCCACATAGGTGAGAGCAAGGTCACTCTACTAGGCCATGTTGTGTCTCAAGATGGTATTGAGGCTGACCCTGAAAAGGTAAAGACATTGTTAGCTTTACCTACTCCTTCAAACGTGAAGCAACTAGTCTCCTTCATTCAAAAGGTTCGCTACATGGGATGATTCATACATCTCCTTTCTCAGGCAATCTATCCCTTGCAGCAGCTCACTAAACACACTACATTGACATGGAGTGAGGAGGGTGAAAGGTGCTTTCAAGAAGTTAAAACCATTTTGAGCTCATTGCCTGTCGTCCTACAACCCACATGGGGTGAATTATTCTACGTAAATCCTAGTGTAGGTCCAGAAGCTCTAAGAGCCGTCTTGATGCAAAAAGACCCAAAGACATCTCTCATGAGACCAGTCTACTTCTCTAGTAGAGTGATGACAGCTGCTGAAAAGGGTTTCAACGCAACTGAGCAATTGGTGCTAGCTCTTAAGTTTGCAGTGGAGAAGTTTCGGGCTTACTTACTTCCGAGACAATTTGTGGTGATCAAAACTGAGGAGGTTTTTCCATATGCCCTACAACACATGGAATTGTCTCAAAGAATAGCAAAGTGGGTGGTGCAGATTCAAGAGTTTGACTACACACTACAAGTAGAGGATTCCACCCGTGCTTGTTTGGCAGATGTCCTCACACAAAGGTGTTATGAGAAGGCCAAGAAAGAGGCACCTAGTAAGGTACCGCCTATCCCGGAGCCTGAAGTTCTACTGGGAGCACACAGTTTGTATTTTGATGGGGCTTACAAGAGGACCAAAGACAAGACATCGGCAGGCATAGTAATATTAGGTCCAGAGAAGGAGAAGATCTTTGCAAAAGGGTTTCATCTAAAAGAGGTTCATTCTAACAATGAGGCAGAGTACCATGCCCTTGTTTTAGGGTTGCAATGTTGTCTTTCTCAGGGCATCACAAAGCTAAATGTTTTTGGTGACTCCATGTTGATTGTTAAGCAAATGGTTGGTGTATGGGCCTGTAAAAATGACAAATTGTCTGTTAAGATGAGGGAAGCAAAGGCCTTGTTGAAGGGTTTTAAAGAAGTTCAAGTGCACTTTGTACCTAGAGATCAAAATTGAGAAGCAGATGCCTTAGCAGGTGAAGAACTACAAACTCTCATAGTAGGTGCTATCCTTGTGAAAAGTCCTTTATACCAGGGAAAGGAGGAGCTGCATGATTTACTTTACTTTCTTGAGCATTGTGAAGCACCCTTTGGTATGAGTAAAAGTGAACGTAGGTGGTTGGCAAAAAAGGCTACCAGCTATAGCTTAGTGAATGAGGACTTGTATTGTAGAGGGAAAGATGCTGTCTTAAGGAGAGTTCCTGCATCCCAAGAGATAAAGGATATTTTGTTTAGTTGTCATGAAGGTGTGTGTGGTGGCCACTTTGCACAAGAGATTACTAGCAGAAAGATTTTACAAGCAGGGTTCACGTGGCCAAGCCTCCATCGAGATGTACAACATTGGTGCCGCACATGTGAGGTTTGCCAAAAAGCTGGACCAAGGCGTCTTACCCATGAAAATCAGCATCCAATCAAAACCTATGGGCCATTTGAAAAATGGGGGATAGATGCAATAGGGCCACTACCTTGCACTCAATCAGGGAAGGAATACATCATTATGGGGGTGGAGTACATGACCAGATGGGCAGAAGCTCGTCCCACAAAGCGCATCACAGCCAAGGACGTGAGTGATTTCATTTTTGAATGCCTTTGTTGCCGTTTTGGCACACCTTTGGAGATTCTCTCGGATAGGGGACCGGGATTTCGAGCTGATTTAGTCGGGCAATTGATGAGCAAGTTAAAAATCAAGCACAGGCACGCTACACCATACTACCCTCAGTGCAATGGTCTTGTGGAAAAGGTAAATGGTCTTATATGTAAAATCATCACTAAGCAAGTGCATTTACATCCTAAGGCATGGGACAAACACCTAGATGCAGCACTTTGGGCCTATAGAACATCCTTTAAAACATCCTTGGGGTATACACCTTTTCACTTGGTGTACGGGCAAGAGGCACTATTGCCTATAGAAGTGGAGCTAGCGAGCCTCCGAGTTCTAAAAGCACATCAAGAGGATAGTCAAGAGAAGCAGGTGGAAGGAAGAATCATCGATTTGGAGAGGTTAGGGCTAGATCGAGAGTCAGCAGTGAAGTACTATGCAGCCCAGGCAGAGAAGAAACGAAAGAAGTTCAATCGCAACCTTGTCAAGAAAGGTATCAAGGAAGGTTCTTTAGTGCTCAGATACGACACTCGCTTTGATCGCAGGAAGGATGGTAAGTTCTTGCTTAAGTGGGAAGGCCCTTTTGTAGTGATACAGAGGTTCTCAAATGGTAGTTACCAACTAGGTGACCTAGATGCTAAGGTACATCAGACCCCGGTAAATGGTTGGCGATTGAAGGCCTACCAATGTCGTCTTTCACAGCCATATGCTGGTGAAATCAATGCTAAGGATGGTTCAGAGGAGAGCTCATCATATTCGAGCTCCAACTAAGGTAACAATCATGTACATAGTCGTTTCAAAAAAAAAAAAAAAAAAGGAAAAAAAAGAGAAGAAAAAAAGAGAATACTACTAGTGAAAGCGGATATTGACAATGGATGGGGTATGACTTTCAAGGGTCTAGGAGACGAGTTGTTAGTCATGGATGGATACAATTATTCATCAGAAAGGACTAAACAGGGTGCATCAGCCAAGAAAGCAGTAACATGGCAAATTCAATTGGTACCAGGTGGGTAAGTATTCAAGAGAACCCTATTGTAGCACAACCTACAGCTAGAGGCATCAAATACCTCTAGCTTAAGGGGGAGGGCTATATGATGCATGGTTTTTAGGACCCCTTCTGAAGATGCAATAAAGGCACAGTCGGTTGTTGGGGAGATGAGGATACTCTAGTCCAAGGGATCTCGAAAGAGAAGAAAAATCTACTTCACAAGCACCAAAGAGTAAAAAGTGCCATGGACAGAAGATACGTGGGAACGAGCTCTTATGCCTGCCTACAACCTATATCTTACAGAATAGCCTATTCTAGGTGTGAATTTCTAGTGAAATTTACACGAGGATGTTCGTGTGGACTCACAGCACAGCATACTCCGTTTTCACCTTTTTACCGACAGTAAATATTTTTTACCACACTAAATATTTTTTAACCTACAGTAAATATTTTTCACCTACATGGTAAATACAAATCACTTTTTACCTACAGTAACTTTTTTTTACCCATGGTAAATATTTTTTACTGCACCATAAGTATTTGGTAGGTAACAGTTCACTGTTACTAGAAGCAGTGATTGGGCATCAACAATGCAGGTACAGGAGGAGAAAAGGGGAAAATCTTATGGTAAAGGTGAGTCAACAGGGATAAAGACTTTTGAGTTGAAAAGAGCAATGCTGATTTTTTCAAAGAACACATGTCAAAAGAAGCCATGGTTGAGGATTTTTTGAGAATTTGATATTCAGGAGGACCCAGCTGCCACCTCCCCCCCGCAGGTCCCCCCCTGACATGTGCAGAACCTCCAGTTTCAACAGCCACCTTACCTGCTCTTAAATGCTGGTCAAAGCCTTATCCCCATGTGTCACAATTAGAAAAATCAGCATTTACCCTCCCCTCTCACATCACTCTAGAGAATATCTTGATGGTGACATATCAGGTGACCTCAATCTGTTGACCACCCTAAGCAAAAAGTAACCCCAATCAACGGATTTAAGCATGTTTATCCCTAATCCTAAACCCTCTCAGAAACCTATATAAGGAGGCCTTCTCTCACTCAAAACCAACACTTCACCCACTTCACCAAGCAACGAAGCTATGACGACATTGCTCACAACGAGGAGCCATGGATGGAGCTCTACTCTCTCTCCCTCTAGTATGCTACATTACTAGCCCTAAAACCTAAATAAGGAGTCTTCTCTCATGCTCCATGGCCACCATCCTCGCCATCATTCTCTAAGGTATTGATGTGTTGCTAGTAGGATCATACCTACTTGTTGGGTTGATTGTTTTCGACAAGGGATTATGCCATCCTTGGCTTGCTTCTCTATATCCTTGTTATGTATGATCAGATGCCGTTGTATTGTTAAGCTGATGTCTTGTGTATATATATGCTACATAAGGTCCCTAAGCTTCGTTTCTATGTGTTTTGCTATATGTTTTGATGCCATCATAATGCCAGAAGTCTCACTTGGCTATGTGCACTATGTGTGAGGTCCCTAAACCTCTTAATTTAGGGTAGTGCCCCTTTGTTTTGTTCTTTGCTTGTTTGCGTGAGGCGTGGTTTGTGGAGTGTGCACGAGTACAGAGGCCACCCGATTGCACTGCTCTTTTTCCCGCTATCATGTGTGTGTGTTTTATGGTTTCGGCTTAAATGTGACGGAGGCAAGGTCCAAGTTAATGAGAAAGGACGTAGAGAGATATACGTCTCTCTCTTTTCGAGCGCAAGTGCAGGCTACACTGAGCCTGCATCTGAGTTTGCTGTGTGTGTGTGTGTGTGTGTGTGTGTGTGTGCGCTCAGAGAGCACTGCCCGGAAGCTCAGCTATCAACAGTCGGCCGCCTCTACTGAGTCTACTCTCTCTCTCTCTCTCTCTCTTCGCGATCAACATTCGGCCGCCTCTACTGAGTCTTCTCTCTCTCTCTCTCTCTCTCTCCGTCTCTCTGTCTCGCTCTCCCTCTCTCTCTCTCTCTCTCTCTCTCTCTCTAGCTCTCTTTCTCGCTCCCCCTCCTTCTCTCTTTCTCTCTTCTCTCTCTCTCTCTCTCTCTCTAGCTCTCTTTCTCGCTCCCCCTCCTTCTCTCTCTCTCTCTCTCTCTCTCTCTCTCTCTCTCTCTCTCTCTCTCTCTCTAAAGCTCTCTGTCTCGCTCTCCCTCTTCCTCTCCCTCCCTCCCTCCCTCCCTCTCTCTCTCTCCCTCTCTCTCTCTCTCTCTCTCTCTCGTGAATGAAGACGTTAATATACCATTTCATTCATCTCTCTCTCTCTCTCTCTCTCTCTCTCTCTCTCTCTCTCTCTCTCTCTCTCTCTCTCTCTCGCGTTGCACATAACACCTGTGCTGCCAGCGTTGCACATAACACCCCGGACTGAGCCGTCGAGGAAACCAACGCAGCCAAATTATCAAAGCAGGCCCTGGACGCACGTGTAAAGCTCTCTCTGTGTGTATGTGTGTGTTTATTCGTCACGTGCTACTCACGACCTCGTGTGTGTGTGTGTGTGTTTTATGGTTTCGACATAAATGTGACGGAGCCAAGGTCCAAGTTAATGAGAAAGGACATAGAGAGATATGTCTCTCTTTTCGAGCGCAAGTGCAAGCTACACTGAGCTTGCCTCTGAGTCTGTTGCCTCTCTCTCTCTCTCTCTATCCGTGGTGTGTGAGAGAGAGAGCGAGCTCACACGCTTTGATTCTTTTTCTATTTGTAAGAAATGTGTCATAGATGCATTTCTGTAAGACATGCATTGTGAAATACATAGGATATGTTGAATAAGTCAATGATATTCCTGTAAGATTTTCTATTGATGCCCTTGATCCGATGAGAGTTCTTGATAGGAAAACAAATCTATTGTTGTACTTCAAAATGAAACAAAATGCTAAACCGTATGGCTAAACAAAATCCTTCAACAAAAGACTATCAAGAAAGATTCATAATGTTTGTCATGATGCTTAAGAAAAAACTATTAAACCTCTGGCTTGTCAAATTTTCTATTGTTGTACTTCAGAAGGAAACCCACGACACTAAGTAACACATATCGTTAAAGAGGGGGGGGTGAGGGGATCGAAGGTTCGGAAGTGGATGTAGGAAACCCAAGGCAGATTAACTCGAACGTGCAAGAATTCGAGGCAAGTCAACGCAAAAAAATGACCCAGACGTCAACTAGATTTGAACCCAGGGCCTCGGTAAGTCAACGCAAAAAAATGACCCAGACGTCAACTAGATTTGAACCCAGGGCCTCGTCGCCCAGATTAAGACACTTGGGCTAGCCATCTCACCCGCGTGCGCATATTGTTACCATGACCCGTTTTTATTAGATTTTATTATTAAAACATAGGTACTTCCCGGGTTTAGTCTGTGGCCGGGTTTAGTTTTTAAATATACATCTACAACCGTGTTCTCTCCGATTTCTATCCGTGCACTTCTCTGCCCCCGATCCCAATTACCCCCCTCCCCCTTTAATGCTATGTGTCATTTAGTCACGAGGGAAGGAAACAAAATGCTAAATCATATGGCTAAACAAAATCAGCATGTCCCCATAATCTTTTTTGTATTTGTTTTAAGAAGAATCTTGGGTGATGCCTTTGGGATTAAAATGGAAAAGAAAGGGAGTGCGAAAAAATCAGTGAGTGGGTGGTTGCAGCCGGCATGTGGCGGAGAGAGAGGAAGAGAGAGAGATCCAAAAAAATTTGAGCATTTTCGGCTTTGAGGGCATATAAACAGAGCGCAAAATAGGCTCTCTCTCTCTCTCTCTCTCTCTGTCTGTGTGTGTGTCCAACGATTTCTCTAGCTGTAGTGCATCACAATCGTCCTCGGCCATTCGTCCTCGGCCATACACGATAGATGGCGCAGGTTAATGCCACCTTTGAACAGGGAATGTGCGTATGCTTAAGTAGAGAAGAAATTCCGGACTTCAGAGAGTGGACGTCGTTCGTGTGTGTGTGTGTGTGTCTGTCTGTCAGAGACGAAGAGAGAGAGAGAGAGAGAGAGAGAGAGAGAGAGAGAGAGAGAGAGAGATGGAATGACGAGGTGAGCTGGGCGAATCGCATGGAGGGCCGTTGCGGATGGGCGACGTAGATTTGGAGAGACAACAATGGAATGACGAGGTGAGCTGCGCGACATCGCATGGAGGGCAGCTACGAATGGGCGATGCAGATTTGCAAGCTTGGGACTTTGCATTCTAAAAAATAAAAAAGAGAGGGAATCTCCCAAACAAATTAATTAATGAATAGTAGAAAGACCCAACAGCATACTACATAATGTTGACTTGAGCTTGAGGCTGATTTGTATATTTGTTGAGGACTATATAATGCAATCACTCGTAATGGTGAGTTTTGGAAAAAAAAGTTGAACCTTCAAGAAAAAACCAAGCTAATAATATAAAATACTATTATATCACACAAAACTTTACTTTCAATACATAAAAGACCAATATTTAGAAACGAGTACACACACAACACACACACATGCTTCTTCTGTTGTCAATCTCTCTCTCTCTCTCTCTCTCTCTCAATCGCTAAATAAGTTTAGAGAGAGAAAAAGAGAGAGAGAGAGAGAGAGAGAGAGAGAGAGAGAGATCATGATGTAAAATTGAAAATCACACATCCTAAACTTATTTAGCGATATAAAAATCAATAATAATCAATAATGAATATTGTAGAATAATAAATAATAAAAATCAATAATCACCAATATTGTAGAATAATAAATAATAAAAATCAATAATAACCAATAATGCATATCCGTTGCTTTGGTTAACTTCAATTCTGTTTGGTTATGTTTGATGTCTTTATGTTTGATTAACTCTTCTTTAAAGTTCAAGAATAATTGAATGTTCCTTTTTGGTGGTCCATCCAAATAGACATGCTTAGTTTCAATGTAGAAAAATAGTAGCTATAAGAGTCCATTGTGGATATTGGTACAATGTATTGGCATGAGCATATACCCTAGACATTACATACCCATATAGCTAATGCTTGAGGACCATGGTTAAAGGTGTGGAGTTACGTAACTCGCTCGAATAACATTTTCTCTCCTTTTTGTTATTTGGTGGCCATGCTCATGGTAGTGAAGTACGTCTCAACCTCCCATAGCAAAGAGTTATATTTAGAAGCCCTCTCTACACACACTTTGTCATGAATAAAATGACCTTTTTCTCTTCAAAACCTAATTTTTTAATATAAAAAATATCAAAATTTAACCCCTCATTTTCTTGTTTCCTGTTGTTAGAAGATGTGAATAGATTTCAACTAGCCTCTGAGTTCATGCTCAATGGGACAGAGAGATTGTCGATAAATAGAGTTTTAGAACAACTGAACTGTTGATGCCTACCTTCCTGCGAATCTAGGTTTGATTGGAAAGCTTGGTGGTGGCCTATTGATAGACATTTCCATAGACCACACACCAGAGAGGTGTACAACACCCTCATGGCTTTGCACTATTGGTTCTTCCCCCTGAACAAACAATGGGGCAAGCAATGGTCCGAGGCAAGATGGGTGACAATTGTTGAGAACATCTGGTGCCCAAGATGGCCGCTTAGGATGAAGTTTTTTATTTGGAAAGTTCTATGGGGGCCTTGTCTTGGGGTGAATGTTCTAGCTAGACGTATTGGGCCAGATAGATGCCGACAATGCAGATCTACAAGTGAGAACCTCTCCCAACCATCAAGGACTATTCGGGATATGTGGCCTAGTAGGGAAGATTTGCAAGTGGATTCAAAAGACATGGAAGATTGGGTTCTTCAAGAAAAATCTTTATATGGGGGGAAGGCGATCATGAGCCAACCAATTCTCATCAGTACACAAATTGTCAGGTTCTATTACTTTGAACACGTTTGGAAGGCCACGAACAGTCAACTTTTTGAGAACCTCATTGAAACAACAAGGTTTATGGAGATTATTCAAGAAAGCAAGGTAGCAATCATTGCTATTGGGAAAAGGAAAATTGTGAAGTGTGGGGCAAGGTGGTGACTACAACATTGTCGGATATGCGTGGATAAGGATCTATTGCTGGGCCAAAAAGGTCCTTCACCATTGCCGTGGGGTGGCACCCCTATTAATACTAACATTTACTAGAAGACATTGATGGAGCAAAAGACACCGTGCACACACTCACACACCCAAACAACTCAACAACACACAAGAAATTTACTTGAATTCCAACCCACACCCACCACCACTCAAGAGCTCAATAAAATACTACCCACAAGCTCAATTCAAATTCCAAACGCCTCGACCTATAAGCCCTTGCCTGCCTGCGAACACTACAAGGTGAGTGGAGTTGATCAACACTTGAAATCACACTTGATGGTGAACAAAATATACAAGAAAAACCATCAAAAACTCAAAAACTCCAGCCACAAAAGTCCTCTCCCAAACCATTGCAAAAGCTCCACCAAACTCCACTCTGTTGGACTCTTTGGAGTAGCGCCAACCCTAATGGCACCGATACAGGGTCACATAGTCTTGCAGAAAGCCGCAATTTCTTCCCTCAATTCCTCACACACACACATCCATGAAAACCTCAGAACTTCCACAGACTCTCCCAAGTGAAAAATTGAAGAGAGAAAAATCTCATTCATTCCTTCACACACTCGAAATCAGGACGTGAACGCGACGGGACTGCACTAGACCACCTGTAGGAACCCTCCTTCCTTCCCCACACAGAGAGGTGAAAATGCCAAGAATTGGCTTCAAAAATAATCCTTTAGCTGGATCACTCACGGCACCATCACTGATGTGGAAAATTGAATCCTTTTCACACCATTTTTGGTCATTTTTTGATCTTTTTTGACCCAGTTTTGGCCAGTTTTGACCCCCGACGGGCACTTTTTGCGGGAAAAACCTTAAACGGACTCCAAAATTCATCAAATTTTGTACGCTTGATCCTCAATATCCAAGAACTTTTCCACATCCCCACATTCTATTTTTGACCACTTCTAGGGTGGTGTACGCATCACCGCATATCAGGCACCGTAAATAGACAGTTACTGCGTGTCCCAAACTTCTCGAGCGGGATGAGAGTACCCATACTTGTCACTTGCATTATTTACATTCTAGAAAGATCAGAAAAATTCTCTAGAGACAAAATAACCTAGCTAGAACCATATCCAAGGCCCCGATACCCTATCCGGGCATGTACATGTGTCCGACTGCTAGCACACGAACCTGCCTATTCACAATGTGTACACGTTGCATCTTTTTTCAAACTTGAAACACTTTGCAAAGCTCCCAAATGCATGTATTTACATCTTTTTGTACATATGACCATGCGTATAAACGCTACTTTGTACATGCCAAAAGCGGTCTATCATCATGGCCCACCCTCTAGGTAGAGCATTATCTCAACCAAGAGACTATTTGCATCTAGAACCACATTCCTCACAAAATATTTCTTCAATCTATAACCATTTATTTCTGTAGCGCAAACATTCACCAATTTTTTTTTCCAACTCATATGTTGCATTAGAAAATACATGTTTCACTATGTATGGACCCAACCATTTGTCCCTCAACTTCTTTCAAAAAGTAAAATCCAAGCGAGAATCATACTTCATCACCAGATTTCCCTCTTTGATCTCTTTCTCTGGCAGCCTCTTATTCATTTTCTCCATCTTTGTCTCTGCTTGTTGAAGATAATAATCACTGGCTTTCTCTCTATTCATTCACAACAACTCTAGAGAAATAATTCTTTCTTGCAGCTTGTCATTATGCTCACCTTGCATTCTACACAACAACTTCAAGGCATCCAATTGCACTTGTATGAGCATAAGAGCTTCTTTTCCATAAGCAAGCTCATATGGTGTAAACTGTGTTGACACTCTATACGCAGTTCTATAAGCCCACAAACACTTTTCCAAGTCCAAGTCCCACTCTTTAGGATGCTCTCTAGCATACTTTGATAGCATCTTCACAATTTGACCATTGCAGTTCTCAACCAATCCATTGCATTGTGGGTAGTAAGGAGAAGAGTGCCTATGTTGAATTCTCAGTTTCTCCATGAGAGCAGCAACAAGTTTCCCCCTAAACCTTGTTCCACGATAAAAAATGATAGCCATACGAGATCCAAACCTGCAACACACCTATTCATACAAAAATGAGGCCACTCTTCCTGCTGTTACATCTTTTACTGCTCTTGCCTCCACCCATTTTGTCAAATAGTCCACAACCACAAGGATATACCTTTTTCCATTGTTGGTTCTTGGCATTGGACCTACAACATCTACTCCCCATTTTGCAAATGTATCAAAAGACATTATAGCCTTTTGAGGCTCAGCCAAAAGCTTCCGATTTGCAAACACTTGGCATTCATGGCATGACTTGCACCAAAAATAAGCATCTCTCATCATAGATGGCCAACAATAACCTGCTCTCAAAACACAAAAGACAACCTGATCCTTGCCTTGATGGCCTGTTTCTTCATGGCAGTGCTCCAAAATCAAGCCTATCTCTTCTTTGTATGGCACTTTTCTCAAAATGCTATCCTTGCCATAAAGCATGAGATCCTCACCTACTAATGTGTAGTTTCTTGCTTTTGCAACTATTCTATTACCCGGAACCTTTGACATGCCCTCTGGACATTGCCCTTTACCAAAAAATACTTCTACATCTTGCAATGATTCCCTTCCTGCATACGAGGCTTTCTTGACGTTTAAAGGAGCTACCGAGGCATCCAACTTGTCCCTAGCCAACTCATCAGCTTCTTTATTCTGCTCATAAGGGATATGCTTAAATTGTATCTTCTCAAACTTATGCAAAAGCTTCTTGATGCCATAGAACCACTTCTTCAAATTGTCTTCCTTAACATTCCAAAAACCAAGCAATTGATTCATGACTAGCAATGCATCCCCTTTTACAATGACCCTTGTCAATCCAAACTCAAGACACTGCTTCAACCCAAGGAAAAGCGTGAGATACTTGGCCTGATTGTTACTTTCAGCTTCATCAAGATCGTAAGCTCTAGAAAAGATTACATTGCCTTTTGGGTTCTTAATGACTACCCCACCACTTGCCTTTTGAAGAACTTTCTTGTATGCACCATCAAACATCATTGTATACACATCTGTAATATCTACTTCCTCTTCATGATCATCCTTGTCAACCCTTGCGTAAGATGGAATCTCCCCTCCCTTATGTACCACTATGTCTGCCAAGTGAGCTTTAACAGAATGATCCACTTTAAACTCAAACTCATACTCTTGAAGCTCCAAAGTCCGCTTTAAGATGCGCTTTCTAGGCTTCAAATGTTGTACTACATCAAGCTACTGACCCAAAAGCTACTGACCCCACACTAATAGATACATAGAAAATCGACTGCAAGTTGGGAGGACTCACTGTTGGTAAAGCACACAATACCTCCTTGATACCATCAAAAGCCTGTTGCATGTCTTCATTGCACTCAAACCCTTGAACTCTTTGACTCAATTTCTAGAGAGGATACACATACTGATATAGCATCCAAAAAAGCCGTGACAAGTACCTGAGCTTATGCACAAATGATGCCAAATCCTTTGTGTTGCTGGGCGGATCCATAAGTAATAAAGCCTGAACTTTCTTTGGGTCAGCTTCTATTCCATCTTGGGAAACCACATGTCCTAGCAAATGGACTCTGGCATGAGAAAATTTACACTTCTTTGGATTGAGTTGCCCACCCTCTTGTTGAAGCCTTTCAAAACTCAATCTTAGCTTCTCTAAATGAGTGACCCTTGAGCTATAATACCCAATGTCATCCATGAAAACACGAACGAACTTACCCAAGTAGGGACCAAACACTCTATTCATCCATATTTGGAAGATAGCATATGCATTAAATAGCCCAAAAGGCATTCTTTTGTAGGCAAAACAACCCCAAGGAGTAATGAAGGTCGTTTTCAATCGATCTTCAATCGCTATCAAGATCTGAAAGTAGCCAAAAAATCCATCCATGATTGAGTAACATTCATGACCTGCAACCTGAATGAGGATTTCATCTAGAAAGGGTAGTGGATAATGATTTCTTTTTGTGATAGCATTCAAAGGTTTGAAATTAACACATATCCTAAATCTTCTGTTCTTCTTGGGCACAAAAACAACTAGAGAGACCCATTTGGACTCCTCCACTCAAAAGATGAAATCTGATTCCAAAAGCTTTGTACCTCGTCATGAAGTTCCTTCTCAGGAATGACCCTCAACCTCCTAAGCTTTTGAACCTTTGGCTTGGCACCTTCTTTTAGATTGATTCTATGCTCGATTGCTTTAGCTCCTTGCAACTCTGTATATGGAAACTCCATGAACATGTCTTCATACTCCTTTTTTTCTTTCTCTGTCAAGTCCTCTCCTAGCGTGCTCCTTGCGTTCACTTTGGCAGGCTCTACAACTGCTTTTGGACTATCCTTCTCCTCCTCGACCTTCACATCATGCACAAATGCTTCCTTCTCAACACTTATCCCAAAAAGATCAGGACATAATTGCATCAAGCCTTCCTCTACACTTTCTTCTGATGATGTAGACGAAGCATCACTATCATATGACGTGGTTTCTGTCGCATCCGTATCTTGCATTTCCAGTAGGGGCTGTGTACGGCTCTCATGTGTCTTCATGTTGTAGACAATGGTCCTTCCTTTCTCTTTGTCGGGGATGGTGATCAAGCCCGTGCCCCAATCTGCTTAGCACCAAGGGTTATAAGCCATGGCCTCCCTAAAATGATCGGATAAGCATTCTCACCACTTGCATCATGTAGCAATCAACCAAACACTCAATACTCAAGACTTTTATCTTCACATCTTCAGCTATTCCAAGACACCTTGCCTTTTTGTGGTTGGCCATCCTCATACGGATCGAAGCATTCACTGACATCTTGACACCTGCTTCCTTCATGATAGCCTCGATCATGACACACACCTGGGCACCACCATCCACATATGCTTGCACTTCCGTCTTCTTTCCCAGCATAGCTTCAACTATTGGCACCATATCCATTGGGTGACCAACCCTCAAAGATGACACCATGCTTTGATGGTTTTCCTTCTTGGAAGGAAGCCTCATACTCACACACTTCGTCCACTTCCTCCTGATTTTAGCGTTCAAAGCCACCAACTGACCAAAAGATATATTTGCCTTTTGATTTCATATGTCGTCGACAATATCATATTCTTCAACACCTTGGCCAAGGGGGTAGTCCTTTGGACCAACTTTCCTTCTTCGCCGCCTCTTGCTACTCTCTGGTTTGTCTTCTATCTTAGGCTTTCCTTTCCTTGCTCTTGTTTCCCTCTCTTCTTCTGTATCTTTCTCCTTATCATGCTTAGCTCTCTTATTGACCAAAACATCCACATCTTGATGCTCAAGGGTAATGATGTTAATAGATCTGGCTTCTCCATTTCCAGGTAACAGGTGTTGTGGTTGTTGTGGCGGTGGTGCTTCTAGTGCCCACTCTTGATGATTTTCTTCTATTCTCCCTCGACCACGTATATATAAGGGGTATATCTCTCCTCTCTCTCTTGGTGGTTCAGGACAATCAGGAGTGTAGTGACCCTCTCCATCACAATTGTAGCATCTACCTTGTAGCCTTCATCCCCTACTCTCCCAGTTGGCCGCTCCTCTCTTTGGTTCCTATTCATTATGTTAATTCTTAATTCTTGCAACTGACCGACAAGATCATGCAAAACCCGGGCCGTAATGGGATCTCGACTTTGAACCACTCGCTCCACTCTATCATCCGTTGCCACAGGGACCATTGGTTGCACCACAACTGGCTTAGCATGTGTCATGCCTTGCTCCCACCTTCTCTTGATCTTCTTGCTCTTGGCCTCGGCAATTTCCACAGCTCTTTCAAATGTAGCAAGCTTATCTTGATCGACCTTCTCCCTTACACTTGGATGGAGACAATCCATAAGCTGACGCACTTTAAAGAAATCCCCTGGAGGTACTTGGGATGCCGCCTCTAATTGAACCCAAAGTCCTTTGAAGTGTTGCAAAAACTCTTTAAAGTTAGCATGAACATCTTGCTGCAAACCTCTCAATTTTGTTGTCACTTCTGTTGCGGTTAGTTTCTTTCCAAACCTGTCAAAAATTGCCAACTTCACTTGCTCCCATGTTTGCTTTTTTCTTCCTCTAAACCTTCAAACCACTCCCGAGATTTTCCTTTGAGCGCAAGAGAAATACATGAAGCTTTGCTTCATCATTCACAATGTGCATACCAAGCGTATGCCACTCGAAGTCCGCAATCTAGTCCTTTACATCCTGCTTCCCTGTGAACACTGGCCGACTATAAGACATCTCTTCAGAGTCGCTTCTCCCTTGAGTGAGTAACTCCACAAAAGTTGAAGTCTTGCACCTCAACCAAACAACCACTTTTCTTCAATAAATCTTGAACATCACAGCAAAACCGCTTCACCTGGGTGCACAACCGGCAAATTTCCACTCCCCAACGAGATCGGCAAAGGATGATGGAGCAAAAGACACCGTGCGCACACTCACACACCCAGACAACTCATCACCACACAAGAAATTTACTTGAACTCCAACCCACACCCTCCACCACTCAAGAGATCAATAAAAATACTACCCAGAAGCTCAATTCAAACTCCAAACGCCTCGACCTACAAGCCCTTGCCTGCACGCAGACACTACAAGATGAGTCGAGTTGATCAACACTTGAAATCACACTTGATGTTGAAAAAAATATACAAGAATAACCATCAAAAACTCAAAAAATCCAGCCACCAAATTCCTCTCTCAAACCATTGCAAAAGCTCCACCAAACTCCACTCTGTTAGACTGTTTGGAGTAGCGCCAACCCTAATGGCACCGATACAGGGTCACATAGTCTTGTCGAAAGCCGCACCTTCTTTCCTCAATTCCTTGCACACACACATCCATGGAAACCTTAGAACTTCCATAAACTCTCCCAAGTGCAAAATTGAAGAGAGAAAGCTCTCATTCACTCCTCCACACACTCGAAAACAGGACGCGAACGCGACGATATTGCACTAGACCACCTGTAGAAACCTTGCTTCCTTCCCTACACAGAGAAGTGAAAGTGCCAAGAGTTGGCTTCAAAAATACTCCTTCAGCTGGATCACTCACGGCACCGTCACTGGTGTGGAAAATTGAAGCCTTTTCACACCATTTTTGGTCATTTTTGACCGTTTTTGACCAATTTTGACCCGCGGCGGGCATTTTTCATGGGAAAAACCTCAAACGGACTCCAAAATTCACCAAATTTTGTACTCTTGATTCTCAATACCCAAAGAACTTTTCCACATACCACATTCTATTTTTGACCACTTCTAGGGCGGTGCACACATCACCGCAGATCAGGCACCGTAAATAGATAGTTACTGATGTCCCAAACTTCTGGAGCGGGATGAGAGTACCCATACTTGTCGCTTCCATTATTTACATTCTAGAAAGATCAAAAAATTTCTCTAGAGCCAAAATAAGCCACCTAGAACCATATCCAAGGGCCCGATACCCTATCCGGGCATGTGCATGTGTCCGACCGCTACCACACAAACCTGCCTATTCACAATGTGTACACGTTGCATCTTTTTTCAAACTTGAAACCACTTTGCAAAGCTCCCAAATTCGTGTATTTACATATTTTTTGTATATACGACCATGCATATAAATTCTACTTTGTACACGCCATAAGCGGTGTATCAACGTCATGGCTCGTCATGAGCATGACTAGTATTTGTAATTCTTTGGGGTTGCTAATATAATATACTCATGTTGGTGAGTTTTGAAAAAAAAAAAGATATCCTTGCTCTCTCTCTCTCTCTCTCTCTCTCTCACACACACACACACACACACACACAATGTTGTATCTCTCTTTCTCACGTTCTACCGATATTGTTGGGAATCTATGTGCTCATCATTGCACCCATTGCTGCATGCTATAGACTAGCACATTGTTTTTGTTGTTGTTAAGGCAATCTTTAAATTAGAGATACCTTTTAATTTTATTAATTAGGGATACCTTTTAATTTTTTTGAATCCATTAGGAATACCAAAGGCTCAAAGATACTGACTAAGTATAAACCAAAGTAGGCCCGCTCAATTTTTGAAACGGGGTCTATTAGATGGAATCTTGTTTGATGCTTTGTATGGATTGAGGGGGAAAAGGGTGGGAGAGAACACGTGGAAGAGAGAGAGAAAGGTAAGCACGCAGATTTTTTTGTGTGGATCGTATCATCATAGTGCGTAGTCAGGCAAGAGGCATAGACATTGTGGGGAGATGTGAGCTAGGGACGATGGCTCAGCATCCCGACAGCTGAGAGAGAATGCCAAAAACCCATTATGTTGGTGCTTATGTAGAATAAGGAACGTGCGAGTGTCGTCTTGCAAACCACGACAGATTAGTGTGCCTTGGGATCTAGAGAAGGGGCAAGAGTTTGAAGATGCAACTGTTACTGGGGAACGGCAGCAGGGGTTGCTGGCGATAGTTTGCTTTGGAGATGCAGGGTGCATGCGAGAGAGAGGCTTGTGAGGCCTTCGTTTGTAGGGCAAGGCATGGTTCAAGCGATGCAATCTCTCTCTCTCTCTCTCTCTCTCTCTCTCTCCCTCTCTGTTTGTCTGCAAGTTGAAGACCAGAGCATGTTGGGGACATGAGGAGAGTCAAACAACGCTCCCTGCGTCTTGCTTTGTGGAGCCCATGGGAGTATGCCATAGCGATGGTGCGGGAAGGAGGGCACCAAGGTTGCAATGACAATGATAGCAACCGCAACGACAAGGTGGGGGCCATGGTGCGTGTGGAGAACTGCGCGCAAGAACTAGGGACAATGATCTGGGGGAAAAGGAAATCTTCCCAATTAATTAATGGGTTGTTCGATTTTTTTGACCCAGTAGGTTATGAAGACCAATTTAGGCCCCTATCTAGGAAAAATAAAAATCCTTTCCAAACCTTTTAAGTGTAGGTTATTTCCAACCAATTAGCCCCCAATCTAGGAAAAATAAAAGTCCTTTCCAAACTTCTTAAGCGTATAAGTGAAGGGTGAGTTTAGAAAATGAAAAGACACAAGAGAGTGAAGGTGAACACTCAAAAGATTTTTGTGTCCATATAAAAAAGGAGGGAGGAGGGGAGGTGGTAGAGTGGACATTGGTGTAGGTAGTGATTATATTTTGGCGTGCTCAAGAAAGGCCTTAGTATTAGGCCGGATTGGGTGTTCTTTTGTGGATGACGTTCACATGGATGGCTAAAATTTAAGGCATGGTTTTAGGCCTTTTCAAGGGAGGACAAAAAGTGGGAGGCAGAGTTGGTATGCGGTACTGTGGAGAAGATCTGTACTGTGGAGTAGTACTATGAGATACAAACACGAGGTTGCGAGTGCTCTCTCTCTGTCTCTCTCTCTCTTTCTCTCTATGCCATGCAGAAAGGATCGAAGATGGTCTGTGTGTGTGTGTGTGCACGTGTGCACCTTGATGCTAGCAATGTAGATGCTCTCTTTCTATCTCTAGTCTCATTCTTTCTCTATGTGTGTGTGCACGCGCGCACATGCGTGCGTCCTATTGCCAGCAATGGAGATGCTCTCTCTCTCTCTCTCTCTCTCTCTCTCTCTCTCTCTCGCTCGTTGCGCACCCTACAGAAAGCAACTGAGATTGTGTATGTGTGTGTGTGTGTGTGTGTCTCCAGGGCATGTGTCGTGCGTGCAATTGCAAGCCAGGCCAACATGCAATGTGGGGGTGTGAGAGCGGCACAATGGCGATGGATCGGGAGGATATATTGATCATGAAGGCGTATTTATGATTAATTTAGTTGTCTTGTAGCAGAGGAAGAAGCAAAATCATGCAAATTAATAGTGATGAGGTTGATATCCATAGCAGTATGGGTGGGAGGTGCCAAGTAGCATGATGCAGGTACATGGCCGGGGGGATCAACTCGTACATCTAATGAAAACAAGGCGAGAACAGGGGCGTGCAAGATGTTCGTGCATCGTGTTGCAGGCACTAGAGCCAAGGAAGCCAGGGAACAACGTTTGGAACATAACCCGGGTAGGGGGGTGGGGATCTTGCATGAGAGGTAGGGAAACAAATTCCTTGATTTCAGAAGGAAAATCGAGTTCAAGAGGTGAACAACCAGGGAAGCACGAGGAGAAAGATAGTTTAACAGTACAAGGGTTCGGAAGCGGGCACAAGAGCAATGCGCAAGATGCGTCCACGAGCAAGGTGGGGTGAAGGGCATGAAGCGGGGCGAGGTGGCCGACCCTGCAATCTGGGTGGTGGGAAGACATCGGGAGGAGGGCATGGGTGCACGTCACGACAACCAATCCTGCTTGCGCGGGCTCGAGCCTCTTTTTTGAACCTGCAATTTAGGATGCTGTATATAGAATGGCTGGACAAATCTTGTAAGATTCTAGCTAGTAAAAGGACGTGGAGCTAGTAGGAGGAAGAATCAGTGAAGATGCTTTTGAAAAGGGTTGGATAAAAGCTAAACTAAGTGGAAAGAGGGGGTGTTTTGAGGTGGAACATGGACGTAATAGAGAGGGCTTAATATCGTGCTATTTTCAATTTCAAAAATGCCTCTTGAGGGCAAGGGAAAAATGAGAAAAATAGTGTAAAAACCCATGAAATAAACTCATCTTATAAAGGGAAAATTACCAAAATACCCCTCTAATTTGTGGAAATTCCAAAATACACCTCAAATCTCAAAAATTCCCAAAATACCTTCATTAATCTCATGAATTTCCAAAATTCCCTTCACATTTTCCAAAATTCCCAAAATATCCCTGGTTGTCAGATTAAATATCTCCAAAAATAAATTTTTTTTGCAGCTTTTCATAAGAACACTGATTTTCTTGAATACATGTGTGTGTGTGTGTGCATGTGTGTGTGTGTGTGGGCGGGGGGGAGAGAGAGAGAGAGAGAGAGAGAGAGAGAGAGAGAGAGAGAGAGAGAGAGAGAGAGCACAACAATCTACAATTCAACTTTGGACCACATTTGGACTACAAATTCCTTCACTGACATAACAACATGCACTAACTTCTCATTTTGGTCAGACCGCTCCATTATTTACTTACTGCTTCCATTAAACTCCAAAAACACATTCCAATGCCCCCCTCTTCCTACTTCTTGACAACACCTTTACAAATCCTTCCATTGGCAGGCCCTCGTGATTCCTGACCTTGTTTTGAAGCAATCATGAATACTTTATATATTATTAGATCCCACCATTTGAGAGAAATGAAAAAGCGTGCAAAACATCTAAAATGCAGGTGATGGGGTAGGAGGTATTGAATTGTCAAAAGACAAACTAATCAATGAACACATTTGGTGTCAGCATACATCAATTCTTCTCGTCGTAGTTCGTGGTCTTCTTTCTCATGAACAAAGTAATTTTTGGAGCCCTCAAAATCACGGGTAACCGCATCTAGGATGACTTGCAAGCAAAAGGTGGGTTAATTTTCGATGAGATGAATTGCTCCATGAAATGTGTGTGTGTGTGTGTGTGTGTGTGTGCGCGTGCGTGAGAGAGAGAGGAGGCCTGAGCCTCTCGTAAGCAAGAAGCAATGGAAGTGAGTGTTGGTCTCCCTACCTTATGGCTCTGTCTTGACATCTTGGAAGCCTATGCAGCAAGATTCCGAAAGGATGAATTCAAAGGCAGCTGCCCAAAAATGCCGAGGCCTTTCCATGTTATCTGGAGTTCTTAGGAAGTTGGGGCACCTGGTTGTGCATATAAAACTCTTTGTAGGACACATTCGATAAATGAAGACTTTACAGGGAAATTGCTAATGATTCTTTTCAATCAATCATTAATGAGCCATAGAATGGTCTTTTGCCTTATCCACGTGGAATGGGGCAGGGAGGTGCTATAGGTTGGTGACCATGTTTATCAAGTCATCATCATCATTCCCATCTTCTTTCTCTTTTACTTCCTTGGATAGTGTCTAACATCCATTGCATCTTAAAATTGGAAGGCGTTGCAAATTCCTTATGTCTCTATGATGCGGGTTTAGTAGCTCGCACGCTTTGATCTCTGTATTTTGAGGTTTTTGGGTTGTAGATATCTTTGCCATTGTCTCTTATGTATGCATGTATAATTGCCGCAATATTGAATACCTCTATCTTGTCGATGACATTTAAAGTTTTCTAGAACGATTACTATTTGTGTGTATGATATCGTTGAGTTTGCAATATTTTAGGTCGTCTTGACAAGATTGCTTTCAAGGTCCTAACACTTCTCTCATGTAAAGATGTCATGCTATGAGGACGTCATGTGAAAACTCAAGGAAAATCGTTTCTCTCTCTCTCTCTCTCTCTCTCTCTCTCTCTCTCTCACACACACACACACACACACACACACACACACACACCACCACCACAACAACAACAACAACAACAACAACAACAACAACAACAACAACAACAACAAACCGAACTTTTAGGTTTGGCCAAATTTGATCAGTAAGTAACTTTTCCATGTCTACCACTGAAACAACTTGACCTACACCTACTAGTAGTGACCTTTAAGAGAAATGAAAAAGCTTGCAAAACAGCCTAAAATACAAAAGTGAAACAACTTGACCTACACCTACTACTGGCTCCCTGTAAAAGAAATTCATTTCTTTGTTAGATACCGGATATTCCCCCCTCTTCTCAAGGCCATTCCGCACCTCTGTCGCCCTCCCTCTTCGTCTTCCTCCAGCTCACATCGGCTGCTTTCTGATCTGGAAGAAGGAGAGAGAGACAGAAAAGGTCATCGAGGAGCTCGATGAGCCACAGTAACTTGCAAGCTTTCGCCTCTCCCTCGGCCCCTACCAACCTTTGGCATCTGCCCATCGCACCCTCTCTCTGAGAGAGAGAGAGAGAGACCCCTTATCTGCCCTCCCTGCTCCTAGTCTCAGTTTTCCCGCCTAGTGCTCTACCTTCTTTTACACGAGAGAGAGAGAGAGAGAGAGAGAGAGAGAATCGGCATGCAAACTAATAGTTCTCTCTCTTCCCAAAATCAATTCGGCATGCAAAAGAGAGAACCTTTTAAGATTCTCCCATCTATTTCCTTTAAATAAATTGAATCACCTAGTAGTTACCTTTGAGAGAAATGAAAAAGTTTTTGCGAAACATCTTAAAATACAAAAGTGAAAGGTGATGGAGTAGGAGGTATTGGAAATTCAAAAGACATAACATTTGGTGAGCGGCATACATCAATTCTTCTCGTCGTAGTTCGTGGTCTTTCTTTCTCATAGAATTGAAGTAAATCTTGGAGGCCTCAAAATCACGAGAAACTACATCCACGATTGCCTACAAGCGAAGGGTGGGTTAATTGTCGATGATATGAATTGTGCCATGAAATGTGTGTGCACACGCTTGTGTGTGTGTGTGAGAGAGAAAGAGCAAGAGAGAGAGCTTACTCGGATTTGTAATGGAAACAAGGCTAGCGCTTCTAAAATGACATTTGACGGCACTGCGGGTACCTTCCATTCCCCCCATACTCCTCGATAATACGTTGTGAAGGCATAGGAGGCATGTGCAAATATGGTGTTCGGCTGGAAGCAGAACTGGTTCGGCAAGATGGCCGTGCAGAAGAATGAGTGAATACCGCAGACAAAGTCCAACGCTGGTTGTAATACTGCCAAGTCAGCGAAGGGATTGGCCATGCACCATGACTTTTCCAACGGCCAGAGTGGATCCCAGCATCTCGTGGTAGAATTGTTTATGCACCACGTCATGTCGTTGGTCAACTCGTTTAACAGAAGGTAGCGGCATCCATTATTGTCTGTAATTAAGTTGCATGCAAGCGAGAGGATGGGATAGTGCATGTAACGAGAGAGAGAGAGAGAGAGAGAGAGAGAGAGAGAGAGAGAGAGAGAGAGAGAGAGAGAGAGAGAGAGAGCTTATTAAGATTGATCACGCACCACATGTGGGTGGATGCTTCCGCATTTAATGCAGGCATTACTAGCTGTGCACGTGTAGGAGCATGAACGCCTGGTTCTTGCAGTTGCCGTTGAGGTTGAGGGTCAGGTCGTGGCACTAGGGTTGTTTGGTGGTGGCTACCTAAAATTGCGTTTACAGCGGTGCAATACACCACCTACAGCACCACTATCAACATTAGCACGCACTGTATTCCTTTGCTTGATCTCATCATCATCAGCTAGTACTTGGAGTGATCTCCTTTCATACATAACTAATATTGTTAGTAAATATGACGTAGCTAAGTAGATAATTGAGTAGATTACTTAATGAAGAGAGATAATTTTCTCACACAAGATATTATAGAGTAGAGAGAGAAAGAGAGAGTACGCACGATATACGTGGTTCACCGAATGTGGGCTATGTCCACGAGAAAGCAACCACTCAGTGGCTTTAGTACTTCAAAACAAGAAGTAGGTTACAAAGGGATTATACCCTTTTGGAGCTCCCGCCTTGCTTCACTCTCACCACCTCACACCCACCTTGTTGCATCAAATTCACACTGTGAAATGTGTGTAGAAATCGCCTCCTTTTATAGGCCAAAAGGGCTATCCTCTCTCATGAGAGGCAACCATGTGTAGCTGCCCTTGTGTAGATAAGTCCAAATCGCCCACCCTCCAATCCGTCCATGTGTGGCCGCCCTTAAGAAGACAAGTCCGCTCTTAAATTCGACCACCAGCCACCGGCCATTGACTTTCGACCACCGGCCACTGGCCATTGACTATCGGCCACCGGTCAACCGGCCAACAGCTCGTTTTCCAACCACTTTTCGACCGTCGTCCGGCCATAATATTCCGACAAAATTACTACATACTTTGCTTCCGTGGTAGAAAGTGAGACCACTTTCTGCAGCTTTGAAGCCCAGCTTATTGCTGTGCCTGCAACCGTGAAGACAAAGCCAGTAGTGCTCCTTCGAGTATCTTTGTCACGTGCCATATCTACATCAGCATATCCTTGAAGAAAAATATCAGTTTCTTGAAATTCAAAGCATTTGTTGTTGTCCCTTGCAGATACCTAAGTATGTACTTCACAGTTTGCCAGTACTCTTTGACTGGGTTGTCCATGAACCTACTTACAACTCCCACTGCATGTGCAATGTTTGGCCTTGTCCAAACCATAGCATACATAGGAGAACCTACCGCTGCAGCATATGGAACTTTAGACATATAGGCTATCTCCTCTTGTGTCTTTGGACACATATCCTTGGTAAGTTTAAATTAACCAGCCAAAGGTGTAGAAATCGTTTTTGCAATATTCACCTCCATTGTCGGATCTAAGGCATTTAACCTTAGTACCTGTTTCATTCTCCACAAAGGCTTCCCAGCTTTGAAATATGAAAAACACATAGTATTTATTCTTCATCACCCAAACCCATGTTTTCCTAGTCGCGTCGTCTATGAATGTTACATAATACAATGAGCCACCAAGTGATGGTGTACTTGCAGGACCCCAAATATCAGAATGAACAACCTCAAGTTTTTTATTTTTTCTTTCATCTCCAGATTTTTAAAATTTTACCCTCTTTTGTTTACCATAAATACGATCTTCACAGAACTCTAAGTCCACTTCTTTCAAACTTGGTAGAATCTTCTTTGTTTGAAGGATTCACATTCCTTTGGCACTCATATGCCCAAGCTGGTAGTGCCACACCGCACTGTCAACTTCTGTAGTTGTTGCACAAGCTGAAGGTTACATGCTTATTGAACTTCGCGATCTTGAGCTTCCCTTCCTCCGCCATTACTCCCACTCAATTCAAGCAATCCTTTCCTTGAGATAATTTAGCTATGGAAAAACCTTGCTCTGATACCAGTTGCTAGTAAATATGACATAACTAAGTAGATAATTGAGTAGATTACTTAATGGAGAGAGATAATTTTCACACACAAGAGATTATAGAGTAGAGAGAGAGAGAGATTACACACAATATATGTGGTTCACACAATGTGAGCTATGTCCACGAAAAAGCAGCCGCTCAATGGCTTTAGTACTCAAAACAAGAAGTAGGTTACAAAGAGATTATACCCTTTTGGAGCTCCCGCATTTCTTCACTCTCACCATCTCACACCTACCTTGTTGCATCAACTTCACACTGTCAAATGTGTGTAGAAATGGCCTTCTTTTATAGGCCAAAAGCGTTGCCCTCTCTCATGAGAGGCAGCCATGTGCAGTCGTCCTTGTGTAGATAAGTCTAAATCAGACCCTCCAATCCTCCCATGTGGGGCCGCTCTTGAGAATTCAAGTCCGCTTTTGAGTTCAGCCACCGGCCATTTACTTCTGACCAATGGCTACCGGCCATTGACTACCGGCCACCGCCAACCAACCGGTCATTTTCCAACCACTTTTCGACCGCTGTCCGGCCATAATATTCCGGCAAAAAGGAATATTTTGACGATTGGGCTCGAGACTGCCGTAAAAATTTTGATTTCCAACGAGTGATTTCATTATTTGTCTTCACGCACGATGACTTCTCCTCATAATGGGGGCCTTACAAATGTACATTTTTAACACAAAAAGCTATAAAGAGTAAATTAGGCTCCATACTTAACAAGTAAATTAGGGTCCCAATAAAAGGATATACCTACCCCCTTTGGCCCACTATCACTCAATGACGTTTAAGAAGATGGAGTAGTCCATCTAAAATGGGCTGCTCTCATTGGTAGGGAGATGAATTTGAACTTGGAGATACGCAATCCTTTCTCTAAGAGGTGAGTGTCCCAAGTGGTACTTTTGCGTTGGGAACAGTGTTTTGCACGCACTTGTCGAAATGAGCAACACCAAGTTTTTTTGAAATGATATGATGCAACACATCTTTCACGTCTACCTACGCTACAATGCAAGAAGAAAGGCCCCTACATGGCAACGTAGAAAGGTGGGTTAATTGTCGGTGATATGAATTGTACCATGAAATTTGTGTAAACACGCGTGCATGTGTGTGTGTGAGAGAGAGAGAGCGAGAGAGAGTGAGCTTACTCGGATCCATAATGAAGCCATTAGGAATACTTTATATTTTATTAGATCCCACCATCTATACTATATATAATTGAGCTTAAAATTTTCAAGGAAGGAGAGGGAATCCATGTGTCACTCTCTCCTTCATTTCAAGAACCTTAAGAAACATTTGGTTTGAAATGTAAAAGTGAAGGGTAAGCAGAAAGTCATTTGGTTTGAAATGTAAATCATTTGGTTTGAAATGTAAAAGAATAATTCTATACTATATATAAATTGAGCTTAAAATTTATAAGGAAGGAGAGGACATCCATGTGTCTCTCTCTCCTTCATTTCAAGAACCTTCAGAAACATCTATATTTATACTATATATAATGGAGCTTAAAATTTTTGAGGAAGGAGAGAGGTTCCATGTGTCACACTCTGGGTCATTTGAAAAAAAATCTAAAAAAAATTTCATTTGAAATGTAAAAGTGAAGGGTAAGTACTTAAATGGTAGAAAATGAAAAGACTTTTTGAGTGATTGATGGCAATATGAATTCAAAAGATCAAAACTCAATTTAACCTATGTAAAGTCAAAAAATTACTCTAGGCCTTCACGTGTCAATCAATATTTCACTTCAATGGAAACCTTACAAAATATCTCATTCTGTGAAGCTTGAAATTTGTGCACCTTTTTGGCCTGCTAAGGGAAGGCCTTAGTGTTGGGCTAGGTTAGGCGGACTTTGACGGATGGCGTCCAGGTGGACGGCCAACATTTGGGAGAAGACGTGCGACAGTAGGTGAGGGTCGCTGCAGGTGAACTCGCGAGGCAGAAAGTAGATGGCTCCAAGCAGAATTTCGCACTGCATGCCTAGCATTGCCTATGTTTACACGCGTGGGAGAATATCTATGGAAAAGGAGAAGGGTACTGGCCTTTAGGCTACAGACGGTTGCAAAGACGCAGTCTAAATGAGTTACGACTCACGAGGCTAGCCTAGCCTACCTGCGGCCAGCCTGAAATGAGCTCTCTCCTTTTCTGTCTAAAGAGTGGATGTCTGAATGCGCACTGTGAGCCTGCCAGTACGTTGACTTCTGTCATTATTGTAGGAACGGAGAAAAACACCACAGTAGTTGATTACGCAGACACACACAAAACCTTAAACATGCGTTCATATTATTCTGAGACCTGAATGGGCATTATACAGTTCGCCCGCACCCTTTCAATATAGGGGCTTGGCTTTTGATAAATTTAATGTCAATATAGAATATGAATTGGTTTTATTTCCAATACACCCCCATAAAATCAACTCCCTGATTCAGTTGATGTCTGCTACAGAACTCTGGTTAGGCCCAGATGTGAGCAGCAGGCTTCAAACTTTTCAGACACCAAGGGCTTTGTTAGAAAGTCTGCCCACATACTTGCTGGTGGAGTGTGTTCCAATTCAAGCTTGTTTTCCTCAACAAGCTCTCGAATGAAATGGTACTTAAGGTCCACATGTTTTGTTTTTTCGGAATGTTTCGGATATTTTGCCAGGTAGATACATGATATGTTGTCACAAAAGATCTTCAAGGAAGGTTTATCAATCAACTTCAACTCTGCTAACAGTGTTCGGAGCCAGATTCCTTCTTTTGCAGCCATTGCTACGGCTACAAATTCTGCTTCAGCAGAGGAAAGAGTCACTGCAACTTGCTTCTTTGATTGCCAAGTCACAGCAGCACCTGCCATCATAAAAGAAAAGCCAGCAGTAGATCTTCGAGAGTCCATTTCCCCCCTCCCCCGAATCAGAATCAGACCAACCAACCAAGGAGGTGAGAGGCTGATGAGATTGAGAGCGGCGATACAGTAGACCATGTGTAGGTGTGAAACGTAAGTATCGAACAACTCGCTGCAGGGCTTTCCAGTGCATGAGGCCAGGATTGTGCATAAAGGGAGAGAGAAAGTTTATGCTGTGACACAAATCTAGGTGAGTGCCAGTGACAAGGTAGCGGATTTTACCAATTAGTTGTTTATAGGGAAACTGCTGCATGTATGCCTTGTCGCGATCGGTAGTGGGACAATCAGCCAAAGACAGTTTACAGGTGGCGGCCAATGGAGTTGTGGCAGGCTTAAGTGAAATCATGCCAAACTGTTTAAAAATTTCTTGAACAAATTTCGACTGATGAACTAGTAAAGTGCCTAGCTGGCGATCACGTTTAACCTGTAAGCCTAAAAAATATGTGAGAGGGCCAAGGTCTGTAATGGAGAAGGCGCTGGCAATCTCAGATTTGGCCTTAATGACTTCAGATTTGGTACCAAGGAGTGGTATATCATCAACATACAAAGCAACCACCAAGGGAGAATGCTGAGTATGACGTATATAGATATTAGGCTCAGAGAGAAGACGTGTGTACCCGAGTGATAGCATTAGCTTGTTGAAGCGCTGGAACCAAAGTCGCGGGGACTGCTTCAATCCATAAAGAGAGCGAAGTAGACGGCATACATACGATGGATGCTCCTTGGATACGAAATGTGGTGGGTGCTCCATGTAGATATCCTCGGGAAGGTCGCCATGCAGGAAGGCGGTTTGCACATCGAGATGATGAAGTTCCAGGTCAAGCAGCACAGCTAAGGCAAGGAGAATGCGGAAGGAGGCCATCCTCAATACTGGTGAAAAAATCTCATTATAATCAAGGCCTTCAACTTGACTGAAACCGCGAGCAACCAAGCGAGCTTTATAGCGTGCGACGGAGCCATCAGGATGATATTTACGTCAGAGAATCCATTTAGAAGTGATTGGACTCCGGCCAGGTGGTAATGGAACCTAGGACCATGTTTTATTTGCTTTGAGGGATTTAACTTCGTCCTCCATAGCAGCATGCCACTCAGCAGCATCAGGACTAGAGAAAGCATCTCGAACATTTAGGGGGTCATCATCTGGATCAACAGTGGGAGTGCTGGAGAGAGCGGAGTACGCATAATCTGGCTCAAAATCTGCAAACATGGCGTCAATACGAGCTGAAGTAGCATAGATGTGTACGAGTATGTACTAGTGGAAGGGTTTGAGGAAGTAGTTAAAGCATTCCTCATAACTTGTTCTTGAATGATAGTGAGTATCAATGTAGGTATACTCAGGTTTGCAGCAGCAGTTTTAGTGGTGATGAAGGGCTGCCATGACGGAGGAAGTGAGGCAAGTAATAAAACGGCTTGTACTTCAACGGGTAGATTTAGAACTGACAGTAGAACATCATCAAGGCTCTCGATCAATCGCCAGGTTTTTAGAAAATGTTATACATCGTCACTCTCAGCCATGGAGACTGTCACAAGTTTGCGAAGATGAGCGACCTGTGAAGATACATGATATGTATGTAAATAGGTGTCTTTTAACTGTTTCCAGATTTCACTTGACGTGGTCAACGTCCTAATAGATTGTTTCTGTGCATCCTCCATGTGCAGAAGGAGTTCAAGCCGGGCACTTATAAGGTCTCGTGCCTCCCAATCTGTGACGGCCTGTGCATTTTCTGCAACGGTGGGGTCTGGTTTAGGGTCGGTTCCATCGACCACAGAAAGCAGGTCTTGCTTTTTTAGAACAATTTCCGCCATGGTTGGTAATTTTTATCAGATAGTTTGTCCAATTTGTACGTGCGCGATGCTCCAGCCTGTGCCATGCGGGGAGTCTGCGCTACACGTGTAGGATTGGCGTGGTTTTGGCTCCTAGACCAGGCGAGATACCATGTAGGAACGGAGAAAAACACCACAGCAGTTGATTACGCAGACACACACAGAACCTTAAACACGCGTTCATATTATTTTGAGACCCGATTATATAGTTCGCTCAATATAGGGGCGTGGCTTTTGATAAATTTAATGTCAATATACAATATGAATTGGTTTTATTTCCAATAATTATTGTATGTGACTTGGACGCACGCCCTGTCGCGGCGCCATGCAAATGACGGCTCGTTGAGGTCAATTCACATTGCTGTACAATGTACATTCAATGATATACGAAAGCAAAGCCACAGTAATAAACCTCGCACGCGCCACGGGCTACATTGCAGAAACGTGCAGGGTAGTGTCCTTGCGCATTTGCTCGACACTGCACTGTTCGGGAAAAATCATTTTCACAAACATACAAAAATCTCTCCAAGAAAATTCTAAATCGGAAATTTTACAGTACTAGGCTACTAGCCAATATTTTTGTAAAATTGAACTATTTTCCATGTATTTTAAATCGAATTTTCTCCTTCTTGCCCTCCCCTCAACCAGCTACTTTGATTTTGGAACCGGCTCAAGGCTAAGCTGAGGCACACTTCTCCCAAACACTGTTCGACAGTGTCTTGGTGAGTGTTTGGGGAGAATCCTTTTTGGCTTGCTAAAGGAAGGCCCTAGTATTGGGTCAAGTTAGGCGTTCTTTAACGCATGCCGTCCATGTGGACGTTTGTAAAATCTTCCATCGCGAGCTGTTCAGTACTGCGTTCAGCACATCTGTGTCATTGAGAGAGAGAGAGAGAGAGAGAGAGAGAGAGAGAGAGAGAGAGAGAGAGAGAGAGAGAGAGAGAACAACACGTATGTTGCAGTTGTAGTTGAGACATCTTGGAGCTGAGTTGTCGACCTGCATTCAATACAACGTACGCTCCAACTGTGGTTGGCAGAGAGAGAGAGAGAGAGAGAGAGAGAGAGAGAGAGAGAGAGAGAGAGAGAGAGAGAGAGAGAGAGAGAGAGAGAGAGAGAGAGGACTTATGCGTACTGTTTCGCGCCAAATACTATGCCATTTTTTGTTTCTAAAATGCTGTCAACCTCACACGTTTTGCTATAGGCAGTGTTAGGCAAAAATGTGTCTCAACTTAATACCATGCCGTTTTCGATTTTGAAAATGCTGTCAACCTCAAAAGAGAGAAAGTGTTTCTAAAATGCTATCAATCTCAAACGTTTCGCTGCAGGCAATGTTAGGCAAAAATGTGTCTCAACTTAATACCATGCCGTCAGTGTTCCAGAAAAATGTGTCTCAGCTTAATATCGTGCCGTCTTCAATTTCCAAAATTCCGGTTGAGCGCAAGGGGAAAAGGAGAAATTCCGCCCCAAAATAGAGAAAAATAGTGTAAAAACCTAAAAAAGTAACCAGCTTGACCTCCACTCTTTGCTAGGCAATCACTTGATAATACAATCTCTTAACATTGTGTCCCTAAAGAAACACCACAACAACCTTATTCATGATAATAGCTTAATGGCCTCCCACATTCTTTGTCTCCAAGAAACAAAACTACAACATCCTAACACAGTGGCCATAAGCGGTTACACACACACTCAAACAACTGGCCCCATGGGAGTATCCCTCTTCACATCAAAGAAAAACATACATCTACAACACCACAAGATCATTTCCTCGAATGAAATAGAATACATTACAGCGCTCCTCAGCACACCACATAATCCACCAATAAATCTGATAACATTGTACTGCAGACCCTCAACTCCACTTCCCTTGCTCCTGCAAACATTGACCACACTACTCACACCTCACCTCCAACACACCCCAACCATTTTACTCGGTGACTTCAACATCAACGCTAACTACCAAACACCTGAATACCTTGCACTTTCTAACCTTCTCTCCACACAGAAATGACACAACATATAACCCAAACCACAACAATCTACGATTCAACTTTGGATCACATTTGGACTACAAATTCCTTCACTAACATAGCAACAGGCACTAACTTCTCATTTTGGTCAGACCACTCCATTATTTACTTACTGCTCCCACTAAACTCCAAAAACACATTCCAATTCTCCCCTCTTCCTACTTCCTAAAAGCACCTCCACAAATCATTCCATTGGCAGGCCCTCGTGATCCCTTACCTTGTTAACTTTCAACCTTACAAAATTTTGTTTTAAAGGGGGGTTGAATCCACTTCCATTCCTTTTCTTTATGGAGCTTGAGAATTTCTCAAGCAAAGAGACTTACCACGCGTCAATGTATGGAGAGTTCCACTCGAACCTGTGTGCATGCAAAATTGTTGCCATCATCCCTCACTAGCCCCTAGGCGAATAGTAACCACTTCTCCTCCTTATGCGTGAAGACGCTCACCTCAACCTCAGCATTTTGTCAGGTATGGTACAATTGTGTGTATGCACATGCATGCGCATGAGAGAGAGAGAGAGAGAGAGAGAGAGAGAGAGAGAGAGAGACGCTCCTTGAGTTAAAATGTTGTTCTAGTGTGTTTGAGTGTGTGCACATGTGAAATACCTCTAGAGAGATTTCATAATTTTCACCGTTCACTCAGTCAAAACACTCAGACGCCCTGTGTGTGTGTGTGTGTGTGTGTGTGTGTGTGAGAGAGAGAGAGAGAGAGAGAGAGAGAGAGAGAGAGAGAGAGAGAGAGAGAGAGAGAGAGTATGCCAACAACCATCCATGATTGAGTCTCCAAAAGATAAGCTATCATAGCGTGTGAGTGTGAGCCTTGCCGAAACCCGTTGACCAATTTTGCATGGCTAGAGTCAAACTCCTACTCGGAATTTTCTTTGCTTCATAGTGGTCCATGGCTCCATGCTCCCTCACAGCATTCGTTACCCCAGAAAACAACAATATTTTAAATTGTGAAGAAGATTGTTTTCTTCTTCAGGTTGATACCACTTCTATTCTTTCTTTTATGGAGCTAGAGAATTTCTAAAGTGATGAGCACTGCCAAGTTCTTCTCTAAACTGGCACCTGGAGGAGCTCTGCAAAGGAGGACATTGTGGGCAATTTAGCAACAATGCAAGTGCACCCATGTGTGTGTGTGTGTGTGTGTGTGTGTACACGTACGCGCATCCGTGCATGAGAGAGAGAGAGAGAGAGAGAGAGAGAGAGAGAGAGAGAGAGAGAGAGAGAGAGAGAGAGAGAGAGAGAGAGAGAGGCTTATGGCACTTGGAAACATTGAGGGCCTTGTTCACTTGATTGTGTGTGTGTGTGTGTGTGAGAGAGAGAGAGAGAGAGAGAGAGAGAGAGAGAGAGAGAGAGAGAGAGAGAGAAAGAGAGAGAGAGAGAGAGAAGAAAAGAGAAGAGAAGGTTTAATGTGGTAAAAGCAATTTCAATAGACCTCAAAGATCTTTCTAGCAAGATTGAAGTAAGAGAAACAATCTACCACACTTGGGTGATAAGAGAGAGAAGAGGAGAAGAGTAATGAGAGAGAGAGAGAGAGAGAGAGAGAGAGAGAGAGAGAGAGAGAGAGAGAGAGAGAGAGAGAGAGAGAGAGAGAGAGAGAGAAGGTTTTACAATCCTAATAGACCGCAAAGATGTTTCCCACAGGGCTTGAAGTAAGATAACCAATCTACCACACTTTGAGGGAGAAGAAGAAGAAGAGAACAAGATAAGTTTTGATGTCGTAGCAACAATCCTAGGCAGATGAGAGAGAGAGAGAGAGAGAGAGAGAGAGAGAGAGAGAGGAAGAAAAAGAAAAAGAAGGTGAGTATTCATGTTGTAGAAACAATCCACACACACACACACACACACACACACATAGAGGAGGAGGAGAGGAAGAAGGAGAATTTTCATGTTGTAGAAACAATCCAGAGAGAGAGAGAGAGAGAGAGAGGAGGGAGAAGAAGAAGAAGAAAAAGAAGGTAAGTTTTCATGTTGTAGAAACAGTAGAGAAAGAGAGAGAGAGAGAGAGAGAGAGAGAGAGAGAGAGAGAGAGAGAGGAACAATAAGATAAGTTTTAATATAGTAGGAACAAACCAAAGGACATCAAGCATCTATTCCACGAGTCTTAAACTCAAGATTTGGTATTCAGTAGGGGAATTGAGGAAGAGAAAAGACAACTTTTAACTTAATTGGAACAAAGCCACAAAACCTTAAATATCTATCTGGCAAGTCATGAACTTTAGAGCTCTGACCCTAACATAGATTTTTTGGCCTTGAGAAGGAGGTGTTTGCATAGTTCCATGGCCATTTCATGAGCTTAAATATCAACATATGTATGTAGATAGACATGAGTTACAAGAGTGTATACAATAGTTCGTAGGTTTGTCTTAATTTCCTTGCTGTATTGGTGTTAGTGCATACATTAATGCAACATTGATTGTATAGTTTGATATTAAATGATAGGATCAGAATGAAAGCATCGACACTTTTACAAATATAAGTAGAGGAGAGCTTTGTAAGATTAAAAGCCATGTTCTTTTTAGTCGTAGCAACGCGCGGGTCAAATACTAGTTTGAAAGAAATGAAAAAGCTTGCAAAACATCTAAAATGCACGTGATGGGGTGGGAGGTATTGAAAAGTCAAAAGACAAACTAAACAATGAACAAATTTGGTGTCATGACGCATACATCAATTCTTCTCGTCGTAGTTCGTAGTCTTTTTTCTCATGAAATTGAAGTAATTTTTGGAGGCCTCAAAATCACGGGTAACCGCACCCAGAATGGCCTGCAAGCGAAAGGTGGGTTAATTTTTGATGAGATGAATTGGGCCATAAAATGTGTGTGTGTGTGTGTGTGTGTGTGTGTGTGTGTGTGTGTGTGTGCGCACGCGTGCACAAGAGAGAGGAGGCATGAGCCTCTTGTAAGCAAGAAACAATGGAAGTGAGTGTTGGTCTCCCTACCTTATGGCTCTATCTTGAAATCTTGGAAGCCTATGCAGCAAGATTCAGAAAGGTTGAATGCAAAGGCAGCTGCCCAAAAATGCCGAGGCCTTACCATGTTATCTGGAGTTCTTGGGAAGCTGGGGCACCTGGTTGTGCATATAAAGCTCTTCGTAGGACACATCCGATAAATGAAGACTTTACAGGGAAATTGCTAATGATTCTTTTCAATTAATGATTAATGAGCCATGGACTGGTCTTTTGCCTTATCCATGCGCAATGGGACAAGGAGGTGCCGTAGGTTGGTGGCCATGTTTATCAAGTCATCATCATCATTCCCATCTTCTTTCTCTTTTACTTCCTTGGATAGTGTCTAACATCCATTGCAGCTTAAAACTGGAAGGCATTGCAAATTCCTTATCTCTCTATGATGTTGGTTTAGTAGCTCGCATGCTTTGATCTCTACTATTTTTGAAGTTTTTGGGTTGTAGGTATCTTTGCCATTGTCTCTTATGTATTCTTATGTATGCATGTATAATTGCCACAATATTGTATGCCTCTATCTTGTCGATGGCATTTAAAGTTTTCTAAAACGATTGCTAATTTTGTGTATGATATCGTTAAGTTTGCACTATTTTAGGGCATCTTGGCTACATTGCTTTCAAGGTCCTAACACTTTTCTCATGTAGAGATGTCATGCTATGCGAATGTCATGAGAAAACTCAAGCAAAATCGTTTCTCTCTCTCACTCTCTCTCTCTCTCTCTCTCACACACACACACACACACACACAACAACAAATTGAATTCTAAGTTTGGCCAAATTTGATCATCAAATAACTTTTCCATGTCTACCACTGAAACAACTTGACCTGCACCTACTAATAGTTACCTTTAAGAGAAATGAAAAAACTTGCGAAACAGCTTAAAATACAAAAGTGAAACAACTTGACCTACTAATAGTTACCTTTGAAGAAATGAAAAAGCTTGCAAAACATCTTAAAATACAAATGTGTAGGAGTATTGGAAAGTCAAAAGACATAACACATAAACACTATACTAAACAATGAACACATTTGGTGTCAGCATATATCAATTCTTCTCGTCGTAGTTCATGGTATTTCTTTCTCGTAGAATTGAAGTATATTTTGGAGGCTTCAAAATCACCGGAAACTACATCGAGGATAGCATGCAAGCGAAAGGTGGGTTAATTGTCGGTGATATGAATTGTGCCATGAAATGTGTGTGCACGCGTGCATGTGTGTGTGTGAGAGAGAGAGAGAGCGAGAGCGAGAAAGAGAGCTTACTTGAATCCATAATGGAAACAAGGCCAGTGCTTCTAAAATGACATTTGACGGCATTGAGGGTGCTTTCCATTCACCCCCATACTCGTTGATAATATGCTGAGAAGGTGTAGGGGGCATGTGCAAATATGGTGTGAGGGCAGAAGCAGGACTGGTTCGGATGGAAGGCCGTGCAGAAGGATGAGTCAATACCACAGACAAAGTCCAACCTTGCTTGTAATACCATCGAGTCAACGAAGGGATTGGCCACGCACCACGACTTTTCCAACGGCCAGAGTGGCTCCCAACATCCTGTGGTAGAAGTGTTTATGCACCACATCCTGTTGTTGGTCAACTTGTTCAACGGAAGGTAGCGGCATCCATTATTTTCTATAATTAAGTTGTGTGCGAGTCAGAGGATGGGTTAGTGCATGTAATGTGTGTGTGTGTGTGTGTGTGTGTGTGTGTGTGTGTGAGAGAGAGAGAGAGAGAGAGAGAGAGAGAGAGAGAGAGAGAGAGAGAGAGATTTCTGAGATTGATCACGCACAACATGTGGGTGGGTGCTTTTGCATTTAACACAAGCATTACTAGATGTTCACGTGTAGTAGCATGAACATTTGGTTCTTGCAGTTGCAGTTGAGGTTGAGGGTCAAGTCGTGGCACTAGGTTGTTCGGCGGTGGCTGCCTAGAATTGCATTTACAGCGGTGCAGTACACCACCTGTAGCACCACCATTAATAGTAGCACACATTGCATTCCTTTGCCTGATCTCATCATCATTAGCAAGTGCTTGGAGTGATCTCATTTCATACATAACTAATATTGTTAGGAAACATGACATAGCTAAGTAGATAACAGATTACTCAATGGAGAGAGATAATTTTCACACACAAGAGATTATAGAGTAGAGAGAGAGAGAGAGACTACACACGATTTATGTGGTTCTCCCAATGTGGGTTACGTCCACGGGAAAGCAGCCACTCAATGGCTTTAGGACTTCAAATCAAGAAGTAGGTTACAAAGGGATTATACCCTTTTGGAGCTCCCGCCTTGCTTCACTCTCACCACCTCACACCCACCTTGTTGCATCAACTTCACATTGTAAAATGTGTGTAAAAATGGCCTTCATTTATAGGCCAAAAGGGTTGTCCTCTCTCATGAGAGGCAGCCATGTGTAGCCGCCCTTGTGTAGATAAGTCCAAATCGGACCCTCCAATCCGCCCATGTGTGCCCCCCCTTGAGAAGACAAGGCTTTTGAATTCGAATAAATGTCACCAGTCATTGAATTTCGACCACCGGCCACCGGTCATTGACAACCGGCAACTGGCCAACCGGCCAACCGAACGGTTGTTTTCTGACCACTTTTCGGTCGCCGTCCGGCCATAATATTTCGGTAAAAAGGAATATTTTGGCGAGTGGAAATTTTGATTTGCAGCGAGTGATTTTATTTTATAGTGAGTTATTTTTCTTCACGCACAATGGCTTCTCCTCATAATGGGGGCCTTATAAATGTGCATTTTTAACACAAAAATTTACAAGGGGTAAATTTGGCTCCATAGTTAACAATCTCCCCCTTGGAGACTGATATCCATGACTGCTTTCCATCCCGGCTTCTTATTGTTGAATGCCGATTGAATATGAGCAAAAGCTCAACTTCTCCTTGTTGACCACCTTTGTAAACATGTCTACAGGATTTTCACTTGTATGCACCTTTCCTAGCTTTAGTTGTCCCTCTTCCAAAAGAGTGCGTATGAAGTGATATCTCACCTCAATGTGCTTTGTCCTTGAATGAAAGGCTGAGTTCTTTGCAAGATGGATAGTGCTTTGGCTACCACTGTAGAAGACACAATTGTTTTATTTGAATCGAAGCTCTTCTAAGAATATGTGAAGCCACATAATTTCTTTGCTTGCCTCTGTCATTGCTACATACTCTGCTTCCGTGGTAGAAAGTGAGACCACTTTCTGCATCTTTGAAGCCCAGTTTACTGCTGTGTCTCCAATCGTGAAAACATAGCTAGTAGTGCTCCTTCGAGTATCTTTGTCACCTACCATATCTGCATCAGCATACCCTTGAAGAAAAATATCAGCTCCTCCAAAATACAAAGCATTTTTTGTTGTCCCTTTCAGATACCTAAGTATCTACTCCACAGCTTGCCAATGCTCTTTACCTGGGTTGTTCATGAACCTACTTACAACTCCCACTGCATGTGCAATGTTTGGCCTTGTCCAGAACATAGCATACATAAGAGAACCTACCATTGTAGCATATGGGACTTTAGACATATAGGCTATATCGTCTTGTGTCTTTGGACACATATCCTTGGTAAGTTTAAATTGACCAGCCAAAGGTGTAGTAACCGTTTTTGCATTTTGCATTGCAAAATTTTCTAGTACCTTATTGATGTAATCCTCTTGAGATAGCTTTATTGTCTTCCTTGTCCTTTCCCTTGATATTTTATACCAACTATCCTCTTTGCAGCACCTAAATCTTTCATCGAAAAAGATTTAGACAGCTCCTCTTTTAGGTCTTTTATGTCCTTTATGTTAGCACCTGCAATCAGCATGTCATCAACATACAACATTAGGATGATGAACTTCCCATCTCCCAAATTCTTCATGTAGACGGAGTGATCCGAGTTGCATCTTGTGAATCCATGATCCAACTGTAAGCACATGGGTCCTATGGGCAAGGCCACCGGCACGGCCGGATAGTGTGTACGCTAGGGGGAGGCTACAAGGTAGCACGATTGGGTGGAGACTAACACACACATTACCACCACCCTTTCACTGGTATCCGAGCTATTTTCGGGAGGAGGCTAAAAGTGGCTATAAGATAGCACAGTTGGGTGGAGACTAGCACACGCATTACCACCGCCCTTTCACTGGTATCCGAGCTATTTTTGGGAGGAGGCTAAAAGTGGCTTGGATGTGCGTGCGATGCCGTGCTTCTCTCCCACGTTTCGTAGACTGCGACGTCTCCGCTGTGCAGTAAAAAGAAGACAGGCACAATTTTTTGTGCAAGCAACACGTGGACAAGACAGCAACAGTCAACCGTGGCCGCCCCACCTACGCCCTCCATAGCGCATGATTAAGGCGGGCGACCAAGGCAAACTCGATCGGCAACTCGACGACACCGAGGCTCCGAAGGCTTTCGTTGGCCTCGTTGGTTGCGTGTGTAGGAAGGCCCGTTTAACCCTTGCTTGAAGGAGGGTTGATCCCACCCCATGAGGGTAAGAGGCCAACACTTTGCCATCAAGCTATTGGCCCTTGTTGTGTATAACAAGGAAAGATAGCCTACTTGTGTTGAAAGGAAAACTAGAACGAAAGGAAAAACCTCAAACTTGAAGGAATTAGCTTTACCCTTCCTTTTCACTTCTTGGAGGAAGGCAAGTTTCCTCCAAATATTCTTTTTTCCTCAAGGAGGTAGCTTCAAAGTGAAGAAAAGCCTTCACAAAAACGACGAGTTTTTGTGAAGAATCATCAAAGGTGTTCTTACAAGGAACGACAAGTGAAGCGCTGAAATTCTCGCAAGGGGAGGTTTGCATGAAACACAAATCGTGGAGCATACAAGACACAAAGACTTCAATTTCTCAACATACAAGTTGTCGTTTTTTTTTCTCTCTTTGCATTAGTGTGTGTTTACCATGGCCAGTGAGGATATCCCACTTACACACACGTTTGATTTTGAGCATGTAGATCAAAATCAAGGCACCACAGGTGCTGCTAACACTAATATGCATGATGATGATGATCTAGGAGATCATGGGCTTGTAGATATGGCTTCTTTCAAGAATTTGGAACATTGCCAAAGCGTACTTGAAAGAAATCTCTCTGTACTCAATGCAAATGTTACCAATCTTACAGAGCTACTTGTGAAATTTATGAATTCACAGACAACTCAAGGAGCCACAAGTGGCACGGTTCAAGAGAACCAAGCTCGGAAGACTCAAGGAGTCCAAGAGACAAGTGTTGCAAAATATGTAGAAGATAGCAATGCATTACTTAAGAATATCACCATTCCTAAGTTTCACGCGGAAGAGCGTGATCGCAACAAGGATGCGATCAATATATTCTTACACAAATGGAGTGATATTCATAGATTGAGACACACCCCGGATATAAAGACGGCTATGGAAACAAGTCTATCTCATAAAGGCAAGGCCCAATAGATGCTCGTCCTTTGTCTTGGGCTGTGTTTCAAGCTTCTTTCTCCAAAGAGTTTTTGGACTCCAATGAAGAAGATAATAATTGGTTAGCATGGGATGCATGCCGCATGTCTGGCCTCTCTCTCACACATTACCTTTCAAAGTATCAGGAAATCATATTAAAACTAGAAGGTCTAGATGAATTTCAAAAGATACGGGGTTTTAATAGGGGTCTTGGCAAAAACTATCATCTTCATGTCAAGACCCAACATCCAAATACTTTGGAAGAAGCCATTAGTCATGCATAAAGATATGATGATGACCAAGAGAGGAAAGGAAATATTCCCTACTCTAAGAATACTTTTGCTAAGAGCAATGTGGCTAAGAGCCAATGGCGAGGTAGATCTCCCACACGTTCCAAGAGGAATAAGAGACAATCTATCTCTCCACGCCCACAAGAGGCTAAGAAGCCTAAGCAATCATGAGATACTCCACGTGGGTCTCTCAGCACTGCTGATTTTGAGCGTGCAAAGAAACACAATGTTTTAGATGTCTTTCGGATCAACATAACAAGAAAGATTGTCCTCTTTTGCAAGGGAAAGAAAAGGCCATGCACACGGTGCAATGCCTCACATTAGATTCATCTCCTAAATATTGTGATGTAGAGGTTCTTCATATGGAAGAAAAGCACAAGTGTTGTGTGCCTGCTTCAATGTGGCAGCCCTTCTTTGGCCCCCATGATTTGATTCGCATGCATGGCACTATTAACGGACAATGTGTTCGTATTTTAGTGGATGATGGTGCAACTCATAACTTCTTGAACTATAAGCTAGTCAAGAAATTGAAGCTTACACAGACTCGTTGCTCTCACAAGTGTGTGGTGGAGTAGATGTCTGGGAATGATAAAGAAGTATGGGACACTGTAGTTCAAGGGGTTGAGCTTATCATTCAAGATCATACGATGACCCTTGACTTCCAAGTTATGAACATGGACCGTGCTGATGTAGTTTTAGGATGGGAATGCAAAGTGCAATGAATTCTACTGATAAACAAAGTGTTAACAAATCTAACGAGCAAAGTGCTCTCAATTTTAATTCTATAGAGCAACAAGCAACTGTTGTAAAACATACATTACAGGAATTACAAGATTCTCCATCCCAGCATAACTCTAGTTTACTTTCTCCTTTTGAACGACAAAAGCTGATTCACTTACTCATGGAGTATAGTGATGTGTTCTCAAGTGATTTACCACCGGGTTTACCCCCTACCCGTGATGTGCAGCATGGCATATATGTCTTGCCAGGCACTAAACCGGTGAGTAAACCACCTTATCATATGCGTGCTAAAGAAGCCAAGGAGGTTGAGAGTCAGTTGGCTGACTACCTCGCTCGTCGTTTCACTAGACCTAGCACTTCGCCTTGGGCATCACCAATTCTATTGGTAAAAAAGAAAGATGATACTATGCGCATGTGCGTAGATTATCACGGATTAAATGCGATAACCATCAAGAACAAGTATCCTCTGCCTCGAGTGGATGAGTTGTTTGATCAACTCCATGGGGCAAGATACTATACAAAGAAAGATCTTCGTTCAGGATACCACTAGGTACGTATCCTATTGCAAGATATCTCCAAAACCGCCTTTAGAACACGGTTCGGGCATTTTGAATTTTTGGCTATGCCTTTTGGTCTAATCAATGCTCCAGCTACATTTATGACACTCATGGATAGTGTCTTACGTCCCTATCTTGGAAAATTTGTTGTGGTTTTCCTTATGATATTCTCATTTATAGTAAGATTGAAGATGAACACATAGAACACTTACGATTAGTGTTTGAACAGCTACGAGCTCATGCGCTCTATGCTAGGCAAAGAAAGTGCGATTTCTTTAAAACAGAGATACATTACCTCGGTCATGTGATATCTTATTTTGGCATCAAGATGGACACGGACAAGGTCGCTGCCATTCTTTGATGGCCACATTCCAACACGGTTGAGGAGCTTCAAATATTTTTAGGCATGGCGGGATTTTATCAACAGTATATCTGTGACTATGCAAAAATCACTGTTCCTATGACTGATCAACTTAAAGCAAAAGGTAAGACCTTTTCTTGGGAAGAAGCCCAAAAACGCAGTTTCGAACAGCTCAAGGTAGCTATAGCCACTGCTCCCATCCTAGCAATTGTTGACCCACTTAAGCCGTTTGTGGTAGAGACTGATGCTAGTGATAAAGCCATCGATGCAGTACTTCTCCAATAGGGAAGACCTATAGCCTTTGAAAGTAAAAAGTTAGATAGAGCTCAACAGAATTATTTTGTCTATGAGAGAGAGCTCTATGCCATAATTTACGCTTTACGAAAGTGGCGACACTATTTATATGGTGGCGAGTTTGAAGTAGTTTTTGACCATGAGAGTATCAAATGGTCTACTACTCAAATAGACTTGAAGGGCCGGATGGGCAGAAATTCTTCAAGATTATGATTGTAAGCTACGATATCGCAAGGGGGGATACAATGTAGTAGTAGATGCACTAGGTCAGATGCCTCAGATTAATTCCCTTACTTTCACAGAATTAAAGAGTAGATTTTTGGAGTCATTACGTGGCAAGTGTGCACAAGATCAATCATATGCTAAAGTGTGGAGTGCAGTTCTAAAAAGGGATCCCTCACACTCACATGTCTTTGAACAACCAGATCAACATGTCTCTGCACGTGCAGATAGAAACTCCAACACACAGAGCTCCACCCCTACTCAAGAAGAGCTTAAGCGATGGAAGAATTTTTCCATTGATGATGGCTAATTACTCCACAAAGGTAGAGTATGTGTGCCAAAGGACTCAGACACTAGGCACCAAATCTTATTTGAGTGTCACGATAGTCCAAGTGCTGGTCATCCAGGTATCCGTAAGGCGTATGCCTTAGTTCGATGGCACGCTTACATCATGATGTTCAAGAGTATGTACTAAACTGCCAACAATGTCAAGTTAATAACGCAGAGTGCCTTAAGGTAGGTGGAGTTTTACATCCTTTAGAGATTCCACAAGGTAAGTGGGAGAGTATCTCTATGGATTTTGTAGTAGGACTACCTAGCCATGATGCCATTTGGGTAATTGTAGACCGTCTCACAAAGATGGGTTGATTCATTCCCACCAAGACTACGGTTAAGACACCGGAATTAGCACGGCTATTTGTAGAGCATATATATAAACTCTACGGTCTTCCAGCTAGTATTATTAGTTCGATAATCACTTCTGGAGAGCTGTGTTCCAAAAGCTGGAAACTAAACTTAATCTAAGTACGACTGATCATCCAGAAATGGATGGTCAAATAGAAAGAGTTAATCAAGTTCTAGAGAATATGCTACGAGCATACGTTAGCAAGAAGCAAACCAATTGGGAAGACTACTTACCTATATTGGAATTTTCTTATAAAATTCCTTCAGCCATTCATCCATGATTGATAGTGGGCGTCACTTTCAGCAGTGTAAACTGAAGGGTCTTAGAAAGCCCTCCTCAGTGGGGGCACCAAATGACGGGAGCAAAGCGGACCCCGAACCCCGACGGCCTCTAAAACGCCGGGGGCCAAATGGCACGCCTCGAGCCTATCACGGTAAAGCGAACAGGGGGAACCACCTAGCTTTAAGCGGCTAGGACGCAAACCATGATGATATGAACACCACGAACTTACACACGGAGAGAGAGAGAGAGAGAGAGAGAGAGAGAGAGAGAGAGAGAGAGAGAGAGAGAGAGAGAGAGAGAGAGAGAGAGAGAGAGAGAGAGAGAGAGAGAGACTATAAATTACTGAAATTGGCGTTGTGGTTGCGTGTTTCCGGAAAATGATGTGTTGCCGGTGCGTCCATGTAGAGCGTACTTCGTTTCGAGGTCGGCCGGGGCATGCCTTCGACGCATTTCTCTTTTTTGTTGTTGGCGGCGCATAATTTGAGTCCTCCTTCTTTTTCGTTGTCATCGTAGTCGTGAAATCCTTCGCTTTTCTTTGTATTTGTAGTGCGTATATGCATGTGTGTACGTGTGTGCATGTCTAAACTTGGAGCTACGCAATCCTTTCTTTAAGACGTGAGTGTCCCAAGTGGGATTTTTGCGTTGGGAACAGTGTTTTGCGTCAAAAACCTACACGCAGTTGTTGAAATGAACAACACCAAGTTTTTTTGAAATGATATAATGCAACGCATCTGTCACGTCTACCTACGCTACAATGCAAGAAGAAAGGCCCCTACGGGGCAACGTAGAAGTTCGGTGTCGTTAAGTTGGGGCCTTTACTCTAGTGGGTGTGTGCTTGCTATAACTGACTCACTAGAATGGCTCCCCCTCCCCTTTGGCACAACCACAACCTTTCCTCACCTGCTTTGTCTTGTAGCGCCTACCACTATGTCTTCAACATGCTTCCCCCTCCTATCGAATAATTTTTTAAAGGCTAATTAGACCTTAATCGGAGTGTGTGTTTTGTCACCTCGCCTAATCGAATACCTTATTCTATTGGTGAAGATAAGACAATTCGGGCCTTCTCCATCTACAAGAGAATCCCTCTTGCTCTTCTAACAAGTGCCTTGAAAGCAAAGTCCATGTGGCTAATCAGTGCTAGCACTACACCACTTTGAGCAAGCTTGATTTAGGTGTGTGCATGCACAACTACAACACGTGGCACAGAAATCAACATTTATATCGACACAAAGCCTAAAATTTTTAGCCCTCGGTATAGGCATCATATAAGTGTTGAACTCGTATCTTGTTATTTGCATTGGTATACTCATTTTTCATATGGACGCCTGTACAGATGTCCATACACATGCTTGTATCGATGCCTATACAGATGCCCATACCGACGTCTACACTTGGAAAAAAAATTGAGCATAGAGTAGTGTCATTTGTTGTTGCATGTGTTCAATAAACAGACATACTCGTTCTCCCTTTATTTTATTCATTACTTTGGAAGATTCCTTCCACCCGAGACATTCGTCCCACCTTGGTATTCTTACCCTTCTAAAAACAATATGCAGGAATCGAACTCAACTGTGCAGAGGAAATAGCCCACCTGGAAAGCTGCTAACCACTCGAGCACAGTTGCGCTGCTCATTGCACGTGTGCATTTTATCAAATATAAAAAAATTCCCTATTTGGGCCCCACCGCACTGCTATGTGCCAATGTGCCACTGTGCTAGCCTTTGCCTCGCTTCCAGATTCGCTCGATGCCTCCCTTGTCGATCGCCACCTACCTACGAGCCCACTTCACCCCTTCCCTTCACTCCCCTGCTTCACGCATCTAGTTTGATTCGGCTCCTAATTTCTTCTGTAAAAATTGTAGGCACATACTGGCACTATTCTCTCCTCAAAAAAAGGATTACAAAAGTACTCGCGTCTACCTAATGACATTGTATCATAAAACAATAAAGAAGTATTAAGCAAATGACCATAAATATGAAACACTCAATATAGAAATTTCATTAACCCTAACCATAAGTCAAAACCATAATGGTCATAACCATTACGCCATTACCATTGCCATAAATAAACCCAAAAATATAAGTATAATCATAATGATAATCATAAAAAAGACCATAACCCGAGTTGAAATTGAAGATTGTTATTGTCATTGCCTTATTTATAAACAACAACATAACCTTAATGTTGCAAACCCTACACCAACAACTCTTGGCTTTGTGATGAAAATCCAACCAAGAGCCAAGCTTTAATGCATGCTCATCTCCTCTAACATGCTAATTACTAAGCTAAGCTATGCTAATATGAGTGATTATGTGAGGAGATGTACATCTTTTTTGTAAGAATACTCCTTCTTCCTCTCAATCTACTCTCATACCCCGCTAGCAAGGTGTGTGAGGTCTTGGGTATGAGACCGTGAGGGAATTGATGTTGTGTTTGATAAGTGTTTTTCTTAGTGCATGAAGTTTCCATCTTCATTGCACTAGCTAGTATTGAAGGAACACAAAGCATTGTATTGTAAAATGTCTCTCTTGATGGGAGAAACCATAATACAAAGCCTTTTGGAGGGGGGACTGGCTCCATGAAAATACGGTCCTCAACTGTTGTCAATTGCTTAATTTCTCTCTCTTTTGAAGTATTGTTCATGCTATCTAACTAGGTGTTATGCTTTTTGTTGCTCTCTCCACCCAAGCAATCTTGTTATTCTCATTAGGAATCTATTCTAATGAAATGCTCACTATATTCATGCTATTTTTCGCTACACACAAGTTACTAGACCATTAGATGTTACATTGGTATCAGAGCACAAGGTTTCTGTTTTCTTGCTCAATAAGGGAGGTCCTCAAGCTAGCTATAAATGGTTGGTACTGTTAATTGCATGTGAGTAAGTGGAATAGGGATTTTACAGCCTTGCAGTGTGCCTGCATATGTGCAGTTAGCGGGGCATCACCTTCGAGAGCTATGGTCTTAATAGTGGAGTCCTACGGGGCTTGCCTACGGCTTATTAACCACTATTGAGCTATTAGAAGCTTGACAGGAGCCGGTGCTGTTTTGGTGTTGAATGATCCTCTCTTCTATTCCTTGCAATTAATGGTATTCGAGCCACAGGTACAGTAGCTTGAGTGCTTTTCCTTAAGGGGTAAAGAGGAGTAGCAACTAGGGCTTGAAGTGCCAAAGTACACCGAAAAATGTTACACCTAAAATTTGTTAGAATGGCTGACAATAGTAAAGAGAGTGAAATTAATGTTGATAACTTTGATTTTGCTAATGAGCAAGCTACTAATGATGCCCCGATGCTTGTTAACTATCTTGTTTCTAGGCTTCAACAAGCCATGGGAAATCCATCCCTCCAAAGTGAAGTGCAACGACAGCTTCATGCTCATGGGATTCTCCAAGCTCCCCACCATGATGAGAGAACACCTAGGAAGACTCCTTGTGAGACTTCCAAAAGAGGCCTCTCTCCGATTTGGGAAGAAGAAGAGGATCCCTATGAAGGGCTTAGAAACTTTCTCCTTGATGACGCATCTCCTTCTCAAAGGAGAACTCAAGAGCCTCCACCGAAGGAACGAGAAAGAAGTGAGTCTCCCTCCACCTCGGCAGAGATGGCTCCACGAAGACGGTGGGCTAAACGCTCTCCATCACCTCCAAAATGGAGAAGACCATCGCATACTTCTCCACACCATACTTCAAAGAGGGATGACAGAAAGCAAGAGAAGAAAAAGGTGAGAAAGAGGACACCCTCTTCTCCATCCTCTTATCCTCTTCCTCTTATGAAAGTGGTGGTGAAGACAAAGAAGATCAAGGAAAGAAAAAGGGGAGAAAGAGGTCACCCTCTTCTCCATCTTCCTGAAATTCTTCATCTTCTGAAGAAAGTGATGGTGCACCTTTTGAACCATCAAAAAGAAGAGGCCATAGGAAATCCTATGCCGCGTGGAAGAGGTCGTGTATGCTCAAGAAATTTAAAGAGGGAGGGAAGACCATCTCTTTCCTTACCTATGATGGCACTTTTGGTGCTACGGACAAAGTCTTGGCCTTTATCCAACAATTTGATGCGGCGCTTGGAGATGAGGGCTTCATGGAGTCCTCTAAGCTACACCATGTAGCTATGCACTTTGAAAAGTCCACCAGACAATGGTGATCTAGCCTACGGGCCAACAGTGAAGCCCACAAACATGGAAAGCTTTAAGAGATTCCATTATGAAGCAGTTTTTGGCCACCGATGCCAAAGACAAAGTACTCACCGAATGGTGAAGCTTGAAGGTCTCCCCCTATGAATTCATCCGCAAATATGTAGACAAGTTTTGGGACCTACAACTCAAAGCCACTGTCTTCAAAAAGTTGGATTTTGAAGAGCAAAAGCATCAATTTTGTGTAGGATTAACCGAAGAAATGGCGGAGTATGTCAACCCCCAAAGGCCACGCAACATATGGACGGTAATACATCATACTATGGTGGCCTCTCGAATCAATTTTCAAACAAGGGCTAAGAGGAAATCTAAGCCCCCTAAAAACAAGGATTCCAATGAGCCTAAGGGGAAGGACAATGTCCAAAAGTCTCCTAAGGGCAATTCCAACAAAGCTAAGGAGAAGGGAGTTTACAAAGGCAAAAATAAACTCTCTCCTGAAGAGCTTGAGCGTTATCGCAAGGATAACCGGTGTTTCAAGTGCGGCGAACAAGGGCATGCGTACCACGCTTGTCCCCAAAAGAACAACCTCCATGATCCTCCTAGAGCTACCTTGGTTGAAATCCAAGAGGAGGAAACTCACCACAAAGGATATCCTCTATGCCATGCTTGGGGAAAGGTAAGAGAACATGATGATTTTATCTCTTTGACCCCGGTTCTACTCATAATTTTATATCTATAGAGTTCGCCACCAATCTCGGCATACAAATAACGAGATGGGAGATGTCCTAACCGCAGACGGTGATTTCAAGGGGCAAGAAGCTTCAGTCACTCCCTTAATCGGGAAATTGAGGCTCCATGTCCAAAGCTATGTGGACAAAGAGGACTTCTTTATCTCTCCTCTCAAGCATGAGGATGTAATCCTAGGGGCACCATGGTTTGATCGCATGGTTGCCAATGTTAAATTCCCTGAAAGGAGAATCTCCTTTAAGTTCATGGAAAAAGATATGTACACAAGATTTCAACAAGTCAATAAAGAGCTCTATATCCGTGTACATTACTTTTGTTAAAGATTCTCAAAATGAACCTAATGTTCTAGAAAAAGAAAATATACACAATCAAAAGGAATTAGAGTTATCCAATTTTCTCAAGGGGTTTCATGATGTCTTCATTGACGACATCCTTGTGAGCTACCTCCTAAATGAGGTAATTATGACCATGCAATTGAACTTCTTCTAGGAATTTCACCGCCTAACAAACCTCCTTATAGAGTTTCTCAAGCTCAACAAGAGGAGATTATGCGGCAAGTGCATGAGTTAGTTGAGAAGGGCATGGTTAGGCCTAGCTCATCTCCATTTTGTTCTCATGTGCTACTAGTGCAAAAGAAAGACAACACATATCATATGCGTGTCAACTATAGAGCACTAAATAGGATCACTATCAAAAATAGGTTTCCCGTTCCACGGGTAGAAGACCTATTTGATAAGCTACAAGGCTCCACCTACTTTAGTAGGATTGACCTAAAAAGTGGCTATCATCAAATAAGGATAGTTGATCAAGACATTGTAAAGACCGCCATTTCGCACTACATTTTGGTCTTTATGAATACATTGTCATGCCTTTTGGCTTGACCAATGCACCAGACACATTCAACCGCTTGATGGAGAAGCTATTCAAGCCTCATCGAACCTTTACTGGAGTGTTCTTTGATGATATCATCATCTACTCTAATTTATTAGACGAACACAAGTGAAACCTCCAGGTAATTCAAGTTGTGTTTGATTAAGTGTTTTGCTTAGTGCATGAAGCTTCCATCTTCATTGCACTATCTAGTCTTGAAGGAACGCAAAGAATTGTATTGTACAATGTCTCTCTTGATGGGAGAAACCATAATACAAAGCCTTTTGGAGGTGGGACCGGCTCCATGCAAATCCGGCCCTCAAATGTTGTCAATAGCTTAATTTCTCTCTTTTGAAAGTATTGTTGATGCTATCTAACTAGGTGTTATGCTTTTTGTTGCTCTCTCCACCCAAGCACTCTTGTAATTCTCATTAGAAATCTATTTTAATGAAATGCCCACTATGTTCAAGCTAATTTCCACTACACATAAGTTATTACGCCATTAAATGTTACATTGGTATCAGAGCTCAAGGTTTCTCTTTTCTTGCTCAAGAAGGGAGGTCCTCAAGCTAGCTACAAATGGTTGATATTATTAATTGCCTGTGCGTAAGTAGAATAGGGATTTTTCAGCCTTGCAATGCACCTGCCTTTGTGCAGTTAACGGGGCATCACCGTCGAGAGCTATGGTCTTAATAGTGGAGTCCTACGGGGCTTGCCTACGGCTTAACCACTATTGAGCTATTAGAAGCTTGACAGGAGCCGGTGCTGTTTTGGTGTCGAAAGACCCTCTCTTGTATTCCTTGCAATTAATGGTATTTGAGCCGTGAGTACAGTAGCTTGAGTGCTTTTTCTAAAGGGGTAAAGAGGAGTAGCAACTAGGGCTTGAAGTGCCAAAGTACACCTAAAAAGTTTACACCTAAAAGTTGTTAGAATGGCTGACAATAGTAAAGAGAGTGAAATTAATGTTGATAACTTTGATTTTGCTCATGAGCAAGCTACTAATGATGCTTCAATGCTTGTTAACTATCTTGTTTCTAGGCTTCAACAAGCCATGGGCAATCCATCTCTCCAAAGTGAAGTGCAACGGCAGCTCCGTGCTCACGAGATTCTTCAAGCTAATCACCATGAGGAGAGAACACCTAGGAAGCCTCCTTGTGAGACTACCAAAAGAGGTCTCTCTCCGATTCGGGAAGAAGAAGAGGATCCTTATGAAGGGCTCAAGAATTTACTTCTTGATGATGCATCTCCTTCCCAAAGGAGAACTCAAGAGCCTCTACCGAAGAAACGAGAAAGAAGTGAGTCTCCGGCCACCTCGGCGGAGATGGCTCCACGAAGACGGCGGGCTAAACGCTCTCCATCACCACCAAAGCGGAGAAGACCATCGTATTCTTCTCCTCACCATAATTGAAAGAGGGATGATAAAAATCAAGAGAAGAAAAAGGCGAGAAAGAGGACACCCTCTTCTCCATCTTCTTCATCCTCTTCCTCTAATGAAAGCTATGGTGAAGAGGACAAAGATCAAGACAAGAAAAAGGCGAGAAAGAGGTCACCCTCTTCTCCACCTTCTTCAGATTCTTCACCTTCTGAAGAAAGTGATGGTGCAACTTTTGAACCATCAAAAAGAAGAGGCCATAGGAAATCCTATGCCACATGGAAGAGGTCGTCCAAGCTGAAGAAATTCAAAGAGGGAGGGAAGAGCATCTCTTTCCTTACCTATGATGGCACCTTTGGTGCTACGGACAAAGTCTTGGCCTTTATCCAGCAATTCGATGTGGCGTTTGGAGATGAGGGCTTCACGGAGTCCTCTAAGCTACGCCATGTAGCTATGCACTTTCAAAAGTCCGCCAGACAATGGTGGTCTAGCCTACGAGCCAACGGTGAAGCTCCACGAACATGGAAAGCTTTAAGAGCTTCCATTATGAAGCAGTTTTTGGCCACCGATGCCAAAGACAAAGTACTCACCGAATGGCGAAGCTTAAAGCTCTCTCCCAATGAATCTATCCACAAATATGTAGACAAGTTTTGGGACCTACAACTCAAAGCCACTGTCTTCAAAAAGTTGGATTTTGGAGAGAAAAAACAACAATTTTGTGCAGGCTTAACCGAAGAAATGGCGGAGTATGTCAACTCCCAAAGGCCACGTACCATAGCGGCGGTAATACACCATACTATGGTGGCCTCTCGTATCAATTTCCAAACGGGGGGTAAAAGAAATAATAAGCCCCCGGAAAACAAGGGTTCCAATGAGCCTAAGGGGAAGGACAATGTCCAAAAGTCTCCTAAGGGCAATTCCAACAAAGCTAAAGAGAAGGGAGTTTACAAAGGAAAGAATAAACTCTCTCCTGAAGAGCTTGAGCGTTATCGTAAGGATAACCGGTGTTTCAAGTGCGGTGAACAAGGGCATGCGTACCGCGCTTGTCCCCAAAAGAACAACCGCCAAGATCCTCCTAGAGCTTCCTTGGTTGAAATCCAAGAGGAGGAGACTCATCAAACTCACCACAAAGGATCTCCTCTTTGCCATGCTTGGGGAAAGGTAAGAGAACATGATTCTTTTATTCTCTTTCACCCTGGTTCTACTCACAATTTGTTATCTATAGAGTTGGCCACCAAGCTAGGAATACAATCCTACGAGATGGGAGATGTCCTACCCGCAGACAGTGCCTTCAAGGGGCAAGAAGCTTCAGTCACTCCCTTAATCGGGAAATTGAGGCTTCATGTCCAAGGCTATGTGGACAAAGAGGACTTCTTTATCTCTCCTCTCAAGCATGAGGATGTAATCCTAGGGGCACCATGGTTTGACCGCCTGGCTGCCGATGTTAAGTTTCCTGAAAGGAGAATCTCCTTTAAGTTCACAGAAAAAGACATGTATATAGATGCTAAGGAAATGGGTAACACCATCCCCATTGTACATACACCAGCTTTCAACAAGTCAATAAAGAGCTCTATTTCCGTGTACATGATTTTTGTTAAAGATTCTCAAAATGAACCTAATGCTTTAGCAAAAGAAAATAAAAGCAACAAAAAAGAATTAGAGTTATCAAATTTTCTCAAGGGGTTTAAAGATGTTTTTATTGACGACATCCCTTGTGAGCTACCTCCTAAACGAGGTAATGATGACCATGCAATTGAACTTCTCCCAGGAAGTTCACTGCCTAACAAACCTCCTTATAGAGTTTCTCAAGCTCAGCAAGAGGAGATTATGCGGCAAGTGCATGAGTTAGTTGAGAAGGGCATGGTTAGGCCTAGCTCATCTCCATTTTGCTCACCTGTGCTATTAGTGCAAAAGAAAGACGGCACATATCGTATGTGTGTCGACTATAGAGCACTAAATAGGATCACTATCAAGAATAGGTTTCCCGTTCCACGGGTAGAAGACCTATTTGATAAGCTACAAGGATCGACCTACTTCAGTAGGATTGACCTAAAAAGTGGCTATCATCAAATAAGGATAGTTGATCAAGACATTGTAAAGACCGCATTTCGTACTACATTTGGTCTTTACGAATACATTGTCATGCCTTTTGGCTTGACCAATGCACTAGCCACATTCAACCGCTTGATGGAGAAGCTGTTCAAGCCTCATCGAACCTTCACTAGAGTGTTCTTTGATGATATTATCATCTACTCTAATTCATTGGAGGAACACAAGCAACACCTCCAGGTAATATTTCAAGTTTTAAGAGAGAATAAACTTTATGTTAATCGAAAGAAAAGTGAATTTTTCTTGCAAGAGATTCAATATTTAGGTCACATTATCTCTCAAGATGGCATCCAAATGGATCCATCCAAGTTAGAGGTAATAAAAGGATGGCCTAAACCAAGGAATCTTCATGAACTAAGAAGCTTCATAGGTATGTGTCCATACTATAGACGCTTCATAGAAAAGTTCTCACAAATTGCGGGACCATTACATGACCTAACAAAGAAAAGTGTTAGGTATACATGGTCTGCTAAGGAGAACAATGCTTTCGAAAAGCTTATCTCTCAACCTGTGCTTATACTACCGGATCTCTCAAAACCATTTGAGGTCCAATGCGATGCTTGTGGTGATTGCCTTGGAGCTGTTTTGCTCCAAGAAGGGCACGCCATAGGCTATGAGAGTCGAAGGATCGACCCTGTTGAGCAAGCTCTAGGCATATACAAAAAGGAACTCCTTGCAGTTCTACATGCCTTAGACTCATGGAAGCACTATTTATTGGGGACTCCTTTCATTCTGCGAACGGATCACCAAAGTCTTAAGTACTTCATGACGCAGACCAAGCTCTCCGACAAACAGATGAGGTGGGCAAATTTCCTTTCGCAATTTCATTTTCATATTGCTCACATTGCTGGCAAGCATAATCAAGTAGCCGATGCACTCTCAAGACGACCGAGAGTGAATGCAGTTTCCATAGCAACTCACAATGATCTATCTTCAATGATAGATGAGTACGCTATTGATTCCGATTTTAGAGATGTGATTTCAGCCCTTGCATTAGGGAAGAAAGAAGAACCATTTACTTTACAAGATGGTTGTCTTCTCTATGGCAATAGACTATGCGTTACTAACTCACTACGTGAGAAAGTAATGTATGAATCTCATGCTCCACCTTATGCGGGGCATAGAGGGATTCAGTCTACCTTAAAGGGAATTGAAACATATTTCTATTGGCCTACCATGAAAGTGAGCATACAAGAGTATGTTTCCAAATGTGTGGTATGCCAAAAGACAAAATTTGATAGAGGGAAGCAACTTGGATTGCTTCAACCCTTGCCAATCCCTAATTCACCATGGGAGAGCATATCCATGGATTTTATCTTTGGATTGCCTAAGTCTATCCATGGGAATACGGGAATATGGATGATAGTAGACAGGTTCAGTAAACAAGCTCATTTTATACCTGTCAAAAAGACTATCAAAGCCCATCAAATGGCAACCCTCTTCATTTCACAAATTTTCAAATACCATGGCTTGCCAATGTCCATAGTGTCGGATAGAGATCCTAGAATGACCAATAATTTCTGGAACGGTCTCTTTGAGAATTTAGGGACAAGGCTAAATTTCTCTTCGGCCTATCATCCACAAACGGATGGCCAAAGTGAAATAGCTAACCTAACCATTCTCGATCTACTAAAAGCCTATAAAACGGAAGTAGATCAAAGATCCCAATGGGAGAAGTACTTACCCTTAGTGGAGTATGCTTACAATAACACTGTACATACTTCCACGGGAAAAGTACCTTTCGAGGTAATTGAGGGAAGATCAAAAAGTCCCTTGCTACTTAAGGTACATGGGAAGATCTTCGCTGCAGATGAGTATAGCCGAGACCTACAAGAATCTTTCCAAAAGATTAAGGATGCTATCTCTATCTCACAACAAAGGCAAAAGGCTACTATTGACAAGCACAAAAGCGACCAAGCCTTTAAAGAAAATGATTGGGTCTTACTCAAATTTCCCAAAGCTTGATTAAGGCACACGACAAGCAAGAAACCTATGGGACACCAAAAGTACTATGCTAAGTTAGAAAAAAGGTACTATGGTCCCTTCCAGATTCTTAGGCCAATCAATGACATGGCCTATCAACTTAAGTTGCCCAATCATTGGCTCATACACAATGCTTTTCATGTGAGCCTATTAAAGCCTTACAAAGGAGAGCCACCTCAAGAACGAACTATTGAAGACCCACCGGAGATCGAGGACCAAGAGGAGGTGCTGCAGCCCGAGTCCATTCTCCGACATGAAGACAAGGTATTAAGAGGCGGTAAGACTATCGGACGATATCTTATTAAGTTTAAGAATTATCCTTTTGAAGATGCTAGATGGATGAAAGGCATACAATTAAAGGATAACCTAAACCTTGTCAATGCTTACAATGCTTCTCAAGAGTAAGCAAATGTACAAAATGTTAAAAATGAACAAAGTTTTTGTCTTATAAGACTCTCTTTTTCTTTATTTGTGCACAAAAATAAAGTTGTATGCATGCTTAGATCAAGTTTGTGGAGACGACGTCTCCCAAACACCAAGTAGAGCTTGTCACTCTACTATGGAAGACTGATAGGACTGATGTGCAGACATGCTTGCGGCAGCCTCAGGCTCTCAAGCGCCAAATGGACTAGTCATCCATTATGGAATGATGTCGTAGGGTAACATAGGGATCCTCTACCCACTAAGAAAAGGACTCATGAATATGATTTATCTTCTCTACACCATAGTCGAGGACGACTATGATTTCAAGAGAGAGGTAATGTCATAATAATCAATATCTAATTCTCCTAAATGATTTTCTCATATTAAACTGATCATTTAATGTGGGGAGGTACCAGGGGAGAAAAAGCTAGAATATTGGTTAAGCTAGCAGACCGGCCACAGTAGGGATCCAAAGGAGGGAAAATAGGGATCCAAAGGGGGGGCCATCTGCAAAAGAGCCATGTGCAACAATGGGCTAAAAAGACCCTAAGGTTCAGCCCATTAAGACTTCCAAAATGCTAAGGTTCCAAAATTCAAAGGTTGTGTCCAAAGGTCAATCCTAGGAAAAATTGGATGCTTTGTGTGTGCCCTAAAAGTCTTTGCACATCCCTACATGGGAGGGGGCGATCCCTAAAGGTAGGGGATGAGAGAGAAAGCCACACACACACACACACACAGGCTCCCTTTACAAAAAGGGAATGAGGGACACATGTCAGCTCCCTAGCCTAGACGCCACAAGGTGTGCCCAATTCCTATTGGAAGAACCTTGAAGTGGACCAATGAGAATTAAGCTAGAGTAAATTTAGTTTAATTAATTTAAAAACATTTAATAAAAGAAACCAATGAGAATTAAGTCTCCTAGAAGACTATTGGGCAGTCTCCCAAAGGGTCCAATGAGCATTCAGAAGCCCCATGGCTTGCTTGATTCCTATTGGCCAGGAGGCAAAGGGGTCCAATGAGAGTTTAGTTTAATTATTTAATTACCTAAAGCTCTCACAAAAGGGGAAAGGGGGACACATGTCAAAAGGCTATCACTTATGCTGCTTAATACCCATTGGGTTGACTTGGGGAGGTCCAATGAGGCAAAAGCCAGACCAAATTAGCAACAAGGGCTCGCCCAAGAGAGAGAGAGGGGGCTGATTTTTGCTTGGCATTATCACACACACACTCACACAAGCTCAGGTGTGAAGAAAGAATACTCTATCTCCTCCCAAGCTTTAATGGAGAGCTCATCACCTACTCCAAGCTTGTGAGATAGAAGCCTACATCAACATTCTCTTGGCATGTGGATGCAAATCCACCAAGAGCCAAGCTTCAATGCATGCTCATCTTCTCTACCAAGCTAATTACTAAGCTAAGCTATGCTAATATGAGTGATTATGTGAGGAGATGTACATCTTTCTCGTAAGATACTCCTTCTTCCTCTCAATCTACTCTCATACCCTGCTAGCTCTCACCATCTTCGAAGGTGTGTGAGTTCTTGGGTATGAGAACGGGGATAATTCAAGTTGTGTTTGATTAAGTGTTTTGCTTAGTGCATGAAGCTTCCATCTTCATTGCACTATCTAGTCTTGAAGGAACGCAAAGAATTGTATTGTACAATGTCTCTCTTGATGGAAGAAACCATAATACAAAGCCTTTTGGAGGTGGGACCGGCTCCATGCAAATCCGGTCCTCAACTGTTGTCAATAGCTTAATTTCTCTCTCTTTTGAAAGTATTGTTGATGCTATCTAACTAGGTGTTATGCTTTTTGTTGCTCTCTCCACCCAAGCACTCTTGTAATTCTCATTAGGAATCTATTCTAATGAAATGCCCACTATGTTCATGCTAATTTCCGCTACACATAAGTTATTAGGCCATTAAATGCTACATGTGGTATGCCAAAAGATGAAGTTTGATAGAGAGAAGCAACGTGGATTGCTTCAACCTTTGCCAATCCCTAATTTACCATGGGAGAGCATATCCATGAATTTTATCTTTGGATTGCCCAAGTCTATCCATGGGAGTACGAGAATATGGACGATAGTAGATAGGTTCAGTAAACAAGCTTATTTTATACCTGTCAAAAAGACTATCAAAGCGAATCAAATGGCAACCCTCTTCATTTCACAAATCTTCAAGTACCATGGCTTGCCAATGTTCATAGTGTCGGATAGAGATCCTAGAATGACCAATAATTTTTGGAAGGGTCTCTTTGATAATTTAGGAACAAGGCTAAACTTCTCTTTGGTCTATCACCTGCAAATGGATGGCCAAAGTGAAATAGCTAGCCTAACAATTCTCGATCTACTAAAAGCCTATCTAGCAGAAGTAGATCAAAGATCCCAATGGGAGAAGTACTTACCCTTAGCGGAGTATGCCTACAATAACACTGTACATACTTCCACGGGAAAAGCACCTTTTGAGTTAATTGAGGGAAGATCAAAAAGTCCCTTGCTACTTCAGGTACACGGGAAGATCTTCGCTGCAGATGAGTATAGCCGAGACCTACAAGAATCTTTCCAAAAGATTAAGGATGCTATCTCTATCTCACAACAAAGGCAAAAGGCTACTATTGACAAGCACAAAAGCGACCAAGCCTTTAAACAAAATGATTGGGTCTTACTCAAATTTTCCAAGGCTTGATTAAGGCACACGACAAGCAAGAAACCTATGGGACACCAAAAGTACTATGCTAAGTTAGAAAAAAGGTACTATGGTCCCTTCCAGATTCTTAGGCCAATCAATGAGATGGCCTATCAACTCAAGTTTCCCAACCATTGGCTCATACACATGCTTTCCATGTGAGCCTACTAAAGCCTTACAAAGGAGAGCCACCTCAAGAACGAACTATTGAAGACCCACCGGAGATTGAGGACCAAGAAGAGGTGCTGCAACCTGACTCCATTCTCCGACATGAAGACAAGGTACTAAGAGGCCGTAAGACTATCCAGTGATATCTTGTTAAGTTTAAAAATTATCCTTTTGAAGATGCTAGATGGATGCAAGACATACAATTAAGGATAACCTAAACCTTGTCAATGCTTACAATGCTACCCTAGAGTAAGCAAATGTACAAATGTTAAAAATGAACAAAGTTTTTGTCTTATAAGAATCTCTTTTTCTTTATTGTGCACAAAAATGTAGTATGAAAGCTTAGATCAAGTTTGCAGAGACGACGTCTCTCGAACATCAAGTAGAGCTTGTCACTCTACTATGGAAGACTGATAGGACTAATGTGCATAAATGCTTGCGGCAGCTTAGGCTCTCAAGTGCCAAATGGACTAGTCAACCATTCTGGAACGATGTCGTAGGGTAACATAGGGATCTTCTACCCGCTAAGAAAAGGACTAATGAATATGCTTTATCTTCTCTACCCCATAGTCGAGGACGACTATGATTTCAAGAGAGAGGTAATGTCATAACAATCAATATCTAATTCTCTAATTGATTTTCTCATGTTAAATTGATCATTTAATATGGGGAAGTGCTAGGGGAGAAAAAGCTAGAAATTGGTTAAGCTAGTAGACCGGCCACAGTAGGGATCCAAAGGAGGGAAAATAGGGATCCAAAGGGGGGGCCATCTGTAAAAGATCCATGTGAAACAATGGGCTTAAAAGACCCTAAGGTTCAGCCCATTAAGTCTTCCATAATGCTAAGGTTCCAAATCAAAGGGGAATTGGATGCTTTGTTTGTTCCCCAAAAGTCTTTATCAATCCCTACATAGGAGGGGGCAAGCCTTGCAAGTAGGGGATGAGAGAGAAAATTGCACACACATACACAAGCTCCCTTTACACAAAGGGAATGAGGGACACATGTTAGCTCCCTAGCCAAGATGCCCACAAGATGTACTCAAATCCTATTGGATGGCCTTGGATGTGGACCAATGAGAATTAGGCTAGAGTAAATCTAGTTTTATTTATTTAAAAACACTTAGTAAAAGAACCAATAAGAATTAGGATCTCTAGAAGACTATTGGACAGTCTCCCAAGGGGACCAATGAGCATTCAACAGCCCAATGGCTTGCCTGATTCCTATTGGCCAGGAGGAAAAGGGGTCCAATGAGAGTTTAGTTGAATTAAATAATTACCTAAAGCTCTCACAAAAGGGGAAAGGGGGACACATGTTAGAAGGCTATCACTTGTACTGTTTAATTCCCATTGGCTAAGCCTAAGGAGGTCCAATAGGATGCTAGCAAGAGCAAATAGCAAGAGGGGTCTACCAAGAGAGAGAGGGGGCTGATTTTTGCAAGGCATTATCACACACACACTCACACAATCTCATCTGTGAAGTAAATAAGACTCTCTCTCCTTCTCAAGCTTTAATGGAAAGCTTACCACCTACTCCAAGCTTGTGAGAAGGGAGGCCTACACCAACAACTCTTGGCTTTGTGATGCAAATCCAACCAAGAGCTAAGCTTTAATGCATGGTCATCTCCTCTAACATGCTAATTACTAAGCTAAGCTATGCTAGTATGAGTGATTATGTGAGTAGATAAACATCTTTTTTGTAAGAATACTCCTTCTTCCTCTCAATATACTCTCATACCCCGCTAGCGCTCACCATCTTCGAAGGTGTGTGAGGTCTTGGGTCTGAGACCGTGAGGGAATTGATGTTGTGTTTGATAAGTGTTTTTCTTAGTGCATGAAGTTTCTATCTTCATTGCACTAGCTAGTATTGAAGGAACACAAAGCATTGTATTGTAAAGTGTCTCTCTTGATGGGAGAAACCATAATACAAAGCCTTTTGGAGGGGGGACGGGCTCCATGCAAATCCGGTCCTCAATTGTTGTCAATTGCTTAATTTCTCTCTCTTTTGAAGTATTGTTCATGCTATCTAACTAGGTGTTATGCTTTTTGTTGCCCTCTCCACCCAAGCACTCTTGTTATTCTCATTAGGAATCTATTCTAATGAAATGCTCACTGTGTTCATGCTATTTTCCTCTACACACAAGTTACTAGACCATTAAATGTTATAGCGGGGTTTTTTTTTGTGTTTAAAGTATTACCACGACTTTACCACTGTTATTACCGCGCTCATTACTGTTGTTATATCCGTTGGCCAAATTTAGCGCCTAGACTTTCAAATTCTGGCTTAACCCCTCCCCCCTCCCCAATTCAAATTTTGGTGTTTCGCTCCTCTCAATAAAAATTAAAGAATATTGTATATAATTTTAAAATTAAAAAAGAAGAAGAAGAAAGAGAGAGAGAGAGAGAGAGAGAGAGAGAGAGAGAGAGAGAGAGAGAGAGAGAGAGAGAGAGAGAGAGAGGGGGGGGGGGGGAGAAGGAGGCAGGGGATATAAGATTACACTTGGTTACAACTAAAATAATTGTTGTCAATTGATTAACATAATTGAGCATATTTTCAAATCTAAAGAAAGGAAGAGGAGGGAGAGAGAGGTGAATGGATTACATGACAAAAAAACTTCATAACTGCATAATGTTTATGAATCATCTTCCAAAAGATCTCTACATGAAGCATCATCCAATTCTAAGCCCATGGCTCCTAAATCTGTAAAGAGAGAAACGGAATTGTCGTTTATGGATGCATTTCTAGCTTCATCATCTTCGAGTTCGTCATCCTCCATCTCATCATCTTCATCATCATGACAATCACCCTCGCTAAGACTTGCTGCCGCCGGACTTGATTAATCGACCTCCCTCTCCACTATTTCCACCTCATCCAAAGTCGGAGGTGGAAGAGGGTCGAAGATAGTCTCCACTTCATTAGTGGAAAAAATGGTTCTCCCCCGAGGTATTATGGGAATTACGAACCAAAGTTTTGGTTGGTGGATTGCTGGGATATAGATGACCTATAAAATAGAAGCTCAAAATGAGGAACATTGGTATAACTAACGCTACAAGTAAATAAAAATAAAAAAGGTACATGTCACTCACCTGCTCACAATTGCGCGGTAAAACTAAATTGTTATACCTCCCTGAGTGATGCACACTAGAGTCCACCATGTAGAGGCCATTCTCATGTCGTCTAGACACATTTTCAAACCACTTGCACTCGAAGATGAAGCTATGAAAGGTTCTAAAATTAACCTTTAGTATCCTTTCAATAGTTCTGCAGTACCTGGCTTCATCATCGTCTGTGTCAAAGTTGCCCATGATGGCACAATCCATGGTGGTTCTACACTTGTCAATGTGGCGCGTACGAAAGTGACGACCCTTTGACCACATAGACTTAAAGGAAAGGCACTACAAAATAGAAAAATATATTAATTTATCAAATACATATTAACACTAGTTCTGTAATGGGACACTCAAATGTCCTGAGACACTAAAGTGTCCTGTTTTTCTACCAGCTTGTCATAATTATTTGTGAATCTAGAAACAAAATTCATAAGTCACGTTCATATCTTAGGTCAACTATGAGGTAAAGAACATAGCCAAATTTTACTTTTGCCAAAATTAATACCAAATTAAGATTATAATGATAAGTTTTAAGATGAAAAATCATAGAAATTTAGTGCAGTTTTAATAAAATTCTCATAAATTGAATATAACTTCTCATCAAAATAAGATTTTGCATAGAATTCAAGGTGTATGGATAGGAAAAAACTTATTATAGCAAGAATTTGAGCTTCATAACTTAGTTATGAGACTATTTTTTTGTTATAATCAAAAGATCAATATCTTGAAAATGCTGACAAAGAGGAAAATTTTGGTCTTTCAAGGCCTATTTCATTAACACTAGTTCTGTAATCAGACACTCAAATGTCGTGAGACACTAAAGTGTCCTGTTTTTCTAGCAGCTTGTCATAATTATTTGGTGAAACTAGAAAAAAAAATTCATAGGTCACGTTCATATCTTAGGTCAACTATGAGGTAAAGAACATAGCCAAATTTTACTTTTGCCAAAATTGATACCAGATTAAGATTATAATGATAAGTTTTAAGATGAAAAAATCATAGAAATTTAGTGTAGTTTTAACAAAATTTTCATAAATTGAATATAACTTCTCATCAAAATACGATTTTGCATAGCTTTCAAGGTGTATGGATAGGAAAAAATTTATTATAGCAAGAAACTGAGCTATGTAACTTAGCTATGGGACTAGATTTTTGTTATAACCAAAAGACCAAAATCTTAAAAATGCTAGCAAATAGGAAAATTTTGGTCTTTCGAGGCCTCTTTCATTAACATGATGAGGTTATGGTACAAAACCTAAGGTGTATAATGTATCTATAGGTCAAGACCCATCAACTAAGCATTTTTCAAGGGTTCAAACTCATAGGCATCTTGTAATTTAAGCTCATTTTAAAAAAACTGTATTGCATAATTTCTTGCAAAAAAAACATTAAAACTAATAACAGTGTGTATATAAATCTACCAATTCTGTCCATATGAGGTATTTGTATACAAATAAGTGAGGTAAACAAAAAAACACAAAAGTGGACTTTATTTTAAGGCTTATCTTTGATAAATGAAAAATCATAATTACAACATGCACAATTTTTTGGATACGCCATAAATCACTAAATGTGGATTGCATAACCATTAAAAATTATCACCTTATGTAATGGAGTCATAGATCTAATATATATGCATCATAAGACATTGTAAATTTAGATGAACTAAATATTTTTGTGTTTGGTTAATTGAATTTGTGAACGTTGCATATTTGACCCAATAGGACTTTCTATATTTAATTCTAGTCACAAAGGATTTTTTTCTCACATGAAAATTGCAAAAATATAAAACACATATATAAATAGTTACCACGAATTATTGCATGCACCTTGCTCATTTTTTTCTTAGGTTAGAGTATGAGTTTTAATGAAACATTGGATGCTGTTTTGAGTAGGTTCTTTTCATGAGTGTAGTTACTATTGAGATTATGATCAAAAGTGAGGGATTATAATTTCTATGATTACTTTGAATAACATTTTATAAGTTTGTAAAAGTATTTCTTGAGATGTGTTCTAGATTTCATGTACCATTTTATTTAAATTTGCAAAAAAAGGACACTAAAGTGTCTTTTTTGGTACCAAACTAGTGTTAACATGATGAGGTTATGGGGCAAAACCTAAGGTGTATATATAATATATCTATAGGTCAATACTCATCAAGTAACCATTTTTCAAGGGTTCAAACTCATAATCATCTTGTAATTTAAGCTCATTTTTTTTAAAAAAATGTAGTGCATAATTTCTTGCAAAAAAAATATTGCTATGAAAAACTAATGAAAATGTGTATATAAATCTCCCAATTATGTCCATATGAGGTATTTGTATACAAATAAGTGAGATGAACGAAAAAATCCAAAAGTGGACTTTATTTTAAAGCTTATGTTTTATAAATAAAAAATCATAATTACAACATGCACAGTTTTTTGGATACGCCATAAATCACCAAATGTGGCTTGCGTAACCATTACAAATTATCACCTTATGTAATGGAGTCATAGATCTAGTATATATGCATTATAAGACATTGTAAATTTAGATGAACTAAATGTTTTTTGTGATCGTTAATTGAATTTGTGAACGTTGCATATTTGACCCACAGGACTTTATATATTTAATTCTAGTCACAAAGGATCTTTTTCTCACATGACAATTGCAAAAATATCAAACACATATATAAGTAGTTACCACGGATTATTGCATGCACCGTGTTCATTTTTATCTTAGGCGAGAGTACGAGTTTTAATGAAACATTGAATGCTGTTTTGCGTAGTTTCTTTTCATAAGTGTAGTTACTATTGAGGTTATGATCAAAAGTGAGGGATTATAATTTCTATGAGTACTTTGAATAACATTTTATAAGTTTGTAAAAGCATTTCTTGAGATGTGTTCTAGATTTCATGTACCATTTTATTTAAATTCGCAAAAAAAGGACACTAAAGTGTCCTTTTTGATACCAAACTAGTGTTAAAGATAATTTTAAGAAATAGCGAGACAATATGGTTTAGGTATATGAGTAATCTACCTTTGGTACGCAACCTCGTGCATACTCCCATTCTTTGTTGGTGATGTCTTCTCCATGCGCATTTGCCTCAGTCATTCTCTCATGAATCCACTATGCCCTAATGAGATCTGGGAAACATGCAAGGTGTCTAGGCATTGGGGGTGCCCTCCTTCCTCCATGTGCTTGTTTCCATGCTTCCCTCTCCTCTTGCAAACACCTGGCCTTTTCCATTGTCCACAATTCCACTCCCTTGGTCATAATATTTGCATCGAAAATGAAAAAGTTATCAACCACTTGGGATAGATTCATATCCATGTTAAGTAGTTTCCCCTTTCTAGTTGTCAAGTGTGAAGTCATCCTTGCATATTCCTCGTCTGACCACATGCGAGGCATTGAAGGATCAACTTGTGCCAAATACTATGATATGTAAACAAATGCCTCTTGAACAATCCACCCTTCGGTCATACATGCCTTTGGTTGAGACCGTAGCTGCACAAAATCTTTGAGAGTCTTTAAAAGCCTCTCTAAGAAGAACATTCATCATGCGTGCACTACTCCACATATAGCTATCTCCTCCACCACGTTGTCAGGAGTTTTTTGGAGCAAGGGATTTCACATATGTACATGCACATGCATGGTGCATCAAATAAAGGATTGCCCATTTTCCAGAGCCAGGTGGTTGCGTGGGACCCACATGTGTACAGGTAGGGCAGCATGTACATAGTGCATCGATTTTCATCATCACCAGTATCAGTGTGTTTTCTCTATAATAATGACGAGTCGGTAGCACGTAAAAATTCTCAAGGAAGCTATCTGCGGGCCGAAGACATGAGGTAAGCAGGTGCGTCAGATGGCATCTAGTGACAGTAGGAGGTCGAATGGGGTCAATATTTGCACAAGGGAAAGCGAGGACACAACGTGGGTGTTTTCGTGTGATAATTATACAGAGAGATCATCATGAGGACCATATTTTGGGGCCACTTTACGTGGTGGCGGGATGCATTATTGGAAAAAGTTGAGTGCCAAGTGTGCGGATGGATGCAGCAGGGTGACAACTATGCACTGCGAGGTCAGTTTTTGGCCTGTTCGGGATCCGTTTGAGATTAACTAGAAAGGCCAAGTGTGCCCAAGTAATAAAACTAAGTGTAGGAACTGAAAAACCTAAGAGAAGACTAGAAAAAATGTGGAGAAGAGAAGGAACAGCTGCAACTGTGTTTTTTGCTGTTTTGGAGTCTGTTTTGGCCATAAACTACTCATCCGAGGTCGGGATTTGAGCACTTTTGACATTGTAGACTGGGGTTTTGGGCCATTCTGGACGCGATGGTGCTATCCATTTTGCCAAATTCCTCACTGTTTTTTTGTTGTTTTGGCTGTGTAAGTTTCTCCTATGAGCGAAGCTTCTGCTCCTATTTGTGATTGTATCTTGCATATTTTATCCATTTTGTGTGAGCTTTTTTCCCCATTGGTATTGTCCCAAGATCAATTGTATCTAAACATCAGAAATTATCCTCTTTTGAGCCGAGTTTTTTGGGTGTGTGTGTGTGTGTGTGTCTCTGTGTGGAGTGGGTATTTAAATGGGTAGTCTCTCTTCTCTCACTCCATAGATGTGTTCCCTGTCTCGGCCAGGTGGGTTGTGTAAGCTGAGTGGTGCCCCATAGTGTGTGTGTATATCATCCCAAGAGTGTGTGTTGGGTCAGTATAGAGGCGTTCTGTGTATTTCCATCCCGCTCACATTCTTTTGGCCTCCCCATGGAGGATCTTCTTTGAGTACCTTCTGCTTCGAGCTTCGAGATTCGGGATTACAAGTTGTAGATTACAGGCTACAGATTACAGGGACAGGTACAGGTGATTCACACAGGTACATGTAGCTGGAGTAGAGTGATACACTGACAGTGGAAGTCACTTGTAGTTGCCGTGGGTATGCATTATTTGGCGCCTGTTTGAGCGCATTGTCTGCTGGTATTGTACGTTACTTGTGGAAACTGCCATTGTACGCCTTTGTGGAGCCATACTTTGTTTTATTTGGCAGTCCCAGCCATTTCTGAGACATGGTCTAGAAGATAGTCATTTCTGAGACTTGACTATACGAGATTTGCATAAGCCTTCGTGAGAGGGTCGATAGCGTGAGGTTTTATTGAGCTGGGGGATTCTCAAATGTGAGATCCTTTCGGTGATACAGGTGGCTGGAGCACCCTTTTTGTGACCTCGCCATAGGCTATGTACTAGTGATTCCTACTTGATGCTCAGGTTCTATTGTTGGCAGTTTATGCATACATATACAGTCTAGATATTTTGGGTTCTTACTTCTCTACTTCTGGGGAAACTCTGCCAAAATTTTTCCAAGTTATGATGGTTGCTTTTTTGGTCTTTTAAGCCATTTATGCTGTTATGCTGTTGAAATTTTGGCAAAATCAGAGGATAAGACAGGTGTGCCTTCTTGGGAGCTACATGGTTGACTTTAATCGATGATCAAAATGGCCCTCAATTCACTCCTTTTCATTTAACTCAAAGAATCCAGATAAATGTTCATGTGTCAAATATTTTTTTCTAGCAGCGCATAGTCTTTATGTTCGGGCCAAGAAGATTACGAGAGATACTGGAATGTCCTTTTCTTGTTGTAATCCCGATGATTAACTACAAAAACTCATTTGATGTGCATGTGTTTGTCCTTATCTAAAGTTGAGCTCCATTGAAGTTTCTGGGGATTGGGTTAGTAAAAAGTTTGGGTTCTTGTACGTGTGTTCGAAGGGGTTCTCAAAGCATTGTAACTTGGGTAGCCATGGCTTTCTCTTATCCGGAATTTCATGGAAGAAGTGATGAAGATGTGGAAGACTTTTTAGAAAAGATGGAGGTTGCCTGCATTAGCAACCAGATTCATGACCCAGCGCAGATGTTACGTCTTCTCCAAATTTGTTTGAAGAGTGATCCACGAGTTTGGTCCAAAGCATTTGAAGAGGAGTTGCGTGTGGCTGATGCACCTGTAAGATTGAGTTGGGACAATCTAAGGAATGGATTAGAAGTGGAGTTTGTGAAGACAGAAGATCCTCACAAAGTGTGGCAAGAAGTACAAGATTTAGTGCAGAAGGAAGGTGAGCCAGTAGATGCGTACATACGTAAGTTTTCATTGGCATGGGAGCGGATGTGCAAGGCCTTAGCACCACAAGTACCCCCGCCTGACATGATGAAGAAGGACACGTTCTTAGCTGGTCTTTGGGAGAATATATATTGGAGAGTGCAGCTAAAGAAGCCTAGGAAATACGAAGATGCACTAGAGGTAGCAAGGAGCAAAGAGTGGAAGCTGAGGAAAATGAACCAGCTAGGGGTGGAGTCTTTGCCCATGAGGTCTGAATTTCAACCTCTGGATTCTTTACAAGGTCGCATGCTAGCGGTTCATCATGAACCAGTGGTTTTTTTTACTCCTCAAGTTATGCCAATAGTGGTCACTACAACAGTGCAAGATGATGGGCTAATGCAAGACATGAGGCAAGTGGTAGATTTAATGAAGAATCTCAGCCTAAACTAGGTGAAGTGGGAAATAATCGAGGTCGAGGGAGGTTTGCAAATCAGCCAAGAGGAGAAGAAAGACCTAGGAATGGTGTTGGACAAAGCAATGGTAGGTTCTGGAGGTAGACGCCCACATGTTATAATTGTGGAGAGTTGGGTCACATCAGCCCGCAATGTGATAAGCCACCAAGGATGGGGGGAGACATGTATCCATTGCGGAGACAGGTTCTAACTAGGTCAAATGATTATGGCATCGAAATTAAAGGAGAAGAAGGAACCAGTGGATTAACCGAGGAGGAAAAGGGAAAGACAAAAGTGATAAGTGTAGTCACCTTGGAGAAGGCATCAAAGCTAGAGGATACATTAGTGATGCCTATTGGGAAGAGGACCACAGAGGACAAGGAAGGGAGAAGTGCCCCAGGTCCTAGTAAGAAGAAGGGAAAGAGCCATCAAGGCGAGGATGTCAAGGCCAAGAGGAAAAGAAGGGCTCGTCACAAGTTTCATGTTTCAGATTTTCCACTAGGGGATGGGCAATTAAGCTATGACTTGAAGGAGGATCTAACAAGCAGGAAGGCAGATGTTACTTTTGGGCATCTTATAGAGATGGTGCCTAAGCTAAAGCAACAGTGGAAGAGGATGGTTAACCCAATGGAGAAAGAGCCAGAGAGAGGTTCCGTAAAGGTGTTGGCGATGGATGAGCTACCAGACATTTGCCCAATTGTAAGGTCTCTGACCCCGATAAAAAAGAACACCATTGTACCTTGAAATGAATATAATGGAAAAAGAACCCGAGGGCTGCTAAATCCGAGGCCAGTACGTCTTAGTTAGAGCTCCGTATAGCAATTTACGGCATCAAAATCCGACTCGTATGACCTGTTTTAGCCTAAAACCAATTTTTTATAAAATTGTCCGGGAAGGTACTGGGGCCCCGAGGCTGTGTGGGAACAGGTTCCAGCCCACTCCAGCTCAGCTTTAGCAGCTAGGGGGTGCCCTCTTGCCTTGTGGGAGTCCTGGGAGAGTTTCCAAGCCAATATCTAAGTCTCAGAGCCAGTTAACCAAACCAACCTGACACTTGGTGGGTAGGGGAACTAGACGTACCATGCAAGGACTGGGTGCTCACTCAGATGCTTATAGCAGCACAAATCGATTTTCAGCCTGTAGGATCCTATTTAAAGGCCAGTGCACACACACACACACACATATATGCTCACACACACACACACACACCTACACACACTGGGAAGGTGCTACCGGTACACACACCTTTTGAAGGAGAAGCAAGGAGGGAGGTGCTGTCGAATTCTCGCCTCAAGAAGCTCGATTAGATCAGAGAATTGAGAAGATTATCATCCCTTAATCACGGTAACCACGATTTAATTAATGCCTTCTGTAAATTCTTTTCATTACCATCTAAATTTCTCGTCTATTATGCTTATTCCTAGTCGTAATTCTCTATAATTACTCTCTAATTTCTCCTTAACCATATTCTGTTATGTAATCATTATCCCATAGCTGAATTATCAGCCATTCATCACTCTTGATTAATGATTAGTGCATGATTATTAGAATTTTCTCTCTCTAGGTAGCATAGTAATTAATCGGTAAGCTGGTAATTGTGTAGATTGATGAGAATTACTCTTTCTATCTCGCATTAATATTGTAGCTGAATTAGATTCATTTCTCTTATGCATTAGGATATAATTAAGGTAAGATTAATCTGTCATTAAGTCTCTAAGAAGTGGTTTTTCTCACACCTATGCATGCGGTGATTCTGCACCCTCTAATTGCTAGGGAAGAGATTAATCGTGCTTAATTTGTTTCTCTGGTAATCCCATTAGTGAAATCCTATTATTCTTAATCATGTAAGCCGAGTAATTACCTTTAGATCCGGTTCCCATACGATTATGTGTCATCCATAATGATTGCTATATGAAAAATCTAGACCTCTCATATAGGAGGGATTAATTGATGTTACTAATCTATCTATTGGGTTGTTGTGACGCTTGCGAACCTTAGCTTTTTCTCCAAGCTAACTATTTAAAGTATTGAGGAAAATGGCCCCGGTTAAGAGAACGCGCTTCGGTGGTGCCCACGACCGCGAGGCAAGGACAAGCAATGTCAATGGAAAGGGAAAAGCTCCCATGGAAGAACAAATACCGGCCATCTCACGGGCCATTGACGAAGAAATGGAAGAGGTAGGTCATAATTTTATTCAAGTCGTTTGAATTAACATTGCACACGTTTAGTTAGCAATAAACATATCCCCAAATATGTTGGAGAAATCCGACAGAAACCTCGGCATTGAATTCATTGTACATTAAGTTCTAAAGTAGAAAATAAATGATTGATGGGTATGCTGTTTGCAATAGGAAAGAATGTCTGCTAGGGAAAATTTAGCCTCGACATGTTCATTTTACTTCCAATGTTGAATCAGTCATGACCCCCCTACTGATCACAAAGGACAGAGTTCCTCGTTAAGGGCTCTTGAATCCACGTCTTGCTTTTTATGCGGTGGATACCCACGACTTGCTTTCTATGCGATGGGAACCCACGTCTTGCTTTCTATGTGGTGGGAGTGTCCATGACGTGCTTTCTATGCGGTGGACATACCTAGTTGTATGGGAAGCTAGGCGACAACGGGAGGAGTGAACTCTCGCTGGAGGGGGGATGTTGTACCTCCAGAACATTGGAATTTTTATGAATAAGTTTGAGTAGAATTTTTACTAGAATATTTTCTTGGTGTTGCGTGCAATACTGGTTAAAGGGATGTCTTAACGAACAATGTGTTTCAGAATTAAAACAAGGAATGTTTATGTTGAACAACCTTTGTGGTAGTAATTAGGACACACAAGGAAGTGTGAGTATGGGGGTGGAAAGTGGGGGCTTGGCTCAGGTTGCCAATGCCTATGAGATGGGTGGTCCCGATTGGTCGGGAACTCTCTGTCCCCCTAGTGCTTACTTCGATATTAGTAATACTCATTGCCCCTAGAGCGGTGAAATCTCGAGAGTACGTGCCTCTGAAACATGGGGAAAAAGGCACTCGAGGTTTCTCTCCTCTTGGAAGGTGGGTCTTAGAATTGCTAGATAGTTTAAGTACGCTTCCCCTGCGAGGTGGAGCTAGATCTCCTTGCTAGTAGGCTCAAACTCGACTCACCTTGTGATGAGAGAGAAAGGGTAATTAAGGGGATTGAATTCCAGTGTGTGTGTGTGTGTGTGTGTGTGTGTTCGTGTGTGTGCACGAGAGAGAACGAGAGAGAGAGAGAGAGAGAGAGAGAGAGAAGAAGAAGAAGAGGAAGAAGAAAAAGAGCATCCCAACCCACCAAAAAGAATAATTCCAACAAAATTCAAAGATCCATTTGGCCAAGACTTGAAGTTGGAGAGAGAGAGAGAGAGAGAGAGAGAGAGAGAGAGAGAGAAGCTTTAATGTAATAGGCCTCTTACACCATAAGTATTTTGCCAATGTGTACATACTCTAACCTTATATTTTTTCTTTTATACAAATCACCCCCGGATTTTCACCCTCACCCTCGTGAAAACAAAAAATTGATTTCTACTCTCTTAGTTACGTTTATTATATTATTTACTTGCATACCTTTTCCTCTTTCACCCAAAATAATACAAAGAGGAACCATATCATATGATTCCAATATCTTTTTATATCCATAATTCCTCCATATTTTTAGTCATTATTCTAACACCATGTGCTCATTGAGCTAAAGTCCATGAATAGTCCATACACTAGTCCCACCATGTATATATTTCTTTATTCACCAATAATACTCCTCTATGCATGGGTCAAGGTAAACTTGGATGCTTTGTATTATGATATGACAAAGGAGGGGCTCACTCTTGGATGCATTGTACAAATTCAACAAAGGAGGGGGCCACTGAAGACTTTTTGTGAAGAAAAAACAAGTCTTTTGGTGGGATTTTTAATATCCATCTCCACTCTGAATTTGGAGTGGTGGTCAAAAGAGAAAATGTAGCCCACTCTTTGAATAACCACCTCAAATTTTTTCATGATTTTTGGAGCTACCAGCCGTGAGCTATGATTTTTTGAGTGGACCCCAGTCTCCCCCCTTTCTCTCACAAGTAGCCCATAGTCTTGTTTCACCTCTTTCCACACTTCTACACACACACACACACATTCCTCTCAATTCCTCACTCAAACCTGCACCTTCAATTGTTTCTCTCACCTTCTTCACCATTAACCTCCCCTCTTACTTCCATAGCTCTCATATGAGCTCTCCATGTATATACACCATCTCTATGCCTCTCTCTATTATCTCCAAAGTACAATTCCATCTTACTCTTTATATATATACATACATTCAGCATGTGTACCATGCTTAACCTCTGCAAATCAAGAGATCTCATCAACGGAATTACCATTTTCATCACGATAATCAACCTTGGCGGCAGTGGCATAAAGAAGGGAAGACGAAGAAGAAGATCGATAGTCATTTTGAGAACCTACACAAGTAAGTCCAAACCTTCTTCAAGCTTCACCATCACAAGGATTTTCTCACTTCATTCAACCATTTTACTTCAACCATCCACCCCATTCTACCCATTGTAAATATATCATTAACTTTCTAGTGATTACTAACACTAACCACTAACATACTAACACAAAATAGCCATTGACCTAACCATAAAAGACACCTCACTTCAAGACATGTGTATAGTAGCTCTCTCTCTCTCTCTCTCTCTCTCCTTACTTACTTTCACCTTATCTACCATCAATAATGCTCTCTTTTGAGCCCACACCCATGACTCAAGCAGACAAAGAAGGCCCGTAATGTTTTGATATTCAAAAAAATCATAATCCTGATTTGTTAGCTTGTAAATTAGGATTTCCAATAATCTTAATGAGGGGTCTCCAACCTATAAATAATCCCCTCTCCTTCTTGTAAAACAACCTCCAATATCTCACATAGCACCCCAACACTCTATGCGTGAGGAGAGACTTAGGTGTAGCAACCACTTGTGAGCTTCACTCTTGGTGTGAGAGAAGCCTTCAAGCTACACATTGCAAGTGAGAGAGCGTGAGTTCCACAAATCTCAAAACCACTATTGTATATGCTCCTTCATCATCAATAAATTGAGGTTTGGTGCATCAAAGGCATGATTCGACGTTCAAATCTTCGTCCTTCGACGTTCAAGGTGACTTGTGTATTTTGAGTTTTTATTGGTTGATCTTGATTTTAGAAAGTATTTTAGTGTGTTTTTCATTGCCAATTTTTGTCCATTGTAAGAGGGTATTGTGGTGAGAGGTCTCCCACACCCTAAGACAGTGTGTGTGTGTGTGTTTTAGCAATGTTTAGCAATCACTAAGCATTGAGTGAGTTTTGTACAAGTTCTACGATAGCATCATAACGAACCATCTCCATTTGCAAGTCACAAATAAGGTATTACGCAAGATCCTTTCCTCTCTCTCTTCCCTTTGCTTTAGCTCTCTCTGGTCCATTTTGTGTGTGTCTTGGTGTGAGGTTGCTTGTGTTGTGTTGTGTGGTGCATCTTCTTGGTTGTGCCAAAATCTCTCTGGCGTCCTAGTTCGCATACCATAACTAGGTGGTGCCCCTATCTTGTTTGGGTTTGGCTGTGGGTTTGTTGTTGTGTTGTGCTTGTGGTTTCCCCAGCCCCAATTGAGCAGCACGGGAGCCTTGAGGGGTGTTTAGAGGTCGCCTCTCTTGTTGCCCGCTCCGGACCGCCTCACTGCTAGATTTTTTATGCGCGAAGATGAAGATTAGGCACCAGCATACCACTCCTTATTACCCGCAATGTAATGGATTAAATGAAAGATTCAATGGTGAGTTGGTACAAATTATTTCGAAAGTGACAGCTCACCAAGGAAAGAATTCGGATTTGGAATTGCCTAGTGCAATATGGGCTTACCGTACTTCGGTGAAGACAGGTACAGCGTTACTCCATTTCATTTCGTGTATGGAAAGGAAGCACTATTTCCTGTGGAGGTAGAGTTGCCTGCAATCAAGATGTTAGATAAGCTGCTTGGGCCACCTAGTGATGCATTCAAAGAGAGACTCTTACAGTTACAAGAGGTTCAGCTAGATAGGATGAGTGCATTGGAACATTATGGGAAGATGCAGGATAAGGCTTTGGCAAAGATAAATGAAAAGGTCAAAAGTAAGGGTATCAAGAAGCATGAATTGGTTTTGCGTTACAACAGCAAGCTGGACAACACCTTCCAAAAGAAGTTTCAAATTAAGTGGGAAGGCCCTTTCAAGGTAGTGGAGTGTTTTCCGAATGGTACTTATCAGATGGATAACCTGGATGGGATTTTACATAAGTCAATGATAAATGGATTGCATCTTAAATTGTATCATGGTAGATTGATGATGGTGGATCAAGATCAGCTTTCTGCAGAGCAAGTAATGTCTGTGAGGGACGAAGAGACCTATGACGCAGCGAGTCTCATATCTCTGTTTGTTGCTGCTGCTGATCATGAATGATCTAGAAGGCTAGGGGATGGGAAAATTATGTCAGGAGTTTTTTGGAGCAAGGGATTGCACATATGTACATACACATGCATGGTGCATCGAATAAAGGATTGCCCATTTTCCAGAGCCAGGTGGTTACGTGGGACCCACATGTGTACAGGTAGGGCAGCATGTACATAGTGTATCCATTTTCATCGTCACCAGTATCAGTGTGTTTTTTCTATAATAATGATGAGTTTGTATCACGTAAAACTTCTCAAGGAAGCTATCCGCGGGCCGACGACATGAGGTAAGCAGGTGCGTCAGATGGCATCTAGTGGCAGTAGGAGGTCGAATGGGGTCAATATTTGCACGAGGGAAACCGAGGAAACAACGTGGGTGTTTTCTTGTGATAATCATGCAGATAGGTCATCATGAGGACCATCTTTTAGGGCCACTTCACATGGTGGAGGGACGCGTTATTGGAAAAAGTTGAGTGCCAAGTGTGCGGATGGATGCAGCAGGGTGACAACTATACACTGCGAGGTCAGTTTTTGGCCTGTTCGGGGTCCGTTTGAGGTCAACTAAAAGGCCAAGGGTGCCCAAGTAATAAAACTAAGTGTGGGAACTGAAAAACCTGAGAGAAGATCAGAAAAAACGTGGAGAGAAAAGGCGGAAGAGCCGCAAGTGTAATTTTTGCTATTTTTGGAGCCTATTTTGGCCATAAACTACTCATTCGAAGTCGGATTTGAGCACTTTGACATTGTAGACTGGAGGCTCTGTCCATTTGAGCACTTTTGACATTGTAGACTGGGGTTGTGGGCCATTCCAGACACGATGGTGCTGTCCATTTTGCCAAATTCCTCACTATTTTTCTGTTGTTTTGGCTGTGTAAGTTTCTCCTATGAGCGAAGCTTCTGCTCCTATTTGTGATTGTATCTGGCATATTTTATCCATTTTGTGTGAGCTATTTGCCCCATTGGTGTTGTCCCAAGATCAATTGTATCTAAACATCAAAAATTCTCCTCTTTTGAGCTGAGTTTTTTGGGTGTGTGTATGTGTGTGTGTCTCTCTGTGTGGAGTGGGTAAATGGGTAGTCTCTCTCCTCTCACTCCAGAGGTGTGTTCCCTGTCTCGGCCAGGTGGGTTGTGTAAGCCGAGTGGTGCCCCATAGTGTGTATGTATATCATCCCAAGAGTGTGTGTTGGGTCATTATAGAGGCGTTTTGTGTATTTCCATCCCGCTCACACCGTGAACCAAGAGGTGAATTTGACTAAGAAGGATCGATCGACGAAATGCATCTTCAATGGCACACACAATTTCTGTTGCAAGTGTTTGAGCAGCAAAGATAGCATCTATTTTGATTTCCTTGGAGCTCACAAATATGCAAGAAAACACACAAGGATACACTAAGTGCTAGTTGAAATTATTGTGTATATAAAAAAAGGTGTAGTTGAGTGGAGTCTTGTGGTGCACCTTACTAGCTCTCCTAATTTGAAAATAGCGTCCCTGACTTACTTGCCCTGACATATACACATACTCACCAGAAGAATGAACTACAATGTAAATCAGGGAAAGGGAAAGTGAGCGATAGTCATAATCACAAACTATAGATAGAACAAGGAGTATGAAGATTACCTAAAGCATCTTGTGCCAATCGTGGGACTTCAACCCATATAATTGAACGCTTCCACCCTTCTGCGATTTTGTAAAATCTCTCTTTAGCGACCTCATGTATCCTGTTGGTGTGCGAATAGAGGTGATTGTACTCTTCACCTTGTCTAATTCTTCTTTTGCTAGCATCCATGGTACTTTAGGAAGCACAATCTTTCCATTTGGGGCACGTCGTGGAGTGGCAGAGGCGGGAGATGTTTTAAAAGCCTCAAATCCTCCCTCGCATCCAAAGAATCCTTTTTGCCAATAATGTGGTCCCGTATTGTTTGGGCTACATTCTTGAATATGTGCATGGTATTCAAGAGGTGTTGTACTTTTAATGCCTTCCAATATGGAAGCCTTAAAAATATGGAATACCTTGACATACCTTTTGGTGGAAGACACTGAGCCGGATTGTTGTTATGGTGTTCCTCCCAAATGGTTGCCCAATCTTCCATCGTGAGTTTTAGAGGAGCCTTCCCATTTTTTGGAGCCTTGTGCTTGTTATTCCCTTGGGGTAAGAAATGATGGTTGTTTGGATAGATTACCTTGCATAAGGAATATGGCCTCTCTGTCACCAACGATGGCCCACAAGTGGGACATGCATTGTGCCCCGATGTGGACAACCCTGCATACATATCATATGGTTAGAGAGATGAGTGAACTAATGTGAGCTAAAGGGAGAGAGGGAATGAGGTAAAGACAGATAGAGGGTAGGGGGTTACCAAAAATCTCTCCAAGCCCAAGATAGTTTTTCATAGTCCACATAAGGATTCCCCTCACTTGAGCCTCTCTCCCCCCCTTTGCATGTGAGACATCGACAAAAGGAATGCCTCTCCATAACTCCTCCAACTCCTTGATGAGGGGCTCGAGGTAAATTTCAATATTTGACACTTTGTACTCCCCTGGCACAAGCAAGGAAAGAAGTATATTGCTCTTCTTGGTTGTCTCCCATGGTGGAATATTGATGATCACCACACGCCAAGTTCTCCATGAAGTAGACTTAGTGCCGAAGGGGTTGACACCATCACTTACTAACCCAAACCTCAAGTGTCGAGGCTCCAACCCAAACTCTGCCCCATTGAGTTTCGATGTGCTTGCATGCAGGTGAATCGGCAGGGACACGCATCATTCCATCATTTGAGCAATGGTTTGCGTGCCACGCAAGAAGCTCCACAGTAGACCTGCTTTCAAACATGTGTTCGATGAGAGGAATTAATGGAAAATGTCTTAATACCTTGCGAGGTAAATGTGCCCCGCTCACACCTGTCTTGTATTGTGCCTCCCCCCACATGAGACATGAGGTAGCATGTGCATGCTCATTGCGGTATAGCACGCAATCATTGACGCACTCATGGATGCGCTCATACTCCATTCCAAGTGCAGTAACATATGATCTAGCTCGTTGATGATTTAGAGGAATGTGGTGATCTTCTGGCAACATTTTTCCCATCAAACTACAACAAACATGCGTATTAGTATAATTCCTAGAAGACGACACCATAAAGAGAGAGGGAGAGAGTACATAAAATCCACGTTCCATACTTACAGAAGTAGTGCATCGACACTTGCATTACTCCAACTAAATTTTGCTTGCAAGTTGAGTACTTCCAACGATGCTCGGAGCACCGAGTACCGTGCACAATCGTAAAGAGGTGTTCGGGCACTCGTCATCAATCTATCCTCCGTTTTGACAACGCGCTTAGTGCGGGGCTGACAATCCTCCTCGCACGCATCGCGCTAATGAGCTAGTAACTCATCACATATGTCAAAAATGTACTCATCCTCTACCTCAAAGTGCGACGAAGACGCCATAGGAGCTGCCGACATAGAGCCAACGGGAGGATCACCATGCGGCGCACCCAAATCGCCCAGTCTCTCTTGCCTTTGCCGTTCGGCCTTGCGTGCCGTTGGACCACCACCTAACACAAACCAATGGGGAACCTCCTCAAGCAAGGGTGAGTCGCTCTATCATCTCTTCGAGCGCTTTTCCGAGGATGCCAAAGCCCTTTGTTCTCCACGTGCTCCAAAGCAATGCGTCGCAAGCGAGGAATTTCCCTTTTTCACTTGGCGCAAGGACAAGATAGTTTTTCCTTGAGCCAACAATCTTGCTCTGGGCCTCCAGGAGGACCACGATCATTCCGGTCGATGTCCTGCACATGCGAAAGGTTGTTTATTTAGTCATGTGTCCTAAAAAATAAATAACTAGAAAAACACATAATTCCATTAGAAAAATTATATATAGTTAAATTCAAAGGGAATAAATGACAATAGTGTTAAAATTATTTTTTAACTAAAAGAGATTTTTAAAAAATCAATTAATAAACATTTCAAAGTACTACAAAATAAAGTATCCATAAAAAATTAAAAATCTTCATCAAAAAAATCAAAAGGCTAAAAAATGAAATAATGTATAGCTAAGTATCCCCCCCCCGCAACCTCGGATTCTCATGTATCCGTTTGAAATGACTGGCCGCGGTAATAGCCACGATAATAACTGGCGCCTAAAAAAGGAAAGACGGCAGAGTATGCCGCGTTTTTGCAGCATACCTTGCGTTCTTGCTCTCCGCCATCTCTCCCAAGCTTCCCCCCTCCCCCCCCCCACCCCCCATCTCCCTACCCTCTCTTTCCTTCAACAAGCCTCCCCCTCCCCCCCCCCCCTCCCCCACCTCTCCCTTTCCCCTCTCTCCTTCTCCAAGCTTCTCAAGTTTCACCGAAGAGGGTTTCGTCCAAGTTTCGGCAAGGGGGTATTCCGCCATCTTCTTTGGAAGCTCAACCACACTACAAAAGAAGAGGTAAACACAAAAGCACATCCTCCCTCTTCCCCTTTGTTTTCTACTACACACACACACACACACACACACACATAAATTAAAAAATTTAGAGAAAATAGAGAATCCATAGCATACATCGTTCATTAGGAAATGGTTATTTCGCACGGCTTGTTTGAAATGGTTGCTTTGCTAAGCACGTTTGAAAATGGTTGCTTCGCTACGCACCTTTGGAAATGATTGATTTGTTACGCACGTTTTGAAAATGATTGTTTGGATAGTGCTAGATAGAAATAGAGAGAGAGAAAGATATAAATGAAGAGAGAGAGGGAGGGAGGGAGAGAAATGTTAGATAGAGAAAGAGAAATGTTAGATAGCGAGAGAGAAATAGATAAAGAGAGTGAGAGAGGGAGAGAAATGTTAGATAGAGAGAGAGAGAGAAATAGATAAAGAGGGAGAGAAATGTTAGATAGAGAGAGATAAATGTTAGATATAGAGAGAATTAAATAAAGAGGGTGAGAGAGAAAGAGGGATAAAGGTAGATAAATAGAGAGAGATAAGGATACGAATAGAGGGATAGAGGGAGGGATAGGAGAGAGAGAGAGAGAGAGAGAGAGAGAGAGAGAGAGAGAGATGGATAGGGATAGAGAGAAAGGGAGAGAAAGAAAGAGAGAGAGATAGAGATAGAGGGAGAGATAGAGATAGGGATAGGGATAGAGAGAGAGAGAGAGAGAGATAGAGGGAGAGAGGGAAAGAGGGAGAGATAGGGATAGGGAAAGAGGGAGAGAGATAGAGAGATAGGGATAGGGATAGAGAGAGAGAGAGAGAGAGAGAGAGAGAGGGATAGGATAGAGAGAGATAGAGAGAGAGATAGGGGGAGAGAGAGAGAGAGAGAGGGAAAGAGAGAGAGAGAGATAGAGGGAGAGAGGGAGAGAGGGAAAGAAAGAGGGAGAGAGAGATAGCGGGAGAGAGAGAAAGAAAGAGATAGAGAAAGAGAGGGAGAGAGGGAAAGAGGGAGAGAAAGAGAGAGATAGAGGGAAATAGGGAGAGAAAGAGAGGGAGAGAAAGAAAGAGAGGGAGTGAGGGAGAGAAAGAGAGAGATAGAGGGAAAGCGGGAGAGATAGAGAGGGAAGCAGAGAGAGAGAGAGAGAGAGAGAGAGAGAGAGAGAGAGAGAGAGAGAGAGAGAGAAATAGATAGAAAGAGAGAGAGAGAGAGAGAGAGATAGAGGGAGAGAGGGAAAGAGGGAGAGAGAGAGAGAGAGAGAGAGAGAGAGAGAGAGAGAGAAATAGATAGAAAGAGAGAGAGAGAGAGAGAGAGAGAGAGAGAGAGAGAGAGGGAAAGAGGGAGAGAAAGAGAGAGAGAGAGAGAGAGAGAGAGAGAGAGAGAGTAGATAGAGAGGGAGAGAAAGAGAGGAATAGAGAGAGGGAGATAAAGAAAGAGATAGAGAAAGAGAGGGAGAGAGGGAAAGAGGGAGAGAAAGAGAGAGATAGAGGGAAAGAGGGGGAGAAAGAAAGAGAGAAAAAGAGGGAGATAAAGAAAGAGAGGGAGAGAGGGAAAGAGAGAGAGAAAGTAGATAGAGGGAGATAAAGAGAGATAGAGGGAAAGAGGGAGAGAAAGTAGATAGAGGGAGAGATAGAGGGAGAGAGGGAAAGAAAGAGAGAGAAAGTAGATAGAGGGAAAGAGGGAGAGAAAGAGAGAGATAGAGGGAAAGATAGGAAAAGGGAAAGAGTAGATAGAGAGGGAGATAAAGAGAGGAATAGAGAGAGATAAGGAAAGAGATAGAGAGAGAGAGAGAGAGAGAGAGAGAAAGAGGGGAAAGAGGGAGAGAGATAAAGAAGTTAAGGAGACGAAATTGGGCTCCAAAGGGATACCTGAGCAACCAGCACCAAGATTACCTTCAAGGCGAGGATGATTTGTTGAGCGAAGGGTAGCCCATCCCCAAGCTTGGAGGGTGTAGGTAGAAAACAAGAAGTTCCACTTGTAAAACATGCTGATCTATGTTTTGCAATAACGGGATGAAGATGGTTGCCTCAGTTTGTGAGGCCAATCCAGGACATGGTGTATGTCCCTGGGGTCGCTCTTGTGGACGTACGCAAAGCCCGAAAAAAGTGGTGCCCAAGTCCAAAGCCACCATGACCTTAGCCGAGACCTCCATGCTTCGGTAGAGCATGTCGACCATGTTTGGCTTCTCATCTCTGAGAGTGCTTACTTTACATGGAGGCGAAGGCATGACTCTGGGATGGAGCTTCCGCTTCGTACTTCAACTGCACGACCAAGAAGGGGAGAGCGAGAGGGATAGAGAGAGAGAGAGAGAGAGAGAGAGAGAGACTCAATGAGAGAAATAGAATTACTTATTGCATTACATTATAATTGTAATGTTACGATCAATTGATCACTTAGATGTTGAATTTAGGTGTAGCCAACACAAAACGATGGCTACATTTACAACCTTAACATATATATATGTGTGTACATATATATCCGTTTATGCATGTATGTAAGTACTAAGTACGGGAACATAGCATGCGAAGCTTAGATGCTTCCTCTTGGGTATAGTCCCTTTTTAATCATGGTGTTACGGTTATTGATCCACTCATGCATGTATTACCGCAATGTACCTTTGGTTTTACCACGGTTGAGATTGTGATGATATCTAAAGAGGTGCAGTGACGTTTGACACTACTAGCCTCTACTTAGGTCTAATAGTATGTGTATGTATCTATGTGTTTGTGTGCTAATATATATATCCTCCGGGAGAGAATTGTAATGTTACGATCAATTGATCACTTAGACGTGAATTTAGGTGCAACCAACACAAAACGATGGCTACATTTACAACCTTAACATATATATGTGCGTACATATATATCCAATTATGCATGTATGTAGGCACTCAATATGGGAGCATAGCATCCAAAGGTTAGACACTTCCTCTTGGGTATAGTCCTTTTTTAATCATGGCGTTGCGGTCATTGATCCACGCATGCATGGATTACCGCAACGTACCTTTGGTTTTACCACGGTTGAGAGTGCGATGATATCTAAAGAGGTGTAATTGACCTTTGGCACTACTAGCCTCTACTTAAGTCTACTAGTATGTATATGTATCTACGTGTTTGTGTGCTAATATACTTGTGTACATATTTATAGATGAGTGAGTAGGGTGGAAAGCTTAATCTTATATTTCTCTTTGTAATGTAGATGTCAGACAACACAACAACTGGTGAGGAGCAGCCAACTGGCTCTTCTTTTGGTTGGTTCACATCTCAGGTGGGCTCCCACCCGGGGTGGACATCGCCTCCAGTGGACCCAAGTCTTGAGTCGGTGAGAACAAGCAAATAAAAAAATAATGTTTCTACTTAGTTAACCATAAACCATGAGTGTCATAGGTTTTTCTTTTGTTATTTGCAGACATGGCCATCCTACACCTACCCTTCGCAAATTCCTCCACCGGTCATAGATCCTGACTTATAGTGGGCTAGCTCTTTACGAGAGCAGTACCTCCGTTTGATGGAGGATTTGTTTGGCCGCTACACTTTGCAGCAGCTTGCGACCTACGGAATTTCTCCGCAGACTACACTATGGGGGAGTCAGGGAGGGACTCCTTACCTACAGAGCCTCGCACCGACGGCACCTCCCTCCACTCTCCCTTCCTATCGTCCTACTCACATTCCATTGTAGGGTCCTACTCCCCTTGCATCGCAAGATCCTACTCCCATGGCATCAGAGGGTTGTACGCCACTCCATTCCACTTCGGTTTCGCCAGAACATCGTCGACGGACTTCCTTTGGCAGCGAGTGCCATGAGAGAGGAAGCGGCGGCAGATCTTGTGGTTTCACATGTTTTTGTAGTGGTGGGGGAACGGAGTCCCCACTTTCAAAGGGTGCTGCCCCTGATGCAGAGGACAAGGATACTAACGCACCCGTGCCAAACATGCATGGGTGCTACTATAGGGTTAAATATGGCGAGGAGGTGGATTTCGGCTCAGCTCAGGGCATGGCATTTTGACTCCATCTACAAATTCTTATACATTCAATGTATAAGAATTGTTTTATAAATATTAGAGACCAACTGCCCGATCATGCACAGTACATTGAGGACGCTCTGTTAGCTAGATTTCCAAACGCCCCCGATCAACGTTTTGCACAACAATGGTTGGAGGGCTACATAAAGACATTTGTGAAAAACAAGCAGTCCAGTGCACGACACGCAGCAGCCAACCAGGTCAGAGATCCAGACAGGAGTTACCAGAGTGGAAACATGGCAGACGTAGTGGGAGTGGGCAATTCAAGAGAAGAGCGATCAAGCCACGCAAGACAAACTCCCACGCACTATGGCTCAGGAGGCAAGGGAGCTTGGAAGGATAAATATGAAGGTTATTTGAATTATAACATCAATCGGTGATTATAAAGATTTTAGTTGATGACTTGGTATTGTTATTACTAACTTAGGAAAATGTCACTCTCTCTCGACCAACCAGAGAGATGGTCAAGTATCGGGAACAACATTCAGAATTTGATACTTGGTGATGGTTGTTAAAAAACAACCACATCTCTCACGAGAAATCCAACGCGGAGGTTGGACCACTACAAGCAGTAAGTTTAAACAAGTAATTTTGTATCAATTGTTTTGAGCTATGGATAATTGTTTAATTTGGTTTGGGTTTATGTAGAGTCAAAGTGATCCAACATATGTGCCTCTAGACAACGACGAGGATTAAATAAAAAAATGTTTTGTCAAAACTTTTGTAAAGTCCCAATGTGGCACAATGTATATACAACTATTTACTTTTTATCGTAAATTTTTAAAATAGTTGATCTTCTACATTTTTTATTATCAAGGTAAAGCAAATTCAATTTCAGCTCTTTGGTATTTTTTATACTCTTCCAAAAAACAACTGATATTTTATTGTTTTAGGCAGGTGAAAAACTAGGGTGCTTATTTGGGCCACCCAAATTATGAGCACCTTTATTTTTGAATTAACGTGTAGCGGTTATAAACGCGGAAATAACAGAGGCAAAGTTCGATAATAGCAGCGAGTATATTGTCGCGACTATTACCGCACTTATTGCTGAGAAACCACTACCGTGCTCATAGCCGCGGTTATTGCCGTCCCCGTAAATTTTTCTCTCAACTTTTTCCTTTGTTTTTCCGCGGCAAGATTAGCGGTTATAGACAACTCCTCTTATAGTGATCGCTTGTGTGTGTGTGTGTGTGTGTGTGTGTGTGTGTGTGTGTGTGTGTGTGTGTGTGTGTGTGTGTGTGTGTGTGTGTGTGTGTGTGTGTGTGTGTGTGTGTGTGTTTAAGGTGTAATATGTGTAACATTTAATGGTCTAGTAACTTGTGTGTGGCGGAAAATAGCATGAACATAGTGAGCATTTCATTAGAATAGATTCCTAATCAGAATAACAAGAGTGCTTGGGTGGAGAGAGCAACAAAATGTATAACACCTAGTTAGATAGCGTAACAATACTTCAAAAGAGAGATAAATTAAGCAATTGACAACAGCTGAGGACCAGATCTGCATGGAGCCGGTCCCCCCTCCAAAAGGCTTTGTATTATGGATTCTCCCATCAAGAGAGACATTTTACAATACAATCCTTTGTGTTCCTTCAATACTAGCTAGTGCTATGAAGATGAAACTTCAAGCACTAAGCACAATACTTATTAAACACAACATCAATTCCCTCAGGGTCTCAGACCCAAGACCTCACACACCTTCAAAGATGGTGAGATCTAGCGGGGTATGAGAGTAGATTGAAGGGAAGGAGTATTCTTACGAGAAAGATATACATCTCCTCACATAATCACTCATATTAGCAAAGCTTAGCTTAGTAATTAGCATGGTAGAGGAACTAAGCATGCATTGAAGCTTGGCTCTGGGTTGGATTTTCATCACAAAGCCAAGAGTTGTTGGTGTAGGCCTCCCTTCTCACAAGCTTGGAGTAGGTGGTAAGCTTTCAATTAAAGCTTGAGAAGGAGAAAGAGAGAGAGTATTCTTGCTTCACACATCAATTGTGTGAGTGTGTAAGTGAATAATGCCTTCAAAAAATCAGTCCCCCTCTCTCTGTTGGTCGACCCCCTTGCTAATTGCTCATGCTACAGCCCTATTGGACCTCCCCAGGCCTAGCCAATGGAAATTAAGTAGCATAAGTGATAGCATTTTGACATGTGTCCCCCTTTCCCCTTTTGTGAGAGATTTAGGTAATCACTTAATTCAACTAAACTCTCATTGTACCCCTTTACCTCTTCGCCAATAGGAATCAGGCAAGCCATTGGGCAGGTGAATGCTCATTGGACCCCTTGGGAGACTGTCCAATAGTCTTCTAGACAGATTAATTCTTATTAGTTCTTATATTAAGTGTTTTTAAATTAATTAAACTAGATTTACTCTAGCCTAATTCTCATTGGCCCACCTCCAAGGCCATCTGTTGAGCGGAGGACTACACCTAGACATTTTTACTCACGCTCATATTTGTGTAAACACTTATTGTAATAAATGTCTTTTTGACATTTCATTTTTGATGGAGCCAATTCATTGTAATTAGTGGGACTCAATTGAGTTTCCAGCTTGTATTCCCCAAGTAGTTTCACCTGCTTATGAATTTAGATTAGAGATGTGTTCACACTTCCAAGGCTGAAGTATAAGAGCCAATTATTGAAACCTAAGGACAGTTTTTGGAGGCATTAATCAAGATAAGTTTTCAAGCGCCGTGACTGTGTCTGAGAGAGAGTAAGAGAGAGAGAGAGTCTTATCCTCTTGCTACGCGAGCTACGGAGCCACCATTGGAGAAGCGACACCGCCATTGTGTTAGCAACGGCGAGAGCTACACACCGATACCAAGCGTGTGTGCATTCGGCTTCTACGTGAGGTGAGCTCCCACGAGGTTCTATGTGAGTTTTCTCCCTATCTGTGTGTCGGAATTGAGCGTGCCATATATCAATAGAACCGCAGGGAGTAGAGATACACATTAGTATCATCCGAGTCAAATTTCGGTCACCTGAATTTTTCGGCATGTTTTCATACGCGTTTACCGCACGGAGTGGTTACAGGTTGAGATTATATTGTAGATTCATAGGTTACTATCCTTACGTGGTATATAGACTCCCCTTTGAGTTTGAGGCTGATTCGATGACTTTTGATCATGTTTTGGATAGTGTTTGCTCGTAGGACGGATTTCAGTCATTTGCGTTTTTAGAACTTAGATCTGATTTCCTTGGTAGTGATTGTCTCTAGAAGGTCGAGTAGGTGATTGACACCCATCTATTTGTTTCCATGTGCCTACGGGTCAAGCTCTGTCCTCGTCCGACATTCTTGTTTGTTGGTTGAGTTCTCGCTATTACAACACCCGCTAGCGGCGTAACCGTCCAACATTTGGCGCCGTTGCCGGGGACAAGAGCCCTAAGTAGGTGACCTTAGACTAATCCTACGAGGTGAATTTACTTTGTATATTTTAGTTAGAGAGGTCTAGGAGTAGTGGACTCCGAGGATCTTTGAGAGGTACTAGGAAACTTGTAGATTCCTGGGTCTTTCGTGTTTGACAATTTTTGGTTTAGATTAGATTGATTTTTGTTAGTGTTGAGTGGTAGTGAGATTGAGGTATTTTCTAGTCCATGTGTGGCAGTGAATCTCTTTATACTCACCATTGCAAAAACCCATTTTATGATTAGAAGTATCTTAGGTAGGACTTGATTTGATCCTGATCTAGAGTTATTAATCAGTGATTTATTTGCTTGATGTGTTTGTTTGCATGTTAGATCACTAAACCGTCGATTTGGTAGTAAAACTTGGATAAACAAAGTGCATAGAGATTTTCTGTGAAACAGAGTGTTGATGAGCACTTAAGAGAGCTCTTGGAAGAGTTCTGTGCCAAAAAATTGGAATTCTGTAACAAAAGACATCATACGCCTATGATGTCTTAGGGGCTAAACAGAGACCAAAACAGAAAATTTAACATTACCAGAGTGTCCAGAAGGGGGGTTTTACCCTAAGATCAACATAAAACAAGGGCTTTAACACTTCTAGAAACTCAAAATACCAAGTCAGAGTGCAAAAAACCCAAAGAATAGGGAAAATTGATTCACAGCTCATTTTTGCATTCAAACTTGATAAAAACACTTGAAATTCAAATACAAACACTTGGAGAAACTTAAAATTGAAAATTGGGTAAATCTGTGAAACAAAGACATCATACGCTGTTGGGCGCATTTCTGACACCCCGTTTTTGTAAATTTGTACATACGGACATGACGCCCGATGTCAAAAGGGCGTGTGGGCTTTCTTTTTGTGGGTTTTTTAGCTTGCTTTAGTAAGCACATGTACATGCACTGCAAGTCGCTAGTCTAGTGACAGTTGTCGGGCTACTGTAAGTGCCCGTGAGTGAGTTTTTTGAAGTGAGCCTTGTATATAACTTAAACTCATGTACAAACTAAAAGAATTTCAGCCAAAGATCAGAAATTTTCAGGTTTTAGCTCGTTCTATCTCCTTGGTGCTCTTGGATGCAGTTTTTTGCCCCGACTAGCCTTCTCTACATGTAGTCGTGCTGGGACAGCTCTCTCTTCGCGTCAATTTTGCTCATGGGGGCGTATGGAATCAATTTTATTCATCTTCAGCTTCCTCGCCAGCCATTTTTCAAGCTTTCTCTCAAGCTTTAAAGTGCCCCAATTGGAGTTGTGCTCATCAGGTTACGACTAGTTCTCTGCAGGGTTATGGCTATGGCAGCCTAGTGGCAAATTGTGTGTAGACAGATTCAGAGGGCATGTATCTATGAATTGTGGAATTGATGTTGAAGTTGTGGGTTTGTGATGTTTGATTGTGAAAGAAGAGGCTCTTGTCTTCATATGCATTGGTCGACGTGTGATGTAAATCCGTGCTTTGACAGGGTTTTGCTCCTATGTGACATAGTCTCTTGGGTGGGCGACGGCTAGTAAATTCCCAAGGGTCTACTCCTATTGGACTTGTGGTGTTTCAAAAGGATTTTGGAAAGCTTTTGGTGTCTTGTAGTTCTCTTTCAACGCTCTTGGGTGACATCGCTATAGAGGTGTTCCAGTTTGCTTGTTTCCCAACAGTGTTTTGGTGCCCGCCATCGAGGAATCGCTTCAAGTTACCTTCAGTTTACAGGTTTTGAAGACATGGCGTTTAATTTTCCAGAGTTTAGTGGGAAATCAAATGAAAGTTCTAAAGGTTTCATTGAGAGAATGGAGTTTGCTTGCCTTTTTGCTGACAAGCAAGACCCAGCGTTGGTGCTACGAATCTTCTACTTCTGTTTGAAGGGAGATGCTAGGGAATGGTTGGAAGGCTACGAAAAGGAGCTACAATCATCCCAACCTCCTCAAGTCATGACTTATGAAATGGTAAGGCATGCTTTTCTTACGCACTTTCAATAGGTGGAAGACCCACAAAAGGTATGGCAGTCTATTCAAGGCTTAGTACAAGATGAAGGCCAAACCATAGAAGACTTTGTCAAGGCATTCAATGTGTTATGGGCAAAGTGGTGTACATCTTTGGGGGCTGAAATTCCTCCAGCCATGTTGAAGAAGGACAGGTTTCTTGCAAGCTTGAGGAGTAACCTACGCTTGAAGGTAGAGCTTAAGCAGCCAAGGACCTTTAAGGAGTCAATTGAAATTGCAAAGAATAAAGAGTGGAAAGCAGAGCGTTTTCATTAACTTGGAATCAATGTGGAGCCAAAGCTTGAAGTGAAAAGGGTCCTCATCAGGGAGCCAGGTTATGATGAACAAGCTTCTCATGATGTGAATGCCTTTCGCAAGGAGATGCAAGAGGTTGTAGGTCTTATGAAGAATCTTAGTGTGCATATGATGGGAGGTGGAAGAGGTCAAAGTTATGGATATGGGCGTGGTTATGGAAGCAATGAGGGTTATACAGGTGGTAGAGGAAGAGGCATGGCTGGAAGAGGGGATATGTTTCAATGCTACAATTGTGGTGAATGGGGTCATAAAAGCCCTCAATGTGACAAGCCAAAGAGAATGGGTGGCGACATGTTTCCTCTTCCTCCACAAATTCCTTCTCGAGCTCAAGATTATGGTATTGAGATAAAAGGGGAAGCAGGACCAAGTGGATTGACAGCAGAAGAGAAGGGAAAAACAAAAGTGGTAAGCATAATCCGTTTGGAGAAGAAAGAGGATTATTTGGGAGCTATGGTCATTCCTGTAGGTAAGAGGGTTACAAGAGATCATGACATGAGTGATGCAAGTCCCAGCCATAAAAGAGGGAAACAGGTTGAAACAGTTACAGGTAAAGAGAAGAAGAAGAGAAAGCCCAGGAAACATTACAATGCATCCGACTTTCCTTTGGGAGAAGGGAAACCAAATTATAGTTTAAGGGCTGATTTGGTGGGTAGAAAGGCTGATGCTACCTTTGGGCAACTCATGGAGATGTGTCCCAAGTTAAAGATGCAATGGAAGCACGTAGTCAACCCCATGAAGAAGGAGCCTGCAAGGGGGTCAGTGAGAGTCTTGTCTTTGAATGAGGTACCTGATATATGTCCTACTATGGATGCATGGCATAAGAGGAAGTGCATTGGAGAGGCTTATATTGATGGAGGTGCACAGGTATGTGTTATTACTCAAGTTTGTGTATCAAAGTTGGGACTCAACATGGTGAAGAATTCAGGTTTTTGTATAAAGCTTGCCAACCAATCAAGGGTGAGGTTCTTGGTAGTTGTAAAGGACTTGGAGGTGGATGTATTTGATGTTAAAGTTCTGGTCAATTTCCATGTTATGCCCGCGGGTATTGGTGCTTTCCCTCTCATCCTTGGAAGACCATGGTTACAGGCAACCAAAGCTATACAGGATTGGGGACATGGTACCATCACTCTCTACAATAGAAGGGGTGATAAGAAGAGGTTTGACATGGCTAGCAGGAAATCTTTGGATGCTGATTTTGATGAGAAAAGTGATGAAGAAGAGTACTCAAGTGAATGTTAAGTATGGAGCCTGATTTACCCTTGTAATTTGCTGTGGTAAAAGTGCACATTTGTAAGGCCCCCATTATGAGGAGAAGCCATCGTGCGTGAAGGAAAATCACTCACCGGAATATTCCTTTTCGCCGGAATATTATGGCCGGACGGCAGCCGGAAAGTGGTTGGAAAACAACCAGTCGGTTGGCCGGTGGCCGATAGTCAATGGCCGATGGCCGGTGGTCGGAAGTCAATGGCCGGTGGCCGGTGGTCGGAAGTCAATGGCCGGTGGCCGGTGGCCGAATTCAATGGCCGGTGGCCGAATTCAAAAGCGGCCTTGTCTTCTCAAGGGCGGCCACACATGGGCGGATTGGAGGGTCCGATTTGGACTTATTCGCACAAGGGCGGCTACACATGGCTGTCTCTCATAAGAGAGGGCAGCCCTTTTGGCCTATAAAAGGAGGCCATTTCTACACACATTTCATAGTGTGAAGTTGATGCAACAAGGTGAGTGTGAGGTGGTGAGAGTGAAGCAAGGCGGGAGCTCCATTAAGGGTATAATCCCTTTGTAAACTACTTCTTGTTTTGAAGTACCAAAGCCATTGAGTGGCTGCTTTCCCGTGGACGTAGCCCACATTGGGTGAACCACGTATATCGTGTGTACTCTCTCTCTCTCTCTCTCTCTCTCTCTCTACACTATAATCTCGTGTATATAAATTTGTCTCTCTCCATTAAGTAATCTACTCAATTATCTATTTAGCTACGTCTTATTTCCTAACAGTGAAGAAGAAGACAATGGGGATGAGGGCAGTGAAGTGGAAGATAGCAGCGATAGTGATCTAGATGTTTCCTCCTTGTTTCTTGAAGAAGAGCATGATGAGAAACAAAGATTTCTTGGCCTTATGGAGAATGAGGATATCTCTAGTCCTTATGAGCAAATTGAAGAGCTGATGCAACCCAAAGTTCAACCTAATGTCAAACAGGAGCTGATACAAGGTATGTTGTCTTCCGACTTGACTAGTCATGAGAAGGGTGAGTACCTACATATGATACAACAATTTCCCCATTTATTCATCACTTCTTATGAGGAAATTAGAGGCTTTAAGGGAGAGTAAATCCACATTCCAATCAAGGAAGGATCTCAGCCCGTACGCCAAAAGCTAAGGAGAATGGGACAGGTACAACTTAATGCTTTAAAGGAAGAGGTAGACAAGCTTCTTGAAGCAGGTTTCATATGTCCTGTGAGCACTGCAGAATGGGTGAGTCCTGTTGTTGTCACACCCAAGAAGGATGGAAAGTGGAGGATATGTGTTGATTTTAAGCCTCTAAACGTAGCCATGAAGAGGGATCCATACCCTCTTCCTTTCATAGATGACATACTTGATTCTATTGCAGGGCATGAGAGGTATAGCGTATGTGATGGATTCTCTGGATATTTTCAGCTCACCTTGGCTTTGGAAGATCTAAAGAAGACCACATTTATCACGCCATGGGGATGCTTTTGTTATTGTGTGCTTCCTTTTGGTCTTATGAATGGTTGTGCGTGGTATCAAAAGCGCGTCAACAAGGTGTTCTCTCCCTTTCTTGGCAAGTTTGTGAAGGATCTTATTGATGACTTTTGTGTTTATAGCTCTAGAAAGGATCATTGTGCAAATCTTGGGATGGCATTGAAGCAATATGATGAAAGTGGAGGTCAACTCAACCCAAAGAAATGTCATCTTGCTCAACCAAGAGTGAAGTTTTTGGGGCATATGATCTCAGAGAATGGGATTGAAGCGGATCCTGACAAAGTGAAGGCTTTGGTGCTCCCCCCATCACCTAAAGATACAAAGCAACTTTCTACTTTTATTCAAAAGGTGAAGTATATGGCAAGGTTCATTCCTTTGTCCTCTCAACTTCTTTATCCTCTACAACAAGTAGCAAGGTTGGATCCTCTACAATGGACAAATAAATGTGAAGAGGTTTTTCAAGGTATCAAAGAGGTTCTTGGTTCTCTTCCTGCTATGCAAGGTCCTAATTGGGATAAGGTGATCCTCAAGGTGCTTTGGTAACTAAAAGGAGTTTGAAGCTTACAGCACAAAGCAACAATGAAGCTGAGTATGCTACTTTGGAGAAAGGTCTCAACCTTTGCCTTGAGCTTGGCATCCGTCGTGTGAGGGTAAGAGGTGATGCTCTTTTGGTGGTGAAGCAAGTACTTGGGGTGTGGCAAAGTAAGAATCCAAGGCTGAAAAATATGTGTTTTCAAGTGAAGAATCTGCTTAAGCATTTTGAAGCTTGGAGTTTAAGGCATGTGGACAGGTCTCAAAATGAAGAAGCACATGGTGCAGCGCAAGCTTCAATTGGGCAATTGTATGTGATAAGGGCTGATTCTCCTCTTTATTTGGGAAGGGAAGATTTGGAGAGGGAGGAAGAGTTTCTACAAACAGGTATGCTTCCATCAGAGTTGGAAAAGCCAAAAAAGTACGCCTTCCTACGTCGTGCCAAAAGGTATGTGCTACTTGGTGATGCCTTGTATATGAAGGGGGCTGATCTTGTGATGAGAAAAGTGCCTTCGAAAGAGGAAATTTACAAAATTTTAGAGGAGAATCATGAGGGTTCTTGTGGTGGTCACTTTGTTGCAAAGATCACTTTGCATAAAGTCTTGCAGGAGGGTTATGTGTGGCCAAGTGTTCAACGTGATGTTCATCATTGGTGCAAGTCTTGTAAAGAGTGTCAAAGCATGGAAAATAGGGTTCTCAAATCAGAAATTAGAGGCACCATTGTGGCTTATGATGTGTTTGAGAAGTGGGGTATTGATGCAATAGGTCCTCTACCTATGACAGCTAGAGGCAAATGTTACATACTTACTGCTATTGACTATCTATCCAGGTGGGTTAAAGCCAAAGTTGTTAAGCACATCACGAGTAAATATGTTTCCTTATTTAGATATGAAGATATTTGCTGCAAATTTGGCATGCCATTGGAGTTACTTTCTGACAAGGGTCCAGGTTTCAAGGGAGAGTTGGTGGATTATCTATGTGAAAAGCTTCATGTGCATCACAGGTTTACTACTCCATATTATCCCCAATGCAATGGCATGAATGAAAGGTTTAATGGAGAGCTCATAAGGATGCTTACAAAGATGACAAGAAACAATGTGAAGAATTGGGATTTAGAGCTACCTTGTGCTCTACGGGCTTATAGGACTGCCATCAAATCAGGTACTGGTTTTTCTCCCTTCCATCTAGTTTTTGGCAAAGAGGCTTTACTTCCTATTGAGGTGGAGATACCATCCTTAAAGATGATGCTAAAGCTTGAAGAAGAGCCCAAGGATGCATTCAAGGAAAGACTTTTATATTTGCAATGTGTACAATTGGATAGGGTGTTAGCTTTTGAGCATTATGAGCAGGTCTTGAAGAAGAGTCAAACAAAGGCAAATGAGAAGGTAAAGAACAAGGACATCAAGAAGGGTGACATGGTGCTTCGTTACAATAGTAAGCTTGATAGCACTTTTCAAAAGAAATTTCAAATCAAGTGGCAAGGTCCTTTCTTGGTCTTAAACAGGTTTCCGAATGGCACATATCAGCTTGCTGACTTGGATGGTACCCTCTATAAAGCACGTGTGAATGGCTACAAGTTGAAGAAGTATATTGCAAGGTTGATGACTGTGATTGAGGATGAGCCTTCTTTTGAAGAATTTGCTGATCATGTTGTTAATGATGAAGATGAGTTGAAGACTCCCTCATGTGGTTTACAGGATCTCTTTTGTGCTGCTGATCATGAATGATCTAGCAGGCTGGGGTGTGGCAAACTATGTTGGGCTCATTTTTGACACCCCGTTTTTTGTAAATTTGTACATACGGACATGACTCCCGATGTCAAAAGGACGTGTGGGCTTTCTTTTTGTGGGTTTTTTAGCTTGCTTTAGCAAGCACATGTACATGCACTGCAAGTCGCTAGTCTAGTGACAGCTGTCGGGCTACTTTAAGTGCCCGTGAGTGAGTTTTTTGAAGTGAGCCTTGTCTATAACTTAAACTCATGTACAAACTAAAAGAATTTCAGCCAAAGATCAGAAATTTGCAGGTTTTAGCTCGTTCTGTCTCCTTGGTGCTCTTGGATGCAGTTTTTTGCCCCGACTAGCCTTCTCTACATGTAGTCGTGATGGGACAGCTCTCTGTTCACGTCAATTTTGCTCATGGGGGCGTATGGAATCAATTTTAGTCATCTTCAGATTTCTCGCCAGTCATTTTTCAAGATTTCTCTCAAGCTTTAAAGTGCCCCAATTGGAGCTGTGCTCATCAGGTTACGACTAGTTCTCTGCAGGGTTATGGCTGTGGCAGCCTAGTGGCAAATTGTGTGTAGACAGATTCGGGGGGCATATATCTATGAATTGTGGAATTGATGTTGAAGTTGTGGGTTTGTGATGTTTGATTGTGAAAGGAGAGGCTCTTATCTTCATATGCATTGGTCGGCGTGTGCTATAAATCCGTGCTTTGACAAGGTTTTGCTCCTATGTGACATAGTCTCTTGGGTGGGCGACGGCTAGTAAATTCCCAAGGGTCTACTCCTATTGGACTTGTGGTGTTTCAAAAGGATTTTGCAAAGCTTTTGGTGTCTTGTAGTTCTCTTTCAACGCTCTTGGGTGACATCGCTATAGAGGTGTTTCAGTTTGCTTGTTTCCCAACAACGCGTATAATGTCTTTTTGCACTTGCTGATATGATTTTGGAATTTTGACTTGACAACATTGTTGCAAACATAGTGAATAGTTGAAATATCAAGTTTGGACCAAAAGTGGACAAAAAGACATCATACGCATATGATGTCTCTAGCCTAATTCTGGGCAAATTTTGACATTTTTCTATCACAGATCCTTGTATTTCAAGTTTCATCTCATTTGGATCACATTTGACCCCAGGTAAGTCAAAAATTGGAAAATTGCCCAGAAAAGCCTAATCTGGCCATAACTTGCACAAGCAGAGTTCAAACTGAATTTTATGAGTGGACAGAGTATAAGGGTACTACTGGGAGTGAGCAAAGCAAAAATATCCAAAATCTGGAAAAAAAGACATCATACGCGTATAATGTGTTTTTTAGCAAAGCTGATACAAAATTTTCACTTGAGATCACGAAAGTCTTCTAATTGACAAAACAAACCATTTGACCAAGTATCATTCAGTTTGGATCGCTTTTGATCACCGAAACAGGGATAAAACAAACTGCCGAGGCTGAAAAGTTAGATTCCTCTAGGGGGATTGATGAATTTGAGATCCGGTAGATATCTCCAGAATAACCAAGCGAGACAAAGAGAACAAGCGAGTGTTGTATCAACCGAGGAGAGTGTAAACCAAAGTGTAGTGCGAACGTTAGAGCCGATCCTTGAAGGAAGTATTTTCGATACTTTTTCAGAGAGATCTTACGAGATTTTCACTGAACACTTAGGATACTTGAACTTAAACGAAAGAGGAAACATGGCAGCAGGACCATCAAACCCTTCGGCTGCAATGAAGCTATTGTTCATCAAGTATCAATATGACAACAAACAAGGTGCCAAGATCCACAAAGATGGAATGGACCGCTACTGTGTGAAGATAGAAGATAGACCAAGTGAGTTCAAGGACGTAGTACGTGTGAGCTATAGCGGAGATAGGTACCTAGATGATGAAGGTATCATGTTCTTGGTAGTCCTGAATCCTAACATTGTGGACAAGTGGGGATTTATGGGCACTGACGGGAGCAAAGCGAACCCCGAACCCCGACGGCCTCTAAAACACCGGGGACCGAATGGCGCGCCTCGAGCCTGTCATGGTAGAGCAAACAGGGGGGCACCACCTAGCTTCAGCGGATAGGACGCAAACAACACACCACCATAACAAAGCTTTCATCCAAGAGAGATGGATGCTTGGGAGTAATGATGAAGAGGAAGGGAAATGAGATCGAGAGAGAGAGAGAGAGAGAGAGGGAGGGGGTATAGCGGCTTAGTACTTAGGCACCACAGAAGGATGGAGAATCCGCACACCCTTCACACATACACAAGCTCACTCCAAACACAAGACTAGGTGGCGATTCCGCACACCTCACATGGGCAAAACATTGCAAGAAAACATACTCACAAAACCTCAAGATTTATTTAGAGAATAAGGCGATGAAATGGGGAGCTTAGGGTAGGGGAATGAGAAGGGAGAGAGTGGTAGAGCACATGGCGGATAGGTGGGAGCTGATGGCGAAGACTCGCACGAGGGTTATGGCCATCATCCTTCATTTAGCTCCCCTTCATCTTCCATAGCCCAAGGGTGTAGAGGTCATGCTCAAGACGAGCATGGGATTGCGGTGATGGTGATGGTGTGGGTGTGTGTGTGTGCACTAGGCACACACAGTGCATAGTGTATTCTTTGGTGATGTTGTGTGTGTTTAGTGTGATGGTGACCCCTCTTTATATAGGGGAGGAGGGGGGAGAAATTCTAGAATTTAGAAATGAAGAAATCATTATCTACATAGGCCATGTGACTGTGGGCCCCACTTGTCTGGCTGTGTGTATATGTGCCAGAACAACAGTCTCATGAGAGAGAGACTAAGAGAGAGAGATGGGTTGATGAAAAAAAGTGAGAGGTGACATGGAGAATAAAGTAATTACAAGAGGGGAGAGAGGGGAGTGTGTTCAGAGGTGAATCTGTGTGCAGATGTGTATGAACACAAGAAAAATCAGATAACCACCGGGTGGGGATGGGTCTGTGGGCACCTTTTTCAGTGAAACTGAGTGTGTGTGAGTGTGGGGAAGGTTATTTAGCTACAAGACAAGAGACATGGCGCCCTTTAGAGAGAGAGGGGGGTATTTGGGTCATGGGATATGATAGGAGAGAGAAAGGGGGGGTGGGGTATACTATTTTGGAAGATAGGATAAGTTTCATGTGAGTTAGGGTGCATTATTGGTGAGTTAGAATGCATTATTGGTGAGAGGTGGGGTAGCTTGAGGGGAGAGAGAAAGGAGAAAGGCCAAGGGGAAGAGAGAGGGGGTTGACCTTTTGAGTGGAGGAGAGGAAAAGGGACACACGACGGGGCAACAGTGAAGAAAAAGGAGGCAAGGTGGGGATGGGCTGCCCCGCAGGCATGAGGTGGCCTATTTTATCTTTCTCATATATTTACATAATCATACTTTATTTTTTTTCTTACTTTTCCAATGCTTTTTATCACTCCCTCCCTAAGAGGAGGTTTCCATGGGGTGGGGACAAGAGAAGAGGGGTATGGGAGCTTGGCTTGTGAAAATCCCCCATCATTAGCCCTCCCCTTTTGGCTAGAGGCATTCATGCCTCCAGCTCATCTGTTTCTTCTTCCGCTTAGCTGTAGGATCCGATATCGAGTTTCCTTCTGAACTAGCCATTCCATTTGGCCATTGGTGAGATTTCTGGGATATTCATGAATCTGTAACAGGTCCGGGTGATAGCTTGTTCCGTGGAATAGTGTCGGTTGATTAAAGGGGAAGCCCATGGCTTCCAGAACTTTGTGCCAGTGTCCTCCTGGATCCCAAGTGAAAAATAGGATCATTGTCTGCAGTGTCCGAACAATAAAATTTGCATGCCAAATTGGACCAAATTTGTAACCACCAGTAGCGAGAGGGGAAATGAGCATCTTGGCTCCTACAAAGACAGAACTGAAAATTATGATTCCCAAGAGTGTACCAAGAATCCACCATATATGGCCGCCTTGTTGGTGTGGTGAGCTCGAGTTGTCTTCAGAATCCTGCTTACTGCCATCACTAGAAAAAACTGCAAGCATATCATGCTTCTTTTGGGTGTGCTCAAACATGTCAGCTTCCTTTACTGATGCTAATAGCAAACCACCTACCTTGCGGCTTAAATACAAGCGTAATCCACTTACCTTTCTCCAAAGAGAGGATGCACTATTTATAAAAAATTGTACCAAATTGCGAATGAGGTCTTCATTCTTGCATTATATCAGGCTTTTGTCTATCCATGGCTCCTTTGCTCTTATCTCCATGCTGATCTTCTCTCTATATGTTATAGCGGCTAGCCATAGCCATAGGTCTGATGCATCCCATGCAAACACAATGCTGTGTTGTAGAGGAGTTTGTAACATCCTTAAAAGGTTGGCAACATATTGATCATCAAACTTACTCTGAACACCCTCACATAAACTGGAGGCATTACCCATCTCCAAGTTTATAACACCCTTGAGTAGACTAGAGGCATTACCCATCTCTAAGTCTATAACACTACACAATAAAGTCTTGCTCGGCTGCCAAGCCTCTGGAGCAATATCCAACTCCAAACCTTCAGTCATACTTACCTCTTCGTTATGGTCCTCAAGTGAAACTACCTTGATGCAAGATTCCTTTAGCTTGCTACATTGTCTTGGGTCCATGCTAGTGCACAGGCTTCCGTTTTCAAAGCCCTCCCCTTTGCTTGATATGTTGTCCATCTTCTGCAAAGCCTTGCTAGCAGGCTGGTCTTCCTCTTCTCTTGTATCTTTCATGCCCTTTGCATTCCTCTTATTATGACGAGGCCTAATCAACACTTTACACCTTCTTACCCTTACTGCCCAATGCTGTCAATTGATTGCTTTGGTGCCTATTTCATCCAAGGTTAAAGATGTACTCACATTTGTAACAGAATTTTCTTGATTTACCTCCCCCACTTGGGTAGCATCTTTTGATTCTTTAACCTCTTGTTCCACTGCTTCAGTCCTTTGAATAGTCTTCTTACTTGATCCTTCTTCTGTTACACTCATCTTGACCTCTTCTGCAAGACCAATGAAACTTGGTGTGCGGGTACCAATTGGTGGTGGGCGTAGGATGATTGTAAGTGGTGATTGTGGCGGACGTAGAATTTGTGTTGGTGGGGTTGGTGCTCGGGGTGGGGGTGTTCTTTCTCTAGGGGGTGACAAGGGGGCCTCAAATGAAGAGAGGTATAACTTGGACGCAAGAACACTTATGTTCATAGCTCATAAGGGGTTGTCAGGCCAAAGACCAGCCTACCCACAAAGAGCAAATCAAGGGACACCAAGACCTGCATTGGGACCCTGTTATAAGTGTGGAGGTGACCATTTGATGAATGTTTGTCCACACACAAAGATCATTAGAATAAATGCATATTGTACAGAGTGTGGTGTCACTCACTTCATTGAGGATTGTTCTAAGAATCCCAACAAAGTGCAAAAGACGACATTGAACATGCTACAGTCGATTCCTACTAGCAGTGGGTCTGAAAATGAAACCAAGATACCAACACAAGTTGTGACTAGAGCTCAAGGGAAGGAAACCCCTAGAGAACCAGAGAACGGAAATTCAGAGACGGAATTGGCAAGTTAAGGACGACGAACCCATAGAAACACATGGAAAGCTAGGAAAGCCCGCATGAAGCTGAAAAAAGAACAGCAAGATGCGATTCTAGCTGAGGAATTAAAACAAACAAAAGACAGATTAGAGAAACTTGAGAGTCGAAACGGAATATGGTAAATGGACTCTTAAAAGTCGAAACTGAAGAACGTCAAAGAGACAACGAGTGTAAGCTCAGGGGGATCAGTGTTAGTCGACAAAGTACAAGAACCATTGGATGCACTGATGAGAGCTTACGAAGCGAGATTAAAAAACAACCGAACACAAGAACAACGTTGGTTGACTTATCCAAACGCAGAATTAGAAAAGCAGAGACTCGAAATGTGTCAGAAAATGATTGAGACTGCACAAGCCTTGTTAGATACACCTAGAGAACCAATGAATTGTGGAGCGGAAAACCCAATTCATCAAGAGACAATCCTCTCACGGGTAGTTGAAAAACCTAACATTGCACAAAAGCCTAAAAAAAAGCATGGGGATGAACATATAGTGATAAACACCACATATCAAGAAATAGAGAGTTGTCATCCTATGATACAGAGGTCTTATGGAAGAGATGAGGATTACAATGAGTTTTGGAAACAAGTGAGAGAGGCAAACTTTGCAAACGAGCTGAGTTGTCAAGCTAATCAGACTAATGGGGAAAAGGACGTTAGGAATCCTCCCATAGAGGAAACTGAGGTAGGATCTCAAGTGGACTTAGATCTGCATTCTTACTGGGGAGATGGAGGCTCTGTTAGAACAGTAGAGAGTAAACCTCATTTGTTGAAAATCTTACCTTCATACTTAGGAGAATATGAAGTAAAATCTGAGATTAGAGCGCTTCCCTCACAAGGAATCTCTTCAGAAAAAGTTATAGACTCACAAGGATTGATAGAGATTTTGTCAACACCAGTGATATGCACTATCACCCTAGCTGAGCTTTTGAGACTACGACCAAGCATGTGGGCAACTGTAGGAAAATGCTTGGAGAATTTTGGGATAAAAGACCCAACTGCAAAACTGCAAGAGGGTATACGAGAGCTGAGTACGCCATAAAAAAACGCTAAGCTTGTACCTTTGAACAAGGTCAGAGAGTATTGCGAAGGCGAAGAGGGAAATACCACCTTACCAGTCGAATTCCAGGGAGTTAACACGATGGCAATACTTGACAGCGGGGCTGGAGTAGCCATTGCTACGAAAGAAATCTGGAAAAAATGGGGAAAACTAGCGATAAGAAAAACTAGGTTGAAACTCCAACTGGCGGACGGACATATGGAGAGACCTTTGGGACTATTAGAGAAAGTTGTAGTGACTTCTTGTGGAATTGAATACGAGCATACTTTTGTTATTGTCGACTTTGGCAAGGAGAATAACTATGATATTATACTTGGAAGACCGTTCATGAGACAGTTGAAAATGGTCCAAGATTGGGGTTACAACCACTTATACTTGAGACATATGGAAACCACTACTTGTGTGAACCTAAAAGACCATAGCTACAAGGATGTGAACCGAACGCCAGTTGAAGAGTTTGATTCAGCTACTTTGGCAGGATCAGAGTTTCCAGCTTGGTTAGGCAAACCCAAAGAGCTATGGATGTGTGGAGCTTCGAACTGTGGAAATCTGAAGCACGAAGAATGTGTTTTAGAAAGGGCAATTGAAGACAAAAATTATATAGGTGAACCCTTTCCAGAGGATGCACTTGAACCCTTAGAATGGACACACATTCTAGCAACCCTAGATATTTGTGCAATTCAAGATGGTCCCACAACTAAGTTCTGTGATAAACATGGATATGATGTGGTTCCGTACTTCATGATAAGAGCTGTGCTCGAAGAGGGGACTGGAAATATTGATACACGAGAAAACAGAGATGAAGAGGAGATGTTTCACGACATTCCCGATCATCTAGAATGGGGAAATGAAGCTGACAACGAGTCCACAGACAACTCAAGCGAGAACGAGGAAACCATAAAGGATGTCAGATTCTACGACTTCCCAAATCAAACTGAAAAACGCCAGAAACGCTACAGAGAAAAGAGAAAAACGAAAGGAGTTAGAAACACTCCAATTCCTAGGATAAGAGGGAAAAACCAATTCCTAATGCTAGTAGAGGCGGACGATTGTGTCAAGGACAGGATTTCCGGAAGAATGAGAGGAAATGTGGAAACAAGCTCACGGAAAGACAAACGAAGCTCAAGAAATCGAGTTCAACCCAGTGGAACAAAAACCACAACAGATAAAGCGGAAAAGAACATTAGAAACAAGGAAAACAAAGAGTCCAAATTAGAATGCCAAAACAAGTACAGAGAGTTAAAGAAAACTCTGAAAAAAGTTCGGACGACTGAAATCGAGAGTGGTGAGGACGCAAATGCCAATGTCAAAGGAAACATGGATGTTCCCTCTCACTACAAGAAATTTACAATAGAGGATAGGAAGGTGATATTAACCCAGCCTATCAGAGAAAAAAAGGAGAACGAATCCTATGATGGACCGGAGATGCTAAAAAGGTTGATTTAGCAGCTCCAGGAGAGGAACCTAGACCGGTGTGCATAGCTACAGATTTGTCTCCGAAAGAAGAAGAGAGACTTTTGAGTCTTCTCAGAGAATACAGGGATGTGTTTGCATGGTCGTACAAGGATTTGAAAGGAGTTGATCCATCAATATGCCAACATACAATTCCTTTGAAACAAGACGCTAAGTCTAGCAGACAGAGACAGTACACGTATAACGACACGTTTGCTAAGCGAATCAAAGAGGAAATAGACAAGCTAATGGAAGCTGAATTCATATATGAGATTGAACACACAGATTGGGTATCTTCGATTGTGGTAGTGCCTAAGAAAAACGGGAAACTCCGAGTGTGTGTCAATCTAAAGAAAGTACATGTTGCGACAATCAGGGACAATTATCCCTTGCCAATAAGTGATCATGTTCTAGAACGTGCATCGAGGAAAAGAGCATATTCCTTTCTAGATGGATTTTCAGGATATAATCAGCTTGCCATTGCGCCAAAGGATCAACACAAAACATCTTTTGCAATAGAGTGGGGAATTTATGCGTATCAAGTTATGCCTTTTGGTTTAACTAATGCTCCCGCAACATTCCAAAGGCTGATGACTCATGCCTTCAAAGAATACTTGAGGTTGTTTCTAGAAATATACATGGATGATTTGTGTGTACACTCTATTCTAAGAGATGAGCATCTAGAACACCTAAGAAAGGTATTCGAGAAATGTAGGACATATCGCATTTGTCTTAATCCTGAGAAGTGTGTGTTTATGGTCCGACAAGGCAGAATTCTGGGACATATTGTCTCACATAACGGAATATCCACGGATATGGAAAAGATAAAAGTAATAGTAGATATGCCTAGACCAGCCGACGCGAAGCAAGTGCAGAGCTTTATGGGAAGTTGTGGATATTATAGACGATTCATTTACATGTACGCTATAATAGGCCAACCACTTTATAGGCTAATAGTGAATTACGAATGGACAGAGGAGTGTGAGGAATCTTTCAAGAAACTGAAAGACGCACTCATCATTGCTCCAGTCTTGAAATCACCAGATTGGGAGAAGATATTCCATGTGCATATAGATGCTTTGGCATATGCAATAGGATACATCCTGGCTCATCCAGAAGAAGGAAACATGAATTTTCCAATCTGTTATGCTAGTCGACATCTCAACAATGCTGAGAGGAATTACACAACAACGGAGCGAGAGGGATTAGGAATGATTTATGCTGTGAAGAAATTTTGGCATTATTCTAGCCAATAAGTTTGTGTTTTTCACAGATCATCAAGCCTTGCTCTACCTAGTGAATAAACCATGCAATACGGGACGGATAGTAAGATGGTTCATCATCTTATTAGAATTTGACTTCACGGTAGTAGTAAAGAAAGGAAAGACACATCTCAGAGCTGATCACCTTTCAAGGTTGACGAATGGAGAAGACCCTATAGGTGTAGATGATGACATGCCGGATGCATACTTATTCAACATAGAGATGATACCAAAGTGGTCTCAGGATGTTGTTAATTTATTAACCTATGGAGGAGAGTTTGATCGAGAAGAATACAACCAGAAACAAGTTATTGTTCAACAATCCAAAAATCTTCAGCTAATTGCAGGAAGGTTGTATCACTTAGGAATCAATAACATTCTAAGATTATGCATCAATCCTAAAGAATATAACATATATCTGCGAGAAGCACATGTTCACGAATGTGAATTTCATTGTTCAAGAAGAAACACGTATAGGAATCTGTTACAATTGGGAGTCTACTGGCCAGGAATGAAAGAGAGTGTACATGAATATATCACGGTATGTATTACATGTTCGTCAAAACCGCCCACTGAGTATTCAACATTGTATCAGATAATGATCGCTCCTAAATGGAGTCATTATATTGTTGAGTATCTCACAAACAGAACTTTCCCAAGGGAATCTCAAAAGCGCGTCAGAGAGCTGTACAGACAAAAGCGCGAGATTACACTTTAATAGGAAATCAACTCTATAAGAGAGGAAAGGACAACCATCTTAGGATGTGCGCATCAGAGTCAGAGTATGTGATAATCCTAGAGCAGGCTCATGGAGGAGTAGGTGGAGGCCATTTCTCAGGTGATAAGACAACAAAAATTGTCTTAGCTGTAGGAATATGGTGGCCGACATTACACATGGACGCTGAGGAACACGTAAAACGATGTGATGATTGTCAGCGGATAAAAGTACCACTGAAAAGAGATGATATGCCGCTTAGACCAATGATGGGAGCAAGAGCCTTTGCAAAATGGGGGATTGATTATGTTGGACCTATCTCACCTCCAGCATATAGGACTCGTGCACAATACATCATTGTGGCGATGGACTATCTAACAAAGTGGGTTGAGGCAAAAGCAACTCAAAAATCTGATGACAAGACCACGGCACAATTTCTGTATGAATATGTCTTTGTATGATATGGATTACCAATAGAAATTGTGAGTGATCGAGGCACACACTTCATAAATGAAGTGATAGAGATCCTTCTAGATGAATTCATGGTAATACATCGTAAATCAGCTCCATATCATCCACAAACCAGTGGACAAGCTGAGGCAACGAAAAAAACCATATGCACGGTTCTTACAAAGATTGTATCTGAGTCGAGAACTGATTGGGACCAGAGATTGCATTCGACATTATGGGCATATAGGGTAGCATATAAAACATCGCTAGGAACGACCCCATACAACATGGTTTTTGGTTTGAATGCTATTTTACCAATAGAATTTTTAATTCCAACACTGAGAGTAGCTAAGGAATTAGAGTGGACAGGACATGAGCTTTCAGATAGAATAAACGACCTTGAAAAGCTAGATGAGCTTCGCGTAAAAGCTGTGGCTTCAATCTACGCTCAGAAAAGGCGAAAAAAAGAGTTCTTTGATAAGCATGTATGAACTAAAGAGTTTAAGATTGGGGAATTTGTCCTAGTATACACTCTGAAACAGCATGCAAAAAAACTTAAAAAGCGAGGGATGGGACCACTTGTGATTAAAGATCTATCACCAAGCGGGGCCGTCAAGCTTGCTACATTAGACGGAGAAGAAATGCCAAACTGGATTAGTGGTTGCATATTGAAGAAGTATCATTTGCCACTATCCCAGGACATGCTTCTCAAAATACATCAAGATAAACTGCGACTTCAAAAAAAGAAAAACATTGTTGAGGAAGCACAAGCGGAAGCAAAAGAAAGAATGGAGAAAAGAAGACTACTGCGTCAGCGACAACACAATGAAGGAGCCTTACGAATAAATGCAGTCAGTGTATCAGAGATGGGTGAAGACAAAGTAGATCCCATCATCAAGGTCAAAGTGAGGCCAAACCATATTAATGCCAAAGCACTATTGGATTCAGGAGCACAAGCTAACCTGCTTTCAGTCAGTTTGTACAAACTATTGAAACAGGACACTAAGCTACAAACTGCCAAACAAGAGTTGAATAGTTATTCAGCACACTCAATTAAGGCAATCAGATGCACATTACTGCACGTACAGATTAATCAATATGTGTATCCACATATGTTTTATGTGGTTGAAGACAAAGCTACACAACATCCGTTGTTACTAGGGCAACCATGGCAAAAGCAGTACAATGCGATGATTAATTGGTGCTCAAATTCAGTTAACATCAAATATGAGGATGAAAGTCAATCCATTCCGTTCTCTAAAGCAACCGTACAGGTGCAAGCCGAAGAATCCAATGACAAAGGTAAACGACCTAAAGAGGTGAAGAAGGAGTAATGGCAACCAAAAGCCACGTTTACACAACCGGAACGCTCCTCAAAGAAGAAATCTCAGATATGGGTAGAGAAGATAGAAAATACACGCACAGCTCAACCTTGGATAAAGACAGACTCAAAGTTGGTATGGAAGCCAAAGGAAGTTGTGCTAGAGAGAACAAAAATGGAAAACAAAGTATTCAACACCAGACAACAGAATGATTTGAGACAGCCAAATTCAGTGAAACGGATCTGGATTCCAAAGAAGTTGATGACAGCACAAAGCCATAGCAAAGAAAATTGGATTCCAAAGATTTGTAAACAGGAACTCCCTTCAGTACAATCAACAAAGAATCCTCAGTATTCAAGGACAGAGCCATCACAACCTAAAGACAAACAGATTTGGGTAGCAAAGAGTTTGTGGCACGCACAGGCAAATCGGAAGCAGATTTGGATTATAAAAAATGACACAAATGTAAACAAGAACCCAGGTACTGATTCTACAACACGAGTGCTACAGACAACCCAACTATTGCCCAAAAGCCTGACAATCAAACAAAGAGCGGCATTATTGCAAATATTGCTATTTCATCGCTCTACAATTGAATTCACCAAGCATGACCACAACAACTACAAGGCTTCACCCTCAAACACTTCATAGTCGTCCGGTAGGACTCAGACTAGGAGGGGGGGAGGTATACAGGTATACAGGAACTACAAGCAATAAGGACAAAGAAAATGATATTACAAGGGCAGTGTCTTACATGATTTCCAATTTTTATGTTTGATTGCGGATATTGATAATATTTATGCCCTTATATACTTTGTTTTGCAATAATAAGAGATCAAATGATGAATTTGAGTCTCCAAGTTTGTAAATACGACTAAATATGCGTGTTGTTGGAGCCAAAAAGTGGGAAAAAAGCGGTAATCCAAGCTGAGAAACCACAAATAAGTGTATTTTTTTGGTTTCAATTTTCTATTTTCCTTTATTTTTAGAATTTTCTTAATAAAATAAAAGAAAAATAAAAAAACGGGTGAAACGAGATCAGAAAAAAGAAAAGAATAGATGGTGGTGATCCTAATGACAAGAGCAACCCATGGTAAAAATTGGGCACAATTCGGGAAAAGTTGCGGAAAGCCTGAAATGGCAGAATTTTGGCAAAGTGGACAAATTTCTCAGAAACAGGTCAAACGGAGTCCAAATTGAGAAATTTCAAATCCTAAAGTGCATTTCATGACGAGATAAGAGCACATGTAAAATTTGGTAACAAGTGAGTCGGGAAGTCGAGAGTTAAGTATTTTTTACTTCACTTACAAGCTCATTTGCACTATTGCCCACTTGGAGAGAGCAAAGAGCACACAGGAGCATCTGACCTTCTACAGCCTTCTACGACCGATATGAGAGCTCAGAGGACTCCAGATATGAGAAATGGACTCGTTGCCATAAGCTTTTGATGCTTATCACTAACTTTTGTCACGAAAACTAACCAAAACAAAGAAATAAGAGCAGACGGGAAAGGGGTAGAATGCTAGGTAGAGGCACAACCGCCTAACCAAACCATGCAAGAACCAACAAGTGGCTTACCCTAGTGTAGAATATGAGTTCCTAACTCTCAAAGTACGAGAAAGACCAACTGGAAAAACCCTAGGTCAAGAGAGCCTGCAAGCAGATGCTTTCGGGCAATCAAATAGCTAAAGGTAGAAAAGAAGGAACCAAAGTCGAGTCCAACCATAGAGGACTTCCCAACACCTCAAATGAGCTCGGAATGCAACTCTCAAGGAGAAAGATCAAGGAAAATCAACTCCAACACCAAAAGACGACTTCGGAGACTGAAATGCCTACAAAGGGGGCTTTTAACTAAACTGATGATTTTTAAGGTTGAAAACTAGTTAGCAGGGCTTAGGGCACTAGCACAAACCATGCTTTGCACAAAAAAAACACTTTTTATCAAGAATAGACGTCATACGCGTATGATGTCTCTCAGCATGATTTTCACATCATCTTGAACACATGAATGCATAGCCTCTTTCTACATGTGAACAACATCAAATGTACAAAGTATCATCAGATTTAGAGTTGAAAAACCAATTGGAAACCAAAAAGACGCAAAGTAGTGCAAAAAACCGACTTATGGCCCTAAATTTGCCAAAATAGCTCCAAACTCAATGAAACTTTGTAGGGATGTTATTCAACACATGCACGAGCTATCTGGAACCAGAAAGTACCATTTTGGCCAAAAAGACATCATGTGCGTATGATGTCACTTTGCACATACAGAGCCAAAATTGATCATTTTTCATCATATATCCATTATATATATCAAATACATGCCACATATGGAGTTTGGTACCATTTGGTCAAGGGGATCACTCTATTAACCCAATCAGTGGAAAATTCTCTATTTAAAGCTTGATCTAGCCAAAGTTCACCATACTCAACTTCAAGTTCAAATTTGAGTACACACAGTCCTTTACTATCATATGAGGAGCCCACAGAACCAATCTCATGCAAAAATGGCACAAAAGACATCATACACGTATGATGTCTCGAGAGCCAATTTTAGTCCAAACTATACCCAACTTTCATGAAATCATTGTCTAGGCCTATATAAAGCCAAATCCAAGCTTACAATGCAAAATGGTTCAGTTTTACCCAAAAAGACATTATACGCGTATGATGTCTCCCTAATTGATTTTTACATTTCAGGGTTGCAACCACCACACAGAAGTGATCTACATGCCATTTTAGAGCCAGCCACCAAGTTTCGTCCAATTTGGATCACAAAATCCAATTCTCACTCAATATCTTGCAAAGAGCCTGACCAGGACTAAAATGGCCATAACTTGATCAAATGGGACCCAAATTCAAATCCAGGCATATAGAATGGATGTATGCACTATCAGCTACAAGCACAACCAATATCAAGCCATTTTGACACAAAAGACATCATACGCGTATGATGTCTCCAGCATGATTTTGCACCCAAATGTCATATTTTTCCATACGCATTGCATCCTTAGGCCCTGAATAGCTTATGTTTCAATTTTTAAGTCATTTGGACAGTTAAAAGCTTAATTTCGGCTTTCAGTACTAAAAAAGACACCAACTTCTGAAATTGGAGTTACAGGATACATGGATTCGGGGAAGTATTCATCAAAGAGGAAGAGAAAAACACTCAAGGAAGCAATAGCAGAAGCAGAGCCATTTTCTATCCCCCCAGAGACTCTCAAGCCTACAAAGACTTGGATGGAAGAAGCAATGTTAGAAGAACAGGGGATAAAGATATACCAATGTACTTTCAGAGACCCACGGGGACAAACAGTGGATATCCCAATGATTCCCCAAGAACAGGTGGACTACATCAGAATGGAGAAGATAAGCAGATACCTGGAAAGGGCAGATCTCCGTAATTTTTTAACTTCCAAACCATCAGGAGTAGATGCTCAAAGAGTGTATGAGTTGGTAACCACTATACAGAAAGATGGAATGGCTACACTCACAGCCTGGGACGGGGAAAAAGTTGAAGTGATTATCACTCCTCAGCTCATTGCAGATGCTCAGAAGCTCCACAACAAAGGAAGCTCAATCAGACAAAGACGAGAAGCTATAGAAGTGTATGGGCCAAAGAAGCAACATGTCACCCATGAAGACATGGCAGATCCGAGAGCGGCAAAGCTTTGCCGGCTCTACAACCAATTCTTACACATTTGCAGCAAAAGGCCACAAAAGCATAATACCACACCACCACATGCCATTTCCACAACCATCACTTGGGCAATAAAGAGCAACATCCCAAAGGAAGTAAATTATGCTCAGCACATTCATGAGCAAGTAATTGCTATGCAGAACGAGAAGCCAAAGTATATTGGGGGAGCCGAAGTGTTGACTAAGATAGCTTATGAAGCTATCGGAGCAAGGGACCAATGGCTAAAGGTTCCCTCGCAAAACCAATGGCTAAGAGAGATAGATGAAGATGAAGACCAGCCAGAGGTCACCAAGAGAGTGTCAACAAGGGCAAGGAGGAAGCTAGAGATTGTTTCCGAACCAAAAGAAGAAGCAAACGAGCCCCTCAAGAAGAAGACCAAGAAGAAACCTGCTTGCAAGCAAACTAAGAGCCAGAAAGCTGCTAGAATGGAGAGACTGATTGAAAAGTTTAGAGCCGAGCGAGCTTTAAACGGAGATTTTGAGGAAAAGTGGGTACCAGACCCAACTAAAGTCGGAGCTAGCTCAACCAGACCCCATATTGATCAGTACGATCAATATATCAAGGCTTATGAAGAATCAGAAGCTACATTGGAGCAGCAACCAGTAGAGCCATACACCGAAGCAGAAGTTCAACACATTAAAGCTGAATTAAAAGGAGATGACAAGGGCAAGAGCAAGGTAGAAGAGTCTAGTCCTGAAGAAGAGGAAAAGATAGTGGAGGAAACGACCACCGAAGTGCAGGTGGATGTGCCAGAAAAGCCCGAAATACAGCAAGAGGAGAAGGCAACGGATCCAATTCAAATGAAGAAAGAGCAATATGATGTTCTAATCGACACAGGATATACTCAAGAAAAGGCTCTCAAAGTTGTGTATGGCATTACCATAACACAGGAAGAACAGAGAGGAAAGGAGAGGAGGACCAAGAATCGATTTGACAGAGAGTGAAGGTTGGTACCTGAGGAGGCAGAGGATGAGCTTGAAGAGGAGGATGAGCTCGAGGATGAGAATGACAGAGATATTGAGAAAGTGCATCAATTGTTGCAGCAGATCAAAGCCCGATCAAAGACAATGATGGACAGCAAAGAAGAAGCGAAAAAGAGAGAAGAGGAGATGGAAACAAAATATGGGAGTGCACTAGAAGAATCAGAGTACCTCAAGGCATCTCTCCTCGAAGCAGAAAATGAAAGAGATGGACTAATCCTCCAACTTGCTGATGCTTCAAGAGAGGTGGCCAGTGCACAAGAAGCCAAGGAAAGAATTAATGAGGAATTGGAAGCTGAAAAGGACGAGCTCGTTGAGCTTCAAGAAAGGATGGAGCTGCAGGATAGAACAATCCTAAGGCTTAGATCCACACCAAGAGCTAGCAAAGCAGGAGTAGAGCCATAGGGAGCAATAATCCCCGGTTTGGAAGATCAAATCCGGAGTTTGCAAAGAGAATTGCGGCTAGAGAAAGTGCACAGATTGCACATTGCGGAGGGCTCATTGGCTGCCGAAGAACGACTGACATCAGAGACCCAAGCACTGAAAGCGAAGAATGAGGCCCTCCGAAAGCAGCTCCAAGATCTGCAAGACAAAGTGATAAAAGATACAGAGGATCATCAAGAAGAAATAGGCGGGGCAACCGTGGAGCTTCCAGAGACGGGGGAAGCCACAACAAGTGAAGATCCAGCCCTTGCTCAAGACGAGACCGCAACATCCAGACTTACCGAAGATGAAGAAAAAAGATTGCACAAGCAGATAGAGAAGGCAACAGAGGAGAGTGCAAAGGCGTCCATGGAGTGGGAAAGAAGACTCTTGTTATCCATTGGAATCCAAGGGGTGGACACTAAGGTGTTGCAAGAACAATGGATGCAACCTACATTGCCCCTTCCTCTACTAAAGTTTGAAGTGCTGACGACAAACAAAAGGATAGAAGAAGAGCAGTATGTCACACTATACGAAGGCGACATCACAAAAGAGGAGGAATCAAAGAAGATAGTAGACTCCCAGCCGAGATGGAGGAAAGGGTGGTTGACAAAGTATCAAACCTACCTAATCTATTTAGTGGAGGCACCCAAGGAAGTTAGAAAAGATGCGACATTCTGTCCAGTGCCACGAGTCAGGAGTTGGCAAGAACATGCCAGAATCACAGCAAAGAAGCCGAATTGGCTTAATTACCCCAGGATGCCAGGACCGAAGGCGGGAGAGAGAATAAGTAAGGCCTACATGGTGAAAACCCTAACGGGCACCATTAAGCTCTTTACTGACTCTCCGAACCTTTCATGTCAAATGCTCAAAAAGATTTGCAAAACATTACTGTCTTGCATTGAGGTGTTCGAGCCGGATAAAGCTACCAGCTCAACATTGTTGACAACGGCAGACACAGTCACAAATATGATGTATGATTTAGCCTTACAGCCATCTCCAAAAGTACTACACCTCTTTTATCAGAGAGTCATTTTTATGCCGAGTTTCCACATGCAGGCCTTTGAGGAGGCATTTTATACTGGTTTCTTTACTCATGAAAGTAAGATATTCGGTCCTACACTGACTATTGGAAACCTAAAATACGAGTCACATATTCAAATGCTGAAATCGACGGGACTCCACTAAAGACAAAGCAAATATGTCATGTCAGGGACGACATGGACGCGGAGGGAGGGAGTGTTGAGTGGAGGACTACACCTAGACATTTTTACTCACACTCATATTTTTGTAAACACTTATTGTATGAAATGTCTTTCCGACATTTCATTTTTGATGGAGCCGATTCATTGTAATTAGTGGGACTCAATTGAGTTTCCAGCTTGTATTCCCCAAGTAGTTTCACCTGCTTATGAATTTCGATTAGAGATGTGTTCACACTTCCAAGGCTGAAGTATAAGAGACAATTATTGTAAACCTAAGGACAGTTTTTTTGAGGCATTAATCAAGATAAGTTTTCAAGCTCCGTGACTGTGTCTCATAGAGAGAGAGAGAGAGAGAGAGTCTTATCCTCTTGCTACGCAAGCTACTGAGCCACCATTGGAGAAGCGACACCGCCATTGTGTTAGCAACGGCGAGAGCTACACACCGATACCAAGCGTGCACGCATTCGGCTTCTACGCGAGGTGAGCTCCCACGAGCTTCTATGTGAGTTTTCTCCCTATCTGTGTGTCAGAATTGAGCATGCCATATATCGATAGAACCCAGCGAGTAGAGCTACACATTAGTATCATCGGAGTCAAATTTCGGTCACCTAATTTTTTTGGTCTGTCTTCATACGCGTTTACCACACGGAGTGGTTACAGGTTGAGATTATATTGTAGATTCATAGGGTATTGTCCTTACATGGTGTATAGACTCCCCTTTGAGTTTGAGGCTGATTCGATGACTTTTGATCATGTTTCGGATAGCGTCTGCTCATAGGACGGATTTCAGTCATTTGCGTTTTTAGAACTTAGATCTGATTTCCTTGGTAGTGATTGTCTCTAGAAGGTCGAGTAGGTGATTGACACCCATCTATTTGTTTCCATGCGCCTGCAGGTCAAGCTCCGTCCTCGTCTGACATTCTTGTTTGTTGGTTGAGTTCTGGCTATTACAGCATCCGCTAGCAGCGTAACCACCCAACACCATCCAATAGGAATTGAGTACACCTTGTGGGCATCTAGGCTAGGGAGCTGACATGTGTCCCTCATTCCCTTTGTGTAAAGGGAGCTTGTGTGTGTGTGTGTGTGTGTGTGTGTGTGTGAGTTTCTCTCTCATCTCCTACTTCGAGGGCTTTCCCCCTCGTCTATAGGGATGGTTGAAGACTTTTGGGACACACACAAAGCATCCAATTTCCCTAGGCTTTTGACCTTTGGACACAACCTTTGAATTTTGGAACCTTAGCATTTTGGAAGTCTTAATGGGCTGAAACACATATTTAGGAATTTTGGAAAAAATGCACAAATTTGGGACAATTCTTTACGACACAAGTTAGTGGGGAGAGATTACGTGTTCCAGGTTGTTGCACATAAGAATTTTATGGAACATTCTTCAATATATGCTAATGCATGTGAAGGTTCTCATATTAAATGTTGTCAATAATAGTGTTTGGAACACCAAAGAGTGACTTAAGATCTTTTGGCAAAAAAGGGAAATGTATAGTGTTCATTTCAATAGTAGAGCATACAATGTGAAGTTTTTTCCACTAGTTGAAGTATGGTTAGAGATGTGATATGTAGACTATGTTTACTTGTGTTTTCTATATAAACATGAATGAGTGAAATCTCATCCAATACAAACCAATGTGCCTTTCCATATTCCAATTGCATGTCCATAGGAGAACACAATGCAACCACTTTCAAGAAGACAAATATATAAGCAAGAAAAAAATGCAAGAGTTATTCAAATGTACAACAATTTAAGATATGAAGAAAAAATTATCACTTCAAAACATAAAGGCTTTGGATGATATTAGGTTGCATCTAAAGGTGGCCATAGCTTAAGCTGCCTGAGTTCAAGACTTGGGGCTCCAACGTTCATGCATACTACCACAAGATATTTTGATGCATTCCCGCCGCAGTTCCCACCTTGTGGATTACCATAACATCATGAGATTTTGTTCCCTATCCTCAATGTCCACACCTGTGGCCTTTACCATGGATACATTATAAGTGAGCCCAAAGGGTGAGATATTAAAGCTCGATCATAATGCACTTTTGGTGCATTCCCACTATACTTCCCACATCATACCACAACACCATGACCTATTGCACTTGTCCCCAACCACAACTACCTAGGTATGCGGTCCCTCCCAAGCATTAGCTCATCATATTGAACAGGAAAGGTTGCTACATGAAAAAGGGTATGTTTCTTGTGTGAAAAACTAGACACAAGGAGTTTCAAGGCCTTGTGGATTTCCAGATTATGCTCAAATCACTGTGAGTTTACAAAGAACATGCACAAATTTTGATTGTTTACTTCATTTGGGAACTTTGTTATCGCACATCCCTAGCTTAGTGTGGGATCACTGATTGTAGGTACTAAAGAATGTAGATAAACAACAATGCATGCAAAAAGGCTCAATGAATGTGCATGCTAGCACGTCACCAACCAAAAGCATGAGCATCATTGAAAGTAGTACTAATATTGAGGGGAGAACTCACCCAAACGATTCCTAATCTCACTCTTTCCAAATGCCTCATGTTGAGGCCTTCTAAAAATTCTTGTGTAGTGATAGATGTTGACTCAAGCCTTGAGGTATAGCTTCATACCCCATGCACATGGAAACTGCATGGCCATGTGCGTGCCTCTGAGTGAGATATGCATTGCTCCCGATCAAGTTTGAGCTACCGTGAAGCCCCTTTCATAGGGGATCATGGTAATACTCCCCTCCTACCCATGTTGTAGAGTTGGCATTGCAACTTTCCGCATCAACTGAAACAACATACCATCGACCTCAAGACTATGACACCTCAAAAATCACTTAGCAAATACGGTAAGTTGTTCTTAGGTTCATGGGCGTAGCAGTAGAATGCACATTTGTGACCTTTCTATGGCTAGAGCAACGTGCATGAGGTCTTAGTAGCAAACTTAAGTTTGCTAAGGCCTAGAAAATACAAGGTTTTGTTCTCAAGATCATGGGTGTAGAATTAGAATGCACATTTGCAGTTTTTTTGTGGCTAGAGAAATGCGCATGAGGTCTCCATGAACTTACGTTTGAGCAAAGGTCTGCAAGTCACTACTTAGAGTGCCGTTAGTTTTGACGGGGCTTGAGTGGCCTTAATAATAAGCTTGTAAAGCAACGTTAGTTTTGAATTCAAATTAAAGCAACATAGAATTATGAATCCCTTGCATCATTGTCTGTTCTAGACCATAGCCATCGCTATTGTGAAGCCATGGCTTCGAGGACCTAGATGCTTATATTTCCATAGGAAATTCTCTTATGCTTGGCTTGACCATTTCAATCCCAACATGGCTCTGCTACTTCTTGTTGCCTAGCTTGTCCATTAGAGCTCCCAGCTGCTACACCTTTTACCTTCTAGAGCTCCCACAACTTGTTGGCGAAACCTGGCTCCAATTGCACCACCATCCAGAAACAAGTTGTTGGTCATAGCATCACACATACATTGCTTGGCGCAAGCAGGGAACACTCGGTGGCATGGGATGCCCGACCTTACAGGCCCCGACCCTGGTGTTGGTGACCGTGGATGGCAAGTATGTTCATATGAACAGGCATTAGAATGCAGGGTAAGCAGGTGCATAGGGCCTTAAGGGCTGAAGTGCAGGCCCAAGAAGGTGGGAAACCTACTACAAAACTCCGTGATATTGATTAGGTGGATGGAGGTCTTGGCTAGGGACTGGCTGTGGAGGACAACCGCAAGGGAGCATTGAAAAGAAATGGCTAGAGAGAAACCCGCAAGAATTGTTGTCAAACATACATTCAAAACTTGTATGTTCAAACTTCATCTACTCGTTTATCACTTGTCGTTATTAGACGTACATTCATCTACTCGTTTATCGTTTCAATGCCACTCAGAGTCTGGACTCTTTGAATGTTTGCATAAAGAACTTCTACATTTGAATTTGAATGATATAATTGTTACGCCTTTGGATGTGCATGTTTGACTTTTCGCGCGCACGAGAGAGAGAGAGAGAGAGAGAGAGAGAGAGAGAGAGAGAGAGAGAGAGAGAGAGAGAGAGAGAGAGAGAGATGTAATAGGTATTGAGGGAGGTGCAGCAATCAGCATGCTAATAAGCCCATACATGTTGACGAACATAAGAGGTAGATAGACTAGATGGGATGAGGGATGCTTGACATGGGGACCACTAGTTGTATCCATCCGACTTCCAAGGACAACTACATTTCAATAGGTAATTAATTTCACCTAGATACAAAGTGCTTAAAGACTACTAGTAGTACTCAAACCAAACTTGTTTTCTTTTTTTTGCAAAACTCACAATTGTGAGTGGATAGTATTAAGAACAGAAATATACATCAATCCTCAAAATATACACAAAACTTGTTTTCTTAAAGATCTTAGAAAACCTTTAGTGGAAATATAATAGGTACAAGTATTTGTTTGCAAATAAATACACTAGAATCTCAAGGACCTGTAGATTTTCCTTCCTACAACTTTGTTAAAAAAGCTAATTTTCAAATTTTGAAGGTGAGATTACACTAAATCTTAGTATTCTAAGCAACTTTGGAGCTTGAGCCTCTAACCTAGAGTAGGCTCGAACCTAAGTTCACGCATCTAAGGAGCCTTTAAGGGAGAAGCTTGGACTTAACCTTAGTAAATGACCCCAACTTGTGCTTCAATAAAGGCTCAAATTTAAGAAAATTGCGGTTCTACCCTAGCCTCTCTAAGCAGATGTGAAGGAAGAGGTTTGAGCTTAAATTCACAATAAAATTTCAAACTTCTGTTTGAGTGGAGACTTAAATTGTAGTAGCTTGAGCTTCTACATCATCACAAGCTCAAACTTAAGTTCAAGCCTCTAAGCAGCCTCAAAAGGAGAGGCTCGAGCTTAAGTTTGAGCCTCTAAGCAACCACGAAGGGAAAGGCTTGGACTTAACCATAGTAAATTCCAAAACATGCACTTCAGTAGAGGCTCCAATTGAAGCACCTTGAGTCTCAACGTGAGAATAGGCTTGAACTTAAGTTCGAGCCTCTAAGCAGCTCTGCAAAGGGAGATGCTTGGACTTAACCATAGTAAAGGCTAGAACATGTGGTTTAGTAGAGGCTCCAATTCAAGCATCTTGAGCCTCAACTTGAGACGAGGCTCGAACTTAAGTTCGAATCTCTAAGCAACCTCGAATGGAGAGGCTTGGACTTAACAATAGCAAAGGCTAGAACATGCACTTAAGTAGAGGCTCCAATTTAAGCACCTTGAGCCTCAACTTGAGAGGAGGTTCAAACTTAAGTTCAAGCCTTCAAGCAACCTCAAAGGGAGAGGCTTCAATTCAACCTTTAATAGGGTCCAACCTCTCTACTTCACTAGAGGATCAAATTTAAGCAGCTTGAACCTCTACTTGAGAGGAGTCTCCAACTTAAGTTCAAGCCTCTAAGAAACCTCAAAGGGAGAGACTTGAACTTAACCTTAAATAGGGTCCAAACTTGAGCTTCACTAGAAGATCAAACGTAAGTTTCTTGAACCTCTACCTCAAAGGAGGCTGGAAATCTAAGTGGCCTCAAGGGAGAGGCTTCAACTTAACCTTGAGCCATAAATGTATAAACATGTGCTTTAGTATAGGCTCAAATTTAACTAGCTTGAGCCTCTACCCCAAAGGAGGCTCGAACTTAGGTTCGAGCCTTTAAGAAGTCTCTAAGGCAGAAACTTAAAGTTAAATCCCAAAACTTGTGCATCAATATAGGCTCAAATTTAAGTATCTTGAGCCTCTACCTTCTTAGAGGAGGATCAAACTCAAACGCGAGCCTTTAAGAAACCGTGAGAGGATTGAACTTAAAGTTGCAAAGGTTAGAACATGTGATTCAATAAAGGCTCAAATATAATTAGTTTTAGCCTCTACTAAGGATCCTCAAAGGTTGAGGCTCACACTTAAGTTTGAGGCTTTGGAAGAGTCTTGAACTTAAGTGGCTCATGGGTCTTTCTTAGTGGAGGTTGGAACTTAAATATGATCCTCTAACAAATCCTTGAGATGGAGATTTGAACTAACTTCCAAGCTGCTTCTTGATTGGAGACTCACATTTGTATGCTAATTTAAGACAATCATGTGGGGTCTTATACTTGAATTTAAATATTCTTCCTTAGTCCAATACTCACATTCATATGCTAATTTAGGACAATTAGTTGGGGATTGATACTTGAATTTCAAGGTTTAGCAAGTGAGTCTTGAAACTTTCAAGCCTTGCCTTGATATTCTTGTGTAGCACTCCAATGTGAGTCTAGTTTCATGAGCTCAATGTAGCTACTATAGAACATGTAAGTGAGGCTTATGCTAAAGCTTTGAGCCTCATAGACTAAATATTTGACCCTTGCCTCCATATAGTGGATATAGAAAATGAAAGTTGGGTTTCAGTATGTGAAGTTCAAGCTCATGGCCCATGACCTCTATATGCTAATGTACATCAAGGACAGAGCCTTCGTACACTAAGTTCTAGGTTTCTAGATCTTTAAACCTAATGAGATCATTCTAGATATCTATGTACATAGATTTCTTGTGTGCACATCCTAACCACCATAAATCTTCTTTTTCTAGAAGCCTTATTGTCAAAATCCCAAGGCTACATTCCAAGTTGAAGCTCATTTTAGCTCCCTTCCACGTTGATAGTGAGATTTCAATTGAGAATTGAGCATCAGCATTTGAGACTCAATTGAACTTATTAACTAGCGACTCAATTATAAGTTTGATGCCCCCTTAATCTAGCACTTGCAAGAGAGGAACACCCAAGCAACCAAGAGGCATGGGACCTTGTTTCTCAAACTGCTAGGGTTGAACTCTTCATGGCATACTTCCATGAGAGGCTCGACCTTGAGTAAAAGATGCACTTGCAATGGGCCTTAACTTCAAGGTCCAATTTCAAGTGAGCCTCAAACATATGCATGTTGCATACGATAGCCTAGGTACCTTGAACTTGCAACAAAGAGGATCTTGAACCCAAGTTGACCAAAGTTGGATCCTTAACCCAAGTTGACCAAAGTTGAATCCTTAGCCAACATATTAGAAGCTACAAATATTTGCATTATAGGATCCTTATTTCTTAGACCCAAAAGGTGAATATTGACCAAAGCTCATGCTTCCATGCTAGTCTTCATCAAAAGGTACTTGCTATGAGGCTTTACTTGATATAGAGCCTCATCTTACCTAATGACATCTGTACTTTTGTACATGGCTCAAATCTTGTAGGAGAATTTCTATTGGAAATAGCTCATGCCTCCTAAGAATAATAGCATTATCCTTTCATTTGATGAAAAATGATTGCAAATACAAAGATGGTTTTGATACTTTACCTGTCGATAATATGCCTCACCTTACCTGCTAGCTATGTATCTTTCTTACATGGCTTAAATATTGTAGTACAATTGTTGAATGTAGTGATGGGGGCTTTTCACAAGCCAAGCTCCCATACCCCTCTTCTCTCGTCCCCACCCCATGAAAAGGGAGTGATAAAAGGCATTGGAAAAAAGTAAGAAAAAAATAAAGTATGATTATGTAAATATATGAGAAAGGTAAAATAGGCCAACTCATGCCTGCAGCCCATCTCCACCTTGCCTCCTTTTTCTTCACTGTTGCCCCGCCGTGTGTCCCTTTTCCTCTCCTCCACTCAAAAGGTCAACCCCCTCTCTCTTCCCCTTGTCCTTTCTCCTTTCTCTCTACCCTCAAGCTACCCCACCTCTCACCAATAATGCATTCTAACTCACCAATAATGCACCCTAACTCACATGCAACTTACCCTATCTTCCAAAATAGTATACCCCACCCCCCCTTTCTCTCTCCTATCATATCCCATGACCCAAATACCCCCCTCTCTCTCTAAAGGGCGCCATGTCTCTTGTCTTGTAGCTAAATAACCTCCCCCACACTCACACACACTCAGTTTCACTGAAAAAGGTGTCCACAGACCCATCCCCACCCGGTGGTTACCTGATTTTTCTTGTGTTCACACACATCTGCACACAGATTCACCTCTGAACACACTCCCCTCTCTCCCCTCTTGTAATTACTTTATTCTCCATGTCACCTCTCACTTTTTTTCATCAACCCATCTCTCTCTCTTAGTCTCTCTCTCTCATGAGACTGTTGTTCTGGCACATATACACACAGCCAGACAAGTGGAGCCCACAGTCACATGGCCTATGTAGATAATGATTTCTTCATTTCTAAATTCTAGAATTTATCCCCCCTCCTCCCCTATATAAAGAGGGGTCACCATCACACTAAACACACACACAACATAACCAAAGAGTACACTATGCACTGTGTTTGCCTAGTGCACACACACACACCCACACCATCACCATCACCGCAATCACCATGCTCGTCTTGAGCATGACCTCTACACCCTTGGGCTATGGAAGATGAAGGGCAACTAAATGAAGGATGATGACCATAACCCTCGTGCGAGTCTTCGCCATCAACTCCCACCTATCCGCCATGTGCTCTACCACTCTCTCCCTTCTCATTCCCCTACCCTATGCTCCCCATTTCATCGCCTTATTCTCTAAATAAAGCTTGAGGTTTTGTGAGTATGTTTTCTTGAAATGTTTTGCCCATGTGAGGTGTGCGGAATCGCCACCTAGTCTTGTGTTTGGAGTGAGCTTGTGTATGTGTGAAGGGTGTGCGGATTCGCCATCCTTTTGTGGTGCCTAAGTACTAAGCCGCTATACCCCCTCCCTCCCTCCCTCTCTCTCTCTCTCTCTCACTTGATCTCATTCCCTTTCCTCTTCATCATTACTCCCAAGCATCCATCTCTCTTGGATGAAAACTTTGTTATGGTGGTGTGTTGTTTGCGTCCTAGCCGTTGAAGCTAGGTGGTGCCCCCTGTTTGCTTTACTGTGACAGGCTCGAGGCACGCCATTCGGTCCCCGGTGTTTTAGAGGCCGTCGGGGGTTCGGGGTTCGCTTTGCTCCCGTCAGTAGAGCTTAGGAATAACTCATGATTCCTAAGAATAATAGCACTAACTTTTCATTTTACTAAAAATGACGGTAAAGACAAAGATGGACTAGTCAAGTAGCACAATAACTTGTTGTGCCCTTTGATCAAGGCTAGTGTAAAGATAAAAATACCACCAAACCACTAAGAATGTTGTGCAAGTGGGACACAAAACTATTATTGTTGAGAAGTAATCTACAAATATCTCAAGATGAAATGGTGTTCAAAGGATCCGTAGCATGCGCTAACAAGAAGCATTTGAGAAGATGATGAGATGCGCTAACAAGAAGCATTTGAGAAGATGATGAGATTAAGTAACAAGGGAGTGAAAATTTTCAAGACTCCTTTACAAGTATGGAGCTACAAGAGAAACTGGCAAAGGGATACAAAGGATTGTATGTGATGCAAAGCTAGACAAGGCTTACTTGAGCCCGTGGGTGGGAAAATGGTTTGGAGATTTCATAATCTAATTTGAATCTGATCAAAATCATATGTGATTTTCAAGTTGACAATATCTCAATGAGGTCTATGCAATCATTGTGATTCATTGAGCCATTAATATGACTCTCCATGGTTGTGAATAGTTTTGAGGTTCTATTTTACTAATTATAAGATGAAGATATATGTGTTTTCCCCAAAAAAAACCAATGTGTCTAACCAAAGTGGTTTGCTTTGGCTTCACTTATTTTAACAAGAAGATTACTAAACCAAAGTGGTGTTAGCTCCTTTTGCATTCATGTACATGATGTTATCAACTTCATCTCATTATTCACAATTTCCAAGGCTACATTATTTTGATTAATTAAAAATATGTCATATCTAGTAATCTAGGTGTATGCATGTCTTACAAGTCATGCATAAATTAGGTCTTATTATATACAATGTGTATTTTTTGAATATGTATGGTTATTGATTGACACAAGAGCGAGAGGGGGGGGGAGAGAGAGAGAGAGAGAGAGAGAGAGAGAGACCCTTGTATTTGGAGTTGGGAGTTTATGAGAAATTTTAATCATATTTCAAATATTTTTAACGTTAGTTACTAACATGGTGCTAATTATATTAGGGAATGACACTTAATGTCTTAATTTCCTTTTTTCACAATTATGACATCAAACAACATAAGCCTTTTTAAGAAGAAAAATCATGACAATGTCATGGTTATTTGGATTAGCTAATGTAAGAGGAAAGCATGATTAACTTTCATCATTGTGGTGAATGAATATAGAGACAGAGAAGTAGAGTAAACATCTGCCCAGTAAGGAGCTTTTTTATAATAAGAATCACATGTATTAGAGTAGGATGGAATTTGGTACATGTACCTAAATCAAGAAGTAAATGATAATGTTAGGGTTCATTACTTATTTTGGTGTTTTTAAACACCACCATCTATTTGAGATACCATCAATTCCTATATTATCTTTAAATAGCTCTTTGATTTTCCAACCATTGACAACCAAAATATGTGTGTTTCTGAATGTCTTGCAATATGTGAATTATTAGATTAGTTTAGTTCTAATGCAATACAATTATACCAATGTCACTTGTCTTGGTGTTTCTAATCACCATGTTCTTTTGGGATCCCATCAATTCAGATGTTCTTCATGAAAATGTTTGATTTTCTCGGTAGTCTTGATATAGTTAGTGCAATGATATCAATGGAAAAAATAAAATCCATTCATATCAAGTATTTTTTACACATGGACAAATTGAGAGTTTAGATAAATTTCTAGGGCATCCTTCCAACTTTCATGTTTGATGTATTCTTCCCTTGTGATCTTGAACCAACACAGTCATATATTTAGTGAAGGAGGGATACATTTTAATGGCATACCCAAGGGCTCGCAAACATATGCTATCTACAAACTACACAACAATACTCAAATTTCAAGTAGCCTTTAAAGAAATGGGACTTGAATAATTCCCAAAATTCCTAAATATGTCTTCTGAACCTAAGGGTCTTTTGAGACAATTTGTGCACATAGCTCTTTTGCAGATGCCCCCCCCCTTTGGATCCCTATTTTCCCTCCTTTGGATCCCTACTGTGGCCGGTCTACTAACTTAACCAATATTCTAGCTTTTTCTCCCCTGGAACTTCCCCATATTAAATGATCAGTTTACATTAGAAAATCATTTAGGAGAATTAGGTATTGATTATTATGGCATTACCTCTCTCTTGAAATCATAGTCGTCCTCGACTATGGGGTAGAGAAGATAAAGCATATTCATTAGTCCTTTTCTTAGCGGGTAGAGGATCCCTATTTTACCCTACGACATTGTTCCAGAATGGATGACTACTCCGTTTGGTGCTTGAGAGCCTAAGCTGCTGCAAGCATGTCTGCACATTAGTCCTATCAATCTTCCATAGTAGAGTGACAAGCTATACTTGGTGTTTGGGAGACGTCGTCTCCGCAAACTTGATCTAAGCATGCATACTACTTCATTTTTTTGCACAATAAAGAGAATCTTATAAGACAAAAACTTTGTTCATTTTTAACATTTGTACATTTGCTTACTCTTGGGAAGCATTCTAAGAATTGACAAGGTTTAGGTTATCCTTTAATGACTCATCCATCTAGCATCTTCAAAAGGATAATTCTTAAACTTAATAAGATATCGTCGGCTAGTCTTACCGCCTCTTAGTACCTTGTCTTCATCGCGGAGAATGGACTCCAGCTCCAGCACCTATTCTTGGTCCTCGATCTCTGGTGGGTCTTCAATAGTAGGTTCTTGAGGTGGCTCTCCTTTGAAAGGATATAATAGGCTCACATGAAAATCATTGTGCATAAGCCAACGGCTAGGCAACTTGAGTTGATAGGCCATCTCATTGATTGGCCTAAGAATCTAGAAGGGAACATAGTACTTTTTTGCTAACTTAGCATAGTACTTTTGGTGTCCCATAGGATTCTTGCATGTCATGTGCCTTAATCGAGCCTTACTGCTTAAGGTTGAGAGGATCGCCTTGCAACCCGAACTCATCCTCTTCAATTCGTGCAATAGCTTTGAGGTCTTTCTCTTGGCCATAACACTCTCTCTCTCTCTCTCTCTCTCTCTCTCTCTCTCTCTCTCTCTCTCTCTCTCTCTCTCTCTCTCTTCTTTGTAGATGGCATGTACTTTAGCGTAGTTAAGTTCTTCTTTCATATCTGTCAATCAAGCAAATATTTCATCATTAGAAAGAGTTATCGTGAAGTTAACATGTTATCACTTTCAAATCTTCAAAGAAAAAGATAGGATGCCTTAATCATGATGCAAGAAAGAGAAATAATATTTATCACCAATTTCATTGGAAAGAGACAAGATAACTTGATCAATTATATAATTTACAAGCACAACCAAAGAGGACATCACTTTAATCATCAATTGGTCATAAACCAAAAATCATTACAATGCCATAGCCCACTCTATGGACACCGTTTAGACAGAGAGAAAGATCAAAAGCGTTAGGCCGGATTAAGTGATTTTTCGCTTGCCACTCTCAAGATGAGTAAGTACATTTCTTTAAAAATTTCTTTTGTTTTTCTCTTGTGGCACTGACATGCACTTCAAGGGTCGTTTACAAGTATGACACATGGAGTAGATATCCATGGCTTTATACCAGGGAGGGGGACTAGTAGATATGCATTCTGGGGTGGCCCATGGAAAATCTCTTTCATTCTACTTTCTAGTTTTAATTTGCAAGTTGCGGAGAGGAGGAAAGCATGTCGTTGTTTTGTTCTTTGTACATGACCCCCAATCGACAATGCCTTCATAGACCCCCTTGTGTCCACAGTGAAGCATCATGTTGCGGGAGTGGTCATTGTGGAGATAGTCGTGTGCATGTAGATACTTTAGGGTATGAGGAAGAGCATTTATTATCTGCAAAATGTTATTTAGAATAGCTCTATTGTTCCTTCAATGGTTAATAATCGCGAATGGCAGGTTGACTGCCATGTGCAATGCACTCTCTTATCCACTACTCTACATGGCCGCCATTCCAAGAACGTGAAATGAGCATCGGACGCTCTATGCCGCAGACCATGGCAAGTGGATAAATAATGCCGCGATGAGCGATGTCCAAAACTGTGGCTTTGTCCTTGACCTACTGATCCACTGTGGGTCCATGCAAGTGGAATTTGAAGATCTTCACCGCATACAGTGGCTCTTTAAATGCAGGATGTGTGACACCTACATGCTTCACGTTGTCAAGAAGTGTGCAGTGCGACTAGGAAAGCGTCGGGCCTCTAATTGTGAGGATTCGTAGCAAAATCAAGTAAGGCATAGATGATTTGAAGCCAAAAACACAATTAAAAATAAAAAAACTCCAACCATGAAAGCTCCACTTTGAAAAAGAACCAAGGTTAACTCCAAACTCTTGTGTGTGTGAAGTATAGGTGTAGCCTCGCTCCCAATTGCACATATGCCGTGCTCATTCGCCTTGTTAAAAACTGTAAATTTCCGCTTTGATTCTTCGTCATGACCATTTCATGGGAGCTTTAGTAATTCATTGGAGAATCCCATGTAGTTATTTGAGGAGGGGAAACCCTAATTAGAGGCCTCACATCCTCAACCATGTAGTGGAAGGAGCACGGGACTACACTAGCACCCTATAAAGGAATGGTTGTATCTCCTTGCTTATATGCAAAAATGAGCTATTCTTGGCTCTAAAACTTTCCTCTCTACTTAGGAAATGATAGAACCATCGTTGATCTGGTATTTTGAGATTTTTTTGACCATTTCATGGCCATTTTTAGCCCAAAAATGCCCCTTTTTGTCCGCAAAAATCCCAAACGAGCTGGGCAAAATCCCTAAATTTGTGGAAAAATCCCATTGGGCTCAAATTTCATGTTGAAAATCATTTTTCCACTTGGTAAGCACTTTGGACACGTCTTTTATGCCCGTGTACGAAACCTGCTATTTTTGGCCAATATCGCTCGCATTGAACTTTCTAGGCAAAACGAGCGTGCCACTTTGAAACACTTCACATTTGTACATTCCTAAAAAAAAATAGGAATTCTTTAATGTGGTAAAACATGCAATAGTGCCACGCCCCTGGCCTTGTCTGTTTGGCAAGGTATGTACATGCTTGCAACCCTGGCATCTGTTTTCGCATATATCACACTATGTACATTGTAGCATTTGGTCCCACACATTGAAAACATTAAGAGTGAGGTAGGTATTTATTTTTTCACATTATGCACATGCCACGGCACAACATCCACCCCTCTAAACCTGTACATCCTCCGACATGTGCCACATATATCTTTTTACAGCAGGTTCAGTCTTCATTTAAGTCCACATACATGTCGATTTCATCATTGCTTTCAAATAAATCTAACGGCATCATCCTCTCTTTCTTCATCCACATCCATATCATTTTCATTAGAGCCTTCATTATGACTTTCTTGTGAATCAAACGGATATGTATCACCTCTTCTTTTAAATAACTTGATTCTTTTTCCTGCGATGGGAATCTTCATTTTTGTCCCATCTAGTTCATGCAAGATATAAGTTGCATTACCATGTACATGTTGAACCACATAATGACCAAACCATATCTTTGAAAGCTTTCTTGTTGTTGAATGTTGGTTGTCAAGACTACTTTCATACACCAACACCCAATCACCTTCCTCAATAGCTTTAGGTCTAAGCCTATGCCGCTTATCAAATATGTCCTTATTCTTTAACCTTGCATCTTTCAATCGTGCTACTACAATCTCAATATCTTGGGGCCTTCTTTATAACTTTTGTATGCGTAAAGAAATAAGGTATTCCCTACTCATTCCATATTCCCAAGGCAATACATTCCATGTGGGAATTACATCCTCAATTGGCATTATAGGTTTTTGACCATACATCAACTCAAAAGTTATATAACCAGTAACAGAGCTATGAGTTGTACGATCAACCCATAAAGCTTAAGGAAATAACCTAGGACACTCTCCCATTTTACCTTTGTAGACCTTAGCCAAAGCTTTAACAATAGGAGGATGCCCCACGCTTTGATTTACCATTGCCCTCAGGATTATATGAAGTAGTGAGAACAAGCTTAATGCGCAACCTAGAGAAAAATCGGGCTGGCTTTGTCGGCATCCAACTCACCCCTGTCTGCTGTTATTTTCCCAAAACATCCATAACGGCTAATTACATCATCCAAGAGGAACTTACATACCCCTTTTGTGCCTTTTGTTCTAAGAGCACGACCTTCAACTTGGCTGGTTAAATCTTCCTGTGCAAGCACTATGTATCTCATTTTCCATAAGCTCAATGGCATTGTAACCAGATCTACTACCCACTTATAGTGCATGGCCAATGGGTAATTAGAGTGGAACCATCACGATGAAGTACATTTGAATACATTTGATAGGTTTCACAAAGACTCCACAAAGTGAGATACATCTTTATACATACATGTCCACCAATACTTCTCTTTCATTTTAGTAAAGGTGGCCCATACACCTCTATGTCCAGCCTAAAGACTCTCATGAAACTTTTTCATAAGCTCATTTTGAGCGTCCTTATCATTCACGACTCTCAACGGCATTCCATGTCTTTGTTTCGGACGCTTCCATAAGTACCCATCTTTCAGAAAGTATCCATAGGCCTTTCTCCGTATTCTTTTGAACTCTTGATCAAGCCACCCTTCTTGCCTTGTCAAAGTGCTCCAATAGCATCCAATGAGCAACCAGTCACCTTGATATAGGTCCTCTATAAATGACTCAAGTGCATTTGACAGACAAACATGATCGCCCTTGGCATGAGAGATACTATAGAACTGCGTGCCTACATCATCTCCCTCGACAACCATGTCTTCTTCATTTTCATACCTTGGTCTTGAAAGCATATCCGCAACTGGATTATCTTTCCTTGCAATATACTTAAATTTTGGATTCAAGGAATTTATTTAGGCAATCCATCTCAACATAGCAATGTTGGGAGTTGAGCAGCTTGTGATCATTCCAAGAAGGGGTAGACAATCAATCTCCACAATTACATTGGCTCCTAACAAATACTCTTTGTCACATTTCAATGTTGTGACTACTCCCCATAACTCTCTTTTTACTTGTGGATAGTTGCGTTGACGAGCACTTAGGACTTTTGCTTCAATTCTCACCACATATCACTTGCCATCATTGCCATCTTGCCCAATCGCCCATCCAATTCCTGTGGGGCTAGTATTCACTATCACAATTACATATCTTCCACATTCATAGTTTGGTTTCCTCAAAGTTGGAGACATAAGTAGCAATTTCTTTAATTTTCTCATGGCATGGGTATGCATTTCTTCCCATTGAAACTTTTGGTTCTTTCTCAAAAGTTGATACAAAGGTTCTGCCACATGTGCATAATGTGGAATACAAATAACATAGAACACACATGCACCCAAGAACCTTCGAACCTTAGTTACACTAATACATGTCTCTTTCTATTTTGAATCACATCAATCTTTGCTGGCAAAGGCCTTCTACCATATGGTCCACACATATGTCCCACAATGAGGACTTCGCTCACACCAAACACTGACTTTTGGCCAGACAAGATAAGGTTCACCTCTTCCAACATTGACAAGATATTATCACAATCATTTATATGGTTTTCCACATACTTTCGGCACCCCCTCAAGTCCAGAGCAACATCTATATCACTTATAGCACATCCTCTGATTGGCACATCATCAAGGAAAGGCATTGTAGTTTGCAGTATGAAGTCACGTAGGACTTTTTTCATACCATTCATCATATGTGCAACTGAGTTAGTTTCTCCCTGAGATAAGGTGGACATATTTACCAGACCCAAAGGTGTCCTCATGGTGGTCAGGTCCCTACTTTCCATTGCTAGTTGGAAGTGATCATGCCTTGAGTACAAGTCCCCCATATAATATATTGCCCTTCTTGTGAATGCCTCTGCAAATTCATCTACAATTGGCCCTGTACTTACATTTATAATTGTAACCTTGTTGATAGGTTGCATATCCTAGATAAAGTGTAAAGAACCATTTTTCTTCGGAACTGTGAACCACCTGTTTGAATATGGAGCACAAGAAATCTCCAAAATACCCATCTTGATCTTTTCATTAAGCAACTCAATGAGTTTTGGCAAATGGGCCTTCAAAACCGGAATAGACCTCAAGCTCCAAGGTGCATGAGGGATAGTGGACATCACCTTAGAAGAAACAATGGATAGATCAACACACCCTATCTCATGCGGCTCAAATGCAAAATCCTTGCCATGTTTGGCAAGCTTTTCTTCAAAGCATACTCTTTCAACATCTATCAAACTGTCCTTGCAACCAATCTTTAACTCCTTCAAATTATCATTTGTAAACTTATGTCCAATCTTGCTCGGCTCACAAAGACTAGGTTGCAAAGAAGTTTGATCCATCTTATCCGTATAGTCCTTTGGTAGAGGTAATGCCACTGGTTTCACTTTCTTTGCCACAGACTTGTACTTGGTCTCCACTCGTACTTCAACACCTTGAGCATTTTTGAAATCCTCAATGATTTTGTACATTTCTATTGAGCATACTTTCACAACCTCACTTCCCACATGCAAATTGCAATCCACTAAAGACTACAAGTCTTGCATAGTATCCACAAATGAACAGTCATCAAACACACCTGCAATGCATTCAGCATCTTCTAGGAAACCATTCATCTTAAAACCCCTCTGTACACTATTTACATGTTGTCGTTCACCCCGCTTTAAGTCCTCACACTTTGTAAAATCAATAGATCCATAGTCTGTTAATCCTACAAAACCTGTAGAAAATGTTTCCTTTGCATAAACATCATGCGAGAACTTTTCTCTTCTTGTCCCACTACAATCCCGCTCTACAATGCTACATGGACACCAAAACCCTCATATCCCTGTAGTCCTTGAATTCTTTATTTGTCTTTTGCAAGGGTTGCTCTCTAAGACTTTCACAATTCCTATCATGATCCACACAAACAGTAAGGAACTATATTGCACGCTTTCCATCCCTACTCCTTATCCTAGCATTAGCTGGCCCATCGTCCATCACTTGGTTTCCATGCGAGTAGCAATGATGTATGGCTTCCCAAGGATAAGAGGGTACGTAGACATCTCCTATACAAAGAAATTTTGGTCATTTTTCACATCCCCTATAGTCACCTTTACATTTGTACAAGCTCCATACAGCTCCCCCCCTGATGAGTTATTTGCTGCAAAAATCATCCATCCATGATTTATATCAATTGGCCATTTTCCTTTTTGATAAAGACTCTTTGACATGAGGTTAATTTTTGACCCATGATCTATCAACACAATGTATGGCTCTTCTAAGTCTCCCACTTTTACCAGGGTCTCAGTAGTTGCTCTTGCCCAGTGACTCTTCAAGTAGTAACTGTTGTGAGTGGTCTCAACTTCATCTTCATCATCCAAGAAGCGAACGTGTTTTACTCCTCCCCTAGACTTGTCACACCCAACAATAGTTTCTTCACCTTGCTCGCCATAGACCTGTACACCTTGTACATGGATAGAGACTTTCGTTTCCTCTTTATGATATCAATTATTTCTTCATGTAACTCCCTCTTTGCTATTCCACGGACCTCACCCAAGGTAAATTCCACCTTACTATTTAAAATCCTTTCTTCCAAAACCTTTCTGAGATCGGTTGCCGCCTCTATGTCAGATTGGAGTTTGTAGTCCGGACCCTTTGCTTTAGATTTTGTTGCATTCTTCTTCTTTTCTTTAGAGGCTTCTTGCATAGGCACTTCATGGACATGCATATGTTGTGGGGAAGGTGATCTAGGAGGCACTGTGTCATTTTTGCCTCCACTCCTCGTCGCCCATTTTGAAGGCCCTTCATCCCCATTCTCACGCCTACGTTTCTCTTCAACAATAGCCTCATTGGCTTGACATTTAAAAATGTATGCATGCACTGACAAAGACTCTACAGGGTCGTTCCAACCTGTTTCTAGCCAAATACAGTCTCCAGTTTCATGCAAAACCTTTGTAGTCATTTTACCCTTCATAGAAGATTCTATAGTGCATGGCCATAGCTCTCCAATACCATTAGATTTCTCTTCTCTAACCTTGAATGATCCTTTTTTCTTAATAGGCTCCACCTTCAACCCATAGGCGGCTGCCTGTGCCATTGAGTTGGCATGGTTAGTAGCCATGTCCTCAACTAGCTTCTTCATCCCACCTTTGCCAAAGTTCGTCCTCAAGAGCTTACATGTTTCACTTAAGTGAATTTTTCCATCTTTAAAAAAAACAAGCTCCTTCGTCAAAGCATCTTGAAATCTTTCACAATCCCTCCTTGTATGGTTAGTACTATCACACCATATACATCTGTTGACAAAGTCTTCTCTAGTTTGAGGTCTTTGCCTTGTAGATTGACCCGATGGTTGCCCCTTTTCTTCTCGCCTTGTAAGCTTTAACTTGAGCTCTTGCATTCCCTTGACAATATCATCTAGAATGGACTTGTCACTCTTTGGAACCACAATAACAGGCTTTATGGGACTCTCACGAACGCTTGGAGATTGAGTAGGGTTAACTATCATCTTGTCTCTTTGTCATTGTTGCTTAGCTAGCAATGAAATCACGTTGTTCGGAAACAAGCAAACTGGAACACCTCTATAGCGATGTCACCCAAGAGCGTTGAAAGAGAACTAAAAGACACCAAAAGCTTCTCAAAATAATTTTGAAACACCACAAGTCCAATAGGAGTAGACCCTTGGGAATTTACTAACCGTCGCCCACCCAAGAGACTATGTCACATAGGAGCAAAACCCTGTCAAAGCACGGATTTACAGCACACGCCGACCAATGCATATGAAGACAAGAGCCTCTCCTTTCACAATCAAACATCACAAACCCACAACTTCAACATCAATTCCACAATTCATAGATACATGCCCTCCGAATCTGTTTACACACAATTTGCCACTAGGCTGCCATAGCCATAACCCTGCAGACAACTAGTCGTAACCTGATGAGCACAACTCCAATTGGGGCACTTTAAAGCTTGAGAGAAAGCTTGAAAAATGACTGGTGAGAAAGCTGAAGATGACTAAAATTTATTGCATACGCCCCCATGAGCAAAATTGACGCGAACAAAGAGCTGTACCAGCACGACTACATGTAGAGAAGGCTAGTCGGGGCAAAAAACTGCATCCAAGAGCACCAAGGAGACAGAACGAGCTAAAACCTGAAAATTTCTGATCTTTGGCTGAACTTCTTTTAGTTTGTAAATGAGTTTAAGTTATATACAAGGCTCGCTTCAAAAAACTCACTCACGGGCACTTACAGTAGCCGGACAGTTGTCACTAGACTAGCGACTTGCAGTGCATGTACATGTGCTTCCTAAATCAAGCTAAAAAACCCACAAAAATAAAGCCCACGCACCCTTTTGACATCGTGCGTCATGTCCGTATGTACAAATTTACAAAAAACGGGGTGTCAGAAATGCGCCCAACATAGTTTTCCACACCCCAGCCTGCTAGATCATTCATGATCAGCAGCACAAAAGAGATCCTGTAAACCACATGAGGGAGTCTTCAACTCATCTTCATCATTAACCATATGATCAGAAAATTCTTCAAAAGAAGGCTCATCCTCAATCACAGTCATCAACCTTGCAATATACTTCTTCAACCTGTAGCCATTCACACGTGCTTTATGCGGGGTACCATCCAAGTCAGCAAGTTGATATGTGCCATTCGGAAACCTGTTTAAGACCAAGAAAGGACCTTGCCACTTGATTTGAAATTTCTTTTGAAAAGTGCTATCAAGCTTACTATTGTAACGAAGCACCATGTCACCCTTCTTGATGTCCTTGTTCTTTACCTTTTCATTTGCCTTTGCTTGACTCTTCTTCAAGACCTGCTCATAATGCTCAAAAGCTAACACCCTATCCAATTGTACACATTGAAAATATAAAAGTCTTTCCTTGAATGCATCCTTGGGCTCTTCTTCAAGCTTTAGCATCATCTTTAAGGATGGTATCTCCACCTCAATAGGAAGTAAAGCCTCTTTGCCAAAAACTAGATGGAAGGGAGAAAAACCAGTACCTGATTTGATGGCAGTCCTATAAGCCCATAGAGCACAAGGTAGCTCTAAATCCCAAGTCTTCACATTTTGTCTTGTCATCTTTGTAAGCATCCTTATGAGCTCTCCATTAAACCTTTCATTCATGCCATTGCATTGGGAATAATATGGAGTAGTAAACCTGCAATGCACATGAAGCTTTTCACATAGATAATCCACCAACTCTCCCCTGAAACCTGGACCCTTTTCAGAAAGTAACTCCAATGGCATGCCAAATTTGCAGCAAATATCTTCATATATAAATAAGGAAGCATCTTTACTCGTGATGTGCTTAACAGCTTTGGCTTTGGCCCACCTGGATAGATAGTCAATAGGAGTAAGTATGTAACATTTGCCTCTAGTTGTCATAGGTAGAGGACCTATTGCATCAATACCCCACTTCTCAAACACATCATAAGCCACAATGGTACCTCTAATTTCTGATTTGAGAACCCTATTTGCCATTCTTTGACACTCTTTACAAGACTTGCACCAATGATGAACATCACGTTGAACACTTGGCTACACATAACCCTCCTGCAAGACTTTATGCAAAGTGATCTTTGCAGCAAAGTGACCACCACAAGAACCCTCATGATTCTCCTCTAAAATTTTGTAAATTTCCTCTTTCCAAGGCACTTTTCTCATCACAAGATTAGCCCCCTTCATATACAAGGCATCACCAAGTAGCACATACCTTTTGGCACAACGTAGGAAGGCGTACTTTTTTGGCTTTTCCAACTCTGATGGAAGCATACCTATTTGTAGAAACTCTTCCTCCCTCTCCAAAGCTTCCCTTCCCAACTAAAGAGGAGAATCAGCCCTTATCACATACAATTGCCCAATTGAAGCTTGCGCTGCACCATGTGCTTCTTCATTTTGAGACCTGTCCACATGCCTTAAACTCCAAGCTTCAAAATTCTTAAGCAGATTCTTCACTTGAAAACACATATTTTTCAGCCTTGGATTCTTACTTTTCCACACCCCAAGTACTTGCTTCACCACCAAAAGAGCATCACCTCTTACCCTCACACGACGGATTCCAAGCTCAAGGCAAAGGTTGAGACCTTTCTCCAAAGTAGCATACTCAGCCTCATTGTTGCTTTGTGCTGTAAGATTCAAACTCCTTTCTGTTACCAAAGCACCTTGAGGATCATAAACTACCACACCTCCTGAAGCTTCACCATGCGCTTTCCTGTAAGAGCCATCAAAAAACAATAGATAGGCATTGTCTATGTCAGGAGCTTCCATGTGTTGCTTCTTCACTGCATCCTCCTTAAGAAGAAGAGGGCTTTCCTTATAGGTAAGCAAATTAGCCAATGTAGCCCTTGTACTCTTCTCAACAAGAAAAGAGAATTGGAATTCCTGTAGCTCCACAATCCACTACATGAGCCTGTTTGACAAAGTAGGGCTATTCACCAATTGAGGTAGAAGAGTGTAGCTAGTGAGGAATGTGAATGGTTTAGGGAGAAGGTAGTGCCTAAACCTTCTACATACATAAATCACACTCACCATAATGAGGTCCACCTCAGTATAGCCTCTCTCCACCTCTAGCTTCACCCTACTAGCACAATAGATAAGCTTCATGTAGTGGGAATTGTTACCTCGTTGAAGAAGCATAGCTCCAATAGCATCCTCACCTACTGATGGATTCACATAAAACTCCTTATCCCAATTAGGAGCTTGCATAGCAGGAAGAGAACCAAGAACCTCTTTGATACCTTGAAAAACCTCTTCACATTCATTTGTCCATTGTAGAGGATCCAACCTTGCTACTTGTTGTAGAGGATAAAGAAGTTGAGAGTACAAAGGAATGAACCTTGCCATATACTTCACCTTTTGAATAAAAGTAGAAAGTTTCTTTGTATCTTTAGGTGATGGGAGGAGCACCAAAGCCTTCACTTTGTCAGGATCCGCTTCAATCCCATTCTCTGAGATCATATGCCCCAAAAACTTCACTCTTGGTTGAGCAAGATGACATTTCTTTGGGTTGAGTTGACCTCCACTTTCATCATATTGTTTCGATGCCATCCCAAGCTTTTTACAATGATCCTTTCTAGAGCTATAAACACAAAAGTCATCAATAAGATCCTTCACAAACTTGCCAAGAAAGGGAGAGAACACCTTGTTGACGCGCTTTTGATACCACGCACAGCCATTCATAAGACCAAAAGGAAGCACAAAATAACAAAAGCATCCCCATGGCGTGATAAATGTGGTCTTCTTTCGATCTTCCAAAGCCAAGGTGAGCTGAAAATATCCAGAGAATCCATCACATACGCTATACCTCCCATGCCCTGCAATAGAATCAAGTATGTCATCTATGAAAGGAAGAGGGTATGGATCCCTCTTCATGGCTGCGTTTAGAGGCTTAAAATCAACACATATCCTCCACTTTCCATCCTTCTTGGGTGTGACAACAACAGGACTCACCCATTCTGCATTGCTCACAGGACATATGAAACCTGCTTCAAGAAGCTTGTCTACCTCTTCCTTTAAAGCATTAAGTTGTACATGTCCCATTCTCCTTAGCTTTTGGTGTACGGGCTGAGCTCCTTCCTTGATTGGAATGTGGATTTCCTCTCCCTTAAAGCCTCTAATTTCCTCATAAGAAGTGATGAATAAATGGGGAAATTGTTGTATCATATGTAGGTACTCACCCTTCTCATGACTAGTCAAGTCGGAAGACAACATACCTTGTATCAGCTCCTGTTTGACATTAGGTTGAACTTTGGGTTGCATCAGCTCTTCAATCTGCTCATAAGGACCAGAGATATCCTCATTCTCCATAAGGCCAAGAAATCTTTGTTTCTCATCATGCTCTTCTTCAAGAAACAAGGAGGAAACATCTAGATCACTATCGCTGCTATCTTCCACTTCACTGTCCTCATCCCCATTGTCTTCTTCTTCACTTGAGGACTCTTCTTCATCACTTTTCTCATCAAAATCAGCATCCAAAGATTGCTTGCTAGCCATGTCAAACCTCTTCTTATCACCCCTTCTATTGTAGAGAGTGATGGTACCATGTCCCCAATCCTGTATAGCTTTGGTTGCCTGTAACCATGGTCTTCCAAGGATGAGAGGGAAAGCACCAATACCCGCGGGCATAACATGGCAATTGACCAGAACTTTAACATCAAATACATCCACCTCCAAGTACTTTACAACTCCCAAGCACCTCACCCTTGATTGGTTGGCAAGCTTTATGCGAAAACCTGAATTCTTCACCGTGTTGAGTCCCAACTTTGATACACAAGCTTGAGTAATAACACATACCTGTGCACCTCCATCAATATAATCCTCTCCAATGCACTTTCTCTTATGCCATGCATCCATAGTAGGACATATATCAGGTAGCTCATTCAAAGACAAGACTCTCACTGACCCCCTTGTAGGCTCCTTCTTCATGGGGTTGACTACGTGCTTCCATTGCCTCTTTAACTTGGGACACATCTCCATGAGTTGCCCAAAGGTAACATCAGCCTTTCTACCCACCAAATCAGCCCTTAAACTATAATTTGGTTGCCCTTCTCTCAAAGGAAAGTCGGATGCATTGTAATGTTTCCTGGGCTTTCTCTTCTTCTTCTCTTTACATGTACCTGTTTCAACCTGTTTCCCTCTTTTATGGCTGGGACTTGCATCACTCATGTCAGGATCTCTTGTAACCCTCTTACCTACAGGCATGACCATAGCTCCCAAATCATCCTCTTTCTTCTCCAAACGGATTATGCTTACCACTTTTGTTTTGCCCTTCTCTTCTGTTGTCAATCCACTTGGTCCTGCTTCCCCTTTAAACTCAATACCATAATCTTGAGCTCGAGAAGGAATTTGTGGAGGAAGAAGAAACATGTCGCCACCCATTCTCTTTGGCTTGTCACATTGAGGGCTTTTATGACCCCATTCACCACAATTGTAGCATTGAAACATATCCCCTCTTCCAGCCATGCCTCTTCCTCTACCACCTGTATAACCCTCATTGCTTCCATAACCACGTCCATATCCATAACTTTGACCTCTTCCACCTCCCATCATATGCACACTAAGATTCTTCATAAGACCTACAACCTCTTGCATCTCCTTGCGAAAGGCATTCACATCATGAGAAGCTTGTTGATCATAACCTGGCTCCCTGATGAGGACCCTTGGTTGCTCTACCGCTTTCACTTCAAGCTTTGGCTCCACATTGATTCCAAGTTGATGAAGACGCTTTGCTTTCCACTCTTTATTCTTTGCAATTTCAACTGCCTCCTCAAAGGTCCTTGGCTGCTTAAGCTCTACCTTCAAGCGTAGGTTACTCCTCAAGCTTGCAAGAAATCTGTCCTTCTTCAACATGGCTGGAGGAATTTCAGCCCCCAAAGATGTACACCACTTTTCCCATAACACATTGAATGCCTTGACAAAGTCTTCTATGGTTTGGCCTTCATCTTGTACTAAGCCTTGAATAGACTGCCATACCTTTTGTGGGTCTTCCACCTGTTGAAATTGCGTAAGAAAAGCATGCCTTACCATTTCATAAGTCATGACTTGAGGAGGTTGGGCTGATTGTAGCTCCTTTTCGTAGCCTTCCAACCATTCCCTAGCATCTCCCTTCAAACAGAAGTAGAAGATTCGTAGCACCAACGCTGGGTCTTGCTTGTCTGCAAGAAGGCAAGAAAACTCCATTCTCTCAATGAAACCTTTAGAAATTTCATTTGATTTCCCACTAAACTCCGGAAAATTAAACACCATGTCTTCAAAACCTGTAAACTGAAGGTAACTTGAAGCGATTCCTCGGTGGCGGGCACCAAAACACTGTTGGGAAACAAGCAAACTGGAACACCTCTATCGCGATGTCACCCAAGAGCGTTGAAAGAGAACTTCAAGACACCAAAAGCTTCGCAAAATCCTTTTGAAACACCACAAGTCCAATAGGAGTAGACCCTTGGGAATTTACTAACCGTCGCCAAACCAAGAGACTATGTCACATAGGAGCAAAACCCTGTCAAAGCACGGATTTACAGCACACGCCGACCAATGCATATGAAGACAAGAGCCTCTCCTTTCACAATCAAACATCACAAACCCACAACTTCAACATCAATTCCACAATTCATAGATACATGCCCTCCGAATCTGTCTACACACAATTTGCCACTAGGCTGCCATAGCCATAACCCTGCAGACAACTAGTCGTAACCTGATGAGCACAACTCCAATTGGGGCACTTTAAAGCTTGGGATAAAGCTTGAAAAATGACTGGCGAGAAAGCTGAAGATGACTAAAATTGATTCCATACGCCCCCATGAGCAAAATTGACGCGAACAAAGAGTTGTCCCAGCACGACTACATGTAGAGAAGGCTAGTCGGGGCAAAAAACTGCATCCAAGAGCACCAAGGAGACAGAACGAGCTAAAACCTGCAAATTTCTGATCGTTGGCTGAACTTCTTTTAGTTCGTACATGAGTTTAAGTTATATACAAGGCTCACTTCAAAAAACTCACTCACGAGCACTTACAGTAGCCCGACAGCTGTCACTAGACTAAAGACTTGCAGTGCATGTACATATGCTTGCTAAAGCAAGCTAAAAAACCCACAAAAACAAAGCCCACATGCCCTTTTGACATCGGGCGTCATGTCCGTATGTACAAATTTACAAAAAACGGGGTGTCAGAAATGCGCCCAACAACGTCTTGGACCTCATTCCAATCGGTCTTTAAGCCTTGTTTAGCATCTTTGTCCTCAAGTAGTAACTCTAGCTTCTCTTGAATCTCTTTACCTGCTGCCTACAAAAAGAGCATTGTCTTCTTTGAGTTTAGAGTAGGCTTTTCAGTCCTTGACAATTGATCTTATCGGCGTTCAAATTCCCTTAGCAATTTGGTAGGTGAAAGCCCCTCTTTTGGCCAAACTACCCGCTCTAAAAAAAGTCCTTTTTGTTACCCTTTCGGAGTCCTCCATGAAATACTCTTCTTTTAAGGCTAATTTGAACGCTTCCCAAGTTGCCGCATGCTCATTTCTAACTCCCCTTACATGCTCTCTGATCTCGAGAACCACAGCTAGTTCAAAACTTTGCACCATGTCTACTGCGGGCACTCAATGTAGCTCCATCTCCTTTACATATCCACAAAGATACTTTGTTACATCTTTACCTTTAGATTGGTCCATTTTCTTCACCACAGATTGAAGCACTTTGGTTGAGAAAAGCTCCCTCCTTTTCGTAGCTTGCTGTTGCTGCATAAACACCGCAAAAGCTTGAAACATTTGCATTGTCACTAGATCACACCGAACCCTTGTTGCTCTTGTTGATCCACAGCTTTAAAGATTTTTTTTGAGACCTTCAATGAATATTTTGGACCCTCACCCTAGCCTACTTCACATTGGGTTCACCAAAAATGTGTCAAGAAGTGCGCAGTGCGACTAGGAAAGCATCGGGCCTCTGACTGTGAGGATTCGTAGCAAAATCAAGCAAGGTGTAGATGATTTGAAGACAAAAACACACTAAAAAAGAACAAAACTACAGCCATGAAAGCTCCACTTTGAAAAAGCACCAAGGTTAACTCCAAAATCTTGTGTGTGTGAAGATTAGGTGTAGCCTCGCTCCCAATTGCACAGATGCAGTGCTCATTCGACCTGTTAAAAACCCTAAATTTACACTTTTATTCATTGTCATAACCATTTCATGGAAGCTTTGGTACTTCATTGGAGAAGCCCAAGTAGTTATTTGAGGAGGGAAAACCTCCTCAAATAACTACTCCACGAAACCTCTCCTTTTCTTCTTGCTTGGGCATGCAAATTTTCCCTCGTGCAAGAAGAAGCAAACGGTCATGTCCCAACTTAAGAATTGGTTCCTAATGTTCCCACATGCAAGGTCCAAAACATGATCATCCAAAATCTTGCAATAATTCTTAACTAGGAGGCCATCTTCACATTGATTGAGGTCGTGCTTCTGGAAGGGCTTGTCTATCTTATAGAGGAATTTGATGAATCCATTTTTACCCAAGTAGTGGGTGAGTCATCAAATACAATGCAATATTCTTGCACATGATCTTGCATGTATTGTAGCATCTCATCAAATGCCTCGGGATGCATGCATAGGTGGTGCCAAGGCCTATGTTGCACTCAAAGATGCAAGTGTAAATGATTGGATCGAGGGTGTGAGAGAAATGAGGTAAATTTCACTTGAATTGACTTTTATGCCCCTCTTAAAAATCTTAAAATTTGATGATTATTAAAATTATGCACAAACTTAAATTTATGCTGTAAATTTCTAAAGAGAAAAGAAAAACAACGAGAAATAGAGGAGTCCAATAGACAGAAGGTAGATGATCTGGAATCTGTATTAGACTCCTTCAAGGGCCATGACACTACTCAAGAAGAACAACCAAGAGAGGACATTGCTCCTGACCAACCACGTGATGATATAGAGGTTGAGCAACATATCTCACCAAAGCCAGAAACACCACCTCCTACGAGTGAAGAAAAATAGGACACCAACAAGAATGAAGAGAATCAAGAGCAGGCTCGAATTGAGCAACAAGACTTTGTGAAAGATGATCTACATTAGAAACAAGGAGGGAAACACCATGCACAAGACTAGCAAAAACTAGGAAAAGAGCAAAATATCAAGAAGGATCCCGATTGTCACCACACTCAAGAGATCTAATTGAAGATGCAACCAGGTTGATTAGAGATATTGACCTAGAAGAGCATCTTGAAGCAATCAAGATTCATTTCAAGTGCCAGCGGAAAGTGTCTCAGCTCCGAGAGTTAGATGCTTGAGATGCCAAAAAAGAAACACTAGCATCAAAAATAGAAAATGCAAGGCTGCAAAGGTAGATAGAGAGGGGATAGATAACCCACATGAGGACCAAAGAAACCTAAAAAATGTATTGAAGCAAGAAAACAAAGAAGCAAAAGGTTACATCGATGATCTATAAGATCACATTGCAGATAACAATGAGATGCAAGTGAAGCAACAAAGATTAGAGGAGAAGCTAGCAAGAGAGCAAAAAAGAAATTCCAAGGTGAGAGACTCATATGATGTTGTGAAGCGTACACTTTCCCAGCTCCTTGCAATGCAAGAAACATTTGCTCCAGCTTCCACTTCTCAAGCACCAATAGTTGTTCTAGAGGATCTTAAATCTTATACAATAAAAATATGACCATGAGGTTACGATAGTAGGCCATATGGCCATTCATGTCAAAAAGGTCAAGAGATCCAAGCACTCAAGGAACATTTGATAAAGACATAAGAAAATTTAGCCGCCCAAGCTGAAAAGCATGCGCAAGAGCTACAAAGTAAAGAGTTGACAATCAATACCCTAAAAGAAAAATTAGTGGTGCTTTTTCTATAGACACCAATACCTCTTACAAAAATTGCAAGAGTAGACCTTCCCCTAGTGGATTTACTCAATACATCTATTGAGGGTGGGCTATAAGACTTTGAAGAAGCTAGAGATCTGACATATGTACAAGAAGAATTAAAGAAGTGGATTGCAGAGATTTTGGACCCCTCCCACAAGGACGTCATGATATATGAGCTCAAGGTCTTGGAGTTTGTAGCCTTGTTAATGATCAAGACAAACAAGGTGGTCAAAAAATTTGGCCACAAGATAATCTCCCTCCCACCACTGATGAAACAAGAGGCTATATCATGAAGAAAAAATTTATACCAGCACTTCAGTCGAATCAAAGAGTGGATTATGAAGATGTTTCCATCTCCAAAGATCAAGTGCTCACCATATTCGAGAATCTACCGCTATGGCACAAAACACGGTCCGAAAAGAGGCATGGCCACAAGATGAAACAACATCTTTCAATGCACCTTAGCATCTTAGGATCATCCTACTTTATGTCCAATCCCTAGACAACGATTGTGGGATAACTAGTACACATGGAGAAGTCACCAACCTTTAGTGCTAAAACAGTAACAACTAGCCAACATCATTAGAAAACCCAAAAAAAAACACTTTCATAATTACAAAGCCTTATTCTTGCCTACTGCCAATCAATCCTCAAGTGGGTTGCCCCACACCCTGGTTAGTCTGACCTCCTAGATGAAACACCTGGATTTTCTATTTTCCATCCATCCGCATCAAACTCCAATAGTGCTTCACCCAAGCACGTAGCTACCCATGTACACAATAAGCCTATAGCATCTTTGCACCTCTTCAAACATCACCCTGCCTCATAAACACATATGGCTTTACAAACACATCATCTGATCCAACAAACACTTTTGGCCCTCCCTCCCAACCATGTAAAGCAAAGATCTACTCAAGAGAATCTTGTATCTGATAGATAACACACTACACAACTGGACTTACAAGTATTCCTTTCAACCATGAATCACATATCTCTTTAAAATGCAAAGCCACAACTTGGAAAACTCCTCCATCTACCATAGAGAATGCCTACTACATTGGAATATCTTTTACCACAGGCTCTTCTACCACCACTCTATCACCATGAGCTTCAAAGATGCTTCCATGGTTGTAGCACCCTCAATCCCAGCATCCATCATCAATAGGTCCTTCAAGATTGATTAGCACCTCCGCATTGTCAATTTCATTGGCTGCTCTTCCACTTCCATCTCTAGCCAAAGAAGAAACAAAATCACCTTTTACCGCATTGTCATTGTTTCCTTCCATAGATAAGTTTGCTTTATATTTCTTGGACCAGCAAGAAACAACGATGTGTTGTAGTTCTGCCACATCACTTATACCTTGTGAGTTGATCTTGTCAAATGACTACGTCCAATATAACAAGTCAAAGAAAATTGATCTGCATTATCATTATGTCCACGATACAAAGTACTCAAAGCCTACTATCATGATTGAACATTGTCCAAGTGAGCAGATGATTGCAGATACTCTTACCAAAGGCTTCAATGAGTCATGCTTCATTCTCTTGCACTTGGATTTGGATTTTTTTCAACCTCGCTCTTTTTAGACTAGCCTCTCTACTATTATGATAGCTTTGTACATATGACATTGTAATCATATAGGTAGTTGCATTGTGTACACTCCACATTTTCCCATTGTGACCTCTTGGTAACTTGTATATTTGTATATAGATACAAAGATCACTTTCACATCATTATTGTTGATTCATATTTTTTTTGAGAGCTCTCTTTCTCTTGAGTGCTTACTCTATGGATGGACTAGCCTTGAGCTTAATGCCCATGCTTAAGAGGCTAGTACTAATCCATTGTAATTAGAGAAGCTTGATTAATTTAATCCCTATTTTACTCATTATTCTTATCTTCTCTACATTTCATTATGTCATGAGGTAGTATTACACTCTCACTATTCTAGATTTGAGAGAGGTATGTACTTCTTGCTTTGATCTTAACTCTCTTCTTTCCTAAGTATTTCAATTAGTTGATTACTTCTCTAATTCTCTTGATTAGTGTAGTGTGTGTGCACTCTTGGTCATGCCATTAGAGTTTGTGCCTAATTGTGTACTTAAGTGTGTGAAGGTTTAAGAGTCTTGAGCTCAATGCCACTTGTGTGTGATGTAATT